>NC_134216.1:25584000-26188000 GCF_965140235.1 Caretta caretta
TACTATTCAGTGAAAGTAAGGGTGCCAAAACTGGCAACAAGTAACTAAAACTTTATGTCCAGTAGCATTTATTTTATTTCCAAACTCAGAATGTAGGCAGAAAAAACAGTGGGTTAAATTCAGTCCTCATTTACACCAACAACTCTACTGACTCCAGTTTCACACAGGACATTTAATTAAACCATAAATGTATATGGGTGAGTATGGTAATAAGCCTCTCCTCCTCCCGCATTACCCTCAGTTCAACCATATAAAAGCTATATCACAAACTAACAAAGCTCAAAAATCTCAGAGTTTAGCTGGACACTTTGGGTTGAGTTATGTAGATGGAACTTGTATTGATTTCTTATATGTATACATCTAAGGCAGTGGTTCTCAACCTATTTACCATTGTGGGCCGCATATTTAGCTCTCTATGTGATGTGGGTCGCATCCACATAATATACATACTATCTGTATGGCCCTGAGGGTGTCACATGGGCCACAACTGTGTGCTGATTGGGCCGCAAGCAGGCCACGGGTTGAGAACTACTGATCTAAGGAACAAACTGGACACTAGAAGCCGTATTCATCCCTAGTGTAAGTCCATGGAAATCAATGCAGTTATGTTCTGGCCCTTTGTACTTTAATCACAGCATTATGAAAAAGAACGCAAACTGTCATGAGTTAAGTATGGCCAATGAACCTTCACATTAAAGTTTCTATTCCTTAGTTTGAGCTACTTTATTTAACCATATTCTTGGTATGAGAATGTTAATTCTTTCAACAATAGTTTATACAAGCCATTTTATAGAATATTATAAAATGTATTAGTTAATGACAAAAGACTAAACTTAAAATAATATATCTAAGTTATATACGTATTACTAATGCCATGGCTGTAAGAAGCTGCTGAGAGAGACTCATTCTGAAAATACTTAAGGAAATAATGCTGCCAATAAATTCCACATGCAGCAATTTCTGTTCTATTTTATACCTGTCTCTTCAGTGGGGTTGCATAAATGTAACAGAGCAGAACTTGATGCATATGTACCTTTCATTTAAATGTTCATTGAAAAGTAGAAAAAATAGAGATCAAAGATAAATTTCTAGTTTAAAACTAACCAGATAGATAGTTACAGGTGCTACAAGACTTGATCTTGCGGCTACTGAACTCATTGCCACAGGATCAGCCCCACAGAGCTGATAAGAGTATTTTCTTCAGGTTTATATATTTTACCAAAAATCTACAAGTGATTGGTGTATTTATAGCCATGTACAATTATTTCCATAGCTAGCGGTTTATGGGGAGTAACAATGTCTTCTGGAAGATGGAAATTTCAATTGGAATATGTATATAAGCCAGTAGTCAAATGAGTTTTGATGTTACAATGGGCAGCTAGGAAATTTTTGCTGATTTAAATTATATTTGTTTTTAGAAAAATTGCCAGAGGCTCACCCCAAAACTGTAACAGACAAAACAACTTTAATCTATACAGTGTCTTCCAGACGCTAAGTATTTCAGAGAGCTAAACAATTCAGTTACAGCCAAATACAAGCAAAGGGTGGGGGGGAATTAGAAGATATTGGCAAGGGATAAAAGATAAGATTTTAGCTGACATTTGCAGTGAGATGGAAAGTCAATAAAGCAAAGAGACACCATATGAGAAGGGTTTTCCAGATGGCATAAATCACAGAGAGGGTTCTGGTGCCAAAAGTGGCAACACGCGTGTGGTAGAGAGAGGACAGTAGTGTAAACAAATGGAGGGAATTGATAAATTAATCCCTTGGGAACAAATGGAGTTGTCAGGGGATGAGGGTTTGGTTGACCTTTGGAATAGAGTGGGGCAACAGCATGCTGCATATGCTGGAGAACCAAAAGTTGGGGAGTTCACAGAGAAGGGGCACACTGCAATGAAAGCAAAAGGAGATGCAGATATGAAAGAAAATGTCAACAGTGGTAGAGGTGAGGCAGTGGTTCATATGGCCAATATTCTGGATGTGGGTCCATACCACTTTGGTTATGATCTCTTAAGATCACACAAGTTAAATTTAACTCTCGTTAACACAGAGTGGGTCTTTGTTCACCTTTAGTGGCTGGTCCTGGTAAGGTTAATGAGTCTTCTACAGCTGCCAGCTAGGGGACTTAGTCACTAAGCTCAATGTAGAGCACCATGCTTCTTTGGACCTGCATCCTTTCAATTCAATGGGAATGTTGCCACTGACTACAATTTGTGTAGGACTTGATCATTAGTATTGAAGGCCCAGGTTTCAGTCTTCACTTTTGACCCAAGCAGGGTCAGTTAGTATTCTCAGTATAATTCTGTTAAATGCAGTAACTATGAACATGTTTTGCAGTTGGCAAAAGCGGGGATAAACTGAGCTGAATGTTGCCTATGTTGTAAGTTGTATTTTATGTATATTGTTAATAGTAAACCAGTCATATTAGAGTGATACTCTGAGCAGTGTCTCCTTAACAACTGGATAGCAGGAGATGATTAAATGTGGGAGAAGGGGTAGCATTACTCACTCATATCTAGGGTCCTGCCAAATTCTTGGCCATGAAAAATGCATCACGGGCTATGAAATCTGGTCTCCCCCCGCTTGAAATCTGGTCTTGTGTGCTTTTACCCTGTACTGCACAGATTTCACAGGGGATACCAGAGTTTCTCAAATTGGAGGTCCTGACCCAAAAGGGAGTTGCAGGGGTATCGCAAGGTTATCTTAGGGGGATTGAGGTATTGCCACCCTTACTTCTGCACTGCCTTCAGAGCTGGGTGGCCGGAGAACAGTGGCTGTTGGCCAGGAGCCCAGTTCTGAAGGCAGAGCCCCGCCAGCAGCCGTGCAGAAGTAAGGGTGGCAATACCATACCTTGCCATCCTTCTACACAGCTGGGTGGCCAGAGCGCAGTGGCTACTGACTGAGGGCCCAGCTCTGCAGGCTGCAGCATAGAAGTAAGGGTCGTATTACTATACCAGGCCATCCTTACTTCTACACTGCTGCTAGCGGTGACTCTGGCTTCAGAGCTGGGCTCCCGGCCAGCAGCTGCTGCTCTCCAGCTGCCCAGCTCTGAAGGCAGCACCGCCAGCGCCAGCGGTGCAGAAGTAATGGTAGCAGTACCACAACCCCCGCTTCAATGAAGTCACACAGAGTCATTCTTGTCAGTTGCCAGCTTGTGCAGATCAAGGAGTGACTGGTTCACATTCTTTTCCAGGTGCAAACCACACACACACACACACACACACCCCTTCTTTTTGGGTCATGATCCTTACAATTATATCACCATGAAATTTCAGATTTAAATAGCTGAAATCATGAAATTTACTATTTTAAAAATCCTATGACTGAGAAATTGACCAAAATGGATCATGAATTTGATAGGGGCCTACTCCTATCATCTAGCTGAATAGCCTGTTTTCATTATTAAATTGTGTAAAGTTTGGCAAACAATGGATACATGCAAAGCTTATGAGCAACACAAAGCAAAATGCTAATTGGTATTACTGGATGTCTGAAAGAAACCGCAAAGCAAGGTTACCTAACAATAAATATATTGATAGTTTAATGGCAGTCATGTCCTAAATTCTCAGATAATTGAGATTTCTAAAGGAAAAGTTTATCTAATGCCTCATCTTCAAAAATGTGAATTTTAGTCTTCTAAATTCTAAGACTCAGTCTTAAAATGTTGAACTGTGGCCCAGAGCATGGAGAAAATGGAACACTGCCATTTAACCTGGCATGCTGAATGGGTGACCAATCTTGGTAATACCACTCTGATGGAGAAATATTTAGTAGAAGAATAATGTAAGTGTGGTAAACTATGTAGCTTTTTAGACAGTTTTCAATGTCAACAGATTAAAAATGCAAAAAGAATACAAATTTCTTGGCCTATTGTATACTGCTAAAACCACCTGAAATTATTAAAACTGAAATAACTATAAAAATCTAATTTACTTTTCACCCATTTTGTTGGGGATATTTACCTTCTGCATTTCACTCAAATAACGAAAGCAGACTAGGATTTTACTTTTGCTTTTTGTCCGTTTCATATGTCAGCCATCAGACTATGCAGCAATACTTTGCAAACACAACAGGGGAATGTATTAAAAAAACAGAAAACATTGTTTCCAGTTGAAAACCATTAAATATTCCATGACATTTTTTTATCCACGTAATGTGAAACGTCATAAGTTCTCAGTTATCTTTTCTCTATGTTTATCAGTTTCTCTCTTTTTTTTACTTTATAAAAATTGAAAATAAAGTAAAATGTTGGCTGCTGAATATTTCTATACTTCCTTTTTGTATTAAAGGGGTTAGGTAAATGAAAGAACATTTTCACAAAACAAATCTAGAAGTGAGCTGTAGAAGTTTCAAGCAGCCATTGTCCCACTTTCTTGGTTTAGTCCATGTTTGATAGAATATAGAAATGTACATTTGATTCACTTAAGGGCCTGATCCAAGGCCTAAGACCTTTCAAGCTAATGTAAAAACTCTGATTAACTTTAGTGGGCTTTGGATCAGTTCTTTATTCTCAGCGTGATCCTTTACCTGATCACTGGACCTCTCTCAAACTCCTTCTAATGGTTGTCTTTTGAAATGGTTGCCTGCTGCTCTAGTTGGCTGTAAGAATGATGCAATGCTTGCCTGTAACTACTTTGTGAAATTAAGGGGGAGGGCTAATTTACAATGGGAGTATAAAACTGCTGAAGGAACAATGAGTGGAGAGATGCCAAAAATCATCACTTGACCAAACCCAATCCAAAGAAGGGTGATGGGACTCATTAGCAGTCAGGAGGGAGATGCTGGCATCTGCCAGAAGCAAAAAATAAAAGCAAAAAACCCAACTCCAAAACCCATCTAAAAATGTTTGCATGTCTGGCAAACAGCATGCCTAAGGAGTACAACAAATTACATTTTGCAGAACTGATTTCTTCCAATGCTCAATTCTGCAGTCCTTTCTCAAGAAAGACCCCAACTGAAAATCAAGATGTGTGCAAATCTCATCCAGAAACTGGCAGGATCTACCTGGGAAACTGATGCAAACGCCTTATGGACCTCTTCACTGGCTCTTGTCTACACTACTGCAGAATACTGCCCACCTGTCTGGACTCATAGCCCCCATACACCGCTTGTCAATTCTCAACTTAACACTGGCATGCAGATTATTATGGGCACAGTAAAATTAACACCACAACCACAGCTTCCCCCACTAGTGCATATCCATCCACCCAAATTTGTCATGATATGAGAATTCATGAGTTCCATCTTATCCAAAGGAACAAAGATCTTCCAATACATTAACACCTAAATAATCAAGATTCCAAGTTAAATCCAAAAAACCTTTTTGGCTTGCAATGCAAGAGCTCAAAGATTTGCAGTTTTCCCCTGAAGATGAACGGCAAGCAAGGGGGAAGGACACCACCATCGTAACTAAACATTGCATCAAGGACCAAACAAAAGAATGCAGTGGCTTTTCACTCCCAAACTTTTCACAAAAATATGGTCCACTTTGAATCACATCCAAACATCACATGACAGATGTTTCTACGTCCTCCATAAATGGGGACCAAGACACAATCCTGTGTGTGACTGCAGAGCTTGACTTCAATGTCCCAAACAATCATATCCCGGTAGTAGCTTTATCATTCACTCTGCATTACCTGAATCAATCCACTGGATCACCAACCTGGGACATTTAACATCACTGTTTTTAACCATATAAACTATGACAATGATGACTTAAATCAACAGTTCTTGTGCCCGGATAAGGACAGTAGATCCACCCCAAAATCATTTGTCATTGTACATTTTTTTAAGGGAAAAATATCAACTTTTCTGTATGCTAAGTGTGTACAAATGCCCTAATATAAAATAGTTTATATAAAATGAATGTACGCACCACCATACGTAGTGATTTCCTTTATTCCTTTAGAAATCTTTTCCCCCAATGGATATTTTTCTCTAACCTAATTATAACAGTAACCAAGGTGCTGGTTTACCTAATTTAAGTGTTAATGTGGTCTGCTGGAAGTATGATGTTAAAATGATGAATTTCATCTGGAAAGAATATTGGAATAGAGCAAAGAACTGGCAGTTTGCCTTGTCAAAATAGCTTTAGGGCCACATGCAAATCTGGTGTAAGTGGCTCCAGCCAGCCCATGAAGATGCATCCACTTATGCCAGATCTGAATTTTCCCCTTAGCCTTTTCCACTCTGTGGTAAAATGTCACATTATATTACTTACAATTAATTATTAATGCATTTTAGCCCTTTATTCAATGGAGCAAAAAAATTATGGATTTATAACATCTAGCTTTCCCTCAAAAAATTCTATTGTACATATGATAGTGATAAAAAGTTTCCCTTGTAAAATACTTTGTGTCTTCATTTGGCTACATTTATTACAGACAGCTGTAAGAATCTAGAATGGAAAAGCTTTAACCAGTTTTACTGCAGAAGACCAAATAAAGATGTGTTTTTCCCTAATTAGTCTTCTTTTTTGGTAATCTATGCCCCTGCAAAATTAGCTCCAAATTTGGTCTACCCTTTCTGTGGGCTGCCATTCAAAAGCATATGACTGAAGGAGCGCTTTACCAGCTCCTAAAGCAAGACAGAAAAGCAGTTGGTTTTTCACGATTTGGGAAGTGAATAAATATAAAAAATTTATTCAGAACCATTTACTAGCCGTTGGGTGAGTTGTCAGCACTGCTTTAGGACATTTAGCTGCATGGCTATAGATCCGATTAGGTTTCCACAAGCTTGTTCTACTAAACAATTATCTTGTGGAGGTATTGTCATGGAAGAAGAGACCATACACTGCATGTTATGTGTTAAACTCAGGCCCTGTACTTGTGTACATGTTGAAGCTGAATTTACATATAGCCTTGAGCTACTTCCTAGAGTTTAATCAAACCAGAAAACTTTCTGCTTTTGATGCCATAATTCTGAAGTGGTCTCATGTGCTGCTTTCAGTGCCTAATTAGCTGGGACAATACTGTATAAACTATTGTTAACTATTATTAATTAAAAATAGTCATATAAACTATTGTTATAAATTATACTGTAGTAATATCCAGACCCTCCCACCATCAGGATTGATGGTTCATTATGCAAAGACAAAGGTCTTGGTTCCTCCCCATAGTGTTTACTATCTAATTAAAGAAAAGGTTCAATAAATGAGTATGACAAACAATAGAAAGGAAAGCAGTAGAGAGAGATATTCTGGACTTCAAGTTGGGAAATTCTCTGGGTGAGAAAGGGAACCTCAGATATCATCAGGGTACCTGAGATTGTAAAGGCATTGACCCTTGGGGCTGCACAGTGAAGAGGTGGACAGTGAGGCTCCTGGTGACCTTTTAAAATCCTGGATCCGTGGAGGATGGGACAGGCAAAGAGGGCTTGGCTATTCCTTTCCCCCAGCTTCCTTGAATGGCTAACAGATGCTCTGAATGAGTATGTCATTCCTGGAGAATGCTGGGGTTTTGTTAAAGGGCCACTCCCTCTGGAATTTGGCCATATGCCCCTTTCCAGTATCACAATCCTCCCACAAAAATAAAATTGTATATGCCTCAAGTGGCACTTAGAAAAATAAACTTTCAAGCCAGCTTCATCTATATCTCATGTTGTGCAGGTGTCTTCCCATACACTAAATTATTATCCCAATGACACTGAAGCTCAGAGTGGTTTTTCAAAATCAGTGGAATTATCGTAGGGAACAGACTAGGTGCAGATGTCAGTCTGTCGGGCACAACTGAAAAAGTCCTTCATGGGTTTATGAAATCAGTTCCTAATGTTGCTGCATCTCTCCGCATCTGCAGAAAAGCCACAAGACGTCCCTTGACTTCTCCAGGCTCACACTTATTTTGAGTTGCCTAGGATCCTTGTGGTTTTTTTGAATATTCCTAAATGCAAAATCAATGTGGCTTATTTGGTCTTCTGAGCAAGTTGGCTTGACAGTTTAGAGGTCCCCTGGTGGGCTCACATGAATAGGAGATTGTTCTCTGCATTTTAGAACTTATTGCATAATGCATATTACATTCCACACCCTCTTCTGATTCATATATGGCATGGCAGTTGTGCAGTCTGTCATTATCAAAACGTGCTTCTGTTGAATTGAATTTTGCAAGTTAAGCAGAGTTAGAAGAATTGCTCATTTCTAGCCAGTTGAAAATACCCTACTCTGATGTATTTCTCCATCTGCCCTACCTTTATAGGATGGCATATATCATTATTTGTATTCTTTGTAGTTCTATGAGAGGCAGATTTCCTCCCATGTAGGTCATGGGACTGGGAAAGCAGGATACCTCGGTTCTATTCCTGGCTCTGCCAATGCTCTTGGACAAGTCATTTCACCTCTCTTTGCCTCATTTTCTCCCATCTGTAAAATGGGGATAATGATGCTCAATCATCTTTATAAAGTGCTTTGAGATTTATGTCTTAAAGAAAAAGAAAGAAAAAAAAGAGTACTATGATAGGTAAGGATAATTACCATAAGCTTCTCCCTTGTGGTAAACTTTATTTCACCTCCCACCCAAGCAGGGTGCTGCGGGCCCTTCTGGGCACTGTCAATATTTTGACCTCCCCATGTGAGATCCTAGGGAAAGCAGGAAAGACTACACTCTTACACTATGGAATATGGTCTCTGAAGGACATATGTGAATAGATTGAACTCTGTATCAAACTTCCTCAGGAGATTTATGAGTAATTAGTTTCTTGGATGTCCTTTGTGGAAAACTGCTATCATTGTTGACTGACTGTATATTTGTGTTTCCACTGAAAGAAAAGTTTCACTTTCCAAAGCCTGGCCTGCACTTAAAATGTAGGTCAACATAAATTGAAAAACCCACACCCTGAATGCCATAGTCTTCCGATTTAATCCCCAGTATAAATGCAATTAGCATTAATCATCACTCGGGGAGGTGGGCTTCCTACAATGATGGAAAATTCCTTCCATTCCAAGAGTCTTCATCTACACTATGGGGTTAGAGTGGTGTAGCTACTTGTCAGGATAAAAAGTATTTTCCCCCTTTAAATTTTTTTTTTTAAAAATAAATAGTTTTAGGGGTCAATTTTTATAGGCAAGCCTATCTGCTTCACAAACTTACCATGTTTCCCACCAGCATCTCTGCTACTTCAACATCTATCTGGAGAAACTGAGCAAAGTACAGGTTATCAGAAGTAGAGGTGTATAAAGTATGCAGTGGGCTTCAGTACCAAGATAATTTATTAGCAAACTGGCTTCCAGACTTCAGCAGACTCATCATAATAGCAAAAATATAATTTTCAGACATACAAAGAGTTTGTAAAAGGGTAGCACAGATTCACTAGGCAAGACAGAAGTGAAGGAAGGGGTGTAGATGGTAGTAGCCTCCCTAACATCTGTGATTTGAACAGATCAATAGCATCTTAGAGTTGCAGGGTTTTTTATTAATTATTATTATTATTATTCCTAGAAGTTCTAACAGAGATTGTAATACAATCTGCTTTGTTAGTGTAGCAATATATTAACATGTTTCAGGGCCATCTAGCAAACTCCCACCATAACATTTCACCCCCTCCATGATCTTATCACAGGCCTAGCCTGCCTCTCCAATACCCTCCCATAGGCCTCAGATCCTCCCTCCTAACCATGACTCTTGAATAAACCTCAGACTCTCATTCTTAACCCAAGCTCCCCAAGCAAGTCTACTGTTCTTCAACTCCATGAACTCCCAATCTGTGAAACTCCTTCCCATATAGGCACAGTAAACTCAGAAGCCTCTATGATGGGTCTCAATGGATGCTAAATTTAAGTTTCATATACTATGGGACCATGCACTAATGCTGTTTAATTCGTAAAAGATAGAGATTGAGAGAAGCTGATCTAAATCATGTTTTGTGATTACTTATGTTTGGAGAAACAGAATAAACATTTCCTGCATTGAGATCTGTGACCTAGTTTTTCTATGTAGTGAGAAAGTGCCCAAGACCTCATTTAGTAATGTAAAAGAAGCCCAAGATTGTATACATTCCTTATTTTATATATAAAATGGATTTCACGTGCTAACATTTCTTCATATTTCATAGGTGTGGCCAAATTACAATTCATTAATACTTTTAGTCCCTGTCATAAATATAAAGGGAAGGGTAAACCCCTTTAAAATCCCTCCTGGCCAGAGGAAAACTGCTCTCACCTGTAAAGGGTTAAGAAGCTAAAGGTAACCTCGCTGGCACCTGACCAAAATGATCAATGAGGAGACAAGATACTTTCAAAAGCTGGGAGGAGGGAGAGAAACAAAGGGTCTTTGTGTCTGTCTATATGCTGTTTTTGCCGGGGATAGACCAGGAATGGAGTCTTAGAACTTTTAGTAAGTAATCTAGCTAGGTATGTGTTAGATTATGATTTCTTTAAATGGCTGAGAAAAGAATTGTCCTGAATAGAATAACTATTTCTGTCTGTGTATCTTTTTTGTAACTTAAGGTTTTGCCTAGAGGGATTCTCTATGTTTTGAATCTAATTACCCTGGAAGGTATCTACCATCCTGATTTTACAGAGGGGATTTCTTTACTTCTATTTACTCCTATTTCTATTAAAAGTCTTCTTGTAAGAAAACTGAATGCTTTTTCATTGTTCTCAGATCCAAGGGTTTGGGTGTGTGGTCACCTATGCAAATTGGTGAGGCTTTTTATCCAACATTTCCCAGGAAAGGGGGGGTGCAAATGTTGGGAGGATTGTTCATTGTTCTTAAAATCCAAGGGTCTGGGTCTGTAGTCACCTAGGCAAATTGGTGAGGCTTTTTACCAAATCTTGTTTAGGAAGTGGGGTGCAAGGTTTTGGGGAAGTATTTGGGGGGAAAGACATTTCCAAACAGCTCTTCCCCAGTAACCAGTATTTGTTTGGTGGTGGTAGTGGCCAATCCAAGGACAAAGGGTGGAATATTTTGTACCTTGGGGAAGTTTTGACCTAAGTTGGTAAAGATAAGCTTAGGAGGTTTTCATGCAGGTCCCCACATCTGTACCCTAGCGTTCAGAGTGGGGGAGGAACCTTGACGGTCCCCTTTTAAGTGTCCTTTCTTAAGAATTTAGCTTTGTATTAAATCCAAGAATTTGAAAAAGTCCTGAGCCTTTCTTTTAAATAGGAAAAAAAACAAAAACACCTGTTATTCTTTTCTTAAAGTCAGCCTATAACTCTAGCTAAATTAAATGGTTTGCATTTTTGCCATGGGACCTGTAACGTGGTATACTGGACCTTTAAGCCCAGAGGCTTAAGTTTTAGGGATTCAGGGAAGTTACAGGGATTCAGGCTACCCATTCCAGGAGTTCTGTGACAGACATACCCCAAGGGAATGAGAGAGACATATGCAGACAGAATGGAAGTGGTCCCAGAGTAGCTGGTGTCTGGAAAAAACCCAGGCTATTATCTCTTTAGGGCCCAGGATCATTAGAGCATATGGAAGGGCCCTAGAATATTTTACACAACATTTGATCATCAGTTTTAAGTGACCTTAGGGAGATGAGAAAACCACTTATTTTTAATATGCCAATAAAACTGTCTCTTCCTAAAACAAAAGGAAAAATAAAAAAAGAAACTAGATCTTTAACACATATCATCTAGCAAGACTAGCCGTTCATGGAACCAAAGGCATCAAAAAAATCTCAGATTTATTATATCTAGTATTTTATAAGTGTTACGTTGGCTTCTTTCTCTCAATCCTGACAATACTCTTGTCTAGTATTAGTGTCTGATTTGATTTTTTGAATTCCAAGGAACATAAAGTTTTTCCAATAGTAAAGAATCAATTCCAAAGCTTTGCTGTGATAAAGCATTGCTGACTTGGCTTCACATGACAGCATGTCCTTTTCCAACAGTCATCTTGTAAAAGAAAAGAGGTTTTAAAAACAAAATTTCATTGCCTTAAAAAGAAGAAAAAAATATATTGTTCTTCAACATTCTGAAGATCCAAACTCTCTCAGGCATTTAAAAAAAATATTCTCACATGAAGAAACATTACCAGAATTTTATATATTTCATAATCAGTTAACACAGCACACTATAATTAGTTGAGAGAGTAAGTACAGTATATTGTTACTCAGTCACAACTTCCTGGGCTTTTATTTCCTCAGTTTTAGGAAAGAGTTGAAGAAAACGCTCAATCCCCCCATGTGGAGGACAAAACAATCACACAGGTAGCCTCCCTTCCCCGCTAGCTGGAAATGCTCCCCAGTGCTAGAAAGTTCTGGAATTCAGTATTTGTCACAGCTGTTCTACAGACACAGTATGTCTGCTGTCTACCCTGGAGTGAAAACAAATAGCAGCCAGTTTGCTGGTCACACGTTCCAACTGGGATTTTGCCATCTGTCATTGTGTTTGTACAGCTATTTAGATTTCCAGTTCATACCAAACAAATTCAACCTACAGTACTAGCAGAACTTCAAACAGCAATAAGAGAGATTATGTAGATGGTGAAACTTGTGCTAATCTCATGGCACATACATCTGTTCAGAGTTTAATATTGTTCAATACAATTGAATTAAAGGCTTCTAGATTGGGGTCATAGCTACATTTGCAAATAGTAAAGAGTGATAAAAGTAAAAACTACTCATCTTGTCATTTTCTAGAATAGTAGCTGTCTACTGTGATTTAGATGTATTGGCATAGAAAGAGTTACTTTAGAGAAATGAGACTTTAGGCATGTTACAAAATTTAACAAAAATATTGATCTTAAAAGATCAATTTGTATGAACTTTTTAGTTAATTCTTAGAAATAATAATGGCGACACTTAAAGATCTGCCTTGTGTCTTTTAAAGTTATTACAGTAACTCTCTTTTTCTAAGGTTTACCATACAAAAGTAGGCAGAAAAACAGTAACAGTAAACTGACAGTGGTTCTTTGTCTATGTATAGTGTCAATGGATCTTGGAGGCAGTTAAGCCTTTTAAACAAAAAGCGCAAACATGACAAAAGCAAACACAAGCCTATTTGATACATATATAATGTCAACTGTTCTTTCTTGGAGAGGAAACTTAGGCCTTTGGTTGCTTCCCCCGTCCTTCAGCCTTCTGCAAAGCTGCCAACTCTCATTCTTTTGGAATGAGGCACTCATTTATTGTCTCAATTTCAAGCTGCCTGAGGCCTAAAATAAAGAGTCACAATTGACTTCAGTTGGATATTTAGAAACTCATTCAGATTCTAAGTCAACTATATGATTACAAGTTGGCAGCTTAATAAATTGCCTGCCGGGGCCTAGATTGTTAAACCGAAAGCAAAAATATTACAAAGATCCATGTGTGACAATATATTATACACAGGCAGCACTGAACTGGACCAGAAGTGAAATAGTTATACCTACACCTGCTTGTGCTCACGATGGTCATTACAAAAATGTCCTGAATCCATCTTATGACCAAAAAATTATCCAAACAACTTAAATTACCTGCAAAAATGTTTCCTAATTATTCTGTGGACTTCACATCTTCTGTAATGGAGCTTGAAGGGCTTGACTCTGAATTTCATCAGAAAAAAACAGAACAAAGTAATAGATTCTGGGCTGCCGCAGGGAATAGCACACCTTACCCCATACAATACTTTGTTGTGCGCGCGCACGCACACACACACACACACACACACACCATGCAGATGTTTATTTTTCTTTTTGCCAGCTAGCTAGCAGCAGATGGATTTTAAGGAGGCTCCCAAAATGGCACATAAGGAGAGAATAGCCCAGAGGCACTAATAATAATAATTATCCTCATAACAGGCTCAGTGTTTCAGTCACAACCACTGCTCTCAAGGCCTTGTGATTGATAATGTCATATGTGAGTAATATCAAATACTTAGAATGCAAAGTAATATTTAGTTCTGCTCATAAATCTAGCTCACATTTAAACTGTAGTCCACAAAAAGTTATTTGTATCTATGGGAGGGGAAAAGGTTTCTCCGCTGCAGGACAAAGTATATCCTGAGACAGCATAAACTAGCAAAAACTGAGCAGAAGACTGGAAAAACAAAACTGATCATAGCTGCATTTGAAAGTAGCACAACACAGTACCACAGAAGTCAGCGAGAAAAACAAACAAAGCTACTGATTCACTGATCGTGAGCGACCCGCTGTGACAGGGATTCCAAAATTGCATGTTAGATTCAGCATCTAGATGTCTAGGTGTAATAACCAAAGCAGACGCACCGACTTTGGGATTTCTTTGAGGGTGTTGGGAGTCCAGCCCAGGCCCCACCCCCACTCCACCCCTTCCCTGAAGCCCCCACCCCACTTCCTCCCACCCTGCCTCTTCCCACCCCCATACCAACCCTCCCCCCAGCACCTCCTGCACGCTGCTGAACAGCTGATCACAGCAGGCAGGAGGCAGTGGGAGGGAGAGGGAGGAGCTGATCCACGGGGTTGCTGGTGGGTGCTGAGCACACACTACTTTTTTTCCCTGTGGGTGCTCCAGCACCAGAGCCCCCACAGAGTCAGCACCTATAAAGCAAAGCAACCAACAGTGCATTTTCTGTTTCCAACTTTAATGTTTCTGTCTACTTAGAAGCGCTGAAGGTGGTGCAGCATGCGAAGTTTGTTTTGGCATGTAAATGGCAAAGCCCTTTTCTCTTCACATATTTGGATACAGGTTGGGTATTGTTACTGAAAGGGAAAGTTTGCTCATGTTTAGAGCAGGGAATGTGGAGTCATACTCTTGGGTGTGGATAGCCCACTCTGCTAATGATGCACTGTGCAACTCCTAGGCAAGTAATATAGCTCTCAGTGCCTCATTTTATCGAGCAGTAAAAGGAAGATAATTCTTACCTTCTGCACAGAACTGTTGTGAAGCTTAGCTCTTTAAAGTCTGTAAGCGCTTTGAGGTCCTCAGATGGAAGGTGCTAAGCCTACGATGGCCCAGATCCTGAGCTACACAATAGCTGCTCGGTCTGTCACAATTAGGGGGATCTTGCAGATGACTGTGGTCTAGAACCAGCACAGCAGTTCCATCCAAGCCTCTTCCTGAAGCTCATGTACGGGACACACCCAAGGAAAGGTGGTGTGAATAATACATTCATAGAGACTCAGCTAATCCCCAGGTGTTGTATTGGCCCTGAGGGCCATTGATAGCCAGCACTTTGGTCTTCTCTAACTCTTGCCAAGGTACCAGCCTTGCACACAGATAACCCAAGACTCTAAGAGGACAAAGGCAACCATCCTGAGCTGTGTTGTATGCTCTTAGCCTCAGATGAGGATCTTGCTGTATTTTACAGAGGAGGAAATCAGTCTTTTCTTTTTGCTGGCCTAGCTGCTATCTGTCCTGGGCTTGGAGCACTAGTAGTGAGGTGAGTCAGGGGTACTGATGCCAGCGATGACTGTTTAGATTGTCAGCTGCTATTAAACATAAGACTGGAAGAGACCTCAAGGCAACCCCATTAAATAGTCCTTTTCATAAACTTATAAAGCTCCATCTTAAAATGTTTACCCCTTCTACTCCTATTGGCCTTCGGAAGACACCATCACATCCAACATAGCCTGTTTCCCTATATATGTGGGTCTTTTACTCTCTGGGTAAAGAAAAGGATACAAATATTTTTTGGCAAATGGTTGATACTTAACCAATCATGCGGGGTGGGGAGGGAATCAATATATCAGTATTCATATATAATATTAGAGCTGACTACAAATTTTACAAATTGCAAAATGGTGAAACAATGTCTGCAAAAAAGTTCTAATTTTTAACAGTTTTTAGATCATATTTATACCCCTAATAGACAGATTCAGTTATCTACCTAGCCAGCTTGCAAGTGCATTTACACACACACCTACAATATGTACACAGATGGCAAGTAAAAAGATAAGTAATAATTCATCCAATTAATTTGAGCCTCTTTCGGTCTGTGATTTTCTTGTGCATCTTCTGTAATGTCCTCACACTTACTGATTATTGGAAAGAGTTCAGCAAAATATTTTTGTGAATTTTCTGGATTGACTGTAAACCATTGAGTGAAAATGTCATATTCACTATTTGCTATTCAAGCTGTGATTGACATGTAATTTATATGTTACTATTTCTTGACTGACTGAGTGAGCAAGCACCTGAGGTACAAACACTCGCAAAATTCACCATTGTGCAAGGACCATGCACAAAGGCGAATTTCACCAATGTACACATTTAAAATACATTATCCATGAATACTCACAATACAAATTCACTTTCTGTGAACATTCATGCCAGTACAATTTGAATGCATTAATGTTCATAGAAGGTGAACACAAAAAAGGGACATAGATTTATTTATTTAAAATTTTGAGTGAATGTGGGGGAAATTATTTTTGTATTTGCTTGGTGCTATCATTGTTCATATTATATATAAAAAGCATGTGACACACACGGAGGGTATGTATCTGTATGGTGTATATATAAATGAGATTATACTGAAGTTATCATCAGGTGAGAACTCATTTCACCAACTCAAGAATCCACTCCTAAATGGTGGGTTTTACAATTAGAGCATGGTTTTAAAAAATTAAGATGTATGTTTCATTTGACTCTGGCAAACCCAAGCTCAGATTTTTTATTTTTAATTCACTGAACATTTCTAAAAACAGGACAAGAACTATCATTGCATAACACAGGAGTCTATTTAGCTAGAAATGTATATCTTAAATTAGTTTCTCTTGAAAGCTAAGAAAAAAATAGTTTGATTGAAGAGTTCTGAAGGACCCAAAAGTTAAAAAAAGAAAAAGTTTATAGGTTTTAAAAATATTTACACTCTCTCTCACCCCAGCCCCCATCAGAGTCACCTAATCCTAGCATATGGTGCCACAGTATATGCTATTTACTACAGTCTTGCCAGTCATGTCTGAGCTATTTTAAGAACATTTGAGGTTGCAATGTGAGAGGCAGGGTGACAGATACATGTGCACAACTGGGTTGCATTTATCAAGTATAGGAACTGGGAACACTTAATGTAAAGCAACTTAACAGCTAGGATGCATGGTTACCTCTGTCTACCCTTAAAATCTGCATTCTTCACCTAACCCAGTAAGATCAATACAGAAAACAAAAGTGTAAGAAAACCCACTAGTGCAGAGAGCACTGCATGGTGCAACAGAGTAGCCCATTTGTTAGCACCTCATAAATTTGGATGTGCTGAAAGGAGCAGTGACAGATGGTGGCATGGAGAAGCCTGTCTTTTTGGATTTGTGACACATGGACCATTTTACAGGGTTGTTTTTTTAAAATCAGTTTGTGTCTTCAGTAACTTTTATGGGTTAATCTAAACTGAAGTCAGTCTGAATTTGATTTAAACTTGAAATAGAAAAGGATTCCAATTCCCAACCCTCTGCTGTTAGCTTTGGTGTGACATCAAAAAATTAACTTGGTTTGAAACAACTTGGATATATTTGCTTTATTGTTTTCCCCTTTCTAGTAAAAAGAATATCTAGACCCATGCACTTCATTTTATACTAATGGGGTAAAACTTGCATTTTCAAAATCCCTTACAGACTTTGCATGAAATCCTGCGCCCATTGAAGTCAATGGCAAAACTCCACTAGGATCAGGATTTTATTCCTCACCTATAATGAATAGAGAGGATGGGCTCACTGGCTTTACTATCTGTTCAGCTGGTTTATGTCTTTCTTCCAAGAATCTCATTTTGTTATGACAAATTTTATTTTTATTAGAAGGAATAGAGAAGGCATGTTTTTCTCAGAAGAAAAAAAGCAAATGGCATATGAAGCTAATTAATTTCAGGTAGGTACTTGCATTTTGGTCTTAACCCTGTTCATTCTGTGACCCATGTATTACTTCAGTCTTGATGGTTTTCAACCTTTACCTTACCAGCTACCCTCCCATTATCTTTTCCATACACAGACCCCCTCCCATCTCACTGAGATCTAGCTGGGACCCTTCTCCCATTTAGCACTATAGGAAGGGCAAGGTAGTCCCATAGTGAACCCAGGATATGCAGCACAGTACAGATAATTAGAAGTGCAACGTGCTCAGATACGTACATGTAACAATTGTGATTAATGCTATTAAACATTTTAAATAGATATTGGTAACATGACATAACATTGATACTACCAACATGTGGCCATTCATCTCACAACAGAGATAATGAAATCAGCACCTTCAGGTGGGTCAAGTAACCAAAGGCTGGCATGTAGATGCTAATTCCTCCAAAGCCAGTTCAGGCTAATGATACACTATCAACTACCTGATTCCAGTGGTGTGTGGGTAGTGAAATACCAGCCTTTCCTGCTGCCTTACAAAGATAACAAATATTACAAAAATTTGGAAGTTTCCAATGTTTGTGAAACAGGTTCAGCCCCAACTTAAGCAGCAGCTGCACTTGTGCACATACTAATGTGATTTCACAATCCATGTCTTAAAAAGTATGGGTGGCAGGCAGAGCTATATAGTACCAGGTGCCAAGCACTCTCAGCTCCCACTGACTTCAATGGGAGTTTAGGTATTCAACACTTTACAGGCATGCTCAGCACCTCACAGGATCATGTTTTAAAAGATAAATGACACCCACACAAACCTTTGCAAAGCATTTTATAGATCATCAGATTGAAACAAAGACCATTTGTTTCTACTAAATGCCCTGAAACTGCTAATACAGTAAATACTATTCTCCTTGCTACAGACTTTTAAATATATTCATGAGGGAAAAGCAACATCATTAGCAAGTGTGCCTCTGTGCTAGGTACCAAAAGACAGGCACACAACAGGATGGGGATCTAATATAAATTAAGAGCTCCGTTCCTAAAATATTTATAGACAAATGTAAAACTGCAAAAAACCCACTTAGTGATACTGTAAATGAAGGTCAGAAAAGTACAATTGCTCTTTTATTTATAACCACAAACCAGCAAAATAATGGGCTGAAGTTCCTCAACCCTATTTTACTTATTAGTGAAGTCAGCCAAACCAGTATCAGAGCCATCTCATCTATTAAAAAAATACATATATTAAAACTGTAATTACGAAATTATCTTGCAAAAGGCAAGGTAACTGCAACTGTTGTGTTCTCTCTCACTTCACCTCCTTCTAGTCTACTTTCTGAAATGAACGGTTTACAAGTACCACCACGGATGCCAACATGTCAGTAGAAATGCACTTATAGCACTTCAAAAGCTAAGAGAAAAAAACAACGTTGATCCTGATTGGAATAGACCCCTGTATTTGCCAAGTCTAGATCAAAGTGAGATATGCAAGAAGTTTAACTTGAATTGCCTCAGAAGTAGAAAGTAATGTTGCTAGTACTGGCATGTTTGCACAAATCACTGAACACATTAAAAAGATATTCTCCAAGTTCACTGTAATACTAAATACAATATAATGTGGCTGCTGCCTCAATTTTCCTCTCACTGGCTGTATAGTTCAGCCCTCCAACTAAGTCAAAACTCCACCCCTTCTAGGGTAAACAAAGGACAAAACTGTCTCCCAGACTTCTCACAGTCCTCTCTTTAAGAGGCTGTCAAATTTCTCCCCTCTCTGGAATGGTCCCCGGTGATCCCTCAGAGTTAAAGGGCAGGTTTCACTCTCACTCTACCACCACTTCCAGTCTTGGGTCCCTTCTCATCCAGCAAATCTTCCTCTGCTCTACCACAGTCCCTCAATTCTCTTCCCTGGGAGCTAGCTCGCTGTCTCTCTGGCTCTCTAGCCAATGCAACACCCCCTCCTTTGGGTCCATTTTCCTTTCAGTTTGCGGTCTTTTAGGCCTCTTCCTGGTCCCTTTCACCAGCTTCTTCAAAAACCTTTCACAGACTCTCCTAGACTGGAGACACTCAGAGCACAGTTCCCTCTCCTAATCTGTGTCTGTAGAGACTTGTAGCAGGTTTTTTTCCTTCCCCTGTTCTCTCCCTGTTCTAAGAGAAGAATTACTTATACCCCTTGATACTCCTTCCCAGCATGCTTTGTTATCAGGCATACTGCTCCCATGCATCCTGGGAGCTACAGCTCCCAGAACTCCCTTGTTCTGTTGTTGTGGACTGAATTAATGGGTAAATTAATTGTTATTCACCAATACAAAAGGGCAAATTGAAATACGCAATGGTTATATGACATCACACATATACACACAAAATCACTCAAGGATAGAGCTGGGACTAGAACCCAGGACTCTTGAGTTCCAATCCCCATTTCAACTATGCAAGTACTGTACATCCTTCCCTCTTAGCATGCTGAGTTGGGGTGAAATTCTGGCCCCATTTAAGTCGGTGGGTTTTCTGCCATTGATTTCAATGGAGCCTGTCAGAGGACCGCCGAACAAAACAGTGCTCACATTGCACTGTCTCACTCTGTAAGCAATACAGGGATCTATTCTGGAGAGAATTGGGCAGAAAAAAACGCCACACACACAATCCCCCTACAACACACATACAGATATAATTATTTTTAGCCAAAATCCAAAAGTTCTTGTGGTTGAAAATTTTTCCATGAAAAAAAATATTAAATTTTCAGTGGAAAGCAGATTTTTTGGTGTGAAAAATTGGCAGAAAACCCAATTTGCCATCCAACAGAAAATTTCCAACTAGGCCAATTTTGGGGTTTTCCTTTTCAACAGCTATTCTGGGTCTCTCCAAATGATCTGTTTTCCTTTCTTCTCATTTCTATGGCACAATATTTGAGCTTTTTTTGATTCACTCTTTATTGCCAGGAAATAAGATTCACCTGAGCCCTAGGAGAAACCTAACTGCATAGAATGAACATCAAGAAGACAGCTCAGCTCATAAGTTGAGAAGTTTGTTTATATGAGTTTGTAGCTATGGTGAACACTTTGTTTCACCTCTACTTATTTCTTCTTCTATGCCTTAAGTGTCTCCTTGATTATAGAATATAAAACAGATTTCAAGTATAAAAATATCATCAATTTCAGGGAGTAGCCGTGTTAGTCTGTATCCACAAAAACAACAAGGAGCCCAGTGGCACCTTAAAGACTAACAGATTTATTTGGGCATAAACTTTCGTGGGTTACCCATGAAAGCTTATGCCCAGATGAATCTGTTAGTCTTTAAGGTGCCACCGGACTCCTTGTTGTTTTTATAATCAATTTCATTATCCATTTCACCTCCAATAATGTAGTAGTTCTTCTATAGTATTAAATGTTTTTAAAAGTCGCTGTCGTTACCAGGTATTCCTCTATGTCTCCTTTACTTGGAACTAAGCTTTGAAATGTTCTGATGTCATACCTTCTTCAAACTATCTCCCAGAAACTTACAAATCATGCTGTAACCAACCTGGAATTCATAGTCAACTCCAGTTCTTCTGGCTCTCTAAATAAAGATTACACTGTGTGCAGTAATGTTATTATGGGAATGGCTCATAGAAGCGACTGAGCAGGTGCTGCTGCTGTCAGAACCTTCACCTAGTTTTGATAGTGCCCTGCGCAGCATTTCTAGTGCCTGGACGTAGTGTGAACTAACACAATTATCCTTCCGAACACATTGGTAGCCATCAGTTCCAACCCTTCCACTGAGCAGATGTCCTTTAATGACATACACCCAGAGCCAATTCTGATTAGAGCAATATATATCAAAATCACACTGCATTAAAAAAAAGATAGCTTAATGCATCTTGGGAAATTGTAATTTTAGGTTTAAATAAATTTTAAATTGTGTGATTAACAGATTTATAAAATGTGTTATGTTGTATACAACATTGGTACAAAATGTCCTTTTTCCATTCCTTTATAACCTGAAAGCAAAGAGGTAGTGGTTGGAAAAAGAATTAACAAGTTTAGCATCTCAGATGCACTTACAGTTCAGTCCTGCAAACCCTTGCTCACTTGAGTAGTTATGTAGAAGTTATGTGCGTAAGGGTTTGCAGATTCAGGCCTATAGCTGGCGTACTGGCCATTGCCAATAAATTATCAAAAAGGGTTGGGGAGCCAGCTTAGAGTTGGATGGTAGTTTCAGACCCTTAAACGCCATGGTCTTTCTACCAACATTACATATTAACAAAAACATTTATACAAATTGGAAAGCAACTTTTATGAATATTATGACCAAGTGTGTATGTTTGAATGGATTGTAAAGGTTTAATCATAAATAATCACAAAAAGCTGTACTATTGGCAGGACTTTGCCTAGCCGTTTAATATGTGTGCCAACAAATGCAAAAGCCACAAATTCTGTGTTAAATTAAATAAAACCAGAGATCTGACATATGTAGTATAAAACACTGGATTTCCTGGTAAACATACCCTACAAGATTTTTATTAATCATGACAATTAAACATGATGGGGAATATGGATTTTATACATTTGCAACAATATGTAAATTGTTGTGTTTAATGTGATTTACAAAGTCTGAAGTAATAGACTCTTTGTCTTACCTGAAGATGTGTCAAAGCAGCAATAAAGCTTGGAATGTAGGATCCAGAGTTTACTACATTGATTTTGGAACTCAGGCTATATATAGGTTTCAGAGTAACAGCCGTGTTAGTCTGTATTCGCAAAAAGAAAAGGAGTACTTGTGGCACCTTAGAGACTAACCAATTTATTTGAGCATAAGCTTTCATGAGCTACAGCTTAGGGTTAGGAGCTGTAGTTCACGAAAGTTTATGCTCAAATAAATTGGTTAGTCTCTAAGGTGCCACAGGCTATATATACACACTTTTTCATAGAAGTCATGCATTTACAAGTCAACTGCATTACACTATTTGCATTAACATTAAAGACAGACAAACTTGCTTGGAAAAAATGAAAGCAGAATCAAATCTTTTCTGAGGTCCGAAAAAATTAATTTTTGCCTCCCACAGAGTTTCTTGCCTGTCTGTGTTTCCAGCTATTAACCAGAAACATTAAAATACCCTAAGAAAGTCTGGTTTAGTAGTATTTCCTGCTTAATGACCAGAAGCAAGAAGAAATAGGCAAGCTGCAAAGTTCATATACAGATCTGAACATCCTCCAAGTTCAGCGGATGTTTGGATCCAGGCCCATCTAGGTATTCGGATCCAGGCGCATCTCTCATAGGAAATACTAGAAGTCTCATGAGAAAACCTGTTCTTATGACATTGCACCTCTTGGGGCTGCCAACGAGAGATGGAGAGACTTTGGATAAGCATCTCAATTTTTGGGATCTTATCTGAATCGTGGAAGCTAGAGATTGAAATGACCTACTGTATTAGATCAACCAGTCCACCTTTCTACCCAGGCAGGATTGCTCTCTACCAGATTTCACTGATGCATTAACAAAAACTCTGAATATTTTCTAATAACCCAAGATTCAAAGGGACTTGAACAGGAATAAGGACCCCCGTCCTGAATTTCACTCCCTCTGATCAGACAGAATGTCCCTTGACTTCAGTTTTCCCCAGTCTCCAGCTAGCCAGAGTATAAAAACATTTTAGCATGGTTTAAAAATGGTACTTGCTAACATGGCTTAAACATAAATTGTTTGACTAGTGACTGTCTAAAGCACAGTTTATAAAACAAAATTTTAAAATACTCATGTTCGTATACCAATGCCTCCAGCTGGAGCATTTTGGGGGATTGAACCTAGGATTGCTGAATCTAAATCCTAATTAACTACTGCTTGAGATTAGGGGACTCATCATGAACTGACTCACTTAAGCATCTTTGTGTTGGATGGCCACTAGAGAGAGACAAGGAGCCTTTTGGGTTAGTATGGGTTACACCCATTCTCTACTAGTTAAGATTTAAATATACTTTGCCTATTAGCTAACCTATTTTTAGACAAGATTTTATATCTAATTTAGATTAGGCCTGACATCTCCCTCTTTTTTCCTTAACCAAGTAAGCTTTCTTTATTGCTGACACCCTGAAATCTCTGAACTATTTTGGTTCCTTCTACATCACCTTTTAACTGCAGTGCTTTGAACTGTTGTCACTATATTCCATGCCATGCATTGAACTGTACGAACCACTTGTTCACCCTTATGCTAAACTTAAACACATCCTTCTGAGCTTTTTGTTCTGTTTAGTTATATTTGGCTGCCACATTCTAGTTTTGTGTGATTAGCACTTTGCAAGCCTCTTTTGAAATTTCACCTTCGTCAAGATCACCCACATTCAAGATTAATCAAAAGTGGTCTTATAATACTGACCCCATTTGTTACTCATCCTCACCCTGAATTTCTCTCTTTCATGGACACCCTCTGGTTCCTGGCCCTAAGCCAAATTGTAATCCATTTCAGTAGTTCTTCCTGTAAGCTATGTTTTTGATCTTAAAAGTCAATCTGTCATGTCACACGCTATCAAATCCTTCTTTGAAATACAGATTACACTAAGGCAATTCTTTCACCCATATCTAGTTTGTTGGCAATGTATTCAAAGACATGTTTGGGAAGAGGGTGTGTCAAGGTTCCTCCCCCACTCTGAACTCTAGGGTACAGATGTGGGGACCTGCATGAAAAACCTCCTAAGCTTATCTTTACCAGCTTAGGTCAAAACTTCCCCAAGGTACAAAATATTACACCCGTTATCCTTGGAATGGCCGCTACCACCACCAAACTAATACTGGTTACTGGGGAAGAGCTGTTTGGACGCGTCTTTCCCCCCAAAATACTTCCCAAAACCTTGCACCCCCCTTTCTGGACAAGGTTTGGTAAAAAGCCTCACCAATTTGCCTAGGTGACTACAGACCCAGACCCTTGGATCTTAAGAACAATGAACAATCCTCCCAACACTTGCACCCCCCCTCTCCTGGGAAATGTTGGATAAAAAGCCTCACCAATTTGCATAGGTGACCACAGACCCAAACCCTTGGATCTGAGAACAATGAAAAAGCATTCAGTTTTTTACAAGAAGACTTTTAATAAAAAATAGAAGTAAATAAAAATAAAGAAATCCCCCCTGTAAAATCAGGATGGTAGATATCTTACAGGGTAATTAGATTCCAAAACATAGAGAACCCCTCTAGGCAAAACCTTAAGTTACAAAAAAGATACACAGACAGAAATAGTTATTCTATTCAGCACAATTCTTTTCTCAGCCATTTAAAGAAATCATAATCTAACACATACCTAGCTAGATTACTTACTAAAAGTTCTAAGACTCCATTCCTGGTCTATCCCTGGCAGAAACCAGCATACCGACAGACACAGACCCTTTGTTTCTCTCCCTCCTCCCAGCTTTTGAAAGTATCTTGTCTCCTCATTGGTCATTTTGGTCAGGTGCCAGCGAGGTTACCTTTAGCTTCTTAACCCTTTACAGGTGAGAGGAGCTTTCCCCTGGCCAGGAGGGATTTCAAAGGGGTTTACCCTTCCCTTTATATTTATGACAGGGTGTTATTTACTTTTCCATTTTCTCTCTTATTTTCCCCCTTCTCTGCACTAAAGTCATGCAAATAACCATCTCAGTGATGCTTTTCTCCCATTCTCATTTCTTGGGCTTTTTCTATGCAAATCCTCTGGCTTGAACCTTATTTGACTAGTCCACCATTGCTCAGCCTTCAGGTCCTTCAAGCACTTCCTTTTCCCAAAAGGCATTATTATTATTCTTATATTTATTTATTGAGTACTGACAGTGTCCTCGGGACCATTTAAGACACAAAATGCAAACAGTCTCAATTCCAAACACCTTACAGTCTGAACACAACTTCGTGATGGGGTATAATTTCCAGCTTGAGGAGACATAGCTGTACCTGCTCTGATCAAGCTCGTGGACCAAAAATAGAATGTACCCATAGCAACACAAGCAAGGGAAGGGACTAGCCACCCCACAAATGTACCCAATGGAGATACTAGACATTACGCTGGATGGCTAGCCCATCCTGCCACTCATGCCGTCAAAGCTACACTCTATTCTTAAGCATGCTAGCTCATTCAGAGTTAAGGGCAGGGATGTCTCCTTGAGCTTGGAGTCATGTCCCAGCTCAAAGAGTAGACATACCCTCAGGGGAGGCAGGATACATTGATAAGCTTAGCGGAGGATACGCCTAAGATGTATATTTGAATTGCTGTTATTTTTATTAGAGCTGCGCAAATGTTTTCAATCAAGATCTTGGGGGGGGCGGGAAGAGAAAGCAGATTCAGTGACATTGAAACATGTCGCACGTTTGTGTCAAGATCACCAAATTGTTTCATCTGGAGGAGGAAAAAATTCAGAATCTTTCATTTCTGAACTAAAACATTTTGATTTTTCAATTCAAAGACATGTTTGAAATTTCTTTTAATTTTATTTTGAAAAACTAATGAACTTTTTTAAAAAAAAAATGCTTGAACATGAAAGAAGATATTTAGATTCAGGCCAAATAAAAGTTTTGGTATATCAAAATGTCAACATTTCATTTTTCAGTTTGACCCAAAAATAATTTGACAGCAAAGTGAAAAATACATTATTCACTCAGCTCTAATTGTTATCTTCTTTCTTGTAAACATTGTGAAAGAAACAGATGTGGCTGAAATTTTTCAAATGCAACATTTTCACCTTTTTTTCAGAAGTGGAAATGTTTGAAAATAAATTGTTGATTCAAGATTTCCCATTTTATTGACAAAATTTGAAAATCTGTTCTCTGTTGTTTTATTGATCTTTTTTCCTCTCCCTGCCCTACAATTTCCTACTACTCCCCACCTCCCAAATTTTCAGTGATGAAAAGAAAAAAAAGAGAGAGAGAGAGAGAAAAGGTAATGGAGGGCAAAAGAACAATTCTGAAAAAGAATGTTTTCGTAAAATATTTTTGAAAACAATTTGAATAAATGAAAATTCATGTTTTTCCAAAACTTGCTGAATGAAAGACTGAAATTTAAGATTCTTCACAATTTCTTCCCCAGTTGTCATAACTACAGGGCAAACTGGCTCTGAGACCCCTTTGGTCCCTCTTGAGTGTCCCCCTTAGGTGACAGGCCTGGCTTTCTTGCATCTCACGCTGGGTGGAACCGATCACTGAGACTTGGATCTCTGAATTTCAGCCCCCTCATACCTAACCTTGCTGACGACACATACCCAACTTGGTCTTGGCACCTGTAATAGTTTTCTTGAACTATTTCATGAACCTGTGACCGTATACGTTTGCAGCAGCAAAAGAACAGCAAAGTCAAAACAAAGCTTTCTCTATTCATTCACACAAAGGCACAAAGCATTCAGAAAAAAAAGGTTAACATAACGAAAGACCTAGATGTATACTTCCTTACCTAAGTTTAACCTCTTTATCCATTGCTCAGGGAAGGCCGACTTATTTCCATCTCGGATTTGGAAGAGGCAGCCTGTCCTGCTCACAGCACACACACCTGTCTGCGTCTCAGTGAGTCTGTGAGTTTTCACTGAAACACCATGGATAGCCTTGTCTACCTCACCCAAACCCCCTCATTTTCTAGGGTCTTTGAGGCTTTAATTTCCCCTTGGTCCCAGGCCCAGCATTGGGAAGAGTAAACCTTTCTAGCCTGGATGGAGCCAGATAAGTAGTTTCTTCCCATTGATGGTCCAGGCACTGTTTCCTCAAGGAGCCTTATCTTTGTCATTATTTCATTTCCTGTGGGATTCTCCAATAACAGCCTCCAATGATTTAACTCCTGGCAGTCAGGCAAGGTAATATCAAGCAAGTCCCTCATTCTCCACACCAACTCTGAAAAATAAATTGGGATTATGTACATGCAAATAGAAACATGCATAGACTTGACTCAGGTAGGGTTGCCAACTTTCTAATTGCACAAAGCTGAACACCTCCAGCCCCGCCCCTTCCCTGAGACCACACCCTCTGCCCCACCCCTTCCCTGAGGCCCTGCCCCCTGCTCACTACGTTTCCCCTCCCTCAGTGGTTCATTCTTTCCCACCCTCACTCACTTTCACTGGGCTGCGACAGGAGGTTGGGGTGCGGGAGGGGGTGAGGGCTCTAACTGGGGGTATGGGCTCCGGGGTGGGGCAGAGGGATTCCGAGTATGGGAGGGGGTTGTGGATTGAGGCAGGGGGTTGGGGTATGGGAAGGGGTATGGGCTGGGGGGTACTAGCTCTGGCATTTGGGGTACAGGAGGGGGCTCCAGGCTGGGGATCTGGGCCGAGGGATTCCGAGTGTGAGAGGGGACTGTGGGTGGAGGCAGGGGGTTGGGGTGCAGGAGGGTGCTCTGGGTTTGGGGGGCCTCAGGGCTGGGGCTCAGATTTACCTCGGACAGCTCCCGATCAGCAGCGCAGGGGGGTTAAGACAGGCTCCCTGCCTGTCCAGGCTCGACGCTGCACTCTGGAAGCAGCCAGCAGGTCCTGCTTCTAGGCTTGGGGGCCAGGAGGCTCTGCACACTGCTCTTGCCTGCAGGTACTGCCCCCGCAGCTTCCATTGGCCGCAGTTCCTGGCCAATAGGAGTGTGGAGCTGGTGCTCAAGGCGGGGACAGCATTTGGAGTCCCCTGCCCCCCTAGGAGCCAGACCTGCTGGTCGCTTCTGGGTTGCAGCCCGGAGCCAGGACAGGCAGGGACTAGCCTCCCTTAGCCCCACAGAACACCGACCGGACTTTTAACAGCCTGGTCGGTGGTGCTGACTGGAGCCGCCAGAGTCCCTTTTCGGCTGGGCATTCCAGTCAAAAACTGGATGCCTGGCAACCCTAGACTCGGGGCTTGTTTACATTGAGAATTTACCTCAGAGTAAGGTAGTATGTGAATTAAAAGCAGCAGAATAGCCGTTCTTGATAGACTCCCTGTGTGGACATCGTATTTCTGGAATAAGAGTACTTTATAAACTAAATGAATTAAGCTAGGGCATGGCTCCACTTGCAGATGTAGAGCGCTTTGAGTTAAACCAGCCTTCGTAGAGCACAGTAGGGAAAGCGCTGCAGTCTGTCCACGCTGACAGCTACAAGAGCACTGGTGTGGCCCCATTAGCAGCTCTTGCAACAGCCACAGAGAGCAGTACATTGTGGTAGCTATCCCAGCATGCAAGTGGCTGCAGCGTGCTTTTCAAATGGGGCGGTGGGCGGAGCGTGACAGGGAGTGTGTTGTGTGTATGTGGGGGGGAGAGTGGGTTTTTGGTGGGGCTGAGGGCATGTCTGCATGCTGTCTTGTAAGTTCAGACAGCAGAAGAACCCCCCTCTCTTTCTCTTTCTCTTTCTCTCTCTCTCTCACACACACACACACACACACACACACAGCATTCCACACTAATGGTTGCTTTGTCTTGGAGCAGATAAGCAGCCCGTTGTTAGAGAAGGAGCTTTCAAAAGGCATATCCACATTCCTACAGCGAGTTCAAAACCGTGAGATGAGTGGCCACTTGACTTAAGGGGATTATGGGATGTTTCCAGAGGCTGATCAGAGCGCAGTAATGCAACACCTCATTCACACTGACATCCAGGCATTTCAGCCAAGGCACACCAAGCATTAATCTTCTCGCCAAGGTGGAGTACCAGAGCACTCTAGCCGCAGAGTCAGAGCACTCTACATGCCTTGCCAGTGTGGATGGGTAGTGAGCTAGGGTGCCCGGGGCTGCTTGAATGCATTCTAACTCGCAAGTGTAGCCAAGCCCCTAATTCAGTTAAGGCATTACTCCGGAACAAGAGCATCTACATAGGGATTTAATCAATAAGACATTGCTCCCTATGTAGACAAGCCCTTAAACGTAGTTGTGTGCTTATGTCTAGCATGCCAAAGGGCATGCAAACTTAGTTCTGCATGTCTTTGAATCATAAAAATGTAGGACTGGCAGGGACCTCAAGAGGTTATCTAATCCAGCTGCCTGATCTGAGGCAGGATCAGGTAAACCTAGACCACCCCTGACAGATGTTTGCCTAAGCTGTTCTTAAAAACCTCCAGTAACAGGGATTCCACAACCTCCCTCCTAAGTCTATTCCAGTGCTTAATTAGTTAGAAAGTTTTTCCTTATATCTAACCTCTATTTCCTTTGATAGAGGCTAAGCCCATTATTTCTGGTCTTACTTTCAGTGAATACGGAGAACAACTGATCACTATCCTCTTCATAACAGCCCTTCACATACTTGAAGACTGTTGTCAGTTCTCTTCTCAGTCTTCTTTTCTCAAGACTAAACGTACTCAGTTTAGCCTTTCCTCGTGGAGAAGATTTTCTAAACCTTTTCTCATATTTTGCTCTCCTCTGGACTTTCTCCTATTTGTCCGCATTTTTCTTAAAATAGGGCACCCAGAAGTGGACACAGTACTCCAGCTAGGGCCTCGCCAGTGCCCAGCAGAGTGGGACATGAGGATCTTTTCCATGAATAATTAATTGCTGCTGTGTTAGAACACTTTGGTTCATGAGAGTCCACTGTCTCAGCACGAAAGGGGTTAATCATATTTGTGGCACAATATCCTGAAATATTTAGGTTTTTAGATTAAAAAGAAAGGTGAAAAAATAGCTTTCATAAGTGAACCATATCAATTACAAATGTTATTTTCTTTATACCTTTGACATCTGAAGACAGATTACATTGACATAAAGCTAAAATCTGCAGCCTAATGTGGGTCTCAAATTGCTCAGTGGGTGCTGGCTGCTGCTAAATTATGCTGACAGTGCATTTGGAGCTAGAGATCAGAGTTTAATCAGGCTACTGAAAAATGACTGAATCCAAGTTCAACTCTTGTTCTGCTACCACGACAAGTCATCCTACCTGTTCCATAGTAGCTTTCATGTCATGTTAAATCCTATTCTGACATTTCTGAGCCCTGTTGTGGGGTAGGGAGGAAATGAAGCAGGGACAACTTCATGGCATACAGTGGAAGCATTCTTCATTATGACGCAGGATGGCTCAGAGCCAGCAAATGGGTGAAAACAGAATGGGGTAGTTTACTGCTGCTCTTGAAAAAGAGCAGCGTTTGTTGCAGTCCAATATTATGCCCCATATCATAGCACACACAAAGGGGGTGAGGGCCTTAATATGACCCCTGACTGACAGTCATCTGCCCTCACAGGTACAAGATCAAAATCCCCTTTTACTACTTGCCTGAGCACTGGATTAGAATCCCACCCTGCTGCCATGCAGTTGTGCTGGGAGAGGGAGAGAGGTTTCCCCAGGGAAGGTCCTCAGCTGGTATCAATTGTCATATCTTCATTGAATTGACCTCAATGGAACTATGATGATTTATATAAGCTGAGGATCTGCCCCCAGGTCATGTTCCCAGAATGCTTCATTATACTGGGCAGGAATTGGCTTAGCTGAGAATATATGTAGTTGCAAAAAGAAAAGGAGTACTGGTGGCACCTTAGAGACTAACCAATTTATTTGAGCATGTAGCTCACGAAAGCTCATGCTCAAATAAATTGGTTAGTCTCTAAGGTGCCACCAGTACTCCTTTTCTTTTTGCAAATACAGACTAACACGGCTGTTCCTCTGAAATATATGTAGTGTTTCTTTAAAACTCCATCAGGAAGCAGGGCAGGAGAATGTTCTGGGCAGAAGTTTTACAGTAATGTGGAAAGAGATAGAGGAGCTTTCGGGATCATACTCTTTTCCATATAATAATAAAAGGTCCTTGTTCAGTGTCCAAAGGAAGTGACTCCCTAATTATTTACTGCTGTCACATCAGAATTTATAAGGTCAGACTGTTTCTGGCTTTAATACAGGTGCAGATGGTTGAGGATACAAGAACCTTCCCCTGACCCTCTCCTTGCAAGGAGCATGTACAATACCCATCCTTTCACTAGGGGAACACACACCAGTGTTGCCACCTCTCGAGATTTTATTACCAACTTTGAAATATCTGGTATTTTTCTTAAAGTCCCAGCTCCTGGAGTCTTGTTGTTGTGTGAGAATCCCAGTTTTCATTTTTTTTAAAAAGCAAGTTTCTAGACCTCATGGTTGTGTAGAAAAGGTATAAGAATGGAGTACAAGGCTCAGAAGTCAAAAAAAAAAAAAGAGACCCCAAATTATTATTTTAAGCCAATCTGATGATTTTGGGGGCCTGCCTCAATATTTTTGGAGACTGCTCCCTCATTATGTTGTTGGGGGAAATGGAATGGAGAGGAGGCAGGGCCATTTTGCTGGGTCATGGATCCTCCATTCCCTCATCTTCTTTGCAATGACCTCGAGGTGTGGGCAAACTGCATCCCACAGGCCACATCCGACTCACGGGACCCTCCTTCCCGGCCCCCGAGCTCCTGGCCCGGAAGGCTAGCGCCTGGCCCCTCCCCCCAGTGCAATGCTCTGGGCGGCGGGGCTGTGAGCTCTTACCGGGCAGCACAGCTGCACAGCCACGGCCTGATGCGCTGCTCTGTGCTCTGGTGTGGCTGGCTCCAGCCAGGTGGCATGGCTGCCTGTCCTGGTGCTCTGGGTGGCACGGCTGTAGCAGCACCAGTCCTCCAGGCAGCGCAGTAAGGGGGTGGGGGGATTGGATAGAGGGCAGTTGTCAGGGGGGTTGTCAGGGGGCAGGGGTGTGGATGGGGTCGGGGCGGTCAGAGGGTCGGGAAGAGGGGGGTTTGGATGGGGCAGGGGTCCCAGGGGGAAGTCAGGAATGAGATGGGGGGTTGGATGCGGTGGCAGGGGGCAGGAGGTCTGGGGGTGGTCAGGGGACAAAGAGGGGTGGATGGGGCAGAGGTCCCAGGGGGGCCGTCAGGGGATGGGGGGGGTTAGATGGGCAGGAGTCCCAGGGAGGCAGTCAGGGGGTGAGAAAAAGGGGGCAGGGGGCAAATAGAGGTGGGGACTGGGCCACGCCTGGCACAGCCTCCCCTAACTGGCCCACCATACAATTTCAGAAACCTGATGTGGCCCTCAGGCCAAAAAAAGTTTGCCTGCCCCTGCTCTAGAGCCATTTCAGGGAGCAGAAGAAGGCAACAGGCCCCTAAAACACAATCCCATGGGACAGGACAACTCTACACCACCCTCACCACTTCCAATTACATCAGTTACACAATTTGGCCCAGAATGTCTTCCAAGCATTTTTTTAATATAAAGGAAATAAAGTCATCTGATTAGCCCTCTCATTTTTTCCCTCTCAAAAATATCTCATATGAGTCTCAAAAGCAATAGAGGGAGATTTTTTTCCCCCAAAGACATCCAAAATTCCCATTGAAACCCAATGAAAGTTAGGCACCTAACTCCCTTTGTGTATTTGAAAGTCACCCTCATTAGATTTTGGGCAATATATTATCTTCTTCAACTTTAATATCAACTCCTTAATTTCAGTGTTACATTTTTAATATTAAACTTGGTATTGTGACAGACCCAGACCAGTAGGGTACAGGAGTCTGGTCTTATTGGGATCTAGGAAGTGGGGGAGGGAGCATGGAGAAAGGGGAGCTGGGGTGACATCGCTCAGATGGAGACCCGCTGGCAGAGGGTCGTCCTCCCCCTGGGTGACTGGGGTCAGACCCAGGGCCTCAATCTCCTCGTAGATGGAGGGGAGCTCTCCTTCCACCATCCCGGAGGTCTCCCCGCCACTGCCCGAAGTGACACTCGCCTCGGGGCTCACAGGGGCTCCAGCTGAAAACGGAGCAGGAGGGGCTCCATCAGGAGCCTTGGAGGGAAGGGACTCCAATGGAGGGGCGGTACTGCCCTCCCATGCTGTGATGTCTTCCCCAGGCGGTACCGGGAGATGGAACGGGCAAGGCAGAAGGCTCGGCCTCGGTGCCCCCCTTTCTGGTCTTCCAGGGGGCTTCTGCATTGGTGGAAAGGAGCAGAGCTCAAGCCTTCTGCTTGCCCCGCTTCTCCTGGACAGTGGGCTGCCTGCCCCCCGCAAGGGGCAGTAGTTGGAGCAGTAGCAGCACCCAAGGGTGCGGGGGGCGGGGTATTCAGCAGCTAGCCAGCAACCAGGTAGCAGAGAAGGGGGGGGTGAGTGGTGTCCAGCCTAGTCAGGGGGAGCAGCTGGAGTGGCGAGAGCAGCAGCAAGAGCCCAAGGCCCAGCAGCAGCCATCTCCCTCCTTCCTCCAGGCCAGTTGGGTACAGCAGAGGAGTCGTACTGGGATCCAGGAAGGATCCCCCCCCAGCCTAAGAGGGAGGTCTACAGGACCTGCAAAACCAAATAATTACGGGGGACAACTAATGAACAACAGGAACAGGAGTCCGGTCAAAGGGTCAAATGAAGGGAACCGGCCAGGGACACCGAGGAGAGAACCCCGGACAGCGCCCACTGCTCCTCAAAGGCGTCAAGGGAGTCAGTGGATGCCGCCCAGAGGCGTGAACAGACGGAGAATCAGAAATAGGCCCCACAGTCACAGGAGACTCCATCGGCCAACCTCCTCACGCTGGTTTTATAGATGGCCACTTTAGCCAGGGCCAGGAGGAGGTGGACCAGGAGGTCCCGAGACTTAGTGGGGCCACGGACAGGGAGTGCATAGATAAGGAGGTGAAGGGAAAAGTGCAACCAAAATCTTAACAAAATATTCGTGAGGAGCCGGAATAGGGGCTGCAGCCTGGCGCACTCCAGGTAGATGTGCTCCAGGGTTTCCCCTCACACCGCAAAAGGGGCAGGTGTCCGCGATCGGGGTGAACCGCACCAAGTACACACCCATGCTCATAGCCCCACGAAGGAGCCGCCAACTGATGTCCCCAGCGGGCCTCGGGACCAAGGTGGAATATAGGCTGTCCCACTGGGGCTCCTCACCCTCTAGAGGTGGCAGGAGGTCCCGCCACTGTGTGTCGGGGCGGGACGCAAGGGTGAGGATGTGAAGGGTGTGGAGCATGAGCGTGTATAGATGTTTCCTTGGCGTGGTCTGGAAACGGACTGGCTGTAGCTCGCGTAGCCGGCTCACGGTAAAGGGGCGGGGGGGGGGGGGTGGTCAGGTCCACGGGGCAGGGACCCGATGAAAAGGTCCGGAGGGCCTGGGGTGGAAGGTGGGCAGGGCATGCCCTACCTTAAGACCTGGTCGAGGTAGACCCGAGCAGCGGGCGGCAAAGTGGCCCTCACCTCCTGAAGTACACGCAGGGGAGTACGAGGTCGGGAGAACCCCATGCGCTGAGCGAGTGTCAGGGGATCCAGCCAGTCTCCCCGGCCGTAGTCCAGGAGGTCTCCGACTCTGGTGACTTTTGCCAGGACCAACCTCTGGTGCACCGAGGGGGACTCTGCCGCCTGCACACGGAGGTGGGGGTTGTGTAGCAGGGGCTCCGCGAGGAGATCTTCCCCCATGGAGGCCTCCACAGACCTGGTCGCTGTGAACAGTTTCCAGGTCCGGAGAAGGTCCTGGTGGAAGACTAGCAGCCCGGAGAGGTCTCGCAGAAGACCTCTTGGATGGAAGTAAAGGAGCTGCCGGTCATATCGGAGCCCTCGGAAGCAGCGCAGGAAGGCGTGCGCCAGTATGCTCCATGCCGGACTACCTGCACCATAAAGAAGCCTCTGCAGGGCCTGCAGGCGGAAGACATGGACCTGAGTGCAGAGACTCCTGCCCTCCCTCCTCCAGGGGTAGATGGAGAACCCCTGCAGAGACCCAGTGCAGTCCTGACCAGAAGAACTCCAGAATCAACGTCCGGAGGTTGGCCAGGAAATCTGGGGCCGGGATCAGGGTGTTGAGCGGTGCCAGAGCATGGACAGGACTAGTTGATTAAGCACCAGTGCCCTCCCTCGAAGGGAGACACACCAATAGTCCTGTCCATCTCTGGAGCCGCTCTACCACCCTGCCCTCTAAACCGTGCCAGTTCTCCGGCAGAGACGGATGCGTGGCAGAAAGGTAAACACCCAGATAGAGCAGCGGACCTGCGCTCCACTGGATGGCCTGAAGCGCAGGTGGGAGGGAGCTTGCCTGCCGCCAGTCCCCTACCACCAAGCCAGAGCTCTTGACCCAGTTGACCCAGGCGGAGGAGGCTGCCGAGTAAACAGCCTGGCAAGCCTCCACCCATGCCAAGTCTCCCGTGTCCTGGACCACGAGGAGCACATCGTCGGCGTACGCCGACAGGACCAGCTGCAGCTCCAGCTCCCGCAGCACCAACCCCATCAACCTCCTGCGGAGGAGACAAAGGAAGGGCTCGATCGCCAGAGTGTACAGCTGACCTGAGAGGGGGCACCCCTGCTGTACTCCTCGCCCGAAGCTGACTGGTTCGGTCAGGGTCCAGTTGAGCCTGACCAGACACTCTGTGGAGGCATACAGCACCTGGAGAAAACCCACAAACTGGGGTCCGAAGCCAAACACTTGCAGAACGCTCAGGAGATACCCGTGGTCCACCCTGTCGAACGCCTTCTCCTGATCCAGGGACAGGAGAGCGAATGACAGACCGTCCCTACACCCGAGTTCCAAGAGGTCCTGGACCAGATACAGGTTGTCGAAGATGGTGCAGCCCGGGACGGTGTAGGTCTAGTCTGGGTGGATCACATCCGCCAGCACGGACCCTAGCCGCAATGAGATGGCTTTCGCTACAACCCTTGTAGTCTGTGCTGAGAAGCAAGATGGGACACCAATTTTGTAAATCATGGAGGTCCCCCTTCTTTGGCAATAAGGCAAGCACAGCTCGCCTGCACAAAAGAGGGAGGACCCTGCTCTGCAGAGACTCAGCCCAGACGGTGACTAGGTCTGGGCCGAGGATGTCCCAGAACACACGGTAGAACTCCATGGTCAGCCCGTCCATGCCCGGAGATTTATTGGTGGGCATGCGGCGGAGGGCTTCCGAGAACTTGGCCAGAGTGAGAGGCAGCTCTAGCTGGTCTCGGTCGCCCACGCTGACCGTCGGGAGTTTATCTCAGAGCACTCTGCAAGCATTAGGATCAGTCGGATCCGGGGAGAACAGGCCTGACCCTCCCGCATATCTCTGCCGGATCCGTGAGGGGGGTGCCGTCCACTGCTAGGAGGCAGGTGACATGCTTCTTGGCCCCCCTCTTTTTCTCTAGGGTGTAGAAGCAGCGGGAGCCGTGATCTATCTCCCAAAGGAGGCAGATGTGGGATTGAACAAAGGCACCTCGGGCCCGATGGTCCTTGAGCTCCTCCTGCTTCTCCCAGCACGCCCATAGAGGGATGGATCCTTGGGGCTGGCGGCCAGACACCTCTCCAGCTCCAAGACCTCCCGTTCCAGCTGCCCTATCACTGCATCCCCCCATTGGCTGGCGCCCCGGGTGTAGTCACGGCAGACGAGCCGGGCGCGCACCTTCCCCAGATCCCACCATCACCGCACCGAGGGAAAGGCACGCCGCTGCCCTCACCACACCAGCCAGAACTCCCGGAATGATGATCGGAGAATGGGGCCAGCTGGATGCTGGAGGAGTGGGCCCGTCAAAGGTGGAAATGTGATAAGTAGATGCGGTCCAACCAGGAGTGGTGCCACAGATAGGCCTCCACCCTGACAAAATGTGAATGTCGAGATGTCGTCCGGGTGGTGGTTGTGCCAGACGTCCACCAAGGAGTGATGGTCGACTATCTCCCAGAGGACGTCCACAGCGGCCAGGCACTGCTCGGTCCCCGAGCGGTCCCACTCTTCGAGGGTAGTATTAAAGTCCCTACCCAGGACCAGGCACTCACGAGGATCCTAGGTGCCAAGGAACGCGGACGCCTGCTGAAAGAAACGCAGCTGCTCCGGGCCCAATGTCGGAGCATAGACTTGACAAGATTGACCACGCGCCCCTCCATATGGGCCCGGAGGTGCAGCGGGCGGCCCGGCACAGCCTCGGCAACCCCCAGCACCTCGGGCCGTAGGTCGTGGGAGAACAGGGTCGCCACTCCAGCTGCACGAACTGTGAGATGGCTAAAGTAGACCCTGTCCCCCCATTCCAGCCGCCAGCTATCTTCGGTGGCCGGATCCGTATGCGTCTACTGCAGGAAAACCACAGAGTACCCCCCCTCCCGAAGGAAGGGGAGCACCTGGCACCTGCGGAGACCCATCCTACAGCCCCGGGTGTTCAACATTGCGATGGTGAGAGGTGCCATGAGGAAGGCTGGGGGGGGATCCTCGCCGGCAGGGATGCTCGCGGCTCTCAACGGGCCGCGCAACTATCTGTGACCTACTCCGTAGGTGAGTAAGAAGTCATGGAAGAGGTGGACCCGCTGGTAGGCCGTGGCGGCCTGCTTCCCGGTCCTTTTACCCTCCCATGAGGGCCCTCGTGGCCCGGAGGATTTGATGGAGAGTGAGCTGAACCTTGTTACGGGAGCCCCGGATGTCCTCAAGGAACTCCCGCAGCTCCTCTCGCAGCATATGGGGGGCTGGGGTCACTAGCCCCCGGCTTTCCTCCGGAGGGACCACTGACACAGCCCCGTGGCCCACTGAAACGGGCAGGCAAGGGGTGGACCCCCGACGTGGTGCCCGATGGGCTGGCACCATGCAGCCCCTCTCAAACCCCAGCTTGATTGGGGGCAGCAGAGGGAAGATAGCAGCACCTGGTGAGTCGGGACTGGGAAATAGAGAGGCCGCTCCCTGTGGGCGATCCTCTAGGAGTGAGGAGATGACGGCCCCAGCGGCGGCAATGATATCACGGGAGGTGGAGGAGACAGGGACAGGGTTGACATCAAGGGCAGGGCAGGGGTCCAGAGTAGGAGCAGGGCAGGGGTCGGGTGCAGAGTCAGGGAGAGGGGCAAAGGCAGGATCCTGGACCCCAGTAGCCAGGCCGCTGGGAAATGGCCCCTCTCGATCGAGCTCAGGGAGCTGGGGGTGGGGAAGGGGCCCTCCATGACACTGGGCTCTGGCACCACTGCCAGCATAGTAGCCACGGCATCTTCAGTGAGTTCCCTGCCCGGGAAGGAGGTCGGTCACCCCACGCCCACGAGGGTCAAAAGGGCAGGTAATAGGGCGGCATTGGGAAGGAAGGGAGGGACGGAGGTCAGGACCAGGTGGACGCCCCCCACCACCAGGCCCTTCTCCACCGCCTCCTGGGCAGCGGCCTCTGATGCCAGGAAGAAGACGACCTTCCCGCACATTTTGGAGGCCGCCACGATAGCCGCGGGTCCTACCACCCTCGCCAACACCTGCACGTGTGTCTCCGCGTGGGGCGAGACGGGGACCAGGAGGCAACGGATGCCGTGCTTCCTGGTCATGGTGGGAAAGGGGCCCCGGCCGCTATAGCTGTTAGTGGAGGCGGTGGGCGGGAGAGATGATGTAGTGGCAGATGGAGAGACTGCTGCCACCTGGGCATACGCCCTGGGAGCCAAGGGAGGGACACCCGCAGAGCTGGTGGAGGGAGCAGAGGGGAGGGACGCCGCAGCCGGTGGCGGGACCACGGCAATGGGGGCTGCCCCTGCTATGGAGGGCCTGGTCTTTTTGGCAGGGCCCTTCTCCTTACCCTGGCCCTTCCCGCCAGCTGGGGGGGCTTCCCCAGAATTTGAGGGGGCAAGGCAACAGTGGAGGTCACCCCGGTGCCCGCTGCTGCCAGTGCCCCAGCGGGGGTGGTGGCAGGTGGTTTGGCAGCAGCAGTTGAGGTAGAGGCTTGGGGGGGTGATGGAGGGGCAGGCGGGGGAGGGTTATCTAGGGCTGCTGGAGGGGCCCCACCCTTCGTGTCCCCCGCCATAATGAGTGGGGAGGGAGGGGAAAACACCAGAGAGAGGAGGCGAAAGGGGCGGCAGGCCAACCACACCTCCCCGCTAGGCTGCAGGCAGGGCAGGAGGGTGCCAAAAGGGATGGGCTGGACAGGGGGGCTATCAAGAGCTTGTGAGGGACAGTCACCAACTCAGGATAGGAATCCGGTTCCTCTAGCTGCACAAGGGGAGGGGGGTCATAACAACGTTAAGGGAGTGCAGTGAGATCGGGGCAAACTCAAACAGGGGAAGGGCACAAGCGCATGGGAGGGGGCATGGGCGCACTGAGTAAGGGGCCAATCAGGGCGGGGTACCACGTGGGGAGGGGGGAGAACCAGGCTGGAGGCAGGACAGGGAACCAAGGGGCCAGCTTCAGAGCAGGGGCGGGGCAAACAAACAAAGGCTGCAGAGGGAAGAGGGCGGAGCAGGCAAACAGACTGAAGCCAACAAGGTGCTGGGGTAAAGGGGAGGGCAAAAAGGCTGCAAGGGGCAAAATGGGACAGGTAGCAGGGACAAAACTAGGGACTTGCTGAAGGGGGTCAGTCCAGGATCAGGGGAGAATCACATGTGCCCACATGCACTAGCAAAGTCAGTGCAGGCTGGCTGCTGCTTCAGGCCCAAAAGGTGGTGAAAGGGCGCGTCAGGCCAAGCAGTGCAGTCCCAGAGGCCGGAGCTTGAGGCAGATGGTAAGTGTCCACTGGGGGTGGTGGAGGGGGCAGCGATGACGGTGGTGGGGGGGGTTTGATGGGGGAACACACAGATGGATGGGGGGCAGGCTCCCCACCATACTCCCTGTGTCCCCACACACACAGTCAAAACCCCCACCACAAGAACACAGTTCAAAAGTTACTCAGCCTTCAGGCCCCCTCCACAGTGGTCTGCAGAGTCCCCATGCGCTCCCCCAGCAGCAGATGGCCTCATTCCCTCCTCCTTTGGGGTCCAGCAGCTCCCAGGCAGCAAAGGCAGCAGCAGCAACTCCAAGCAGCAGCCCGGTGGCCAGGCAGGCAGAGAGGACCCCTCACAGGTGGTGGTGGTGGTGTCCACAGCAGCAGTAGCAATGGCTGGGGTAGGGCTCCCTCACTCCCCCGCTCTGGGGAACAGGCTAGTAGCCCCCCCCAAGGGGCTGTAGTTGGAGCAGTAGCAGCACCCAACAGCAGGGGAGTCCAGCAGCTAGCTAGCAACCAGGTAGCAGAGAAGGGGGGTGCGTGGTGTCCAGCCCAGCCAGGGGAGCAGCTGGAGCGCTGGCAGTAGCAGCAAGAGCCCAAGGCCCAGCAGCAGGAGCAGTAATCTCCCTCCTTCCTCTAGGCCAGTTAGGTTCAGTAGAGTAGTCAAAATCAGATCTACTAGCCTTTGGATAAACAGATTTCTGTTTCCTGAGTGACCAGGGCAGGGGCTGCCCTAGAACAATCAGGAACCTGCCAGAACCAATTAAGACAGGCAAGCTAATCAAGACACCTGGAGCCAATTAAGAACTTTCTAGATTCAATTGTGACAGGCAGGCTGATCAGGACACCTGGTTTAAAAAGGACCTCCCATGAGTTGGTAGTGGGGTGTACTAGGAGTAGGGAGTGAGAAGGTATGCTGCTGGAGGACTGAAGAGTGATCAGGCTTTAGGAAGAAGATCCTGCAATGAGGATAAAGAAGGTGCTGGGGGGAAGGCCATGGGGAAGTAGCCCAGGGAGTTGTAGCTGTCATGCAGCTGATATAGGGAATATATGTGGACAGCTGCTATCCCCAGGGTCTTGGGTTGGAACCCGGTGTAGAAGGTGGGCCTGGGTCTATCTTCTTCTTCTCCTCCTCCTTCTCCCTGAATTCCTGATTCAACACAAGAGGAGTTGACCTGGTCTGTGAGAAACACCAGAAGGGAAGGTCTAAATTGAAAAGGGATTGCCCTGTCCCCAGCCCACTCGGTGGGACACTGAGTCTATGGGGATTGTTCTCTGTTTGCCCCAGGCTGGCCAGTGATGAGGTTAGCTGAATGGATGGCAGGTTTGAGCCACTAGCAAGAATGGCCAAACTGAGGGCTGCCGTGAATCTCTGAGGCAAGCAAATCTGCCAATAAGTGCAGGACCCACTGAGGCAGAGGAGCAACTTTGTCACTGTATGCACAATACACAAAATTAAATATCTTGTTATAAAAATGTATTTGTTGCCATATAGGGTCCCTCGTATATACCATACGTATATATATATACCATCTTGTATATATGTATCCTAATTTTCCTCTAGGTTTGGAGGAAAAACTAAGCAATTTTATTTTTTCACGGTGCATTAGACAGATGCTATGGCTGATATCTTGCTCTTTCTATCCTCCAGGTCCCCATGGTGTATTATAATAGACTGCTTCAAACACCTCTGTGGGGTAGCTGGGGCACAAAGTAATACAGACTTCTGTAAATTTTTAGCCTCCATCTTTCTGTGCCTTGCTGTTTAAGAGCTTTGCTAAACCAAGTTCTAAATGCATTATCTAGTAGTAAAAAGTGGCTAGGTATAATATTTATGGATAAGGATATTTTTATATTCTATATTTATGCAACAGTAATCAAATACAGGGCATTTTCTGGGAACTAATAAGCAGTCTGAAAGAGCTGATGATCTCAGGCCCATCTGAGGGTCATTAACCCCAGCTGGACACTACACAGACGAATACCCTCCACGGAAGTTATTACTGCTATTACATGCTAACAATAAAAATACAGGCATATAGATTTTTATATGTATGATGCAATTCAAAACTGCAATAATTGCATAAGATATTTCTAGAGAATTAATGCCCTATATATTACCCAGTTATATTGCTTGAATCATCCCTTAAAATTCCATTCAATTTATAATATTTCTTAATCAATTGTATTTAAAAAAATCTTGTTACTATTTGCCAATGTAATTTACACGAAAGGGAAGAGAGCAATTTAAAGCAGGTAGGTGTAAGTAAATTATCCGTGTGCTCTGCTCATTATCTCAAATACTCTATCATATGGATTGTACAAAATGCAATGTTCCATACTGCTTTCCATATAAAACTGAAATGTGGTTGGTGATACAGGGGAGTGAGTGGATCCTAGTGTCAGGGGATAGAGCTGGTGCTGGGCCGCTCCAATTTAAATTATACACTAATTTTGTTTTTTTAATTACTTTTCTGTTTTGGGAATGTGGAACACAGTGAATGTAATTTACTTGTTTGGGCAAGTTATGGACCTTTACTGGTAATCCCCACCTACTTTATCTGATACACATACACACCCTTGTGCTTCTTTAACACTTCATGAGATGCCTGGGACTTTTCAGATGGCAGATACCCAATTTTACATAAGGTAAACAAAACAGCCACAGTATGCAACTCTTATTTAAAATTATGTTAAGGAGTGCAAGCAAAAATAGGCTATGGCCTTATGAGCTGGAGAGAGAAACCAAATCACTTTCACAAGCAAGGAATTTCTGAGATGAAGCCAGCTCCTAGGAAATGGCACCAACACCAAGTAAGAACACTTTATGCTCTGTGGGGGAGGGAGCTAATGCCTGAATAACCAACTCCTCTAAACGTGCATGCTTGTCATGCAGCTAACCTGCAGCCACTGTTGCAAGGTATTTGGGAGCAACAGTTGTTCACTGCTACTCCGCTACACAAGGTTTCAGTCAGATGGATCCTCACTGTGGATTTTGAGGGCTCAAGCAGAATTTAACTGGTACACAGGCACTGTGAGGGCCACTTGCACAGAGATCAATCTCAACCTATGTGCAGGAGGTTGATAGAACCACATGTTCTCTACTGGAGCTACAGAGAAATACCACAGAGATTTCTTCTCTGGCATTCAGAGATTATGGAATCCATCTGTGAGGAGTCTACATTGCTTTTGCCCCCTTGCACAGCAAGCATGAAGGCCAAGTTTTTTTTCAAGCTAAGAGCCTGAAGTTAGGTTTCGAAATCCATATTCAGGCAACTAAATCAGTGGCCAACTAGTGTTGTCGATAAAATAACCGATTGTTCATTTCATTGTCCAATGGAAAAATTAAAAACTTTTGTTTTTCTTATTGAAATGGAAAACAAAATATTGTTTTGGTTGATTTGAATTGATATTTTGTTTCAAACAACTATTTTTAAATGGAAGTTAATATGGCTCCCCTTTATTAAATTGGACAACACCAGCTGGTTGACACCTGGCAAGAGTAGGGTATAGTGACTTTCTGAGTGAAAGCCCAGGCAGATATATTTACAAAGAGATGTATTTGGGATGGTTTTTGCATAGCAGTTGGAGATAGCATTTGCAAGGAGCAGCATATTTCCTAGAGATTGGAGCAGAGCTGCTTTGCGGGATCTTTGAAAGTGTGAGCATGTTGAAGCAGTTTTTAATCTGTCCTCTATTAAAGCATAAATAGGACTATGTGAAAAGTGTCAACGACAACAGATGAAGAAAAAGCCTTAGTTGATGTCCACTCATTTTATCTCCCTAGAATAAGTTAATCCCCTTAAAATTTACTATGGTATTTTCGCTTCGTTTCCTTGCCTTGGCATTCTAAATATTGGCATTTATAAGTCAGATGGTTGAGGCTACCTTCTGCAACTGGCATTAGAAAAAATCTGCCCAGTGAGTATTCATAAATGCATTCCATTGGCTTAATACAGGGGTGGGCAAGCTTTTTGCCCCAAGGGCCACATCTGGGAATAGAAATGGTACGGTGGGCCATGAATGCTCACAAAATTGCAGTTGGAGTGCGGGAAGGGGTGAGGACTCTGGTTGGGGATGCAGGCTCTGGGGTGGGGGATGAGGAGTTTGGTGTGTAGGTGGGTGCTCTGGACTGGGACTAGGGGGTTTAGAGGGTGGGAGGGGGATCAGGGCTGGGGCAGGGGGTTGGGGTGTGGGAAGGGGTACAGGCTCTGGCTGGGGGTGCAGGCTCTGGAGTGGGGAGTTTGGGGTGCAGGAGGGTGCTCTGGGCTGAGATTGGGGGGTTCAGAGGGCAGGAGGGGGAGCAGGGCTGGGGTGCGGGGAAAGGCTCAGGGTGCAGGCTCCAGGCAGCGTGTACCTCAAGCAGCTCCTGGAAGCAGTGGCCATGTCCCCACTGTGGCTTCTACGCAGAGCCATGGCCAGGCAGTTCCTAGCCAACGGGAGCTGTGGGGGTGGCGCTTGGGGCGGGGGCAGCATGCAAAGCGGAGCCCCCTGGCTGTCCCTACACATAGGAGCCAGAGCAGGGCCTTGTCGCTGTTTGTGGGAGCCATGTAGAGTGGCCCCTGACTCTGCTCCCTGGCTAGAGCGCCAAAGCAGGGCAAGCCCCAGATCCTGCTCCCCAGCAGGAGCTTGAGGGCCAGCTTAAAATGGCTGGCAGGCCAGATCTGGCCCACAGGCTGTAGTTTGCCCACTCCTGGCTTAATAGCTACTTCCTGTGTCATAAAACCTTCCCACAGCCTTGGCAGCAATTTCTCTGAAGCTGGCAGCATCCTATCTATGTCATGAAGACGAGAGAGAGAGAGAGAATCATAAAATGTGAGGGGGGAGGGAGAGGAAGTCCACATCTTAGTGAAAAACCTTGTAAGTGGTTGGAAAATTATTAAAAATATGTTGTTTTTGTATGGAGTTAGTGGGGGGGGGGGATAAAAATATTCTCCTGCTACCAAAATCCCCAGGCAACTGGTTATAACAGTAAGGACAAATAATTTTCAAGATTCAGAATTGGTGTAGATTTAAGATTTTTGGGTAGTTTGGGGCTATATCTGAAGTTAAGCAGTTGGTGTGTGCATTTTTGTGTATACCGCACAGAGCCTCGCAGCAGTTGTGCAGAGCAGGTAATGGGCATTGCACTTTCCTTTCAAACCGGCTACCTAAAGCTGGCACATATTTAGCCTATAACTACAAGTAACTTAAGTAGAATTTATTTTAAATGCTTCTCTAATTTCAGTGCTCAGTGCGTTCAGCCACAGCAGAGTTCCTGAGCAGACAGCAAGGCACCTCTCCTTAACTTAGTTAGTCCCAAAGAAAAAAGGAGGAAATAAGAAGCATCTTTCAGTTGCATGCTGTCACCAATTCCATTCCCTAGAATGACACAATTCATTTTGTCATTTCATCAGTTTCCAAAGCATGGTAAATGCCCATGCAGCCTACAGTAATACTTACTGTAAAACTGCTTACTGTGGTACTGCTACAGAACAAGGAATGTAGATGGGAAGGAGGAAGGGAATGGAACTGAACGTGATGTTGCCACTAGAAAATACTAAAACTAGAAAGATGAACAGTCAACCACCTGCTAAATACAATGGGCAGGATACTAGGGGTAGCCAACTGAAGCATCTTCCTCCAGAAAACAAGCTAACAGCTGACTCAGGCCTAAGGGTATAGTCACATGTCCTGTACAGAAGATGAAATCAAGGCCAAAGGACCCCCCCAAACCAGCCAAAACCTGCTTAGTTTTGTGTCTAGCCTAGAACTCCTCAAAATTTATTGAGCTTCAAACTACTAGATGAATCTTGGTAATTTTTTTTTTCACTTGAAGCTGTCTGGGACATTCCATTTCATGAAGGATTTTGAGATTGAAAATTATGGCTTCACTTTGATTCAGAATGAACCCCAAAATTTCAAAATTCTCCACAAAAGAGTTTTTTTAAAAGTCATTTCAGATCAATCCAAATGTTTTGTTTTGATTTTGACATTGCCAGAACTTTTCCATTTTTCTCCAGAATTAAACTTTGGCAGAATTGGTACGATTTCACAAAGCATTTAGATTTCAACGGAATTGCATTTTCCTACAGAAAATGGTTCCAGCTAAGATTTTCCAACCAGCTCTTGTTTAAGGTTTGCCAGGGAAGCTGCAGCATTGACTCTTGACTACAGCGAAACGGGTGGTGTAATTTCTAGCTCAGGTGGAAGTACACATGCTAGCTGCAATCGAGCTGGTGCACTAAAAAAGTGTAGCCATGGCAGCTCAAGCAGCAGAGTGGGCTACGTACTCCAAGTACAATCCCATCTGAAACCCTAAGTACATAGTTGGGCAGCCAGCCCATCCAGGCACCTGTACCTACGCATCTATTTTCAGCCCATAAGCTTGATCAGAGGAGCACAGGTATGTAATTTCCTGTTTGGGTAAACATCTCCAGCTCCAGAATAGGCATACCACAGTAATGGGAGTCTCCAGTTGCCCAGCCTGTTAGTAGGTGTAAGCTGCAGGTTAATTACTGCTCATTCATTGGGGCAGGTGTTGCTAACCAGTCTCTGTCCTGAATATAAGCAAGGTGGGAATTGCCCTCTGACAGAGGTAGCCTGGCTTTCACTCACAGGACATGAAGGAAAGGAGGTATATACAGAAAGCTTATACTGAAGTTCATCTATTTTTTAAATCACTTTTTGTAAATTAGACTAGATCTCAGGAAGGTTGAGTACACTCTGTATCAAGTGTTAAGGTTCACAGAGCTAGATCTGCAAAGAGACTTAGGGCTTGTGTGTATGATGACATCCAGGAAAATTAATCCAAAGTAACTAAAGGTGTGAATTTGAATCGGATTCATTAAGCCACATTAAATCCCTGTGTGAATGCTGTTGTTCAGCATTATAGTGGCCTTAATTGAGTTTAGTTTAATTTACCCACGTGAAGTCAGTGTATACATATTCACCACAGCTCAGTTATGCCTCCGCTCCAGCTTTCTGCACTACCTGGGTTACATTGCTATTTATAATTGCACTAGCTCAAGGAGAGTTACTCTGAGTACGTGTACACAAGTGGGGAGGGGAAATCACACCCCAGCTCATAGTGTAGATGTAGCTCTAGGCACCACTGAGATCCTGAACTGCTGCACAACCCTGGAGGCATCTAAATTCCCTAGTTACTTGAGTTCCTGCCACTGAGCTTGCAGAAAACTGCTAAAGAGCTGATGTTGCTGAGATGTTTAGAACTAGGACTTTCACGTCCTTGGTGAGTGCCCTAGCCACCAGGCAATTGGCTATTCTGGAGTGGGTGTCTCCTGGTACAGTTCCACCTCATATAATACTTGAATATTCATTGGGCCAGAGAAAGCAACAGCACTGTATAGCTTAGTGGTCAGGCTATGCCACTGGGATGTGGGAAATTCAAGTTCAAATCCCTGCCCCAAAGCAGGGATTTGCATCTGGGTCTCCTCCATCCCAGGTGAGTGCTCTAACCATTGAGCTATTGACTATAATGGGGTTGTGATCTCTTTCATAGGGGGTGGGAGGGGTCATGAGAAAGGACTGACCTGACTCAGGCACTTAACTCTAATAGAGGGTGCCTAGCTGAGAGTCCCCAGCAGACAATGGCATCTCCTTCCATCCCAGAGTTAAGCACCTAACTCCCTTTGTATTCGCTACTCGTTAGCATTTCCTACTGCTTAGCCTAAGCAGCTCACCACTGACCTTGCCAGCTTCTGTGAATCCCATTCTTATTCACCAAACTTCCCCCCATACATTGTATAGGGAGCATAGGTGCTGCTGTACCCCCTGTTTTGGTTTCTATCATACATAGGGTTTACAGTTTGGTTCAATGACTCTCAGCACCTCCACTACATAAATTGTTCCAGCACCCTGCTAGGGAGTCTGGGCATCTAATTCAAAGCTGAGGATTCCACTGGGCGACAGGGCACTTAAACTTTAGGCATTGCAACTCTGAGTGTTGTGGATCTAGCCCTCAGTATAACACTTGCTTTTACTGCATCCTTCACCTGTCTTTAGACTGTAAACTCTTCAGGGCTGTCCCTTACTACGTTGCCTCAATCTCTTTGGGGGTTACTATTAGGGTGACCAGACACCAAATGCAAAAAATCGGGATGGGGTGGGGGGTAATAGGAGCCTATATAAGAGAGACGCAAAAATCAGGACTGTCCCTATAAAATTGGGACATATACAAATGAAAGAATGAGGAGTACTTGTGGCACCTTAGAGACTAACAAATTTATTTGAGCATAAGCTTTCGTGGGCTAAAGCCCACTTCATCAGATGCATGCAGCGGAAAATACAGTAGGAAGATTATATATACAGACACAGAGAACATGAAAAAATGGGGGTTGCCATACCAACTCTTAAGACCAACTGATTAAGGCTATTATTAGCAGGAGAAAAATAATACAAATAACTCTCAGGAAGGAAAAATAGCAGTTACAGCATGACGCATGTGCAAATTGATTTACTCTTGCAACACTAACAGGAGATTAGTGTTCTGTTGTAATTATGTCTTGCATATACAATGGAAGTAAATATAAAGGGCCTGTTCTTTCTCTCACACTAGTTTTATACTGGTAACTCCACTGACTTCACTCCTGATTTACACAAGAAGAGGAGAATTGGACACATTGTATTCTGCAGAATCACACAGGAGCCTAAAATCAAGGCTTGTCTACATGACCCTGCAGTTTGGACTATCCGGGCATGAATTGTAGCATGCACCAAAGTGCTGCACTATAATTGCCCTGGGTGGATACAGCTTGCACAAACTAAAAGGTACTTATGTCATTTTAACATGGTCCTGTTTGATGAGTTGCTTAATACGCAATCAATTCCTGCCATATCTATCACATCTATTGCCTAATTAAGGTCTTGTGAATGAGTGGAATTTCAGTATAGTAACACTACAACAATAAACTGCAATTTAAAACAAATACAAAATAAAACTACTAAATAGATATTACAGCTTTGATAAATTATATTGCCACAGCTGTTTCAACCCTATCATTAAGAGCAATGAACCAATCTCAGTTACTAATACTTTAAAAATATTACTTAGTATGTATTTTGTGTTTTAACTTTTGATTTGTTTTAATATGCATAATTATAGTAATTGTCTCCTAAACTTATTCCACAGAAATCAGTGTATGCTGGGGTTTAGCCTAGTTATAAAGGATTAGTCAAGTTCTAGAGAGAGGCCATTTATATTTTGGGTTTATATTTCTGAATCTTTCATGTAGTTCAGATCAAGTGATAAAGACTTCTTTTCATTATCTCACTGGGACATTATTGCTGGCTTAAGTGGACTGCTGACCTAAAAAAAAAAAAAAAAAAGACAGTTGTAGAAATTCACTGGAAGGGCCTGTAAAAAATTTTTGCACAGAAGGATAAAATGGCAAGCACAGACAGTATCTTGGGTTTAATTCAGCAGTGCACAGCAATCTTCAAAGTTTCGCAGGGGGCTCTAGCAGCAGTCTAAACTTCTGTTGATGTCAATGTGTAATAGCCAAGAGTAGAGTTATGCCTATGAAAATATCTCAATAAATGAAGTTTTGTCACAAATAAAATTTCAGGGTAACAGCTAGGTTGCAGAGAGAGAGTTCAAGTGTAGTTTGCTGTGTCAGTTTGTTTTGCTGAGTAAGTTAGGACTAGTCATAGTCTACATTTAGGAAGGTTACGGTGAATCAACTAAGAGTATGAAGTCAACACACACAAATTAAAGAGCACTTAATTCTCCAAAGAGGATTACTTACAACAAACAAACTTAGGCAACTTTACTCCTGAGAGAGAGCATCCACATGGGTCTTTAATTTATGCACATGGACTTTACAGTGTAGTTGATTCACCTTCATTTTCCTGCTCTCAGTGTAGAGATGGCCTTAGATCTTCCGGTTTGAATCTCGTGCATAGCGTACAACAGAAAAAGTGAAACCCTGCAAGGTGCTGAGTGCCCACACATGCCACTCGTTTCAATGGAGCTGAGAGCGCTCAGTGCCTCGCTGATTTAAATTTCTCATCAGTAACTCTTGGTGTCACAATCTGGAGACTTTAGAAGATACTGGGAGGGGAAAAAAAAAATCCATAAATTGCTAAACCAGTTTTCAGGCCACTGGCTCTTTTCGGAAACAAAAAAATGCTACAATTAAGGCAGAGGGTGTGCATCAATTGGAGTTCATATCCAGAAATTGTATTAGTTTCCATAAAATAATTCTCCCATATGAAAAACCCCTCAAAATGTGAAAGCCTAGAAATGAACCACAAAGCGATGCAGCCACTTCACTAATGCCATATATTCTATTTTACTATCACCCCACTCAACTAAGCTATTTCCCTTAGCTGTGTTCCGAAATATATGTATACATATTTATTTAATTAGAATTAAAGATTTCAAAATTAATTTAGTCAGGCTGCAATAGCATATGCCAGAGTTCCATACTTTTGTCGGCTAGTGTGATATTTTGATTGAGTACCAAGCTGTTTCTATGAGTCAAAAGGAAAACATTATCTTTGGGGTTAAGGAGTGTGTTATATAAGGTGCTTTACATTTATGTAAGTATTGCTTTGTTTACCATAATGTTTTCTAATATGTTTACTGCATTTTAAATTAAGTAATAAGTTACTATTTTAGAGTTATAGCATACTGGAGATTGTAAAACCCGTCTTGTTATCAAAGTATCTATCTCCAAGTTAAGTGTTCTTATCTTCATGCATATTTATGCTCAACATAAGGAGGAAAGTTAAGGTTGGGTAGGGAAGTGTAACTTTCCTCCCACATGCTAAAGCATCAGATAGCAACTGATATAGTTTCTGATCGCAAGAACTTGGAGGGGAAATGTACAAAAAACTGTCAGGATGAAAAATAAAGCGTCTTGTTGAGAAGCATCCCCTCCTGTTTAACTACCAGTTTGTTTCCTACATAGTTTTCTCCTTTTCAGTTGTTTCTTTCTCAGATTGATTGATTGGCACTTGACGATCATTGCTGATATCAATTATCTACTGCTTTTTCAAAATTCTCTCCTATCACTGCATGCACTCTTTTCAAACTTGAGTTTGATATTCAAGATAGGCCTAAATCAACACTCCACATCCAAACACCCTGGAATTTTTTTTTTGAGGGGAGGGGTTGGTATAGAAGGAGGGGCAGGTTCAAAATGTAAACCCTATCTCTTTTTTCATAGATTTGCCCATCATTATTCCTAATGAGTACTGATAAACTTTGTACAACAACACAGTGCAGCATCATGTTTTCTATATATGCCACATGTTGCAGTAAACTATTTCAGGAATGCTTAAGACAATATTTATAAATATTAAGATTATCTGTTGTATCAATCCAGCTGTAAAGCCAGGTAGCTTAATTAGCTTGGGGGACTTCAATTTCTGTAACATAAGCTAAAGGTCTCAAGCAGCCAGCACTAAAACAACCTTGAAATTTCTATACATTATAGATCATTTCCTAATGCAAAAATTGTTGCAACCAATATGTGGAATTTCTATATTAGACTTTTTTGGTTAGAACAAGGAGCAAATGATCACAGAACTAAAAGTTAATGGTAGCTTAGGTACAATTGAGCATGACTTGATCATATTCATAATATGTGAAGCTGAATACAGTCCAGACCAGACCATATCAATTTGGTGCTTTAATAGGGCCAATTTCACAAAGCTTTAAACAATTATGAGCCAAATCATCTTGGAGAAAGAATTTAATCAGAAAAATGTGAATGATAATTGGGAATCATTTAAGAACACCTTATCAGATGCCCAAAGTCCACAGTTGAGGAGGAAGGCTGTGCTGGTTCCAAAAAAACTTGGTTTTGAGGATAAGTGAAGCAGCTGTACAAAATAATATATAACAAATGGAAGAAAGGGTAAGTTGATAGTAATGGATATAAATCAGAAGTTAGGAATTGTAGAAAATTGATAAGGGAAGCCAAGGGGGACAAGACGAACACTATGGACAGCAGTTTTAAAGATAGGGTTTTTTTAAAAAAAGATATTAGGAATAAAAATAAACCTGACAATGGTATTGTTCCATTACTAGATAGACATGGTAGAATTATGATCATCATTTTGGAATCTGTGAATCTATGAACTGGGACTTCAACTGTCCAGGGCTCAGAAAAAAATATATAATTGTTAAACACCTCCAAAAATGACTAAAAATAGCTTTCTAAACATTAAAAATGTCTTTAAAAAAACAGTAAATCAGGTCCTTTTGAAGCTAGAAGAGATATAATGGGCCTCATTGCAAAGCTGGGAGTCTCGCAATTCCAATGGGACACAGCTCCTTGCCACAAGTCTCCACTTTGTCGAAGCTGCACAGTGAAGCTGTTGGAGGAACGAAGCAAATTGCAGCTCTCTGATCCATAGCAACGCACTTTGGGCAAAAGTTAGAGAAGCAGAGAGCCTACTCTAACTTCCACCATTGATAATGACATTTATACTGTAGAGGATCAGGTGTAGTGGAGCTCTGCTCTGCCATGCCCCTGCTTTTCCCCCCAGAATGCCCTCTCCTGCCCCTTACACTGAGAGAGGGGGCAGCTTCCACCAAGTGGAATTCAAGATAGAATTCACCACCAGTTTTCCCTCGTGGAAACACTCAGCTCACTATGAGCTGAGTGTTTCCACGAGGGAAAGCTGGTGGAGGATTCATCTTGCACTGCTTACGTGGCTCAAAGTCGTCTTTTTTTTTTCCTCTAGTCCTATAGGGTCACAAGATATCAGACTTTAAAGCCATGATATTTAGAAAAGCAGTCACTGTCACAAACCCAGCACTTGTGCTTCTCTTGGGCTTTCAGGAAGGGGTAATTTGGAATGTGGGGGGCAGGGAGAGAAGATGAATCCATGTCTGTGGTAGGTTGATTTAAAAAATAAATAGTGGCTGTGTGAAGCTGCTCCGTGGTTTGGAATGTGAGAGCAGATCCTGGAGGGATGGATTATATCAGGCAGGTGGAGTTCTCCCAGGTGCACAACAGATACATGTACTACATGGCTCTTCAGTTTGTCACATGGCTATCACTCCCACAAGAGCGTGTGGGAGAGAAACAGCTAGCTAATGTTTTGTTCCTTTTGAGTCATGTATGATTAAGTCAAAGCAAAACTCTATTGAACATTCAATATTTATCAGATCATTCTGTTACTGCTGAGCCAGGAGAGGAAAATGAGCCAGGAAGAAAGAAATATTCATTGTGTTCCCATTTGGTTTACTCCTTAGTATTTCCTCTGGGAACCTGCCTTCACAGTTGAGAAATGCTGCCTTATGTCTGCCACAAGTCTACATCTCACCGCTGGCTACTGGTTTCCTAAAGAGTAAATACATGCTGCAGCAAATAAATCCATTTATAGAAGGTTTACTCTGTTAACCAGTGTACATGACAATGAATCTGTGTATTACCTGTTTTGAATTGTCACGGAAGTGATCAGCACAGAGCACTGGAACCGCTTCAAGTTTATACAAAACTCACCTCACATAAGTCAGAGTAAGTCAACAGAAAAGTCCAGTGGTCATTTTGTGGCTAATAATTACTTTCTTTTAAAAATCATTTTGTGAACATTGGATGGAAGATGATGCACAAATGCAAACTGTCAGTTTAAGTCCCAGTCTGAAATATATTCTAGTGTAAACACCTCATTTGCTGGCCTATTTGCATTGCTTTTAGTCAAGTTTAATCATACTGATTATTCATCTATTGTTTTTGGCAGGGGCAGGCAGGTAAATAAGCTCTGAATTATTTTTGCATAGATTCTGGCAAGTAGTGGCATTTATTTAAACATCTTAGAAAAGCTAAAATCACTTTCATGCCAAGCTATTAAAATAAAAAAAAAAATCTGAAAGTGTAATGCCTTTTCCCTGCATTTGCTTGAATGTAATACATGTGATTAATAGATTTTAGGTACAGAAAATAAATGAATGTAAGTGATGGTGACCTTTGATTTCCATATTAAAGCTCCTAGAATCAATTGATGTATTTTACCAAAGGTGCATATTGTAGCACGTAGACTAGATGCTTCCATAATGAATCTTAATCTTTAACATGAGATATTCTTTTGAGAGAAGGGACTTGCATTACCAAGTATGAATAAAGAGGACAGTAATCATAAAAACTTGGCTGCTTTTTTTTGGCTTGTTATGAAAGATCTTGGTTTTCAAAGGAAGGACTGGCATGGGAAGTAGGATATGCTAACAAAAGTATCAAAAAAGACATGAACAAGTAGCTCTGCGCTTTTATGTCACATCCCATTTTCAAAGTTCATGAAAAATGCTTCTATATTTGTAGTTTTACTGTGAAATCAGGACTGTGATTGAAGGGAGACAGAGCCAACATGTAGGAAGTGAGATATTGGCAGGCTCTCCCCCTCACTTGAAGACAGGAGAAAACAGCTAACATTTTACTCTGTATCTCACAACTGAGCAGCTCCCCTAATTTTGTGGCATGAGAGTCCTCTATAGAGGACAGCTCCATCCCCTCAATTTGGAACAAGATTTGTTTTCACCTCAAAAGTTTATAGTTGAGGACTTGTAAGGAAATTTGGAAATGTAGCTGTATCCAGCTGTGTATGGTGCACATAACTTTCCTCAGGAAGAAGAACACTTAGCAGTTTCAATTCTGGCATGCCCTCCCCCCACCAACTCAGACAATGGTGTAAGTGGAAAGGGTGCAACACCAACCTGATATTTTCAAGACACACCAAGATAATCTATTAAAAAAGAGTGCTATTGTAATGATGCACACTCACCACCAGGGCACACCCTCATCTAAGGGCCCAAAGTTAAGTTGGTTGTCATCTCCTTTGCCCCCTGCAGGACATCTATCTTTGTGCCTTGCTCCAGCTGATCAGGCTCATCCAACCCCCTTCCAGAGTAACACAATGTCCAGGTGCAGTCCCAAAGATTCAACCAATCCTCTGGATCCTGTGTGCTACCCTTCCTAGGGTTCCATTGCCTTTCCCCATCCCTGACATCAAGCATTGTCCTGCACACCTTAAAGCTTCCTGAGACTCTAGCCTCCAACAATCTCTGGTGCTTTAGCCATTCACAGAAGCCAGCCTTCCTGTCTCCTCCCTGTGGCTTTCTTCACTACCCTGAACTCTCCCAGAATATGTAAAAGGCCCAGGTGCCTGCTGAGTTATCACCTGATCCTTCCTTAGTCCTGCCTTCTCTGGCTGACAAGTAGTTTCACTTCACCTGGACAGTAATTAGGTATGTGACTAACTGGGGCTTTCACCCTTTCACAGCTAGTATTAGGTCCTGTGGTTACTTAGCATTAGACAGAGATTTGAGCCATGAAGTACATATCTAAATCTGGATTCAGATCCAAACTTACCCAGAATTTGAGAGGCGTGAGATTGGATTCAGTGTTCCAGTATTGGCCCATCTCTAGTACATCTTAAAGGATCAATTCTTATGTTAGAATGCTGACAACATCTCTATAAGCTACTGACAACAAGAAACAAAATCTACTCATAGTTGCACAGGTGCAACGGAGCAGAACTTTGCCAAAGTTGAGTTTTTAAAAAACCCTAAGGTATGTTACTCAGGACGTGGTGGTACTGCATTCAAGCCAAAGTGAATCTAATCTAAGTAATGATGTGTTGTCATTTATGCTACTAACTTTAAAGTATTTATGGCTGTTAAGACAAACAGTCAAATTGTTTGAAAATTCTTAGACCTCTTACTATGAAAAGAAATTGAGAAGATGTAATAACTGGAACAGCTTCTTTAGTAATGACTCCTCCATAATAGATGTAGTTTCAGCTGAAAAGGAGAGAAGTGAGGCTTTTAGGTTCTTTAACAAATTTTAAATTTATTTTAGACATTCATAAGTTATTGTTGAGAAAATATTTCACAAATATTCTTCATAAAGCAGCTTGTATTTAGTTCACCACTCAGCTTTTCCTGTAGCAGTGATTGCCATTCAACTTTCTGGCTCTAAAATATTTTAACAACTTCATAATGCAGGCAAAAATGTTATAGGTACATTATATACAATTAAACAAATATTATATATTTTATTTAAACAGCAAGGACAGCCAAATGCTTTTAATGGTGCAAAGATTTTGATGGAAAGCTGGACTAAAGTCCTAAAAATGAATGGAACAGTAACTAACACCTCGTAGGGCCAGAATTGTATAGACCAAAAGTGTTTGAGGAATAATGACCCTTCTTTTCAAAAAGAGAGCACTAGAAGATTGATTTATTCTATTTAAATCTAGTAAATTTGGTATGAGACAATCACCTGCAAGATTTAAGAGAGCTACCTGAAATATAATTACGTAGCTTATTGTAAAGTTCAGACACAATTTCTCACTATGTTTGCCTCTGGTGGGATGGGTGGGGGTGTGTGTGTGAGGGTTTTTTTTTTTCTTAATCTTTTCCTTAAGGTCCTGCTCAAAACACATTGGTATGAAATTCCTCATTATGACATTTGTATGGTGATGCACATAGATTTGACTAATACAAAAATGTCAGTTATTTCCTGTTTCCCTAAAGTTTGTGACTTTTGCAATTTTTACTTGAATTTTCAAATTATGGAGTAAATTCTGCTCCCAGAAGCACCTAGGCATCTCCTAACAATTTAAAGGAGTACTTGTGGCACCTTAGAGACTAACCAATTTATTTGAGCATAAGCTTTCGTGAGCTACAGCTCACTTCATCGGATGCATACTGCTGTAGCTCACGAAAGCTTATGCTCAAATAAATTGGTTAGTCTCTAAGGCGCCACAAGTGCTCCTTTTCTTTTTGCGAATACAGACTAACACAGCTGTTACTCTGAAACCTAACAATTTAAGTGAGGTACCAGAAAATCTAGTAGTACATATGTATTTGATTTTAATATTGAAACATACACATGATGATGCTATTAGTTATTAAATAGGAAAGACTTCCCCCTCAGCAGAGACCCATTATGCATCTTTACTCTAAAAACAACAGAGCGCACATGACATGTAAGGGGGAACAGCTTTAAGAATAATAGAGATGTTGGGGATCTCTGTGATCATCAAAAGGATCATCTTTCAAATCTCTCCTTAAAACTCACCTATGCCATAATGCCTGAAACACCTGGCATTGCTTCGGCATTTGGGGGCTGTGACCACTTCTCATTACACTAATCAAAATTGTCTCGTTCCTTATGGTCCCTACATATGTTCATTGTAGCCAGTGGCTGTCTCCTAACTTATATGTTGATTATAAACTCTTGAGGCAGGAACAATCTTTTTGTTAGAAAAATGGACTGGAGAAGAGAAGCCCAGATTAGGAAATTGGCTGAGCTGGGAGCAGGACAAAGGAAGGAGGAAGAGTTTAATTGGATTAGAAGTTTGGACAAAATACAGAGAATTATCCAGACTTTTGCATGCTTATCTGAACAGTGTACCTCTGTTGCTTCCAAAAGGCTGGGGCTTCTGGCACCCCTTTAAGGAAGAAGGGCCCTACCCCTGCCACGCCACACGGGAGGATATGATTTGGGCAGCCCTACATATGGTGTGCCTATAGCTCTGGATTGCCTTGATCAATGTGTGGTTGGTCATCAACAGAATTGCTTAAAATTCTTAAGTTCCAATCATGTAAAACTATGCAAATCCACTGAAGACAGTAAGACTGTGGAGCCCTCATGACAGCATCCTGCTATGGGTGAATGTAACAGCTGCCCATCATTTAAAAGAGCTGTAAGAAGCCATTAAGGTCTTCTATGGAACCAGAAAGCTGAAACAATAAGGGTCTCCAACCAAACAGACATATGCCACCTACCAAACAAAAGGCACACATGAGACTGCTCAGGCAGTCTATAAGAATGCAGATATTTTGCAGAGGATTATTTGAGTAGAGGTGTCAGTGTGAGAGAAGTCTACACTTAAAACTTAGGCCAACATAGCTACAGTGCTCAGAGGTATGAAAAATCCACACCACTAGCCACCATAAGTTTGCCAATCTACCCCCACATTGTAGACAAAGCGAAGTCAATGGAAGGATTCTTCTGTCAACCAATCTACCTTAGCTCAGGGAGTGGAGTTACTATAGCGATGGAACTGTCGCTGTAGTAACATCCCTGTAGAGTCTGCAGGGTTACAATGGCATATCTATGGGGTGGTAGCTATTCTGCTGTAACCCCCATAGTGTAGACAAAGCAGTGGAAAAAGACCATAGAGATACACCGAGAAGTACTGGGAACATAGCTTTTACCAGGGCCAAGAGAGCTTTTGGGCTAAGTGCTGACTGAAAGAAGGGTTTGGAACTGTGATCCACCCTGACTCTTGTTGTTTGATTCCTGCTACGTTCAGGGAAACAAGACTTTGTACATTCCTTGTAAATAAATTGGATTGCATCAATGAAACACTAGACTCCACCAATTTCTCCCTCTAACTTGAACAACTTGCAAGATCCCAAATTTTTGGTTAACTGCTTGGGTCAAAAGGGATAATTATAGTTTGGTCTGCAGAGCCATTGTTACAGGTCACAGGCTCTGAAAATGAAAAAGCTCAGCTTGATTTTCAGATTCCAGGGTGAATGTAGAGAATTTGGAAGTTAGAGAAAAAATTTCTTTCACTTGTACAATAAGTCAATGTGATAAACATTGAGATAATAAACAAAGCCCTATAGTACCTATGTTTAGAGAATAACTTTTCAGACTAAAACTGCATTAAAAATTGTTCTTTGGAGTTAAGGGTCAGAACAAGTCTGTTCAAGACATAATGCTAAAGTACTGAAAAGTTAGAGATTTTGCCTTGGCCAACTTTACTTTCATGTATTTATTTCACACAAAGGAACAAAGCTTTGACTCATCAGAATTGCTGGAGTGGAGCTTAAGGACCTGTGTAAATGAATAGCCTTCAAAAGCTATATAAAAACTTGTATTTCTAAGCTTGGAGGAAAAGATTGTTCATCAAGGACAGAGGACTACGTAATACAACTTAATTTTTCTTAAGTGTTATCTGATAGAAATTATACTGTCTGGAATCAACAGAGTCTCAAGTACTACTACTCCCAAGAGAAGCTTCATAGTGTATATGTAACATGCTCTTCAGGTGTGTCTCAGATCTCCATCTAGTAGCTAGTCAACACTTAGAACAAAAGCTTACTACCGTCTACTTACAGAATTACTGCTTTCTCTCAAGTGGTAGATATCAACGCTTTGTTAGGGAAGGTCTGGGTTCAAAATCTGCAGATGACCTGTACTGACAGTCATTATATAAACATGAAGAAATACGTGTTTTCTTAAGATAGACCAGAGGTGGGCAAACTACGGCCCGTGGGACCGTCCTGCCTGGCCCCTAAGCTCCTGGGCTGGGAGGCTACCCCCGGCCCCTCCCCCGCTGCTCCCCCTTCCACGCAGCTATGCCACCACACGGGCAGCAGGGCTGTGAGCTCCTGCCACTCTGGCGGCGGCGGCACACGTGGCGGTGCAGCGGTTGGATAAGGGATGCCGGGGGAGGGGGCAGTCAGGGGACAGGAAGCAAGGGGCGGTTAGGAGCTGGGGGTCCTGGGGGGCAGTCAGGGGACAAGGAGCAGTTGGATGGGGCAGAGGTTCTAGGACGGGACAGTCAGGGGTCAGGGAACAGGCGGGGTTGGATAGGGTGTGGGAGTCCCGGGGAGCCTATCAGGCGGTGGGGGTGTGGATAGGTCTGGGCAGTCAGGGGACAAGGAGCGGGGGGGGTTGGATGGGTCAGAGGTTCTGAGGGGGACAGTTAGGGGGCAGGAAGTGGGAGGGGGTGTATAGGGGGCAGGCTTTTTGGGGGGCACAGCCTTCCCTACCCAGCCCTCCATACAGTTTCGCACCCCGATGTGGCCCTTGGGTCAAAAAATTTGCCCACCCCTGAGATAGACAAACATGACCCTTAATCATATGCAGAAAATATAATTTTGCTATGTTTGCAGTGTTGATGTACCCATGTTGGTTTCAGGATATTAGACTGACAAGGTGGGTGAGGTAATATCTTTTATTGAACTATTTCTATTGGTGAAAGAGGCAAGTTTTTGAGCTGACACAGAGCTCTTCTTGTTCCCAGACCTGAAGAAGAGCTTGTATGGCCCATCCACAATTGCAATTAGCAAATATATCCAACAGCCAGAGATAGGACACTAGACAGGGAGGTCTTAGAGTTACTGCAGAAAATTTTTTCCCAGATGTCTGGCTGGTGGGTCCTACCTGCATACTCATGATGTAACTGATCACCATATCTGGGACCAGAAAAGAATTTCCTTCAGCTCAGATTGCCAAATATTCTGGGGCATGGGGGTTCACCTTCCTTTGCACGTGGGGCACAGCTTACTTGCTTATTTGAACTAGAGTAAATAGCAGATTGGCTATCCTGAAAGAAGGACAGGAGACATTTGATTTGGTTTTAATCAGGCCACAACTTTATTATTAAATTTCTGGGACTACCCAGCTGATAAAAATATACAGTGCAGGTAACCCCATGTTCATTCAATAGTTAGCCAGGGGCTTCTGCCACCCCCCCATTTTTCCATCCAACTCCCAGTCAACATATTGCTGGGACCTTACTATCCACTCCCATCCCCCATATGAGGGTTAAGGCTGGCTATAAGAAAGAGGGATTAGCTCCCTGCTGTACCGTTCATAGGATCTGCAACTACCCCACCCCACCCTGTTCCATTCCTTTAACAAACATCTCCAATTTAAGACCTTTTCCAAGCCATTTATCCAGCCACTGTATACCTTCCCTATGGAGTACCTGCACTGGACATCCACCATGAGGAGGCATCAGCAATTAGCGTGGCTGCCTCCCCCCAAAACCCAGTTGGGTTCCCAAACATCTCTCACTCCCCCATTTTATATCGGCCAAAACAGATCAGCACCCAAGCCTGACAGGCGAATGCCATCCTCACTGGATAATTCTGATGCCCCATGTTGTGAAATTGCCAAGCCCCTTATGACCCCAAGGAATTTGGCTACCCCCTGTTCGCATCCTCCTCATCTTGTCCACCTAGGTGGTGCTTCACGGCTCCCTGACAGACCCTGCGTTAATGCATGTCTGACCACATAATTTTTATTTTCTCCTGGAAAAATTGAAGGATCAGCTTCAAGTCCCTCTTTGCTCTGAGCATTAATTCAACCCCTTTACACATTCCCAAATGGTGTTTTCCAAGGTGTGCCACCATTATATCGATGACTGCTGAAGGGCCCTCACAGCCCACTCAGGCTTGCCCCGTCACTGGGCCCTGGTTGCAAACCCTCAAGGCAACTAGAACACCCACCTCGGAGTACAGAAACAATCCTATGCCCACAGATTCACCCCGTGGTCTGCATGGCTGGTCTTCCAACATCTGGAATAAAATCACAACACATTAAATTGACTCACCACCCAAGGTTGTGCGCACACGTTTTGTATGCTTCTGAATGCCAACAGCTGATTGCCTGAATTGCCTCTGCCACCATACCCAGCTGTACTGCTGTTATTGTGGCCTGGATTCCGAATAAGTAGGAACCAAATTCCATGGGGCAGAATCATGCTCACCACCTTCCTGGAGGATAACAGAATTCTTTCCCAGGTGTCTGGCTGGTGGGTCTTGACCACATGCTCAGTGTCTAATTGCTCACCATATTTGGGGTCGGAAAGAAATTTTCCCTGAGGTCAGATTTCCAGAGACCCTGGGGATGGGGGTTCGCCTTCCTCTGCAGCGTTGGGCGTGGGTCACTTCCTGGTTTGAACTAGAGTAAACAGCGGATTCTCTGTAACTTGAAATCTTTCAATCAAGACTTGAACTTCGTTAACTCAGCCAGTAGTTATGGGCCTACTGTAGGAGTCAGTGAGATGAGCAAGAGGTCAGATGATCATGATGGTCCCTTCCAGCCTTTAAGCCTATGAGTATCTTTAATATTGTAGCGTGATGTCCATGAAAGTGTTAACTTGTGAAAGTCAACAACTTCAATAGTTGCTAGTAACAGTAGTCGACCCTCAAGATATACTCAGCCAGTGAAGGTGTTCTGACAGTAAAATGCTTCTGTCTTGTGTTTTACTGACTTAGTCACTTAACATCTTGCTGAGAGAGTAGCATTGGTGGTATTTTCCCTGGAACTGGTCTGAAGTGGATTTTACTGTCGCTTGCTCGCGTAGTAAAAATTTAGCTGCTAATAAACATAGCTGTATCTCTAATTAGCCTGTGGATTCTTAAATTTTGGTATTACACTCAATACCACAAATTATAGTACTAGTGATATAAAAGATGAGCTATAGTCAAGGACCTTTGTTTTCAGTTTTTACTAGTTTTTATCAAAACATTCCTCAGTTTTACAAAAGCTATTATTCATTTTTACGGATTTTCACCCAAATTTTGGACCATTCAGGTACATGAAAACATTGGTTATGTTAAGAAAATCCCAATGTGTTACCTTCAATAGATGTGGTTAAGAGCCATGCTGCTTCCTGCATCTTCAGTGTCCCACTTGGCTCAGCTGATGTGGAGAGACCATTTTCTAAATTCAGCTACATCCAAGACTGCAAGAGAACAAGCCTTGGAAAAAACATTTTGAAAAAACTGCTCCAAGCCTATGTTACCAGGGCCATTTGAAATTTACACTGAAGCCCCTTACATCAAGCATAACAGCAGCAAACTGTTTTTAAAAGAACACAAACCCCAGCACTATGCGGCTTTTCCTTATAGTACTTTTAACTTTTTGCTAGTTGTTGTTGCCCCATCCCCCCACATTCCCTAATATTAAGCCAGTTATTTACCCGAAAACTGTTAAGTTAATTTTTTGCAATTCTTCCATTGAGCATACCACATCTACACTATGGGCTAGGTCGGCATAGCTATGGCACACAACCATAAAGATTCTATTGGTAATCACTATGTTACAGAACTTTACATTTTTAAAGTGTTGTGCCTACATTAACTAATAAATATGTAGGTCATATATAATCTTCCCTGCCCATCCTGCAACCACTGATTGCAGCAGAGGCGGGACTAAGCCCTGTATTTGTAACTAGAACCATGCAAAATTTTCCGAACAAAATTTGGAATCAGACAATGGTCATTTGGTGTCAAGTTTTCTGCTAAGCAAAGAAGCCAAGTACATCTGGCAATTTTCAGGCCAAACCAATTTTGAAGCCACAGCTACAGGAGGTTCTAACATCTGACTTCAAAATAATAGCTAGTACAGTATCTTAATTACTGAGAAATTACTGCCCCTCCAAAATTATCTCACTGCTAGGCAGTTTGTGGACTCCAAAGTCCTGAAGACATGGGAAGACTAAAGGGCTGAAGCACAGAAAGGCTTGGGATGAATGAAGTGCATCAACCCAGGTTCAGATGTTCTGGGTGGAGTTTTGTTGGCAGGACTAAAACATAAACTCACCTTCATTTCCAGTGGGGGTCAACATTCTAGTTGAAATTGTCTCAGATTATCAAACTTCTGAATATCTGACCTCAGTGTGTGCTACAGATTGGATCGTTACAATTTTGTAAATGATTTGGATAATGGTGCAGAACATGTGCTTATAAGGTTTGTGGATGACACCAACCCGGGAAGGGTTGTAAGCATTTTGGAGGACAGGATTAGAATTCAAAATTATCTTGACAAGTTGGAGAAATGGTCTGAAATAAAATGGATGAAATTCAATAATGATAAAGGCAAAGTACTACATTTAGACAGGAATAATCAACTGCACAAATACAAAATGGGAAATGACTGCCTAGGAAGGAGAAATGCAGAAAAGGATTGGGGGTTACAATGTATCACCAACTAAATATGAGTCAACAATGCAATATGTTGCAAAAAAAAAAAAAAAAAAAAAGGAAATATCATTCTGCGATGTATTAACAGGAGTGTTGTAAGCAAGACACAAGAAGTAATTCTTCTACTCTATTTATCACTGATTAGTATTGTGTCCATTTCTGGGTGCCAGACTTCAGGAAGAATGTGGATAAACTGGAGAAAGTCCAGATGAGTGCAACAAAAATGGTTAAAGGTCTAGAAAACATGACCTACATGGAAAGATTGAAAAAAATGGATTTGTTTAGTCTGGAGAAGAGAAAACTGAAGTAGGGACAGGATAACAGTCCTCAAGTACGTAAAAGGTCACTATAAAGAGGATAGTAATTAATTGTTCTCCTTAACCACTGAAGACTGGACAAGAAGTAATGGGCTTAAACTGCAGCAAGGGAAATTTAGGTTACACATTAGGAAAAACTTCCTAATTGTAAGGGTAGTTAATAACTGGAACAAATTACCTAGGAGATTTTGGAATCTCTTGTTATTGAAGGTTTTTAAGAGCAGGTTAGACAAACACCTGTCAGGGATGATCTAATACTCAATCCTGCTTCAGTGCAGGGGACTGGACTAAATAACCAGTCAAGGTCCCTTCTAGTCCTACATTTCTATGATTGTATGATTTAACACTCAGCTAACTGTACTTTGCATTTGGCCACAATTCAGGTGATAATTCTGTGTACTGTACATTCAGGATATTTAGAGTCCTTTCTGCTTTTGTCTATCAAAATCTCCCACCAGAAATCAGGAACACACTTGTGAATATACCTCATTGTAGTGAGGCGGCGTGGCCACGCTCCAGACTTGAGAGTGAGGGACCACTACACTCCCCCTGGTGGGCAAAGACAGTGCCCCCCCTCGCTGGAAGTATTGGGGTGGGATAGGAAGTATAGAAGGAGGGACCCTGTAGCTCAGTTGTGGCTGGAACAGGAAGGATGTGGACATCTCTTCTAAGGAGCCCAAGCCCTCTGGAGGAATCCAAACCAGCAGCTGAGCAGACCAGCAACCTACTGACCAAAGAAGCAGAACTCCGAGGAGTTGCTGGAAAGAATCCCACCAGACTGTGAAGTGGCAAGATGGAGCCCGGTGCCTATGGAGCAATGCAGGCAGAGCTGAGTAGGAAGTAGCCCAGGGGAACCAGACTTCAGTCCAGTTGTGCTGCTGGGAAGTGGAGCAGCATGTTTGTGTTTCCCCACTGACCCAGTGGAGGGACCATGCACCACTAACAGGGCCATGGGCTGGGACCCAGTTGAATAGGGGTGGGCCCAGATCTCCCTACCACCAGCCCCACACCTGGGGTTCACTGCATACTTCCCGTAAGGCCAGAAGGCCTTTACCTGTGGATTATTGTCTGCCCCAACCAGGAGGCTCAGGGCTAAAGACTGCTTGTTGCTCTGCCCTGCCCAGAGGGTCAGAGCTCCCAGACTGTCAATTGGTATCCATCCCAGTCAGCAGGATGCATACTAGAGACTGTTTGTTGCTCTGCTCTGGCTAGCAGGGCCTGAGCCTGACTATTGTTGCCTGCAGAAGTAAGGCAGAGTGGCCTCCCTCCTGACTCGAGAGCAAGGGAACACTACATTCATTTATGGATGAACACAGTCCATGTTCAGAGTCTAGCGTAGGACTCCAGCTGCTCAATCCAGAAAACTCAGATTTGAGAGTCAGGCAGAGGAGAATTAGACATAACATCTACTGACACAGCAGTACCAGACATTGGCAGCTGCACCTCCTTAAGAGGAGGGTTTTATTCTAGGAGAGAATTTTTTTCCTTCACCTAGGTCTCAAGCGTTAGCCAGTTTAATTAGTCTTCTGCTCAGATTAGGGTTTCAACAATAAAGTACTACTTCTGCCTCTTTACACAGAAATAGAACTACCTGGAACTGGGGCTGATGACTCCTTAGGTTTTGTAAATTGTGCCTAGCACTCAGCAATATTCAATGGCCACTGGCAAAGGATGGGAGAAAATTAAAACCTGCTTTAGTAAGTCTCAGAGGACACTGTCATTTTAATGTTATGCTCTTTGAGTTAACAAATGTGCCTGAAGAGGCCCAAAAATTAATGTGTGTTTTGGCAGGATTCTTTTATAAAAGGTAAGTTGTCGATCTGAATGACCTCATGTCAGTATCACCTAGTTTTAAATTATATTTACATGATTTTTAAAAGGCAGCATTTCATTGAATTTAAAATGCACGGCTTGTCTTTGAATTAAATAAGAGTGAAAATAATTAATGGGGAAATACTGATAGGATGGTTGATAAGTATAGAAGCACTGAGGACAAATCCTTCCATATTTGAAGTCATACAGAAATTAAATCATTTTACTTAACTGCAAGAATGGTACACTCTCAACAGACTGGCAGTGGAATATGGAGAATTTCAGTCATGAGTCCAGTCTGAATACGGATCAGAAGCCTAATTATGCAAACACTTTTTCGAGTGAGTACCACTCACTTACATAAACAAACAAACAGTCCCCTTGGTTGCACATGAGTAATTGTTTGAAGCTGCACACTATGTTGTTGGTGACCCAAAGTCACAAGGGTGTTCAGTGTGAAATGAACTAGTGGCTGCATGCCCACATCAGAAAAACTATCACCATGACCACAGATGGCACTGATTGGCATTCCCAAGAGATGCCACACACTGAATGGGAATGGAGAATGTTCTCAGACACAAAGGTGGTGGTCCCTCCTATGTCAAGTTTCAGACATACATGTGAAGTAGCAAAGGTTAGGTACACTTGCACTTCCTTTGTCTGTACTGTACCCTGTCCTTTGGATCGAGAATTTCAGTCTCCAAGGCAGTCAAACAAAGAACCTTTCATCATCACAAAATGTATATTAAAAAAAAATGATACAAGAACAAAAGGTAATTCTAGTCAGTGGGCTAGTTTCACAAATAAATTTAGATGTGGTGACACGGAGCGTTGCCACCCCTAATTTTTAGGTGCCCAGAAAATTTCTGGGATTCACAAATCCTGAGTGTGGTACCTCAGCTCCCTGTACAATGAATGTGGGTGGGGGGGAGGAGGCGCGGAGATAAATGCCTCAGAATGGGATTCACAGAAGCCTGTGTGCTAGGCAGCTCCTTGCCTAAGCTAGACAATGAGAGGGATGTGTCCTAACATCTCCCCTCTCTTGGGGATAGGCACCACCCTCTGCTTGGAATTCTGAGCTGCAAACCCTGTCTTGGTGTTAGGTGCCTACACCATTTTAGCAAGAGGCTGGTGTGAGGAGGACTTCCTTCATAAACTTCTAGCCCATGGGCTAGAGAACTCACCTGGGTTGTGGGAGACCCCCAGTTTAAGTCACCCCTCCAACTGACAGAGAGAAGGAATTTGAACTGGGCTCTGCCATCTTTCAGGTGGGATAATCTGATGTAAGGGTCTTTCAGTCTCTCCTGTTGAAGTTGTTCCACTGTGGATAAAGAAGTCATTAGAGCTTAGGGACTGGATCCTGGGTCTCCCATCTTCCAGTTGAGTGTTCTAACCACCAGGCTACAGAGTTAGTTTTTCAATTTCTCTCTCTCTCTCTCTCTCTCTTTATTAAATAACACAAATTTAGAAAGAAAGAAAAGTCCTTCTGTGATACCTGGAAAAAACTTGGATAGGTCATAAGAACATAAGATTGGCCATACTGGGTCAGACCAGTGGTCCATCTAGCCCAGTATCCTGTCTTCCGACACCAGATGTTTCAGAGGGAATGAAGAGAACAGAACAATTTATCGAATGATCCATCCCCTGTCATCCAGTCCCAGCTTCTGGCAGTCAGAGGTTTAAGGATACCTAGAGCATGGGGTTACATATTTGACCATCTTGGCTAATAACCATTGTTGGATCTATCCTCCATGAACTTATCTAATTATTTTTGAACCCTGTATTCTTTTGGCCTTCACAAAATCCCCGGCAATGAGTTCTACACGTTGCCTGTGTGGTGTGCGAAGTACTTCCTTATATTTGTTTTAAACCTGCTGACTATTACTTACATCGGGTGACCCCTGGTTCTTGTGCTATGTGAAGGGGTAAATAACACTTCCTTATTCACTTTCTCCACACCATACATGATTTTATAGACATCTATCATATCCACCCTTGGTCCTCTCTTTTCCCAACTGACCACTGCCAGTCTTTTTAATCTCTCTTCATATTGAAGTTGTTCCATATCATTTTTGTTGCCCTTCTCCGTAATTTTTCCAATTCTACTATAGCTTTTTTAAGATGGGATGACCAGACTGCATGCAATATGCAAGGTGAGGGTGTACCATGGATTTATGTACTGTAGTGGCATTGTGATATTTTCTGTCTTATCTCTCCCTTTCCTAATGGTTCCTAACATTGTTAACTTTTTTGATTGTTGCTTCACATTGATGTTTTCAGAGAACTAACCATGATGACTCCAAGATCTCTTTCTTGAGAATTAGCAACAGCTAATTTAGACCCCATCGTTTTGTATGTATAGCTGGCATTATGTTTTTCAATGTGCATACTTTGAATTTATCTACACTGAATTTCATCTTCCATTTTGTTGCCCCCCTCATCCAGTTTTGTGAGATCCCTTAGCAGTCTCTTAGCACTCAGCTTTGGACTTAACTATCTTGAATAATTTTGTATTGTCTGTATACTTTGCCACATCATTATTTACACCTTTTTCTAGATCATTTATGAATATGTTAAACAGCACTGGGCCCAGTACAGCTATTTACCTCTCTCCACAGTGAAAACTGGCCACTTAATCCTATCCTTCGCTTCCTCTCTTTTAACTACTTACTGATCCATGAGAGGATTTTCCCTCTTACCCCATGACTGCCTACTTTGCTTAAGAGCCTTTGGGGAGGGGCCTTGTCAAACGCTTTCTGAAAGTCCAAATACACCCTTGTCCACATTTGTTAACACCCTCATAAAATTCTAATATATTAGTGAGACAAGATTTCCCTTTACAAAAACCGTGTTGACTTCTCCAATATAGCGTGTTCATCTATGTGTCTGACAATTCTGTTCTTTAATATAGTTTCAACTAATTTGCCTGGTACTGAAGTTAGACTTACTAGTCTGTAATTGCCAGGTTCACCTCTAGAGCCTTTTAAAAAAAATCAGCGTTATATTAATTACCCGCCCCCGCTCCCCATCGTCTAGTACAGAGGCTGATTTAAGTGATAGCTTACATATCACAGTTAGTAATACTGCAATTTCACATTTGAGTTCTTTCAGAACATTTGGGTAAATGCCATCTGGTCCTGGTGACATATTACTGTTTAATTTATCTATTTGTTCCAAAACCTCCTCTGCTGACACCTCAATCTGGCAACTACTCAAATTTGTTACCTGAAAAGAATGGCTCAGGGAATCTCCTGACATCCTCTACAGTGAGGACCAATGCAAAGCATTTATTTTTCTTCTCTGCAATGGCCATGCCTTTCTTATGTGCTCCTCTAGCACCTCTATCCTCCAGTGACCCCACTGATTTTTTGGCAGACTTCCTGCTCCTGATGTACTTACCACAAATTTTGCTGTTAGTTTTTGATTCATTAGCTAATTGCTCTTCAAATTCTTTTTTGGCCTAATTATACTTTTACACTTGACTTGATAGAGTTTATGTTCCTTTCTATTTTTCTCAGTAGAATTTGACTTGCAATTTTTAAAAGATGTCTTTTACTATGTTGTTTAGCCATGGTGGTATTTGTTTGGTTCTCTTATGGTTTTGTGGGTTTTTTTGTTTGTTTGGGTATAACATACAGCTTGAGCCTCTATTACAGTGTTTTTAAACAGTTTCCATGCAGCTTGCAGGCCTTTCACTCTTGTGACCATTCCTTTTAATTTCCATTTACCTAGCCCCCTCAGTTAGTGTAGTTCCTCCTCCTGAAGTTAAATGCTATGGTGGTGGGTTTCTTCAGTATTTCCAATCGCCACCCTCCAAGAATGTTTAAATTTAATTACATTATGGTCGTTATTACCAAGCATTCAGCTAAATGCACATCTTGGTCCAGATCCTGTGTGTGACTTAGGACTAAATCAGAATTGCTTCTCCTCTTGTGGGTTCCAGGTCTAGCTGCTCCAAGAAGCAGTCATTAATGGTGTCCACAAATTTTACCTGTGCATCCCATCCCAAGGTAACATGGCCCCAGTCAAGATGGGTCTAGTTGAAATCCCCCATTATTAAGGTTTTCTGGTTTTGTAGCCTCCTTAGTCTCCATGACCATTTCACAATCACTGTCACCATCCTCGTCAGTAGTATATTCTTACTGCTATACTCTTATTATTCAAATGTGTAATTTCTATCCATAGAGATTCTATGGTACTGTGTGATTTATTTCAGATTTTTACTTTCACATATCGTGCCACTGTCCCACTAGTGTGACCAACTCTGTCATTCTGATATAGTTTGTACCCTGGTATTACCATGTCCCAGTGATTAGCATTGTTCCACCAAGTTTCTGTGATGCCTGTTATGTCAATATCCTCATTTAATACCAGGTGCTCAAGTTCACTCATCTTTGTGTTGAGATTTCTTGCATTTGTATACAAGCACTTATAAAATAAATACTGCAAAAGCCAAAAAACTATAGCACTTCTGTTGCAACTACATCTTGTCCTGAAACAAAAAGTTGTTAGTTTAAAAAGAAGAAAATAGGTTTCAGATTTCTGTGACATAGCTGATAGATATGTGACCTGATCTGTCAGTTGAATGTTGAAACCCAAAAGATAAGCACCTGTTGCCTAAGGAAACACAACCCATTTATCGATGCAATGTTCTTTCCAGTCATTGAAATAAGCAGCAGAAAAGAAAAAAAATGGACCAGTTATCAAGTGGTGCCCAAGACTGGTCAGTTTAAAAAATGCAAATCATCACATTTATTTCTATGCAAATTCACAGAAAATAGTTCTAGTTTTACTAGTTCAAATAACCAAGGGGAAAGGCAGAAAGGCTTGCTAACAGCTATTTTTTTAAAATGCTGTTACATTTGTGACCATCTGAAATGATCACTCCTGATTTATCAGTGCAGAATACATTGCTGTGTGACTATAATAACCCAGGAAAAATGTTGAAGCTGTTAGTTTGATGATTGATGGAAGCACTGCCAAAACAGCAAGGGAATTTGTCAATGTGCTTTTGAAGTTTGTAAATGATGATCCTGGCAAAGTGTAAACACACTGAACTCACAACAGAATTGTTTCCAAGTCCCAATACTGATACTTACATAGACTCATTTAGTGCATTGTTTCAATTAGGAATCATCAACTGGGATAAAGATCCATGCATTGCTAAACTGAGGCAGATGGGGCTAGTCAAACATGGGAAAGCTAAAGCAAAATGTCAAAATGAGTTAACTTGGCTTTTACGAATGTATTGCCTGCTGCTCTGTTGCAGGGCTAGATGGATATAAAAAGGCACCTGATGTGTTTTGAAAAAGTTAGTCAGCCAGTCAATCACAATCCGAATGGTCATAAATGCCATAAAACCTCACATTACGATTTCCCCAGTTCCCATACTTGGTTGATAGAACTTATCTTCCACAGATGTTTTAGACATCTGAGTTTTTGTTTCCATGTGGCCTTCTCACATTTCAGGCTAGCATGTCTGTCTTTATTCTCACCGAACATTCATGCTGTCATTACCAAATTACTTAACTTAATGCCTTCTCAGTATTTGCTATGCTGGTCACTTTCTTCTATCTATACAATTCAAAACCAGAGAGGTCCAAACTAAGAGTCAAAATCTGGGCATTTTTGAAGTTTGAAGGTGCAGATCTTAAATTTTGCAAATAATTTTTATCTTTAAAATGGCTAAACAAAATTATGTATCCAAACACCCCTGCCCTTTAGGATGTTTGAAATCTGCATCCAAATGTTGAGGCTATATCTATTCACATTATACTTCTATTTACAACTAGTTGTCACTTACAGCCCTATACTTTCTCTCTATGTACTTAAAGATACTAACTCACTGTTTTCATTTACTCATCACCAGTGCTCAGTACTTCATTTTTCGTTTCTCTGTTCTCCTCTTTATACTTGATCTTCTGAATACTTTTGAGCCGTTGCATTTTTTAACACAATTAACTCCTTAATCACCACAGCCATATTTTGTTTGCCAAAAAACAGTGTGGAAGAGAGCAAAATGTATAAAAATTCCACTAAGTCACTGTAAAGAAAGATCCCAATATTGCAATTCATTGTGCAAAGGCACAGCATGGGGAACCACATGAGCACAGTGGTCCACTCACTCACTACATAATGCTGGATTGGATCCTAAATTTGTATCATAGCATCCATGGAAAATCCACAGCATCACAAACCATATAGGCATGCAGAAAATAAAGTTGAGAGCCAAAAATACATGGATAGCACATAGAGAAAGAAGCACAGAACTGCAACCCAACCCGTGTGACCAGAGGAGCCAGGGCATACATCAGTACACATTATCCAAATCTTCACCTCTTTTCCTCAGAGAAGACCAGGGTTTACAATGCATTGGTCAGTCTTACGTGTACTAAAGTTATGCAAGCTGGTATCTCATTATTTGGTGTTTTTCTTAAAGCCCCAGCTCCTGGATTCATGCCCTCATGGTTGCAGAGAAAAGAATAAATGTGAATCTTAAAAGGTTCCTGAAATAGAAGGCAAATAAAAATATGGAACATAATTTTTTTTAAAAAAAATCTTGTACTTTGGGGCATCTCTCATGAGTTTTGAATGTTTGGGATTGGTAATATTGCATTTAGACTAGAGTACTTAGGCTTCTCATGACTCCTCCCACATTTTCATAGACCGCAACCTGGGTGGTAACAAAATGGCACTGCAATTTGCTCTACAGCTTTCCTAGCAGTAAGTTGTCATGATTTATTTCAAGCTACACCATTCTAGGCAAAGGGTGACGTGTCCCCAAAATACCTGTGAAGTATCTGGTTATGCACTGGGAGTTAGGAGAGCTTTGTCACTGACCTGCTGTGTGACCTCAGGCAAATCAGTTCCCCTGTCTGTGTCTCATTTTCCCCATTAATAAGGGAAACTGATGACAGTTGCCCACCTTAAAGAGAGTAGTCCTTGTATTCAAGGAAGCATGGATAATTTAAAGGTGTGGCAGCTGGATAGAGCCCCATGTGGATTTATTTGCAAAAATAATGGTAAAATTTGCAAAAGTAACCAAAATAACATATGTAATATTTTGTAATTCAATAGAAATTTCCATCCCTGCATCTCCAAACACTTTAAAAACATTAATTGAATTTCATGACACCCCTCTGAAATAATTATCCTGTCCATTTTACAGATGAGGAAATTGAATCACAGAAAAGTTAGGCGACTTGCACAAAGCCTTGCAGCAAGTTAGTGTCCAAAATGTCTACTGAAATATTTTTAAAGCAAAACTCACTCAGCATTTTTATACAGTATTCAAATAATCATATGTATCTAAGAGAGGTTAAAATAAGTACTTACTTAGCAAAAGTATTTCCCTCTCCCATGGACTGGTCCTTATCTGATCTTTAAAGAAATGTGTTTATATTTTTGATAGGAAGGAAAAGGATGCACTTCTGTATTGTAATTTTCACTTTTCAAATATTACAGTATATTTTTTCCATTAGCAAAAATAATAGCCTTCCAATTTCCCAGTAAAATGTTCTGTCATGTTATATTTTGCCACAGTATAACACGTTGCATCTGACATGACATAACAAATGGCATGACATAACACAACTAAACAAACTGCTGCATTTCAAAAATTAGAAGGCTGCTTTTCTTTCCTGTCCACGAACAATTGTCACATTGGGTAGGAAATAGCTCACCTAGATCTTAAAATACTATTGACTAGAAAGTGCTGCAAAGACATTCAGTGGAGATTCTACCCACAAACTGTCAGAAACCTCTTGTTCACTAAGACCCTAGGGGTCTTATCCAGCAGAAATGCAGACTCCATGGCTGCTGGCCGAGAGAACAGTTGTAGGCTTAGTTTTATGTACAGCTGTAGAGAATAGCTATGGAGCTATTCTAAGGAGATTATTGCTTCCCTTGATAGGGATCACTTATTTCTATTTTAGGTTAATAAAATGCAAATAATCACAAATTAGCTTGAAAGGCAAAGTGTCTGATAACTTATTACTATTTCCAGACATTCAAGAAGAGCCTGTTTCTGCCACAGAGCTTAAGGGCAGATGGACAGACAGACACAGATTAGGAACTAAAAGAAATCCCTATATGTTGTTTCTTTACACACATCAGTCTAATTCACTGTAGACAGCATTGCAGAAACAGCCTTCAGAGGGACTTACAAAAATTACACAGAAAGCTGTATAGCCAGGTTCAAGGGATGAGAAATGTAGTTCTCCATGAATAAGTGACTAGGGCACTGGCCTGGGGATCAGGAGACAGCCATTCTATTCCTGGCTCTCCTGCTGACCTAGTGTGTGACCTTAGACAAGTCACTTCAGGTCATATTCACAAATGTATGTAAGTGCCTAACTCCTATTGGTTGCAATGGGAGTTGGTGCATAAATGTTAATGCCTGTGCTCTCCCCTCCCCCCCCCCCCATGTCTCTTGTCTTGTCTTTTTAGAATATAATATTCCTTGGGGCAGGGACACACTTTGGTTTTGTACACTGCCTCCTCCCATGAGATCTCAGTTGAGATCAAGAAAGCCCCTGGGCATTACTGTAATACAAATAATAAAAATATTTCCTCTTGAAGAGTCACATGTTAAACCCAGGTCTTCAGGTACACTTGTATTTTCACATTTTAAAATAAATTAAACTTTCAAAACCTGAAGTAAGTGAAAATATCTGTCAGCATATTATCAAACTTTCCCTCCCCCCAAAACTTAATGATTGAAGTTAGGAGTCAAGGAGTAGTAGGGTTTTAGTACATTGCTCAAACTTTCAAAGCTTCATATACAACACATACCAAAAACTGGTACTTTTAATACCCTCTAGATGTGCGTCAAATGGACGCAGGTCCCACCAATATTTGCACACTGCAGCAAAACTCCGGTCATGAAATGGACCAATGCGCAAGTGCTCAAGGAGTTAAAATAAGGTAGTTGATCTTGTCAAGATATTTTTACATGTACTAGCAAAGATGTTTGTTCTGTTTTAAATGCTGCAGGGAATCAGTCAGTTTGAAAGAGATGATGTTCAAGCAGACTCCCAGTTAGACAGTGACTGGCATGGTCAGTAAATAGTTTTGTCAAGGATTCATTTTGCGGCACCACAAAAGAAAATGTGTGATAGTTTGAAACACATTGAAAGCACTTTGTGCTGATTGACATGCTGCGTCCTCAAAAGAATGATCAACTATGGCTTGCTAAAACCACTCAATACTGAAGACATGGATTTCCAGGCCACCATTAGGTTTACTATGAATTTTTTAACAACAGAGTCTTTTTTGTTTTTAAGTGAAGCAATGATATAATTTTGGTCCAATAATTTTAGCATGAAGCTTGTAAGGAAAATAACCATTTCTCCATGCCCACATTTGATTCAAGAGGCATCTGGCTTCCCTTTCTCCTTTATCCATATGCCACATGATAATTTTCTGAGAATGGGGGAGGAAGTATATGGACAAGATTGCACTGGGCACAGTTTTGTAATAGTTGTCCAACCTCCTTCGCGAAATGACCAGAGAAAGTTCGCTATGCACGCAGATTTTAAAGTTAATTCCTAAACACAGTTGACATATCTGATTTCAGTCTGTATGTATGAAGACTTTTTAAATGTGGAATAGAAAATTAATGTTAGGTTTATTTACCAAAGATTGTCAGTAGACTTTCAGCATTATCTTTTCCTAGGCATACATGTACCACTTTTGACCATGCACTACTAAATGCCCTGGCATAAATATCAACTCATAAATGAGTTTGCAGAGAAGAACCCCAGGGAGATGCAGATAGAAGTAGACTGTAAGTTCCCCACTAGTCCTATTTAAATTCTTCTTCACAAGACCCACATCCTCTACATATTCATAGGCACATCATCTGGGACCCCCTCTCCCCGGTATGATAGAACTACATAAGAAGTTGTGCTGAGTGAACCCCTAATGGTTTGGCATTTCAGATCAAGAAAAGATATGCATTCAAACTTTGCAAACCTGACACCTCTCTCCGAGAAGGCCCATGAGCTTTCCTCCTCCATGTCTTCCAGTTATAGGCGCAAGATCCAGGGATAAATTAGGAAAGCAATGAACCCCCAGCAAAGATGCTAGCAAGTCAGCTGGGTGCCAGTCTTACTTGTAGGAAGATCAGGAATGTTGTCATGGATTACAGCAGTAATGGGGGTTAAGGGAAGAAGTAGAAATGGGGATAGAAAACTGTGGTATTTGATGATAGCAATTAAGCTGACCTTCCACAAAACTACAATTTCAGTTTGATTTGTGGGTTTGGCTAGGATTATGTAAGGTTCTGATTTTGGTTTATGTGGCTTATAGGTCCATTTTTAAAAGGGCTGTTGCTATTAAGACAGCAAAGAAGGAAAACCTGATTGAACTGAATAACTTCAGTGATTGGTAATGTCAAAGGGTGTGCCTGCTCTGCAGTGCCCCCTGCTGGTCAGGTTTACCTAGCAGGTGTGAAATGCAGGTCCTGAACTTTAGGAACAACACATAAGCTAGAGTTTCTTCCAGCCCCAAAACACATATAGAACTATGACAAGGATTCCTAAATAATCAGTAACATAGAAAGGTTTTGTTCCTCAGGGTGCTCTGTCATAGGAGGTGTGCACACCCATGCACTCAACAGAGATTGAGAAAAGCAGAGTCCACGAGTCTGCGTAGAACAGCACCTCACGCTCCGAAGAAAGGGCATATAAGCAGGCTCAGACCCGCTGTCACAGCCAGGTCGTGGGCAGCCAGACCTAGTAGTTGGAGCCAGAATCTGCAGTAACTACACAGGAGTCAAGGGTCGGCTGGGTTGGGATACTGGGAGGTCAGAGGCAGGTGACAAACTGGAGATCAAAACCATGAAACCAGAGAGTCAGGCTGCATCAGGATATCAGGGGGTCAGAGGTAAGAGAGAATCTAGAAATTAGGAACAAGAGGTCAAATGCCAGGAGTCAAGCCAGATCAGAATGCCAAGAAATCAAGTTGGAGAAGCAGCAATGGATAGCAAGAAGCACAAGGTACACAGTCCAGAGCAAGGTAGAATTCAGTTGTTCAGACTGCTTCCTGGTCCTGATGCTGGTTTAAGTGGGACCAGAGGGCCAATCAGCTGTTCTGGGATTCCACCAGTCCACCACCAATAGTGGCAATACCAGTGATATAAAGAGTCATTTTTCAGTCATACATCATCACAGTGGGTTTCCCTTCAAGGGACTCCATATGCTGGGTTTTACTAGCAGAAGTTGGCATAACCCAGTGGTAAATTGGGCCCCTCTGTTTTTTAATGCACTATATAGTCCTCTCTCCTCCCCGTCCCTTGAAGTGTCTCCAGTATACTTTTCTCACCTTGGAATACACAATATGAAATATTTGCATATAGTACCTTACTGCTGCAGTCACTTAGAAAGGGATCTAAGTGAAAAAATACAGGAATTAAAACAATTTGGATGAATCACATATTAAGAAAATGATTGATTCTTTTTGCAAATGCTCTTCACGTTCATATTTGAGGGATGAGCAAGTTCAGTGAAGCTATTTCAAGCTGTGTTTCGCCTTTTTTCCAAAAGGAAACAGTCTTCAGAGAGCTAAAAATGTAAACATGGAAGCAAACAGGGTGTGATTCTAATCCTTAAAAGACTATCTATCATCAGGTAGTGAATTGAGACCTACACATACAATTCCTATGGGAGATTAGATAACCTTCTAGTTAATGTTATATTGCCAGTCACAAACAAAATAAAAAACAATATGAACCGCAAAATGTCATAGGTACTTAACAAATGTCAAATATTAGTCAAGGCAAGAGAATATGATCAATTTTCTTAAAACTACTTAGCATTTAAATTAAACAAAGAAATATTAACAAGGAAGGAAAGAATATTTAAAAACCAAACCACAAAAAGGAAATACACTAAAGAAGTCAGTTTACCTATCAGGCTATGAAATAAACACTCTCACCTCAGCATCTATTTGCATATATTGTCCTTCTGATTTACTATCATTAGAGACATTTGGCTATTATGCCACGAGGTACTATAGCAGGGATGGCCAAACTTACTGACCCTCTGAGCCACATACAACAATCCTCAGAAGTTTGAGAGCTGGGGTGCACTTGGCAGGGCTCGGGACTTCAGCCCTGTGGGAGGCACCTGACAGGGTTTGGGGCTTCAGTCCCTCTCCTGCTGAAGCCCCGAGCCCCAGCAGGCACACCTCATGGGGCTGAAGCCCCGAGACCCCCCCTCCCTGCTGGGCAGAAGCCCCTACCCTACCAGCCTGCTGCAAGGCAGAGCTCTCCAGCTCCCCTCCCCAGTCTGGTAAGTGGAGAATGAGGGTGGAGGGGGCGGGGAGGAGCTCCATGAGCCACACTTCAATGATAAAAGAGCCACATGCAGCTCATGAGCCACAGTTTGGCCACTCCTGTACTACAGAAAACAAAGCCAAACAAGTAGGTTTAGATATTATGTTGAAAGGTTTTAATGGCTGGCATTAGGTGAGTATTTGCTACAAAGATAGTTACAGACCTCATTAAAATTTGTAACTTTAATTACAGTCTGTGAAAAAAAATCAGTCTTGGAGACTCATTGGAAGGAGCAAGTAAGCCCTTTTATGTATTAGACAGTTACATATAACAGAGGCACCACCCAAGGTACATGGTAAGTCAGAGCTAAGCCATGACTACTGGTAGCTTTTCCTGATTGCAAAGGCAGGGGCTACGTGATTGGTTTTGCAGGTTCAAAGGCGGCATGAATGAGGTCTTATTTCTGCCCCTGGCTAGGTACAGTAGCAAATATGGGGAAATGTATTCATAGTGTGGCCAAAGAATCTGTCCCTGACTTTACTTCGGTTTTGTCCATTTCAAACAAAGAGCACAACCCCTTATTAAACAGAAAGAGTTTCAAGTGGACCTTGAATATATATATCTTCAAAGAATAAAACTATGAAAGCAAGAACAGTTCTCATATTTCATTGTTGTGGTCTCGGGAAAGTTCAAAATTCAAATTATATCCTCACCTAAGCTCTGGAAGTCATTTGAAAGACGTAGCTAAGCTCTTGGCAGTCTGTTCATGAACTTTGGAGATGATAGGTGCCACGTGACAACTTGCTAGAGAACTGTGCACACTTCCATCCAAAAAATTCATTTGCTCTTCTGTTCTCCCCAGATAGCGATTAAAATGGCTAAAAACCTCTGGCCTTAAGTTTTCTGGGCCAGATCCTCAGCCGATGTAAATCAGTGCATCTCCATTGACTTCCATGAAGCGAGGTCAATTTACACCAGCTGAGGATTGCGATCTCTAGCTACATTCCTGTGCTTGCACACCTAGTTATATTAGACAAGCCATGGGACAAGTAATTAGATAAAATAATGTGGTTTGTTTCACACATTTTAATTTTTAGAACATACTCTTATGTTTGCCAAAATTTAAATTAGCATTTTCTCTTCTATATGGGAGTGGAATAAATAACTACGATACCTAGGTAAAATTAGATAAGTATCTGAGATCTGACGATGATACATCTCATCTGACGATGATCTCATTTATAACTAAGTTCTACTGAATTCAGTGGAGTTATCCCTGAGTACATTGGTTTGAGAGAAATCAGAATCAGGTACCCTATATCATATTATTTGGGGGGGGGAAATATCTATTCAAATCAGTAAAAAAAACATTTCAAATTCTTTTTTAAACTCACCATGCACGGATATGGGAAAGGAGGTCTCTTGTATTTGACTTTTACTGGAAAACATACAACTGACCTGTCCTCAAGTTGCTTTGTTTTGCAATAAGATAAGCTTAGAAATAATTACAGTGACAAAGTCAGCTTCCCTTGGATATGATCCGTGACATTGCTGGGAAACTCAATACTGCCTAGACTCTGCCAAAAGCTTTTGGCCAGACTATCTGTGGCCTGAAACTGCATTGTGTACAACTGTGTAAATCCCATGCTACCCCAAATCCCTCAATGGCTGACAATAGTTGTAAGTATTTTATCATTGACAAGTCTTTCAGACCAATGTGTTGGAAAGGACAATTTTCTGAGATCTTGGGAACTTTTGTAAGTAGTTTGCATTGGGAGCTATGCCAGACACATGGGCCTAGTCACTTATCCTGAGAGTGAAACAGCCTAAATAAACAACCAGCGGATGAACACAGATGCTATGCTCTAAGGAAGTGTCTATAAACTTGTTTTTTAATATCATCAGTTATACACAGTGTTTCATTATTTCCTCCTAAGAGGTCATTACAATATTAGGGCCCGATTCAATTCTCCCTGAAGTTTATGGGAATATTTTTTAGTATTATTAAATCTTTCCATTGACTTCAATGAGTATCAGAGCAGGTCCTTAAAAATGTGTAGGGTCATAAGGCACCTCTTTCACCACATCAGCCTCAGCCTCTCTCTCTGGCAGGGAGGAGGCACCTGGAATCAGTCCCATTCTGGAGGTTTTCGATCTTACCTTTGGTTAACTTAACTTTTACCAAGTGGGCCTCAGGGTAGGCCCAAGTAGTTCTCTTAAGCAAAATAAAATAAAATAAATAAAAAACACAGCACAAAACAAAGATACATTTCCTCTTGCCACTGCTTATTTATATGCTGGCTTCTAGTCACTAGCCCATTCCCAAAGTGAAGTAATCTCAAGGTTTCCTCTACAGAGAGGGGAGCAGCCCTCCACCTAGCAAAAGTCTTTACTCCTTGCTGCCCATAGCCCTGCTGCAACTTTTTTTTCCCCTACTTCTTCCCACTCTCTCACCCCCAGAAGTGGTTTTTAAAGGTTACCAATGGCCCTTAATTGGACTCAGGTGTCTCTGATTAACCTGAGGTAACCTCTTTTCAGGTCATAGGTAAAAGGGCCTTTATCTTTCCAGAACTGATATACCTTCCTTCCAACACTCTCTTCTTATAGCTGTCAGCTCTGACTTTGTCACAGTAATAATAATTATCTGAAATAATAGGGTGAATTCATTAGGAACCTACTCACTAATTATTAATACCAATATTTTTTTCAAATATTGCTCACCTTTGCTCTGGTGATTTCTTACCGGGGCTTCTTAAAAACACCTTAACAGTGAATGTTAAACCTACCGATGTCTGAACTTTCTCTCCTTGGAGAACTTTCAGCAACTTGAGCTGAACTTTCTTCATTGCATTACAAGTGCGTTTCATTGGGGTTCTTACTGTTTTGAGCAGGCACTTCTTGAGTCCTTTTGCTTTTATTTCTTCTTTTTACTTTTTTTTCTAATGTTGAAAACTTTCAATTTGAAGAATGCTAAATGTCATGAATATTGAATCACATTTCCAAATAGTAGCTATTTATTTTGCTTTGTAAACAGTTCTATTTACACTTTAATACATGATAAATATGTTAGGTATTTTCCTTGCTGGACACAGAGATGCTTCACAGGTAACGTAAGTTACTAATTTCATGACTGTTCAGCACATATTTCTAGATGCTGTTATTTTGATATCCTGCTGACTCATATATAATTCATACTCAATGCAAAGTTTAATGATATCTAACTCAAATATAAAATGAGCTCTGAATTTTGATGTGCTGAATCGAGTTCTAAAAAATATTCTTTCAATTCTTTTTGTAAAATGATACAGAACTAGTATCACCCAAGTCAACAGAGTGCTTGTGTCGTTTACACCACCAACAGAAAACAAAAATATCACTTCATTCCAGAGGCAGGTAATGAAATGCAAACAGGAGGCATATACAAAATCCTCTCAGGAATAAAAGCAGGTGTAATAGTAATCACTCACATTTCCAGTTTTTCAGATAGGACCTATGTCTAGTTCATGGTCAAAAGTCACTTTAATACGAATCACTCAAGACATCCGTTACACTAGGGGGTAGTGAAATTGCTTACCAATTAATTCCCTTATCATTAAACAGTTTGAAGAGTAAAGTATGATTTGACTGCTGTGAGAAAATATGTTAAAGTAGGAATTTCACAAACAACAATGTAAATGGCTGAGTTTCTTTTTTATTGCTCATTGAATATACTATTTGCTGTCCATTCCCTACACATTGATTTATATTGCCTTTCTCAGGCGGGAATTTCTTTTTCTAAATAAAAGGAAAAAAAGCTTCCTGTAAATCTTAAAGTTTGCCTAGTTTTAGCCAACTTAAGGACTTGTTCTGCTCTTCCGTACATCTAAGGTGATACCCATTGCTGTGGTATCTGTGCACCTCACAGTCTTTAGTGTATTTATCCTCACAACACCTCTGAGATAGGGAGGTGCTATTATCCCCATTTTTACAGATTAGGAACTGAGGTACAGAGTGGAGCTGGTTGGAAAAATTCTGATGAAATAAAAACAACAAGGAGTCCAGTGGCACCTTAAAGGCTAACAGATTTATTTGAACATAAGCTTTCGTGGGTAAAAAAACCCACTTCTTCAGATGCATGGAGTGGATTTTTTACTCACAAAAGTTTAGGTCCAAATAAATCTGTTAGTTCTTAAGGTGCCACCGGACTCCTATTTGTTTTTGTGGATACAGACTAACACAGCTACCCCTCTGATATCTGATGAAATATTGTTTAGTCAGAATTTGTAGATTTGGTGAAATCAGAATACTTCAGAGACCGTCTGATTTCGCCAAAGTACCAACAGAACTTAGCCCGCCATGCAGGTTGAAAAACCTGCCTGGTTTCCTGCCAGCTCACCCATGTGACTCCTCAGCTTTCAGCGTCCGTGATCTGCCAGGCAGGCTGCCCAAAGGCTCCATTCCCTCTCAGAGATATTTGAAATTTCGAAATCCTCCTCAAAATAGAATTGCCTTTCTCTGCACAGCTCTACGACACAGAGACCAAGTAATTTGCTCCCATCACACAGGTAGTCTGTGGCAGAATAGGGAATTGAACGCAGTCTACCAAGTCCCAGGACCATCCTTCCTTGATACAGTTGCTCAAGTGGATGATTTAGTTGGTGTTGGTCCTGCTTTGAGCAGGGGGTTGGACTAGATGACCTCCTGAGGTCCCTTCCAACCCTGAAATTCTATGATTCTATGAAGTCCCATAATTATCATCAGGTATCACACAGGAATACTGAAAGTAAACAAGACCTGTAGGAATTATTTTGCAATGCTCTTACCTTAATTTAGTCATTGTGATGACGCAGAGAAGCCACCTGCCAGCACAGAAGAGGTTAAAGAGCACTTTTGGCCCAGTTAGTCCCGCCCCATTATACCTGCACCAAATCCCAGGCTGGGGGTGAGTTGTGGGGGAGCAGGGGAAGGGAAGGGAGGTGTTGAGGAGAGATCCTGGCTCAGTTTGGGGCTGATTGCCAAAGAGGCAAGGGCTAGCTGCCTCTCTACCTGAGGGGAAGGATCACTCGCCTGCCAGCCAAAGCAGCCACCAGGAAATAAGTACCATCTCCCTGGCTAAAAGAGACTGCTGAAGAGACTTAGGAGCATCCAGCTGAAGGGTATGTCTACACTACGAAATTAGGTCGAATTTATAGAAGTCGATTTTTAGGAAACGATTTTATATAGTCAATTGTGTGTGTCCCCACTAAGCGCATTAAGCCGATGGAGTGCGTCCACAGTACCGGGGCTAGTGTCGACTTTCAGAGCGTTGCACTGTGGGTAGCTATCCCACAGTTTCTGCAGTCTCCACTGCCCATTGGAATTCTGGGTTGAGCTCCCAATGCCTGATGGGGCAAAAACATTGTCGCGGGTGGTTTGGGGTACATGTCGTCAGTCACCCTTCCCTCTGTGAAAGCAATGGCAGACAATCAATTTGTGCCTTTTTTCCGTGCAGACGCCATACTGCTGTCAGTAGACGGTGCAGTAGGACTGCTAACCGTCATCATCCACTGCTTCCACTGCAACTCTGCTCTCCTGGTGCCATGAATCCACCTTGCAGGTTCTCTCATTCTTCTGTATAAATATCTATTCTCCTGGCATCCATCGTCATCCACCGCTTCCGCAGCAACTCTGCTCTCCTGAAGACACCATACCACGGCAAGCATGGAGCCCGCTCAGCTCACTGCTGCTGTTGTGAGCATTGTCAACACCTTCCGCATTATCCTGCAGTATGTGCAGAACCTGCAAAAGCAGGTGAGGTGGCAACGACAGTGTAATCATGGTCACATGGACACAGACTTCTCTCAAAGCACGGGCCCTGGCAATTTGGACATCATGGTGGTAATGGGGCAGGTTCATGCAGTGGAACGCCAATTCTGGGCCTGGGAAACAAGCACAGACTGGTGGGACTGCACAGTGTTGCAGGTCTGGGATGATTCCCAGTGGCTGCGAAACTTTCGCATGCGTAAGGGCACTTTCATGGAACTTTGTGACTTGCTTTTCCCTGCCCTGAAGCTCAAAAATCCCAAAATGAGAGCAGCCCTCACAGTTGAGAAGCGAGTGGCGATAGCCCTCTGGGAACCTGCAATGCCAGATAGCTACCGGTCAGTCGGGAATCAATTTGGAGTGGGTAAATCTACTGTGGGGGCTGCTGTGATCCAAGTAGCCAATGCAATCACTGAGCTGCTGCTATCAAGGGTAGTGACTCTGGGAAACGTGCAGGTTATAGTGGATAGCTTTGCTGCAATGGGATTCCCTAACTGTGGTGGGGCGATAGACGGAACACATATCCCTATCTTGGGACCGGACCACCTTGGCAGCCAGTATGTAAACCACAGGGGTACTTTTCAATGGTGCTGCAAGCACTGGTGGATCACAAGGGACATTTCACCAACATCAACGTGGGATGGCTGGGAAAGGTGCATGACGCTCGCATCTTCAGGAACTGTGGTCTGTTTGAACAGCTGTAGGAAGGAACTTACTTCCCAGACCAGAAAATTACCATTGGTGGTGTTAAAATGCCTATAGTTATCCTTGGGGACCCAGCCTACCCCTTAATGCCATGGCTCATGAAGCCATGCACAGGCACCCTGGACAGTAGGAAGGAGCTGTTCAACTATAGGCTGAGCAAGTGCAGAATGGTGGTAGAATGTGCATTTGGACATTTAAAAGCTCGCTGAAGCAGTTTACTGACTTGGTTAGACCTCAGCAAAACCAATATTCCCATAGTTATTGCTGCTTGCTGTGTGCTCCACAGTATTTGTGAGAGTAAGGGGAAAGACGTTTATGGTGGGGTGGGAGGTTGAGGCAAATCGCCTGGTGGTCGATTATGCACAGCCAGACACCAGGGTGATTAGAAGAGCACAGCTGGGCGCCCTGCGCATCAGAGAAGCTTTGAAAACCAGTTTCATGACTGGCCAGGCTACGGTGTGACAGTTCTGTTTGTTTCTTCTTGATGAAAACCCGCCCCCTTGGTTCACTGTACTTGTAAGCCAACCAACCTCCCCCCTTCGATCACCTCTTTCAGAGGCAATAAAGTCATTATTGTTTCAAAATCATGCATTCTTTATTAATTCATCACACAAATAGGGGGGAAACTCACAAGGTAGCCCGGAAGGGGTGGTTGAGGAGGGAAGCACCGGGTGGGGTGGTGGATGAGGGGAGGAGGGAAGGACAAGGCCACACTACAGTTCAAAACTTATTGAATGCCAACCTTCTGTTGCTTCGGCAATCCTCTGGGGTGGAGTGGCTGGGTGCCAGTAGCCCCTCCCCCCCCCAACACGTTCTTGGGCATCGGAGTGATCTGAAACTTGGGGAGGAGGGCAGGCGGCTATACAAGGGCTGCAGCGGCAGTCTGTGCTCCTGCTGCCTTTCCTGCAGCTCCACCAGAAGCCTGAGCAGTCAGTTTGTTCCCCCATTAGTCTTAGCATTGCATCCTTCCTCCTCTCAGCATGCTCCTTCCTCCTCTCATCAAGTTCATTTAATGCTTTCCTGGACTCTGACATTGTTTGCCTCCGTGCATTCTGCTGAGCTCTTTCAGTGCAGGAGGACTGCATGAGCTCTGAGAACATGTCATTGCAAGTGCATTTTTTTTACCTTCTAATCTGCGCTAGCCTCTGGGACGGAAATGATAGGGGGAGCGTAGAAACATTTGCAGGATGAAAAAAGGGAGAGTAGTATTTAAAAAGATACATTTTGGAGAACAAAGGGAAGACTATTTCACACTGAATCAAGTGATTCACATTACATAGCACACGTGCTTTTAGTACAAGGTTGCATTTGCCTCTTATATTGAGTGCCTGCTGGTTTGGTGTGAGACATCGCACACGCTCGGCTGGGCAACAGAATTTGGCTTGCAGGCAGCCATGGTAAGGCAAAGGGTTTCGGCTTCTTCAACCTTCATAACGTGTGGGAATGGTTTCAAACAGCAGCGCCCTCCTTTCCCACACCAAGCAAAGCCCGTTGGGTTGGCCATTTAAAAGGAGGGGCTGTGGTTTTAGGGTGAATGTGCAGCAAAATCCAACCTCCCCCCCTCCCCAATTCTCTGGGATGATCGCTTCACACCCCGCCCCCCACCACGTGGCTACTATCAGGGAAGATCCCTGTCAGCCAAACACGAACAGCTCAGCATGAACGGGCCTCCCCACACTATGTGGCTAACAGCAGGGACGATTTCTTTTCAGCCAAAGGCAAACAGCCCAGCAGGAACGGGCACCTCTGAATGTCCCCTTAAACAAATTTCCCGTATTTCAACCAGGTGACCATGAATGATATCACTCTCCGGAGGCTAACACAGAGAGATAAAGAACGGATGTTGCTTGAATGCCACCAAAGCATTGACCCATTCGCTGCAATGCTTTGTTCTGCAGTGATTCCAGACTACTTCCTAGTGGCTTGGCATGGTAAAGTGTCCTACCATGGAGGACAGAATAAGGCCATCCTCCCCAGAAACCTTCTGCAAAGGCTTTTAGAGTACCTCCAGGAGAGCTTCATGGAGATGTCCCTGGAGGATTTCTGCTCCATCCCCAGACAGGATAACAGACTTTTCCAGTAGCTATACTGGCCGCGAATGCATCCCAAGTCTTCAGGGCAAATTAATCATTAAACACACTTGCTTTTAAACCCTGTATTATATTTACAAAGGTACACTCACCAGAGGTGCCTTCTCCAGCTTCATGGTTTGGGAGCCTGCCTTCGGAGGGTTGGGAAGGTATTGGCTCCAGGGTGATGAACAGTTCCTGGCTGCCGGGGAGAAGGGATTCTCTGCTTGCCTGTTGTGTGCTATCCTCAACCTCCTCCTCCTCATCCACAAGATCCTCATTCCTGTTGCATGAGACTCCCCCCTTGCAGGTGTCCACAGACAGTGGTAGGGTAGTGGTAGGGGCCCCCCCAGAATTGCATGCAGCTCATCACAGAAGTGGCACGTATGGGGCTCTGACCCGGAGCGACCATTTGCATCCTTTGTTTTTTGGTAGGCTTGCCTCAGCTCCTTAACTTTCACGCGGCACTTCTGTGTGTCCCTGTTGTAGCCTAGGTTCATCATGTCCTTGAAGATTTTGGCAAATATATTGGCATTTCATTTTTTGGAACTGAGTTCTGCCTGCACGGATTCTTCTCCCCAGACAGCAATCAGATGCAGTACCTCCCATTCGGTCCATGCTGGAGCTCTTTTGTGATTCTGGGACGCCATGGTCACCTGTGCTGATCAGCGTGCCACGCTGGCCAAACAGGAAATGAAATTCAAAAGTTCCCGGGGCTTTTCCTGTCTACCTGGCCAGTCATCTGAGCTGGTAGTGCTGTCCAGAGCGGTCACAATGGAGCACTCTGGGATAGCTCCCGGAGGCCAATACAGTCAAATTGCGTCCACGCTACCCCAAATTCAACCCAGCAAGGTCGATTTTAATGCTAAACCCCTCGCTGGGGAGGAGTACAGAAATCGATTTTAAGAGCCCTTTAAATCGACAAAACAGGCTTGGTCGTGTGGACGGGTGCAGGGTTAAATCCACCTAACGCTGCTAAATTTGACCTAAACTTGTAGTGTAGACCAGGGCTAAGACAAAACTGGTGACCAAAGCACAAAGACCTTGTGGGGTTCTGGCTAGGGCTGCCAACTTTCTAGTCGCACAAATCCAAATACCCTAGCCCGCCCCTTCCCTGAGACCCTGCCCCTCACTCACTACATTCCCCCTCCCTCAGTGGCTCACTCTCCCTCACCCTCACTCACTTACACCGGGCTGCGGCAGAGGGTTGGGGTGCGGGAGGGGGTGAGGGCTCTAACTGGGGATGCAGATTCCGGGGTGGGGCCAGAAATCAGGGTGCAGGAGGGGGCTCTGGGCTGGGGCAGGGAGTTGGGGTGCAGGAGGGTGAGGGCTCTGGGGTGAGGCTGGGGATGAGGGGTTTAGGGTGCAGAAAGGGGTTTCAGGCTGAGGGTGGGGCCGAGGGATTCACTGTCTCGGCGGGGGCTGTGGGTTAAGGCAGGGGGTTGGGATGTGGAAGGTTGGGAGGGCTCTGGGCTGGGGGTGCTGGCTCTGGGGTGGGGCCAGGGATGATAGGTTTGGGGTGCAGGAGGGGGCTCCAGGGTGGGGCCGAGGGATTTGGAGTGTGGGAAGGGGCTGTGGGTTGAGGCAGGGGTGTAGGGGGAGATAAGGGCTCTGGTTGGGGGTGCAGACTCATGATAAGGAGTTCAGGGTGTGGGAGGGAGCTCTGGGCTGGGGCAGGGTATTGGCGTGCAGGCGGGGTGTGGGCTGGGGGTGCAGGCACTGGGGTGAGGCCAGGGATGAGGGGTTTGGGGAGGGGCTCATGGCTGGGACAGGGGGTTGGGGGTTACCTCAGGCAGCTCCCAGTCAACAGCGCAGCAAGGGGGCTAACACAGGCTGCCTGTCTGTCCTGTCACCGTGTTGCATGCAACCCAGAAGCAGCCGACAGGTCCGGGTCCTAGGCAGGGGGGCCAGGAGGCTCCACACACTGCTCTCGCCCGCAAGCACCACCCCCACCAGCTCCCGTTGGCCAGAACTGGCCAATGGGAGTGCGGAGCCAGTGCTCAGGGCAGGGGCAGCCCCGTGGCCCTCCTACCTAGGAGCCAGATCTGCTGGCCACTTCCAGGGTGCAGTATGGTGCAAGACAGGACAGGCAGGAACTAGCCTACCTTGCACCGCAGCACAGCTGACCGGACTTTTAACGGCCCGGTCGGCTGTGCTTACCGGAGCCACTAGGGTCCCTTTTCGACTGGGTGTTCCAGTCGAAAACCGGACACCTGGTCACCCTAGTTCTGGCCCTGTCAAACTTATGGCTGCCCCGCCCAGAGGAACCTGGGACTGCAGCAGGACACCACCCAAGAGCCATGCAGGGTCACTACTAAGGACAAGCTACCACAGTGACTTAGATTACAAGGGCCACATCCCAAAACTGAAGGGACAGTGGTGGGGGTAGCCCAGGGCAGTGGATGTAGACTCCCTGCTAGGAGGTCCCCTATTCAAGGATTGACTCTCACAGGGCCCTGGGCTGGGACCTAGTGGAGTAGGAGGCCCATATCCTCCCTACCTTAAAGGCTGAGGCATCTCAACCAGGGATGTTGAGAGTTCGAAACACTAGGCCTTCTGGCCTGCCAAGCTCCCTGTACAGCCATCAGTTGTAACAAATGCATTTTTACTTTAGAATAAGGGTTATAGAAGGAAGCTTAGAATCCAGATGGATTCATAGCAGAATTTGGAGTAGACTAATGTGTGAACTTTATGTCTCTGTTCAAATCATAAATCATCCCTATGCCTCACTTTTTCCATCTGTCAATTGGACTTAATTCTTCCCTGCCTGGCAGGGTGCTGTGGCAACTGATTAGCATTTATAAAGCAGTTTTGGGTTAAAGGGCTCTAACAGTGCCAAGCATTAATGTAACAATATTAAAGTTGTTCAGCAAGAACTTCTTGGGTGATTTCTTTTAGTGGTATTTTAAATATAACATACGTTTTGTAAAAATAAATTCACCAATAAAAGCAAAGTTCAAAAAAATGACCAATATAAAGTAAAACAAAATTTCTAATCTTGTTCTGTGGTCCTGTCTGCTACACCTCACACACCTTTTTCAGGGGACCTGGACACCACACCCTCTGCCCTGAGACTAACAGACAGCCAGTTGCAGCCTGTGGCAGGGAGCCTCCGAGTCAGGGTAAACAGACTCAAGATCAGGGGGCTCACACTATGGCCTTAAAATTAGCTGTGTAAACAGTGCTTTTGAGCTATGGTGAGAGCTGGAGCTCGGCTCTGAAGCCTACTCCCCCTGTAGACTTCAGAGCCTCAGCCACAACATCTACACAGCAATTTGTATCGCGATAGTGCAAGCCTGAGTCTGTTGACCCAGGCTTGGATGCTAACTGCCACAGGCGGTGTAGACATACCCAAGTGTCTTCTTTTGTGTGGAAACGTGTAAATAAAAACAGAATGAACCTTTCAGCACTAACCTCAGCAGCTGTATTGTCTTACCGCTGTAGCCCCTAGTCATCCATTCCCTTGCTGCCCCCACCACTGTGTGTCACCATCCCTCACTACATCATGTCTTAACTTAAAGCATAAGCGCCTGAGAGCAGGGACATCATTCTTTGTGTATCCTCAAGAGACATGTACCTTATGGTGTAACATTAAAAAACCTACATAATTAACAATTAGAAATCAATTGGGCCAGATTCCCAGCTGGTATAAAATGAAATAGCGCCATTAAAGCTCTGTAGAACTGTGTCAGTTTACACCAGGTAAGACTCTGATGCATCAAATATAAATATTTCTTTACGTTATAAATCCATGTAGGATAAATGTGTCTGCTTGAAAACTTGTGATTGCACTGGAATAATCTGGATTATTATTCTTTCTAATAGTATGCAAATATTCAGTGCCAGTATCCATTCAGAAATATTTTGCATTGTATCTCAGTTTCTCATGTTGGTTATGCCTCTCTTTCCATATAAATGAGCTGAACACAATAAACTCTAAAACATTTTAAGGAAATAAAAATAAGAAACCCATTTTTTGAAATATGTTAAATAACAATGGATCTATTGTTTCTCTTTGAGGTCAATTAAGAACTACTAAAGCCTGGTCTACAATGCCCAAAAGTCATAAATAATCGTAGAAAAGAGAAAACCTAACCTTGTGTTATGCTAGCCTTGGTCCTGCTACTACCTTAATGGAACCAATAAAAATGTAAATATGAATAACCTAAGAATAGGGTTATATGAAAGATTAATCACTGCAGTGGCTACAATCATGCACATGACAAATATTTGAGAATGAGTGTCACAACTAAATGAAATCTAGTTTTGCAACTATTTTTATTAACCATTTAGACCAGCCAAACATGCAACTTTAGTATCTAAAAAGTATATTCTAAAGTTCATTAAAATGGACGGAATAGTCAGTCCTTGGTGCTAGTATCATATTCTGCTTAGTTGGCAGTCTCCTGTCTGATAAATCCATCCCTTTCAGATACCTCTACTTTAATAACAGTGCTCATCTTACACCAGGTAAGCAACACTTTAAAAAAATAAAGTTTGCTTGCCCTTTCTCAGCTCCATTTACAAACTTAGTCTTGCGTTTCGTTTTGCATTTGTTTTTTGTTTTTTTTAAAAACTACTCTGGAAGCAAAAACAGTCTACAGAAAAATAGAAAACATTTGCACCCTATTTTCAGAACCTAGATCGGGGTGGGCAAACTTTTTGGCCTGAGGGCCACATTGGGTTTCTTAAATTGTATGGAGGGCCAGTTAGAGGAGGCTGTGCCTCCCCAAACAGCCAGGCTTGGCCCAGTCCCTGCCCCCATCTGACCCCCCTGCTTCTCACCCCCTGACAGCCCCCCCAGGACTCCTGCCCCATCTAACCACCCCTGTTCCCTGATGGTCCCCCTGCCCCATCCACCCCTCCCTGTCCCCTGACCACCCCTGACTGCCTCCCGCTGCCCCATCCAACCCCTCCTCTCATTCCTGACTGCCCCCCCGACCCCTTCCCCATCCAACCACCCCTTCTCCCTGACTGCCCCTGGAACCCCTGCCCCGACTGCCCCCTGCTGCCCCATCCAACCCCCCCTCCTTCCTGACTGCACCCCCGGGACCCCTGCCCCCATTCAACCCCCCTGTTCCCTGCCCTCTGACCGCCCCACCCCCATCCACACCCCCGCCCCCTGACCACCACCCCGAACTTCCCTGCCCTCTATCCAAACCCCCCCGCTCCCTGCCCCCTTACCGCGCTGCCTGGAGCACCGGTGGGTGGCGCTGCTACAGCCATGGCGCCCAGAGGGCCAGGACAGGCAGCCGCGCCACCTGGCCAGAGGCAGCCACGCCGCCCAGAGCATTGCACCGGCGGCGCAGTGAACTGAGGCTACGGGGGAAGGGAACAGTGGGGGAGGGGCCGGGGGGCTAGCCTCCTGGGCCAGGAGCTCAAGGGCCGGGCAGGAGGGTGCCGCGGGCCAGGTGTGGCCCACAGGCCATAGCTTCCCCACCTCTGACCTAGATCTAAATAATTATCCTTAGGACTCTGTCCTGATCTCAGCTTTGTACATCTGGATCTTAACCCACTAGACATATTGTACATGTTGATGCACAGCTGGAGGGGTGTACTTTACTGGGAAAATGTTATGACCTGTTTTACAGAAAGAGAACCAAGACAGAGGTTAAGAACCTGATTTTCAGAAGTGCAGACCACCAGCAGCTTCCATTGGCTGCAACTACGTTTTGGCTGCTCAGCACTTCTGAAAAACAGGTCTAAAGTGACTTCCTTAAAGACATGCAGGAAGCCTGCAGCAAAGCCAGGAATTGAGGCCAGTTATCCTGAATCCCTGTTTAGTGCCTGAACCATGCACATCTTCTCTCTCATGTGCCAGGGAAAGCCAAATACATTTTGATGTAATTTTTTCCCCATATGCTGACAGATTGGAATCAAGGAAGCAGCAGTACTTTAGACAATGCATATGGACAACTATAGTTCCTCTTCAGCATCTTTTCATGTGCAGGCAGAGCCAATGGGGCAGGACACCTCCACTGGAGGGGAGCTCTTGCACCTGTTGTCATCACCACAGCAACGACAGCTGAAACCACAGTGCAGCAGCTGCCTGAGTCAGCAGCAGCCAGCTCAGTCCCAACCTCAAAGAGGGCAGGATCTTTTAACTGAAAGAGCCAGCCTCAGCATTTCTGGGTGGGCCTCACAACCCCACCAACCTTCAATATAACTGATTGCTCTCCAAGCATTACTACACCACAGCACAGGGCCAGCCTGGGAATTTAGGGGACAGTTAGCTAGTTGGCTCTTTGGACTACACCCCAAACTAACTGACTCCTTTTAACCAGAGAGTGTGTGAGCACGTGCATGCACACAGCCCACCTGCTTCTTCCTTTCATCCCTAGTGATCAGTTTGCATTTTCAAGACTATTTGTTGTTGGTTTTGTTTTTAATGAAAGCTCAGCTTTGCTGCCTGGGGGTCCAAAGATTGGGTCTGCTAACAAAGGGCTTGGGTATCATCTGGCTGTGTGCAAGATCACAGATTAAAAGTGGTATAAAAATGAGAAACCGCCATGGGCACTGGTGCTGTTCATTGTCCCCTTACCAATCCAATGCTTTCCACCCTTCCTTGCAATACCACTGCATAGAGTCTCCAGCAGCCCTGTCCCCTGCCAGGTGGCCTATCCTGGTGTAAAACAGCATACATCTTTCAGGATATTACCTTCTCAGGTGGTAGCAATAATCTCCCTCCAGCCAAACATAGGGAGGATTTACAGCATACCATATCACACTACATCAGCTTATGTTGTGTCACGTCAGAACTAAAGACCTACGTTTCTGTTTCCAACGTCCCCAATAGCCAGGTAATCAGCCCTCGATAAATAAGAATTGTCATGATCACAAGCCATTGGGTACCACATATTTATGACTACCCAAAGAAATAGGATGTAAATTGGTGTATCTGAGTATTTAATCATATCACAGTGAACAATTCTGTGCCAAATTAAGGGGGAAGCACTTTCAGTGTGGCGCATAGAAAGGACATCCCTGACAGATTCCAATCTCAGGATACCTACAGAATTAATCCTCATGTACTTTCAGCAGAAGTACCGCTACTGCAAGCCAACAAATATGCACTTTTGGGGGTTGGAGGAAGCTGCTACACAACCCAGTGTCTCATTCATAAACTCTCTGTTTATTTTCAAGGCAAAAGACACTTAATGTGTGGTGTAGCTCTGCTTCCTGATAGATGGGACTCTGAAGAGCTTCCTCTAATTAGGTACCATAAGCCTCTAAATCAGTGGTGGGCAACCTGAGGCCCGTGGGCTGCACATAGCCCATCAGGGTAATCTGCTGGCAGGCCACCAGACAGTTTGTTTACATTTGCTTGGCCGACCGCAGCTCCCAGTGGCCATGGTTCCCCGTTCCCGGCCAATGGGAGCTGCGGGAAGCAGCGTGGGCCACAGGGACATGTAAACAAGTGTAAATGTAAAGAAACTGGCGGCCCGCCAGCAGATTACACTGATGGGCCGCAGGTTGTCCACTACTGCTCTAAACAGTCTCATCCACACAATTTAAGGATTTGAAATGGGGCATTATACAAAAAGCAGATCTGGATTTAAATTTTTTAAAATGCACAGTAAATTCGTGTTTACAATGAGATTCTCAAAGACCTGCTCATGCTGCAGGGAAAACAACACGGGGTGTGGGGGAGGGAAGACATTCTCTTTAGAACAATTCCACTTTGTATTGTGTATTTTCTATATTGCTTTCCTTTCCCATTTTTATTACTAGGTAAATTTTCATGAAAACTGGATCTTTGTTTTTTTGAGATTATCTGCACCTGCTGCCTCGCCTATAAAAATGTGGTTTCAAATTCAAAGCAATAAAACACTGCAATTAACTGGAATGATATGGTTTAGTTGAAGCCTGAATTCACACAATGGGCCCCTTTTCCTGCTAGTGTATAAAGCTTGCCTCTTTGGTCACAAAAATTTATTTAGAAACAGTGTATTCTTTTTTACTCATTTCTTTTATCTCTATGTTGTTATTAATTTGTTATTTGTATACAGATAGCACCCAGAGGCCACATTCAGGATTGTGGTCCCATTGTACTAAGCACTCTACAAACAAAAGAAGATAGACAGTCTCTGCCCCCAAAGAACTTACAGCATGTGACACCGTCAGGCAGCAGGTTGAGAAGAGGGAGTAGCTACCACACGCACCACGTTCCAGCTGGAATGAGATGTTCAGAGAGGTGCAACACTCATTGACCCCTAGTGGCCCCTTCCTACCAGCACAGATGAGTACATAAACAAACAGTGCTCCCCTGGCTGAACTGTGTCATTCTGCTTACACGGGGCCCTGCAGGAGGCAATTCAGCAACCAGAATGGGCAACAACATAGGGCAGTGTAGGGCTAAGCAGGTCTCAACACCAAATGTGGCTGTGTTATTTCCTCTGGTAACTAAGAAAGCCCCATGCTGTTCTTATACATATGGTGTGTACTGCTAGCCCATGATATGGGCAGGTGCATTCATACGTGCAGAAGCAGCCTATGCAGTTGGTGGAGCAACAATATGCGGTGACTGTAATGTTAGGTCACAATCTAGCCTTTTAAAATATTAAGCAAATTAACAAACACCTCAAAAGATGCAACTGGCCATCTACTTGCCATTTTCAGTTGGCAGTTTCACACAGGCATCACGATAAATGCATCATTCCTAATATCCAAGGGCATAAAAGAAGTTCCTAGTTACAAAAAAGAAATCCGTAGGCACTTCATGTAAATTCCCACATAACTTCATAAACAGGATTTCCCTAGAAATTGTCAAAAGATAACTTCCAAATCTATAAGATTACACCTAATCAGTGGTAAAAATGAATACATAAATAGATCTAAGATTCCATTAAGAGTTCTACTTCCGGCCCAAAAGTGGATGAATTGCTCTTCATTTTATCAAATTTCTCACTTTTATTCTACATAAAGGTCTCCTGCTTGTCTGGATTCCAAAAAATATGAATTTTTACTGTGAACCATCTCATACTGGCAACAGTAGAGAAGTTGGAAATCAGAGTGAATATGTTTAAGATCAGGAGCAACAGGTAAAAATTTCAGCCTAACCTGGATTGAACAATTTCCAAGAAAAATAAGAAAACTTTTCTATGCCCCAATAGAGTCAGGTCCTGAAATTTTGTGCTCTCAAAAGAGCATACCTGCCCATTGTTTAGCAGGCTTATATGTTGAATTGTGCCCTATGGCAAAACCAAAAGCAATATTAAGACCTTGTGTACACAAACAAACGTATCTATAATTCTGCACCGACAGCTCAGACAAGGGTTAGATGATACAGTGTTAAAAGCTTCTGAGCATTTTCAAAGGCACCCACAGTTAGCCTAGCACTGCTCATTGAAGTCAATGAGAGTTTTATGATGAGTTTATGGGAGCAGAGTTAGGCCAATGTCAAATGTTTTTGTAAATCTCACCATACACCTTCTACCACTGCTACTGGGACTGGATCTGTGCCATAAGCAAATTACAGATACGAAGCTCATTATGGTAAATGCAGCCTAAGAGTTTATTTGAAAGTCTGAATACCTTTTTATACCATCTTTTCCATAGCAAGGGAAGATAGCAGGAGGGTTTTCAATTTGGCTATAATTTAACTACAGAAGGAAATTACTCTTCATTCACTGCCAAAACCTAATTACGAATAAGATTTTAGAACATCAAAGCATATGAAATGAGGTGTTTCAGAATGATTCAAAGGAAATCAACAAAACTTAATTTACTATATTTAATATGATTATGCTCATTTTCATTCTGGCATCAGAATGCCACCTTGTTCCTCACTAAGGTGTATGAACGAGCCTACAATTTCCTCTCCACATCTTTTCCATTTGATATTGTAACAAACTCCTCTACTCCATTTAGTTTATTTTCCAGCTTCACCCACTCACCCACCCACCCGACTGCTAGAGTAATTGGGTCAAGTTTCTTCCATACAGGGGAACAGCTATGAACAAGGGAGGCCAATGAAGCTTGTAAAATAGTTCAACCCATACTTTTCTGAAACAAGGTGCAAGATCCACTCGATCCCCTCGACATCACTCAGGCCACCGCCTGGGGGACAATTTGCATGGTGCAGCAGCTGCAATAGGCCTTTGTTGGGAACGGGTATGTCAGGGTAGGAGGGGGAATGGCTGTACTGCTGATCCCTACATCTATTCTGGGCATCAGAACAGTTCACTGGCAGCTGTAGGAAGGCTGCTGTTAAAGTAGTCAAGAGGATACATAGAGTTTGAGTGGGCCAAACATAGCTTAAAGCCAGTCCCCCAACCACATCTTCTGTGCTACACGTATTGTTTTGCACCTCTCAGGAGATGAAGTACAGAGTGCAGACCAATGGCTGTGTCATCCACTAACAAACTGATAAACAAACAAATATCCATCTAAAAACTAATCTTTCCCAAGATACTCCAATAAAGATTCTAAAGGAATAGAGACAAGTGGCTTGTACATAACCCATTACCTGGCAGTGTGAGAGGTTTGTAAATATGAGAAGCATTTCTAATCCTGGTGCAAAAACATATTTGAAAAGGTAATTTGACTTGAGATTTACCTAAATAATGCAATTAAGTGCAGTATATCACCTTGTGTCCAGGGGGCATGTTTTCTCATCCCAGTGAATGAGAATGTATACTGTCCTACAGCTTAGCTAAGATAACTATGCAATATATTTTTCCATTTAGCATTAACAGGAGTGATGCACTACACAGTTATAGCTATCAAGATGAAACTATATTTTTAAAATAAAAAGAATGATCATTTCCCTTTCCTGATCAGATATCTGGAGCTTTATGTTCCCTTATCACAGTCCATGGGAGTTTTTCCTGTATATGAACTACAGCATTAGGCCTCTCACTTGTTTGAACCAGAGTAAATCATATATAGCTCGACCACACTACTCACTAAATTTGCCAACTTTGGCCAGCAACCCCTTCCAAGTTTTACCACTTGTATGTGCTTATTAGGTTCATGATCAACTGCGAGTCAAAAAAAAATAATAATCCTACAAAAAATTTAAACAGAAAATTGAAATTGCTCCTAGACTGGGATCCCCAGGTGAGGTACTAAAAAGATGTATTGAGAAGGCAATTGCTGCAGCATGACCCCACTCTAACAATTTTTTCATTGCTTTATGTGTGAGGAAAGCCCAGCAGGTGTATATCAGTAAAGGAGGAATGAAACACAAAGAGATAGAACAGAGAGCAGGTGCCAGAAACATGAAAGAAGCACTTTTCCCCCCTTAAGTCACATTTCCAGAACTTGGATACAAAATCAAGCCTGCAAAAAAAATGGATACACATAGAAAACTGTTCACCAGACTGGGTGTTTAGGTATGTAAATTTCCTCTGCATGCACTAATCTGAAGTTTGCCTGAGCATTTACCTGTACCAAGTACTTTTTAATGGAATTGATTTAAGGCCTGGATTTTAACAGACTGGGCCAAATTCATCCATGATGTACAGTAATTCTATTGACTTAAATAGAGTGGAATACGTTTCTCAGGTATGCTGACTTCAGTGGAGTTGGGCATAGAACAGAATGGAATTAAGGGGATGAAGCCTCAACACAGCACACAATGGAGATGAAGAAATTACCTTTTAAAAAAGCAAATGCAGTGCAAAGAAAACTTGCAGCATTGATGTTTTTTCACTGGAACAAGTTTAACTTGCTAGGTGATGAGACTGCATAATACACAGCACAACTAATACGCTGCATAGTTATTACTGTATGCTATATTCCTCTGGGATACAAGGAGGAGGATTTTCAGATGTGTCCGAGTCCCAGTGAAAGTCCTGTCACTTAGCTGCTTTTGAAAATCTCAGCTTAAAACAATAAGAGTCTTTGTAAGACTGTCCCATATTATAAAAATGTATCACTTACCCAAATCTATGGGAGATTCCTGGCAGTGAAAGTGACCTCCGAACAGTGCATGATAGACCATCATTTGGCTTGGAATCCACGGATCTATGTCTCAGGGAGCCCAAAATTAAAAGAAAGCAGTTAAGTTTAAAATCACATCTACGTTGAATGACCCCATGATGGGGTTTACAGACCTAGCACAGAGACTAAGGGAGTGAAGGAGCAGAACTGGACCAGAAGGGCCGCACCTGCTCAGCAACTGTAAAGCATGCTCCAAATGAAGGATCTGCTCAAAAGGGCCAGGGAGGGAGAGTGAAGGAGAGGCTGTCTGAAGGGAGAAAAGTAGTTTGTGGCTTCTGGGGACAAAGTCATCCACAGGAGAGGGTCTAGACTGTAGATAAGATCCAACTGGGAGATCAGGCGCCTGCTCCATTTCCCTCCCCTCACTGTTTGCTGAGGGAGAATGACTGGACACTAGGAAACAAGCTGGGAAATGCTCAGTTGCCTAACTGAGTTGCTGAGGCCAACTGACAACTCCCACTGGGGGGAAAGCAGGGCTTCAACCACACCCCAAACCGAAGAGTCAACAGGGAGGTAGGAAGCAGCCCATGGGAGGCCGATTAGACGCACCAGGAAGTAGTGCCTCTCCCCTTGGTCCTGGGCTAGGACTTAGTGCAGAAGGAGGACCTAGGTCCCTCTACCTTACCCCTCCTCTCTTCTCTCCCACCCTATCTAAGAGAACTCTGGGACACCAGGGAATTGACAGGCCACGACCTGCCCACTGGGCCTGCTGGCCTCTCAGCAAAACCCGCTACAGGGTGGAAGGACTGTTGAGCCGCAGCCTTCTGGCCTCTGACTGAAACCTGCTGCAGGCTCTCTTCCCCTTGCTAGCTGGGTCAATTGACCATTTATTATATAGCCTGCAATTAGGTCATATAAAAAAAGAAACACTAGCAGGTTACCTGCAGTCATCTTCAGGGTCTACCTAAAGCCCACAAAAACAAATACATGCAAATTTAATGGTGAAAATCTAGATAAACTATCCATCCCTAATACTTAACAGTTTATTCCCTAGATTTTTACAGAGTGCATTGGAGGGATATGCAATCTAGCAACCTTAACTGAAAGTTAAATTTATTTGGGTGATACTTATTGAATTTGGTCAAACACAAAGTGGAAGTTATTCAAACATGGTCCATCGTGTCAAAGAGAGGCCTATTCAGAGAATCTTTAGCTGGTGGATCAATGCCCCAATCACTCAACTGACCATAATGGAATCCATGCAGTATGTTGGATCAATGTAGGTGTTGTGCCTGCAGAGTGCACTCCATGTGCTAAAAATCCTTATAAATATCCCTTAACAAAGCTGAACAAGTCACTCACACAAAGATGTTCAATATCTTCTCCTGGATCATTCCTGTGCTATCAGATGCCTGATCAGCAACAAAAGCAGCAGCAGTTGTAGGCTGAACTAGTGTAAAAGTTGTTTTGAAAAGTTCGGTAAGAGTCATAGCTCAACAGGGTATTGAGACTTCATGATTGTAAAGTGCTTGGAAATTATTGACACAAGTTCAGTGCATGGGATGGGGGGGTTGGGAGGGAGGGGAAGGTGGCTTTAAGCCGAATCTATGTTCCCTCCAATCCTGGGGACATTGGTACATGTTTAGTCCACAGCATAAGTTAGAACTACCTTCAGGTTGCTCTAGCTTGTGTCAGTTGTCAACGGCCTTCAAGACCCAAGGGACCAATCAGTTGCACACAGTGGTGCCTACTGCCCATTCTGTTGGTCCTTTGGGATCAATCAGCAGGACACTGGGGCATTCCAGCAACATCTTCAACTCCTTGTCTTGCTTGCTATGTGCCAGCAGCAGGGAGGATGGTGATGTATGAGCTACAATCCCTACATAGGAAGAATGCTTGAGTGGTCAGACCCACTTGATTTAAAGCTGCTTTGCATTATCAGCGCAATATACAGCAGCCCTAATATGCTGCACAGTTGAGGCCAAAATATTTAAAACTTCTGAGATCTTATATGGCAAGTTGCACCTCACTGCAAATGTTGATGGTCATGTGGTAAGTCCTCTCCCAAGCTTTAGTCATGCAGGTAGTCTCTTCCCTTCAATATTCTAGGGCCTACTGGCAGAGCCAGCGCTAGGCATAAGCAGACTAAGCAATAGTTTAGGGCCCCCGAGCAGCTCAAGAGGACCTCTATGAATTATTAGTATGTGGGGGGGGGTATCAAGAATATTCCTACTTAGGGCCCCCAATGGGCTGACTCCTCCTTTGCCTGCTGGTATGACACATGAGAGATGCAAACCACACCCCTAGAATGCAAGTGTTCACCCATTAACATTCTTATTCTTGATTGGGAAACATCAGAATAAAAACGGAAAACAGGAGGAAAACGGAATCCTGTCAACACAGGACAACGAGATTCTTCTGAAAACAGGAAATTTAAACAAAAAAAGCCTATTCGTGTTACAATTACAGATAAAAGAGTCATGGTCTTTTAGGGCTAACTTACTGCAAATCGTTAAAATCCATTCAAAGATCACAGAATTTAAATAAGGGTTTTCAGGAAAAAATATCTCCATCATCCTATCTGGTGGACAGAAATGTGAATGACTTTTTTAAGAACAGATGGGTTATTTTCTCCATACTGTTGAGTCACAACATTATAAATGGGCTTTCCAGAAAACCAACACTCTCGTAAATACAGATATGCCAGCTTGAGTTTCCTGGAATTTCAACAACACTAATTGTCCCTCCTTTTTTCCTTGCTGCTGTTTGCCATATTTCTTGGAAAACAACAGCTGTGTTTATTCTAATAGCGGCATACTGATGACTTGATGAGAGGCTAATCTGCAGGAATTCCAAGTGTGACTGTCCTGTAGATATCCTCTCAAAACCCCAGACAGTATTTTTTGGAGGATACAAGTCCTTGGAAAGACTTCCATACTCTTCTAGTCCATCTGGAAGGTTTTCCTTATTTCAGCTGGCTAGTTCATTGAATTTCTTGCAATATATATCTCATTTTTCAGTTCTGGTGAAATAATTTCCCCATACATCATAGTCAAAAAGTAATTCTGCAACATGAACAATTTCAGTCCACTACCTTCTAAGCAAAGGGACTTTAGCAGTACTCTGAATTACAATAGAAACAAGCCACAGCATTCATCTAGAAATCAGGGCAATAAATTCAGTGGGTTTGTCAGCATTTCCTGTGAAACAATGAAAGCTTGAGACTGCATTATAACTTAGTAAGCAGTTTACATAATATATCAAATGATCCAGAAAACAAAAAAGAACCATATGGGCAACTGAATTAACCACTTAGATGCAAAGAGCAGGCTTTCACAGTGGTGCACAGACCACAAGGCATGCATCTACTCTTCAGATCAGTCAGAACTGCACAGATAAATCCCCTCTTGTTACGATAAAACATAGCACAAAACATTTTTTTCTGGACAGTATTTCTATGAATGGGTGAACCAGTGTGGGGAAAAAAAAAAAAAGAGAGAGAGAGAGAGTCACCTCTCTATTAACGCTTGACTCGACTTTTCGCATTTTTTGTTAATGCTGCTATTAAAAAATGTTTAATGCCTACAACCCAAATAGGAACTGGAATGAGGAGTAAGAAAGAAAAAGCTAAGCAATAAACGGAGAAATATGCACAAACCAGAACACAGAAGCATGCTGATGTATTTGCTTTATGTAGGTGAAAGGAAATAGTATGGTTCTGGAGTCTAATGGCCTAACGTAAGCAACCAATGTCCTTTAACACGAAGGACTCCAAGTAACTCCCTCAAAAAGCTGGTCATAACATTTCCAGGTGTTACTGTACATTTTTCAGTTGTCTTCCTCTAAAGGCTAGAGCATCGCTGAGAGCACTAGCCTATAACAAGGGTAGCAGGCTGTTGTGCTGCTCCAGAGCAGGCTGGGAGAGAAACTGTGATGCAAGGAGGCATAATCTTATTCCCAGTCCCTCCACTGTTCTAGAGAAGGAGTAAAAGGTGACAGGTCTACCTATGGGGCATCATATGCTCACCAATGCAACAGATACTTCGGGGGAGCAGAGTCAAGGCTTTGCTCACTTCCTCCCCCTACCCCATCTCTGCCCCAGCCTGTGCAAGGAGGGATGTAGCACCTCTACTTAGCCCACTTCCCACTGCACAAGGTAGCCTGATGCCCTGGCACAAGAGAGTAATGGGGCATGTGACATGGCAGTCTTCCCCTTCAGGGCAACAGTGCATAGTGTCAGTCCACCCTGCCATATGACACGGCCCTATAAAGGTTTGAAAGATTTTATAGATATAAGGATGTAAGGGGGATATGGATAGTGACAAAGTGGTCTGGGACTGAGTGGTGCTTGGGAGGAAATCTCATCACTGTATCATTAAGGGCTGAGGGCCAGAAACCTTCGCCCTCCACCCCCAAAACAATTGGGAATAAGCTGGGAGAAGGGGACCAGCATAAACGCTGCCTTCTCCTTCACAGCAGGGCAGATGCCATCAGGAGAAGGCTGGCCTGCTGAACCCCCTGAACCTAAGGACTAATTGGGGAAGATGGGTTGGTTGAGGGGGAAGCTGGCAAAGGCCAAAGGTAGCTAACTTACAATCAGTTCCCAGGAGAAGAGCTGGGGACTCCTGTTTTGAGAGATCAGACTCTTATCTAGACGCAGAGAGGGGTGACCTGGGGCACTTTGGTAGAAAGACTTAATAAATCAGACCCCACAAAGGAATACATCTCTTGAATCAATCTAGTCTGAGTAACTGATTGAAAGAACCTGAGAGTCCCTGGGTGCAATGCACCAGAAAGCCATTGGGGGCCACAAAGGGGCATGCTGGAGGGCAGCATCCCATGACATACCTATAGGTTAGGTATGTACAATTTATAAGGTACAAATAATAAAAACAACTAAGTCACCAGGCGCTTTGCCCTTGACTTCAAGCAGCACAGGGTCTAGCTCAAAGTGCCCAGCCCTGCCCTGCATAGAGTCAGAACTGCATATTTCCTGTGTCTTGCACCTAACGGACATGGCGATTTGGATTCCTTCCACATACGCATTACATTCCCAACCCAAATGCTGATTTTGAAACAAACCTAATGTTCCTTTTCAGCCTTGCAGGGTGATGGTCAGCCCACATCCATCTCTAAGAAGAAAAATATCCAAAAGATAACGTGTCTGCCCAGCTGAGGCTTGTGGAAGTCAAGGTCTGCTTTAGTCATAGTTGTACATAAACACTATCTGTCCTATGCCCACTATTCTCTAAAATGGATGTTGTTATTCTGGACACCCATGAATCACACGTTGATATAAAATAAACTATGGGCTAGAGGAAACACATTTCAGAGGTTACGGATGAAAAGAGGAGATTACTTCCGCACAAGGGAAATATGAGAGTTTCCACTGATGCAGAATTAATTCCTTACTTTTACATAAAATGTAATAACATTTATATAACTTGGATGTATGTATAATGTACAATAAAGAGGGATTTATCTGCCACATTAAGCCACATCTGGAGTGAAGTGTGACAGCTGCTTATTAGTGCACAGCAACAGTAAACCGCAGTTTAAAATGAATACCATTACTGCCACGGCTTGCTAGCAATCAGATAGATTGTTATTCTAGTAATGGTCATTTCCTCTTAGAGAGGAGAACTGAGGCACACATAGAGCGTTAGGAGAGACAAGAACTGACACATACACAGAGTAGCCTACTTTTATTTACATTCTAGAAAAGGAGAGTTGGACGGTGAAGGGCAAAGTTGAGCTTTGTACCCAGGTCACTATGCGGATTCCAACAAACAACTCTGTGACTAAACCCTTTTCTCCTCTCGGACATTTTTAAGGGGTGTTCATTTATGAAAGTTCCTTAAACAATTCTTTCCCACATTACGTGAACTTGGCTGCTTCAGGACACAAAGGGAAGACTATCTGAATTCAGGTATCAGCAGCACTTGCTATTGAAAACGAGGGCTCAAGTGGGCTAAAGGATCCATTACATTAACCATTTATTACATTTCTATATTGACTAAGCTCTATCTATGGTAGCTCTTAATGCTTTCAGCATGTTCCCATCCTCGATATTTACTTCAATAAAGTTATTAATTTAATAGATTTATCCCTTTTGGCATATTAAATATTACTATTGTCTTTGCCCTAATACTACAGAAATTGCCCTTATTTGTTCAGTCCAAGTTTCAAAGTTCAGAATGTAAGAACCATCTGTCACCAGGAGTAAACTGAATTATTTTTAAACACATAATTTACATATGGCATTTCTGACCTTACTATTAGCAGTGGTCATCTTACTGAAGAGTGATATTATTTATGACACTGGCAATGTGAAAACCCATTGAAAGACTGTTTACCCAGATCCAACTCTGCTTTATTAATGGTTTAAGAATCATAAGAAAAAAAATCTAAACCCACATCCTCAGCTTCTGTAAATCTGCAGAGATCCACTGAAGTCAGTGCAACTACCTCAATTTCTACCAGCCGAGGATCTGGCTCCTAATATTTAGTATTTGAAAAATGGAATTATAAAATGTTATTTCTTTTAAATCATTAATGAAGCAAATGAGATGCTAGTTTAGATCTTGTATGCTGGGTTCTCACGCAGCTAGCATCACAATGACAATTTCTTGGCCCAACAGTTGGCCCCAACAGTAGGCTCAGAAATATCCTTTACAGCTGATTTTTTGTTTGTTTGTTTCTTACCTTTTAAACTATCATATTACTGGGCTGTGCAAAATAGATGCAGTTCTCCTTTAAGGTGGTGAATCATATTTTGTTGGGTAACTCAGTAGGTCTAAATGAAAGGCCTCTCAGAGTTGTAGAGACAATTTAATGCTAAAAAACAGAGGTTATGTTTATATATGAGGAACTCTTGATTTACCCACACCTATGGCAATCAATTGTTTGCCTACCACATTGTCATATAGCATCATTCACTGATACTTTATGTGCTCATATGGGTACAGCTCACTAGAATAGCACAAGCCAACAGGGCAGGGTAAAGTATTTCAGCGTTCACTCACACATGCAGTGTATGGAAGTTTGGAGTGAGATCACAAGATGCTAGCCCAGCTGGGCTTCACTGATCTCAAACATGGAAAAGATGGGATCCTGGGTAATCAAGAAAAGAGGTCAGAGTTTGGATCTGGGGTAAAGTGGAAACTTACAGTGAGAGCCTGGAGGGGTTCGAGTATTTGACTAGAAGTTAAGCGGGAACACAGAGGGCAGGGGAGGAACTGGGGCTTGAAAAAACAGGTGGTGGTGGCTGGATGTGTGAAGGTTCAGGGTTGGCTTAGGGGAATAAGGTCCAGATCCTCAATGGTATTTGGGCACTTGACACTTCAATTTCAATGAGTTAGGCACCTAAATCCCTTTGAGTATCTGAATCCAAGTGAAGTTTTTATTTTGCCCTAATTGAAGTGGAAAATAAGAATGGCTATACTGGGTCAGACCAATGGTCCATCTAGCCTAGTATCCAGGCTTTCTGTTTCGGATGTACTTAAAAAAAAATTTGCTTTAGTTTTTGTGTTTTTAGCTAGTTGCTCTTCCAGTTGTTTCTTGGCCTGCCTTATTATATTTCTACACTTGACTTGCCCAAGTTTTTTGCTCCTTTCTATTTTCCTCATATTGGACTTCCAGTTTTTAAAGGATACTTTTTTGCATCTAACTGCCTTGTTTACTCTGCTGTTTAGCCACAATGGCAATTTTTTTGGTTCTCTTACTTTTTTTATTGGGGGGTATACATTTGGTTTGAGCCTGTATTATGGTCTTTTGTAAATAGTATCCATGCAGTTTGCAGGCATTTCACCCTGGTGACTGTTTCTTGTAATTGGTTTAAATAGCTTCCTTGTTTTTATGTAGTTTGCCTTTCTGAAGTCAAATGCTGATGTGGTGAGTTTCTTTTGTATTTACACACACAAGGATGTTTAAATTCAATGATATTATGGTCAATATAATTTCATCTCTTGGACCAGGTCCTGTGCTCCAATTAGGACTAAATGAAGAATGACCTTTCCCCTTGTGGGTTCCAGGACAAGCTGCTCCAAGAAGCAGTCATTTACACTGTCTAGAAATGTTATCTCTAAATCCCTTCCTGAGGTGACATATACCCAGTCAATATGAGGATAGTTTAAATTCCCCATTATTATTACGTTTCCTGCTTTTGTCGCCTCTCTAATCTATTTGAGCATTTCACAATCATCATCATCATCCTGATCAGGTGGTTAGTATTATATTCCTACTGTTATACTCCTAGTGTTCAAACATAAATTTGCTTAGTAATTAATGCACTGGGTATGGCTATAGTTCAGTTACAATCCTAACAAAGTTGCACCACACAATATTAATGCTGTTATTTATCCTTTTACGGGTCATTACTTCTTATCAAATTTGCCTATTGTCATCAGTTCAAATAGTAACAATAAGTGTTGGCAATGGCAGCCTCCTTCTCCAGTAGTACAAAGGCTCTTTCGTCAATGAACAGCGATAGCAGTACATGAACTTTCCAGAAGAAACTGTTTGACGTGACAGGTTTTAAACTGAGTTACCAACTGGCTTTGGGGAAATGAGTACTTTCTGCATGGTAGTGGCACTAGCAGCAGACCTATCCAGTGTTCCAGGCTGTCCCTTTTACCTGGTAGAGTTTGTGTCCATGTGTCAGCCACAGATTTAGACTTGTGGTCTCCCAGTAGGAGGGCTGTGTGATAAGGCTATCTGGCCTTTTCTGCCCCCTGCTGGAGTTACTGGTACCGATAGACCTGGCTACCAATAAGACTTAGTTCTCCAGAGGCCTAGAAAGTCTGGGAGGAAACACTGACCAATTGGGAGAAGGCAGGCAAATTAAGAAGGCTTGCCTGCTTCTTCTCATGGGGGGCATGAGGTGACTAAGGCGGAGGAAGAGCTCCTCAATGATGGCCCTGGGGTTCTGGGCTAGGTCAGGGTCTTGCTTTCAAGCTCTATAGCTAAATGCTTGCCTTTGAGTTTTGTTGATTGGTTTAAAAGACAGGCAGCAAAATTCTGAGTTTTGTTTTCATTAGTGAATCATTTAGGGACTGGTGCCAACCTTATGGTACAGGCTGCTCTGTGCCAAGCAGACAGCCACTACTTGTGGACTAAAACAGGGCATGCCTGCAACACCATGCTTGGTCCCATAGGGGCTACAGAGTAGTCCCACCTGTGACAGGCAGGTTAATCTTGAGTCATTAAAAGATATGTATATTAGGTGCAAAGTTTAAATCCAACCCCCAGGCAGTGATGGTGACATCACAATGCCAGCCCATGATTCAGGCATGGAGAACAAGTGACTTCATGGAGAAATAATCCCACATTTGACATAATCCCACAATTGGCATATCAGATCTCTTCTTTGCAAGCTGCTTGCCAAAGAAGCCAGCCTTCTCCATTCCCTTGTGCTCTGCACATGGGCTTCAGGAGCACAGGCTCTTCACAGTGACATACCATTGCAACTCCAACGGCAAACATTGCAGACTGAACTGTACCAAACTTGAACGTGTAGTGTTCAGATTTAGTTTTGCCCATTGTGTCTTATCTTTTGAAAAATGGTTCATTGTGCCCCAGTTAATAACTTATTTCTGTATCCAGTATCAAAAGAAGCCTAGCTTAGAAATGTTATTTCACAACTACTGTTTCTCTGTATATATTTCACTTTATGACACAGAGCCTTCATTTATATATATTTCTCAAAGAAATTGTTTAACAGGTATAATTTCAGTTAATAAGGATACTTAATCTACTCAATAATTAACAAGTTACTGTGAACTTTCTCCATAGTTCACTAATACTAACTATTACTCAGTTTGTGTCACTCAATCTATGGGGTCACCCACCTGCCTTTTAAGGCTTTGTTCTATTTAGGTACTTATACGAGGCCCAGTGCTGTGGCATCTGAGTGCCTGTTGTTCAATTATTTCTTTTGAACCCACTTTGGGTTTTTTCCTCTGAGCCCCTGTCAAGGTTCCTCCCCCACTCTGAACTCTAGGGTACAGATGTGGGGACCTGCATGAAAAACCTCCTAAGCTTATCTTTACCAGCTTAGGTCAAAACTTCCCCAAAGTACAAAATATTACATCCGTTATCCTTGGACTGGCCGCTACCACCACCAAACTAATACTGGTTACTGGGGAAGAGCTGTTTGGACGCGTCTTTCCCCCCAAAATACTTCCCAAAACCTCACACCCCACTTCCTGGACAAGGTTTGGTAAAAAGCCTCACCAATTTGCCTAGGTGACTACAGACCCAGACCCTTGGATCTTAAGAACAATGAACAATCCTCCCAACACTTGCACCCCCCCTTTCCTGGGAAATGTTGGATAAAAAGCCTCACCAATTTGCATAGGTGACCACAGACCCAAACCCTTGGATCTGAGAACAATGAAAAAGCATTCAGTTTTTTACAAGAAGACTTTTAATAAAAAATAGAAGTAAATAGAAATAAAGAAATCCCCCCTGTAAAATCAGGATGGTAGATATCTTACAGGGTAATTAGATTCAAAAACATAGAGAACCCCTCTAGGCAAAACCTTAAGTTACAAAAAAGATACACAGACAGAAATAGTTATTCTATTCAGCACAATTCTTTTCTCAGCCATTTAAAGAAATCATAATCTAACACATACCTAGCTAGATTACTTACTAAAAGTTCTAAGACTCCATTCCTGTTCTGTCCCTGGCAAGAGCAGCATACATACAGACATAGACCCTTTGTTTCTCTCCCTCCTCCCAGCTTTTGAAAGTATCTTGTCTCCTCATTGGTCATTTTGGTCAGGTGCCAGCGAGGTTACCTTTAGCTTCTTAACCCTTTACAGGTGAGAGGAGCTTTCCCCTGGCCAGGAGGGATTTCAAAGGGGTTTACCCTTCCCTTTATATTTATGCCCCCCAAATCTCAGCTAGGGTGAAACACTGGCTGGGATTTCTTCCTGGAGCTCTAGGAAAAACAGAGTTAATAAGACACATGCATCTCTAAATATACTACCAAGTACATAAAGACTAACAATATTTTCCACATCTCAAGGACGATTTTAACCAGTTGATTCTGGGAAACTTTCACGGGAGAGTGCATCAGCCACTTTGTTAGAAGCTCCTGAGATGTGTTGGACGTCGAAATCAAAATCTTGGAGAGCTAAACTCCACCGAAGAAGTTTTTTGTTAGTTTCCTTGACGGTGTGAAGCCACTTCAGTGCAGCATGGTCGGTTTGCAGGTGGAAACGCCGTCCCCAAACATATGGGCGTAGCTTTTCCAGAGCGTAGACAATGGCGTAACATTCTTTTTCAGTGACTGACCAGTTGCTTTCCCTCTCAGACAGTTTTTTGCTGAGAAACACTACAGGGTGGAATTCTTGATCAGGTCCTTTCTGCATTAAAACTGCTCCCACACCACGCTCGGACGCATCTGTGGTTACTAGGAACGGTTTGTCAAAGTCTGGGGCCCTTAGTACAGGGTCAGACATGAGTGTCGCTTTAAGCTTGTTAAAGGCCTTCTGACACTTTCCGGTCCACTGAACAGCATTTGGCTGTTTCTTTTTGGTTAGGTCTGTCAGTGGGGCAGCGATTTGGCTGTAGTGCGGTACAAATCGTCTGTAATAACCGGCCAAGCCTAAGAAGGATTGAACCTGTTTCTTTGACTTTGGGACAGGCCACTTTTGGATAGCATCCACTTTGGCCTGTAGGGGGCTGATAGTTCCTTGACCCACCTGGTGTCCAAGGTAAGTCACTCTGTTTAGGCCTATTTGACACTTCTTAGCCTTAACAGTTAGTCCTGCCTCCCTTATGCGCTCAAGGACTTTTTGTAGATGTTCCAGGTGGTCTGCCCAGGAATCCGAAAATATGGCCACATCGTCAAGGTAGGCGACTGCATATTCTCCTAATCCCGCTAGGAGACCATCTACAAGTCTTTGGAAAGTGGCGGGTGCATTTCGCAGCCCGAAAGGGAGTACATTAAATTCATACAGCCCGAGATGTGTGATGAAGGCTGACCTTTCCTTGGCAGATTCATCTAGCGGTACCTGCCAGTACCCCTTGGTTAAGTCCAAGGTAGAGATGAACTGGGCCCGTCCCAGTTTCTCTAATAGTTCATCTGTGCATGGCATTGGATAGTTGTCTGGGCGAGTTACAGCATTTAGCTTACGGTAGTCCACGCAAAAACGTATTTCCCCATCTGGTTTGGGAACTAGAACCACTGGAGATGCCCATGCACTTTCAGAGGGGCGGATTACACCCATCTGTAACATATCCTGGATCTCCCGTTCTATAGCAGTTTTAGCTTGAGGAGACACCCGGTAAGGTTGGACCCTAATTGGGTGAGCATTACCTGTGTCAATGGAGTGGTATGCCCGTTCAGTCAGTCCTGGGGTGGCTGAGAACGTTGGCGCGTAGCTAGTGCACAGCTCCTGGATCTGCTGTCGCTGCATACGCCCAAGGGTCATGGAGAGGTTCACCTCTTCCACACCACCAGCACATTTCCCTTCGTAGTAGACACCTTCAGGCCACTCAGCGTCGTCTCCTCCCTGGGCTGTAAACTGACAAACCTTTAATTCTCTGGAATAAAAGGGCTTTAGAGAATTAATATGGTACACCTTAGGCTTTCGGTTGGAGGTGGGGAATGCTATGAGATAATTAACAGCTCCCAGGCGCTCCTGGACCATGAATGGCCCTTCCCACGATGCTTCCATTTTATGGGCCTGGAGCGCCTTTAAGACCATGACCTGGTCTCCTACTTTGAAGGAACGCTCTCTGGCATGTTTATCATACCAGGCTTTTTGCTCTTTTTGAGCATCCTGTAAGTTTTCTCTAGCAAGGGCTAAAGAGGTTTGGAGGGTGTTTTGTAGGTTGGTTACAAAGTCCAGAATGTTAGTTCCTGGAGACGGTGTAAATCCCTCCCATTGCTGCTTCACCAACTGCAATGGCCCCTTAACCTCACGGCCATATACAAGTTCAAATGGGGAAAACCCTAAACTGGGATGTGGTACAGCTCTGTAGGCAAAGAGCAACTGCTGCAACACTAGGTCCCAATCATTGGAGTGCTCATTTACAAATTTACGTATCATGGCCCCCAAAGTTCCATTAAACTTCTCCACCATGCCATTTGTTTGATGGTGGTAAGGAGTGGCAACCAAGTGATTTACCCCATGAGCTTCCCAAAGGTTTTTCATAGTTCCTGCCAGGAAATTAGTCCCTGCATCTGTGAGGATGTCGGAGGGCCAACCTACCCTGGCAAAAATGTCTGCTAGTGCCTGGCACACACTTTTAGCCCTGGTGTTGCTTAGAGCTACTGCTTCTGGCCATCGGGTGGCAAAATCCATGAAAGTCAGTATGTACTGCTTTCCTCTGGGTGTCTTTTTCGGAAAAGGACCCAGAATATCCACAGCTACTCGCTGAAATGGAACTTCAATGATGGGGAGTGGCTGGAGAGGGGCTTTGACCTGGTCTTGGGGTTTTCCCACTCTTTGGCACACCTCACAAGACTGGACATAGGTAGAAACATCCTTGCCCATTCCCTCCCAGTGGAATGAGCCCCCCAAACGGTCTTTGGTCCTGTTCACCCCAACATGGCCACTAGGGTGATCGTGGGCTAAGCTCAAGAGTTTGGCCCGGTATTTAGTTGGAACTACCAACTGTCTCTGAGGATGCCAGTCTTTCTGGTGTCCGCGAGAAAGAGTTTCCTTGTATAAAAGTCCTCTTTCTATAACAAACCTGGATCGATTAGAAGAGCTGAGAGGTGGTGGGTTGCTCCGTGCCGCCGTCCAAGCTCTCTGGAGGCTTTCATCTGCTTCCTGTTCAGTCTGGAACTGTTCCCTTGATGCTGGAGACATCAGTTCCTCATTGGATTGGGGATATAGGCTTGGTCCCTCTGGAAGCGATATAGGGGATGGAGCTGTTTCTGTTGACTGTGAACCGCTCTCCGCTGGTGCACTATGTTGGGATTCAGGCTCCGGCTGAGCCTCTTGTGTAGGGTTATCGGCTGCTGCCAGTTCAGGTTCGGTGGGGCCCTCTGGTGTTGAGGTTGCAAGTACTGGATTCAGTGCTGACACGGGGTCTGGTGTTGGTTGTTCGGCTGGTTCCGGTTCTAGGACTGGTTCCGTCTGGGTCTCTGGGACTGGATCCACTACTGCTGTTGCAGACATTGGCCTGGGGTCCAGGTCCATCACCTCTGACCAGGTCCTGATAGAAGTTTCCGGAACAGAGCTAGGCCTCACGGCTTGTTTAGCCTGGCTGCGGGTGACCGTTCCCACCCTCTTGGCCTGTTTCACATGATTGGCCAAGTCTTCCCCCAACAGCATGGGGATGGGATAATCATCATAGACTGCAAAAGTCCACATTCCTGACCAGCCCTTGTACTGGACAGGCAACTTGGCTGTAGGGAAATTGAAAGAGTTGGACTTGAAGGGTTGAATCGTCACGTGGATCTCTGGGTTGATTAAATTGGGGTCCACTAAGGAAGCATGGATAGCTGACACTTGTGCTCCGGTGTCCCTCCACGCGGTGACCTTCTTCCCGCCCACACTCACAGTTTCCCTCCGCTCCAAGGGTATCTGGGAGGTATCTGGGCCTGTGGACCTCTGGTGTGATTCCGGTGCAATGAACTGTAATCTGTTGGGGTTCTTGGGGCAGTTGGCCTTTACATGCCCCAGCTCGTTACACTTAAAACATCGTCCAGCTGACGGGTCACTGGGGCGAGGAGGGTTGCTGGAGAACGGGGTGGTGGGATGATAAGGGGTCTGGAGGGTTCTTTGGGAGGTAGGTGGGGCTTTGGGTGGCCCCCGGTAATAGGGTGTGGTCTGGGGTGGTCCCTTCTGGTCTCCGCTCCAACTGCGACCAGTTTTCTTCTTCTCTGCCACCTCCACCCATCTGGCTCCAATCTCTCCTGCCTCAATTACAGTTTTGGGTTTCCCATCTAGGATGTATCTTTCTATTTCCTCAGGAACACCCTCTAAGAATTGTTCCATTTGTATTAGGAAGGCAAATTTTCTGGAGATTCAACACTTGCTCCTGATATCCAGGCATCCCAATGTTTCACAATGTGGTAGGCATGTCGGGTAAATGACATGTCTGGTTTCCACCTTCGGGCTCGGAACCTCCAACGAGACTGCTCGGGTGTTATCCCCATTCTGACTCTTGCCTTGGATTTAAACAGTTCATACTTGTTCATGTGTTCTTTAGGCATTTCAGCTGCCACCTCAGCTAAGGGTCCACTGAGCTGCGGCCTCAGCTCTACCATGTATTGGTCAGTAGAGATGTTGTACCCAAGGCAGGCCCTTTCGAAGTTTTCTAAGAAGGCCTCAGTATCATCACCTGCCTTGTAGGTGGGGAACTTTCTGGGATGGGAAGTGGTACCTGGAGAAGGATTGCTAGGGTTTGTTGGTATATTCTGCTGGGCCTTTATCCTCTCCACCTCCTCCACATGCTTCCTCTCTTTTTCCTTCTCCTCCTCCACATGCTTCCTCTCTTTTTCCTTCTCCTCCTCCACATGCTTCCTTGCCTCCATTTCCCTCTTGTGGGCAGCCTCCTGTACCTCCTTCTCCAGCCGCATGAGTTCTATCTGTCTTTCATGTTCCCTTTGTTTTTCCTCAGCCTGAAATTTGGCTAATTCCAGCTGTAGTCGAGCTGAGGATTTGGTCATTCTAACCTCTCTGTTTTTAACTAACTTTACACCCGAGGTTTAGAAATAAACAAACAAAACGTGGCTGTAAAATTTTGCTGTGCTGGAATAGAATACCTATTCTCTGATAGTGACTGTCAGCCTACAGAAAAAGACAATTCCCTTGTCTCTGCTCTGGGCCCAAATTAAAGCAAAAAACCTCCAACTACTTGGAAACCTGCTTACCCAGCCCAAAGAAAAAGCAAATGGGTAGAACACACACCCCCTATTTACTTTTAGGAAGAAAAGAAAAAAAAACCTCTGGGTTGGAAGACTGTGAATTTCCCTGCAGGAGTTAAGTACCCTGCCTCCAGGCAAAGAAAACCTGCAATTCACAAGATAATCCCCTTTTGTCTCTGCTTGGCCACAGTTTCAGCTCTCAGTTTCAACTGCTTTCTGGACTTCCTTTCCAAAGGAAAAAAAAATTTCCTTTTTAAAATCTGTATTTCTAGTTCAAAAAATCTCAACTGGATCTCAAAATGATTTCAGGTTAATTCCACCACTGTGCCACCATGTCAAGGTTCCTCCCCCACTCTGAACTCTAGGGTACAGATGTGGGGACCTGCATGAAAAACCTCCTAAGCTTATCTTTACCAGCTTAGGTCAAAACTTCCCCAAGGTACAAAATATTACACCCGTTATCCTTGGACTGGCCGCTACCACCACCAAACTAATACTGGTTACTGGGGAAGAGCTGTTTGGACGCGTCTTTCCCCCCAAAATACTTCCCAAAACCTTGCACCCCACTTCCTGGACAAGGTTTGGTAAAAAGCCTCACCAATTTGCCTAGGTGACTACAGACCCAGACCCTTGGATCTTAAGAACAATGAACAATCCTCCCAACACTTGCACCCCCCCTTTCCTGGGAAATGTTGGATAAAAAGCCTCACCAATTTGCATAGGTGACCACAGACCCAAACCCTTGGATCTGAGAACAATGAAAAAGCATTCAGTTTTTTACAAGAAGACTTTTAATAAAAAATAGAAGTAAATAGAAATAAAGAAATCCCCCCTGTAAAATCAGGATGGTAGATATCTTACAGGGTAATTAGATTCAAAAACATAGAGAACCCCTCTAGGCAAAACCTTAAGTTACAAAAAAGATACACAGACAGAAATAGTTATTCTATTCAGCACAATTCTTTTCTCAGCCATTTAAAGAAATCATAATCTAACACATACCTAGCTAGATTACTTACTAAAAGTTCTAAGACTCCATTCCTGGTCTATCCCTGGCAAAAGCAGCACACAGACAGACACAGACCCTTTGTTTCTCTCCCTCCTCCCAGCTTTTGAAAGTATCTTGTCTCCTCATTGGTCATTTTGGTCAGGTGCCAGCGAGGTTACCTTTAGCTTCTTAACCCTTTACAGGTGAGAGGAGCTTTCCCCTGGCCAGGAGAGATTTCAAAGGGGTTTACCCTTCCCTTTATATTTATGACAGCCCCTCTCCTGCCTCACACTCCAGATACACTTCCTTTAGGGAAAGATTCCAACTAATTTGTCTTATTCTTCCCTAACCACATTATTGCACATTGCAGAGACACTACACTTCTATGGCTTTTGCTGTTGTATGGCGCTAACACATCACTCCACATATGGGGCCTGATCCAAAGGCCGATGGAAAAATTCCTGTGGACTGCAAAGGGCTTTGAATCATCCCCCAATGCTGTAAGGATCTAACTTTCTGTCACACAGAATAATAAGTCAGATCAGTGCTTATTTAATGAAAACACTACCAACAATCTGCCCACAAGGGCAAGTAAAAACCTCTGCAAGAAATTATTTGTGGTGTTCATAGGTAGAAGTAGCCCAGTAATATTTTCCAATATTCTCACATCTATTAATCAAAAGGTTTTTTTACCACACTAGCAGATTGAGTGTTTCAGCTAACAATATACTCCCCTTTCCTGAAGGGAAAGCAATTCAGTCCTTCACTCATGCCCTACTTACTACATACCACATAGCTAAAGCCAGCCAGTCTCTGAAACAAGCTTGATAATGGACATGAACAGTATGCATTAAATAATAATTCTGAGGTGACGAGGGAAAAAATAAATCATACTGCTGGCTACCCACTCTATGATCAAGAACGCAACTACATTAAATTTAGTCTCAGTACTGAGATCTGCACTGGCTACCTCTTTGTCTGTGGGCATACTTTAAGATATTGATCGTGGCCTATGAATTCCTAAATGGCCTAGGACCTGCTTACCTGAGACAACATCTCTCCCTCATGATGTACTGCCACATTTGCAGTCAGCAGAGAAGCTTCAGTTGGATCCCCCTCATTCTAAAGAAAGGGGCTGCTGGAACTTGCTTCGCCCCTTTGGTCTGAAATAGCCAGAACCTGATGACCTTCCAAGCATGTTGCAAAAATCATTTATTTGACAGGGGTCTTGGAGAAGGCTGAGAGGTGTGTTCCTTGAGTGGTTAAAGTATCGGTTTTGCTGCTTTGGTTTACTGCCAGGCTGAGTTAACTCATTATTTGTATATGCTTCTTTTTTGCTGCTGGATGGTGAACTTTTGTGATTTTAAGTTTAGTGATAAGGGTGCGTAGAGCTTTCTCTATGGGTGTTTCTTATTACTTAAATCTCAATAAATGTTTTTTTTTAAAAACACATTGGCTTCATATGGCAACATAGTATGTTACCAAATAGGAAACAGGGCAGCCAATAAAATGACATAATTGGTACTGCAGGAGCCTTATATCTTTTTTCCACCCTAAAATATAAATGTTAGCTAAACAACATTGTCTAACATTGGCAGCAACTGTCTTTTAGTTCTGTGTTTGTACAGCACCTAGCACAATGGGCTCCTGTTCCATGACTGAGGCTTTTATAGGGCTATGAGAATAAAAAAGCTAAATTATGTATGCTTTACTGTAGATGGAGACATTCAAACACAGTGGTGCTGTATCTAATCCCTGTCTTGCTTTTTGGAGAGCAATGGTTATTTTCTGCTATGTCAATATTGACTAGATAGCTAAGTCTTATTGAATATTCTTATGCCTATTCTTGTAGCTTTGTGATCATTGATGAAGTCCAGCATCAGACACCACCCAAACCACCCATGATATTGTACAAAGCTGAATTACATGCAAAGCAGTTAGTGCTGGAAAAACAGGAATATATGCAGTATTCACTAGTTGACATATCACTAGCAATTCTGTGTTGGAAAGGGTTAGCATGAAGTTTTTAATACAACAGCTGACTAAATCCCTCTTAAACTAGCCAAGCTTTCTCATTTAATCAGATTGCCAAAGCCATAAAGGTGGCCCCATTTGTTATAAACTCTGTAGCCTTAAAATACCAGCTTCCTATCCGAGAAGATAAATATGTTCTTTATCTACAGCTGACAACATCCAAATTATCAAGATATTTCTTAGTGAAGTTGTGTTAATCCAGAAAATACACAACACATTAAATGGACTCTTATAGAAAGAGGTCTCCAGATTTTATATTTTAGCTGTTCAGTTTTGCTAAGGGCAGCATGAGTAATGATTGCCCTAACTGCAGAATAAGGATAGCCATTTATTCTATATTCTGAGTCTGACACTTTTAAAAGGCCACCATCACCTCCTGACCACCTCCTGGTGGTTGAGTGTTGCTCTGTTGTGGTTTGCTTCAGTTTCTCCCTTGATGTGGTAAGAATTAGGTCACTTTAACAGCCTGGTCAAAGAGAAGCCAAACACTCTACTTTACAGCAGTAGATCTGCATTTAATAATGCCGTCTGGAAAAGGCACTTGCACAGTGGTTTAAAGGCTCTTACCTCAGAGCTCAGGCAAAACTTAAAAGTCCCAAAATAAAAGTCTCTGGGTTCCAACAGCAGCTCCTTCTGCTGTAAGGGCTCAGACTTCTCGGCTGCCTGGAGAACACTGCAGTCTTTCCCTTACTTGCTCAAGGTCTGCCCCTGGCCAGAGAGCTTTGCATTTTCTTTTCTTTCTGTTTAGAGTCTCTCAATCTCTCTCAGCTACTTATCCAATTAACCATCCACACAGGTGGATCTGGGTTGGCTTAGTCTCTTTAGCAGAGCCTGTCACAGGGAGGCTGGGTGCCTGACCTCTTCAGAGAGCCAGCCCCAGTGGCAGATACATTTAGGCACCTGAATCCTAGAAAACAGTCAAGACTAAAACTGGATCAATTCTATCCTATAGCTATATTCCTTAGAATCACTTATTGGTGAGCAGATAAAAATATTTGATTTAAGCTTACAAATCAATTTTACCCCAATAAATTAATATGCATTAGTATTCAATACAGGAGGTTTCTTGTGGGTTATTACTAGATCCGGGCAAATAATGCATTTTTTGATTTGCTGGCAGTTTTAAAAAATAATCTTTTTGGGTCAAACCTAAAACAACAACAAAATTTCAAAAAATGTTAGTGAATTGAAAAGCCAAAAAAAAATTAAAATTGAAATGTTTTGGCATTACTGACAGGAAAAATTTTAAATCAAAACATTTTAAGCCAAAAAAATCTGTTTTGACTTCCGGGTCTTTTGACAAAAGCAAGCAAAGGATTCACAACAAGGCCAGTGGGTATAGTAATATCTCCCCCCTAATAAGCTTTAGCCCAGTGATTAGGGTACTCACCTAGCATATTAGAGACCTGCATTCAATCTTCCCCTCTGCCTGATGCGGAGAAAGGATTTGAACTTGGGTGCCTACCATTGCAGTCACTGGGCTATGGGAAGAAGTAGCAAATTTTATTTGAGTAGACCTACAATAGTAAGTCCCTGTGCTACTTAAGCAGTAGTGGAAGTGAATATATCCCTTTGCATCTGAGAAAAACAACAGAACACAGAGTAGAACCTGGATGTATTAAAGCATAATGCCATATGATGGCATCACTGGGTGATATCACACAGCACATCTAAACAGGAATATGAACACAAAGGGAAGAAATAGCTGAAGCCCCTAATCAGATAGCCATGACAAGAATGTTGTATTCTTTTATTATTATTTTTTGTGTGTGTATTGGCCCAGATTCCTACTGTTGCTATTTTTGTGTCTGGTTTGCCCATACGCTTCACTTTAGTTCCCCAGTCATCTGGTAAGCTTCTGAACAGAAGCTAAGGACTGTTTTAACGGTAAGCTGTAATGTTTCTTTGACAGTTTCAAGAGTATTTTTTGTTTCTAAATGTTAGATTTCTTGTCTTCATATAGTTCACAATCAAAAAGGGAAAGGAGGTTATTTAGCTTCTAAGATCTTCTTAGCAGATGTATTGCTTTGGATACTGATATGAATGGGTGCATAGTCTGAAAACTTTAGTGCAGGAGCTTATATTTATTTTCTTTATCAAGCAAAAAGAAATAATTGTAGACTAGAAGGTGTGGAAGTGAGAAAAAAATAATGGCACCTTTTTTCCGCCCTGAGATTCATGTCAGTTAGCAGCCCTTCACTTGCTGTTGGTGAAGGAAGAGGAGGCTATATATTTATCTCCTCAAATGCTAACCCAAGATTCCACTCAGTGTGTTCTCGAATCAGTATCACTCCTGTTTTGCTGTATTTGTTGAACTGCAACAGCCCTATGTTCTAGCTTTCTCCATGGAGTTTTCTTCCTTCATATTAATGGATACATATTACAAAGCTAGTGAATTTATATAGTATCTATTTGTGTAGTATAAGATTGGATTGTGCATACAAGAACAAACCTGGACTTTTCTCTAAAATTGTATAAAATTGGTTCACCTCCTAACAATAAGCATACATCAGTCTCATTAGCAAACATCTTTCTGGATGACCAACACAATGACCATTCCAAATGCATGCTGATAAAACTCTTATGCCACACACTCATGTACTTATGTCCATGGAGGAATACATTCCAGGAGGTGGCAGGATGAAGCAGCCTATATTGAGGGTCTCTGTACCATACACTAGGGACAAAATCCTACCTGGGTGTTATTCCAGGTTCAGCCACTGCCTTGCTGTTTGACCTTGGACAAGCCACTACACTGCCTTGGGCCTCAGTTTCCACATCTGTAAAGTGGGGATAATGACTGGCCTCCTTTGTAAAGTGCCATGAGATCGATTGGTGAATGGCACGATATAAAAGCTAGGTGTTATTATTATACCCTTGGTGTTAAAAACTTGCACCTTATTTCTATTCCAAGCTTGTCTTCCTTCAGCTTCTAGACTTTGGCATATACGGGTAGCAGCTTACAGCATGTAAGGGTTGAGCGCAAGCCAGGCTTCTGTATCTTCAATTATGCTTTGGATAAAGGGAGCAGCATGGCAGTAGCTTAATCTATGATAGAGATACAAAAAGGCTGCTCTGCAGTCCTAGGGCCTACCTGCTAACTTATACTCCTACATCCACAATTTTCTTGGAAATCCCTGTGCTACGCCTGATTATTCAAGCTTTGTGCAGAATGATTGGCTGGAAGGAGGGTGTTATACGTTTTGCCAATAATTAAGTAAGGACTAAATGACACAGTTTTTCCTTTGGGTAACAATATGTAGCAACATTTTTCTCTCTTAAGAAATACCTACGTGCCAAACATAATTGTGTAGAAATACTGTATGTTCCAAAGGAACGAATCTACAGCTGTAAATCCTTATAGCCTTTCTGTCTTGTGTAATATTCTCAGGAATGGTCACAGAGGTATTATAGAAATATTGTTGTGTCATCTGTCCAACATTTGAGAGAAAGTCTTTATTAACAAAAGGTTTTGCTAGGCAATACCTATACATTGTAATAATATTTCTACCCACTACCCAGGGAGGTTTATGCTAATTTCTTTTGCTGTGGTGATAGGGCAGAGGGGAGTATAAAAACAATCAGTTCTGAATTTCCCATCTATTTATTGACTACAGGCAGCCAGCTATAATTTCCTAAGTAAACTACCTGGCACCATTAGATAAACTAAGTCTATGCTTTCCATTACCACTCAACTGAGAAAGTACTTAGGCATGCCAAATGCTTAGGTAAAGTAATCAATAAGAGGGGAGAACAAATTAATCGAATGTGATGTAACGTTGTACCCTGAAAGTAGCTTGATTAGAAATAGCTACAACTGATAGAGATTTAATCTGGTATTGTACAGGTGTTTACAATCATTTTTGCGTTAGCCTTGTATGACTCGAGTCTGGTTTTAATCGCTTAGCAAATGTAATTTCATTAAAGAGATAAAGATATCGCTAATGCTAATAAGCCACCTTTGAAATATAGAAAGACTTTCCAGATTGAATTTTTTAGTTAGCTTGCTGCTCTTTCTTTAGAGTCTAATTGATTTTCTTGACATCTCTTTAGCCTGGCAAACTGCCTGCCTAAGTACTTTATCTGACCTTCAGGCTGTTTGCCAGCTATCGATTTAATACCTACAGTGGCTATGTTGTAACTGCTCTTCCAACTTTGATAAAGGCTAATGTACCAGCACAAGCAAGACAGGAAGTCAATGGTCACAAAATTTTTATCATCCTGCCTATCCATATCTACTTATGTAAGTATTCCAGATTGGACTGAAATAAAACCCTAAGCAAGCTTTTACTCCAAATTTCTCTTCCAGGAAATTATAAAAATAAAAAAGCATCAAGCTAACAAATAAAAATGTTTAGAGGACTTCAATTTCATTGTAGAAATTAAAATAACTTTATCATTTGATGGATAAAATATAAAAAACCCAAACCTGAATTGTTCAATAAAGGTCAAAACACATATGAGACAAAATGTAAAGTGGAAAAACAAGAGAGTTCAGTTAGCGTTCCCACCACAAATTCATGCTCTTCTACCTTTACTTAGGTCAAGTAAAATTAAAAGATTTCATATGAGATGATAACTGAATGGAACATGACAGGAAAATAACTACCTTTTAAGTAAAATTTTTAGTTCAACAATTTATTGTAAATGAGTAATTACACAGTACTGCACAATAATAAAGAAAAAAAGCTGTGAAATACACTAAAATTCTTATAATCAGAGCTACATTTTCAAAGAGTCCGCACTACTAAATTGAGCTGTTGGATCCCCAACAACAGGTGCAAGTGGTATTTATGGCTCTAAGCATTCTTAAGGAAGACTGCAACTTGGTTTTAGGTAAGTTGCTCCTGATAAAGATAGATTTTACTAGGGCTAAGATGGGGACCAGAGGAGAGTAGTGGATAATTGACTCACCAAGGAATTTTCAGACCTGAGCACAAGGGACTGTTGGACACTATGAGATTTGAATTTGTTTCTAAGGTAGTATAGTGTCTATAAACAATGGGTCCAATACTAAGCACCGAAGAGTGGGTGCTCCAGATAAGGCAGAGGCCCAGGGGTCTCATGTCATATCATATCTTGAGAAAGGATCTTCAGATCATGGGTAACAATATTCAATGTGCCAGAGGGCATATTTTCTGAAGATACAGGTCTGCCTTTCTGGCATCTTTGATAGAAAAGAAGGAAGGTACAATGGTTAGGTCATTAGCCCAGGAGTTGGAAGTCCCGGGTTCAAATCCCTGCTCTACTGCAGATCTCCTCTGTAGCCTTGAACTCAAGTCACTTATCCTGTCTGTGCCCCAGTTCCCTATCTGTAGACTGCCCTACCTCACAAGGGTGTTGTGAGGATAAATTAATTAAAGGTGGTGAGGTGCTTATCTTCTATGGCAATGGGGTTAAATAAGACCCACTGAAAAGAACCATGTTTCAAATAAACCTTTGCCTTGTGTTTCTCATCATTACTGCATGCCCCAGGCAGTCTTAACCCAGGCCAGTCTCACTTGATCCATCTCCTGCTGCTGCCCCAGTCCTCCCAATTGTAGTAAGACCTCCACAAAACAAATATTTTACACTCACAAGTTCTCTGTGTTGCCTTGCAGCAGTTAAACAGGTTGTGTTCCAAAACCTGTGCCCATGCTGGTGAAGAAACACTGAAGTAAACAAAACAAAACAGCTATTTTAATTTCAAGCTCTTTTTGAAACAGAAAGAAATAGTGGGGAAGCTTGCCAAAGGGGAAACATCAGTAGAGGAAATAATGGATTTTTCAGACCGTAAATAAAATATTCCAAACAGAGCAACACATTAAGGGCTAATTACTGCATAGTGTATTGTACTGGCACCTAGTACTTGGCCCACAGATGCATGCAGGTATCGGGCATGATCTGTTTTCCGGAATGTTGATGTGCAAAGTAGAGGGCTAGTTAGCTGTGTGTGCAGTGCTCCCATTTTTGGCACGGCCCTACTCCCTGCATGCCAGAATGCCTACGCTGTGAATGGGAGACAGGGGTGGAGAGAGTAAACACTTGATACACCTTTTTCAAGGTGCTGCAAAATCTACTTTGCAAATGCTTTCCCTCCCAGCCATTCAGGAGACAATATTCCTTCCAAAGATAATGCATCTCTGGGTACTGATGCTCAAAGGTGTGTCTCCATCTTCCCTCCCCTGTTGCATCAGCCTGGGAAGATGCTTAATTGAGCCCCAACATAATTAACAAAACATACACACCTTGACTGTGCACCTCCAAAGAAATCATTTACATTCATAGACTGCTAAGATTTTAGAGACTGCTTCGTTATAAACATTTATTTGGCCTCAGAAGAGCTATGATGCTTCATGCATAAGCAGAACAGGAAGACGCCTCACAGACTATTTGGCACAGCACCAGCAGACCATCAGCAAACAGATAGCTGAAAGATCAGCTCTTGCAAAGCTTGTGTGGAAGAAAAGCAAGAGCTCTGAATTGACTAAGACTGGCTGTGGTCCTGGATTACAAAATAAATGCATTTGACAGTGAAGTCAGTGGGGAAGTTAACAGAAGTAGACTAATTGAAGCACTGATGTACTGGGTCCTTCATCTAATCCTCCAGTGTGTAAACAAAAACCACACCTCTTCAAACACAGGCTCATTTCCCACATTGTTCCTGCTGCAAAAATTCCCAATGGAGACTTCTCAAACTCTCTTCAGTTTTTTCCCATTATGCTATTTTTAACCCATAATATCAGGGTTAAAGTTAAGTGGATCACAGGCAGCACCGCTTCCCCTGCTCTGTTAGGAGGAGAGAGAACATGTCTCCTCCTTACAGCTTAAGGATGGACCCGTCCTCACCCCCTATGCCTCCTCTCTTCTCAATGAATGGTGAAATGAGGACTCACCAGGCAAGTGAATCTGGGGAGTTTTGAGGCCAGGAGGGGCAGGAGCAGCAGTATCTGATGTGAAAAGAAGTGTCCAGTTAGGAGTACCCTCTCCACCTTCCTCTCTTTCTACCCTCCCACCCGGAGGGAAAAGGGAAGATATGACACCTCAACAGAAAAGGAATTGAAGGGACAAAGAGTGGCAGAGAATGGAGGGAGTAGAATGAGAATTGAGAAGGAAATGCAGAAAGGGGGAGAAAAAATTAATCATAGGGGGAAATTATGTTAGGGACCGGTTTCAGAGTAGCAGCTGTGTTAGTCTGTATCCACAAAAAGAAAAGGAGTACTTGTGGCACCTTAGAGACTAACAAATTTATTTGAGCATAAGCTTTCGTGAGCTACAGCTCACTTCATCGGATGCATGCAGTGGAAAATACAGTGGGGAGATTTTATATACACAGAGAACATGAAACCACATACACTGTAACGAGATTGTGTAGGAGGAGGTGAGTAGAATCCTGACTGTGGATGGGAGATAAGTATAGGATCTGGTTTCCTTTACAGGAAGGGATAATTTGCTTTGTCTGTAATTAGGGTTTGGAACTTTGTTCCATTATAAACGTTAGCATTTGGTCAGGATTTATATATTTTAATGGGCATATCTGATAGAAAATGTGCACACATTTGGAGCCAGTGATTTTGAGGCATTTGTTGATTATTGCCAATGTCACGCAACAAACTGACCAAATGTGGCATGTGATCTCCTCCTTGTGACAAATGAGGATTAAGAGTCCACGGTGATTCTTTTAGATCTAGCAAATGCCTTCAATATCATAGGCCACAAGGCCCAGTGACACACCTGCAGTCACTCACAATGAGCAAAAGAACCTTCCTGCATGAAAGGCACCAGAGAGTAGCTTTCCCACTAACTGGCCACTGGCCAACACATCCCAAATTCATTGACCTAAAAAAAAAAAAAAATCCTGCAAGGCATATCAGTTTCCCCAGACTTTTGCTGCGGTGGTAGGCTAAGGGATTTGGGGTGTTCAGATGGCAGTTATTTGGTTGGGCAATTTATATTTTGTGACTTAGAGGTTCATTTCTCAGGCCTGCCATCGTATTTTAGAGTTTTTTGTTCTGGCTGTGCATATTTTAAATGTTTGTATATAAGTAGTTCTGACCATAGGACAGATGCTGTTTAAAAACATTTGGTGAAATAAAATAAAGTGTTTTAATTTACATCAATGACAAGTCAATTTGAAAATTGAATTGAATAGCAGAGGGGATAGATCACATCCTGGTCTTATTCAACAGGTCTTTATTTCCAAAAAAATCTTGCCAAGAAATTGCTTTCTCTGAGCACTTCCTTCCTTTCCACCTTGCCTATATTTCTTCATTGTTAATATCTTTTTCTCTTTCTCCCTCTCCATTTTTCCAATTTCACTCTCAGCCCCCTCTCTTTTATCTCCATCACTCTGTGTGTGTGTGTGTGTGTGTGTGTGTGTGTGTGTCACTATTACCTGACTAGGTATATTAGTCCTTGCCTCACTATACTTAACATCCATTAAGTCTCCCTTTACCTTACTCCTCCTAAATTGCCCTATTCATGAACCCCCTTTTTACTTATTTTAATGGCACTGCCCACTCTGACTTTCTGAGTCTTTGAATCTTTGTGTCATTAAGCACAACTCTGACACAGAATTCTTCATATCAATGAGAAAGCAGAGGTACTTAGCCAGCATATGGATGTGAGAGAATTCTGAAGGCAATAATGAGCATTGGCCTTCTGATTTACCTTTTTTCTCTCTCCATTACTTCAACATTACAAGAGACCTGAAACAACGAGGTTCACTGTAACTGAGATGATACTCACAGCAAAAGTAGACCTCTGTATGCTAATACATGATGCAAGGATGTAGAGAAGGCCAATTTACCTGAACATGTAATAGACAACATTTCTCATTTATATAGGACAGGATAGAATGGACAGCAGCCATCATAAGGAGCAAGAGTGTGTTCTTTGTAATATATGCATTGTTTGGGGACATTCTGTCCAGAATAAACAGAGGATACCACGAAGGACCAAGCATGTCTAGATTTTCTTTCCCTAACCATGTAAGAATCTGCCACATATTTGTTTTTTAGAATTTCTAATTTTCACCAATAGTCTGGTGACACATAACAATGTATGCTGTGTGACCTGGTAGGAAAAATCTAGTAGATAAATCTGCCATACATGTTAGCAGGACTTTTACTTAGTCATGTGTGCAGTTTCTCCCTCTCTCAGCAACATAAAAGCATAAACCTTTTTTACCATTTCTTTTTAATCCGTGCAGAAGGAAGTCTACTGTACAGAAGTTAAAGCAGGTAAAATGCACAATGCAATGCTAGAAATTCCCTCACTAGTCTGTCACTACTCAAGGACCTGGTTCAAATCAGGCTTCTCACAAATGAAACAAGCTTAGTGTTCTCAGTTTAGAGTGTCCACTACGTATTTGTCCATATCATAAAATCACAACAGAATTTATTACAGTTGCCAGCTTCAATTCAGGAGAGACCCAAGACTTGAATAGCAAGATGCTTACAAGTCTGAAGAGAGATCTATTGGCAGACCTGTATGGTGAAGCTTACTCAGCACCTGCCTACACTGCAGCTGCATCTAAAAAGTCTTTCATGGAAACTAGAATTCCCCCAAAAGGGATTTAATACATAAAAGTGCTGTTTTATTCATCGTTATCTTAATTATTCAATTGTAATATCAATTAAAATGGTATGAAAAATTGCTATTAAGCCATTTGCAAACTATGATGATCTCTTAATTACACATCACAAAAATATTATTGAATATTCTAATTAGATAATCCTTGCAGAATGGTCATGAAAAAATACTGCAATAAAAACTAATTTTTGCTCTTGCAGAGTTTAGGTGCAAAATTAGCCAAGCCTTCTTACGGCAGGGTATGCACTGAAATACTTCCATGGGATACTATTAAGTGTGAAGTTTTTATACTCGTCAGCATCCGATGATCTCATGCTGGATCTACAGTTATTTGATAACTTATAACTCAAATGGAATTCAACATGGGCTTCTGTTTTTTACATATCTACAACAATTATCTTAGGTATATCTGCTTTCTTTCATCAGATTTTCCAGTTATCCTCACTGATGTGTGCTCTCCTAGGGATGTTTCATTCTTGATTCCTTCAGTTGATTCTCTTAGAAAGTTGCATTAGTGCTACTAATTACCTCAAGCAGCTATCTTAATACTCTTTTGAACCTAAACATACTGTGGAAGATCTATTTTATCTATACTCAGCAGTGTCATTGACTGTTACCAAGAGAGAAATTACTACAGCCTGCTCTCCAGAGAATAACTCTTGTTGTTTTCATTGGCTCTTTTGCAGGAAATGAGATAAGAGCTTCTGCCCAGGACCTGTAGAACTTTGGGATTTCCCCTCCAGAGAAAACTCATTCAATTGATCTCAGACAAAGACAAGATAGATGCCTTTGCTGTGCCCTAATCTAACAGATCCACACTGAAGGTCACAGCACATGTCATATGAATGTCGGGATGAACACTGTATTTTGTAGGTTTCAGAGTAACAGCCGTGTTAGTCTGTATTCGCAAAAAGAAAAGGAGTACTTGCGGCACCTTAGAGACTAACCAATTTATTTGAGCATAAGCTTTCGTGAGCTTTCATAGGAAGTGAGCTGTAGCTCAAGAAAGCTTATGCTCAAATAAATTGGTTAGTCTCTAAGGTGCCACAAGTACTCCTTTTCTTTTTACTGTATTTTGTAAATTGTTTCCAAATAAAATCTGTTACATTTGTAATAAAAGTGTCAGGCAACATTGTAAAAAAAATGAGAAAAAGGCAGTGAAAGAGTGACAGGCAGCCAGATTACTGGGATAATTCCTGGTTTTAGCGTCCATTGCAGACTGCCATGATTTTTATCAGCATGCTAAAATCACATAGTTGTTGATGCACTACTAAAGCTAACTTTCCTTTCAGTCTTGCTAATCACAAATAAATTCTGGAAACAGGCCTGCCCCTTTTCTCCTCTGTCTCTAATTCCTGAAAAAGCATGATCCAAGCATCTGCAACCAGCTTTCAGAAACAACTGGTTCAAGGAAAACTGTTCAAAGGAAAGCATTTTCTCTCATTATACAATTTTCCCTGGGGAATCATCATTAACAGAAGATTTGTTTAAAGATACTCCAGTAGCTAGTCCATCATTGTTGGCTGTCATGGCTTGAGGCAGTTATGGTATGCCAGCAATAGCTATGGCAGTTCAGAGCAGCAGCCAAAAGGTATTCAGGCTTGTTGAATGCTGTACAATCAGTGTTTGAGCTTTTCTTTTTTTTTTTTTTCCCTTCTTCAAATTCCAAACTCACATTTCACTTCAACATGTTTGTACTCCTTATTAATAATGATTGACAAACATTCACACAAACAGGTTTTTGGCTATTCTTTGTATAAATACCCACATTGTTTGTGTATGAATATTCTTGTTTGCGTGCATGCAAGAGTATTTACTATTCTTTAGTCACTCATTTTAAAAGTTGCAGACATCCAGCTAGGTAGCAGAAGCGATACTATGTGAGATGTGTGACTGGTCATGTAGCACAGAAGAGTCAAAGAGGACAAACCCCATGCTGAAATTTGTTTGCCTGAATTATTGAGTGAATACTGTATATATTCACAGAACTTTGTACAGGTTTGCAAATGATTATCAACAGGGGGAAAGCACTCTCTATTCATCTAATCAATTATTGGCAACAATAAAAAATGTATAGCATCCAGGATGATAGGAACAAGCAGATCACTGGTATTTTAGTTTTTGCCTGCTGGGTTTAACTGGGAGGAAGTTGTCTGTAGGCTTGGAGTTTAAACAAGACTGGTGGAGTGTATAATAATTACACTTGGATGAGTAGTCTGTTATGCATGTGACACTGCACCTCATATTCTTCATAGTGATATTATATGATTATGACATAATCATGATACATTTTGTACAAGACAAGTCATGAGGGGTGTCATTGAAAAAGTTATGATTTGCTGAATATGATTATCCTCTTTGTATGCATGTATCATTTTTGTATCTGAAGTTATAAATATTGACTATGTATCTGTACTTCAAAACGTAGTTAGACCTGGGTAACGCCCACTAGACAAGATGCTTTCAGTCTAGACAACTGGCTGGAATGGCCTGTTCAGGGCAATGAGCCATTAGGGAAAACAATAGACCTTAGGAGAAGCTTATCTCCCACCTGGTGAGCTTTCCTGAGAATGCTACAAACGCCTGTGAATGATGGCTGCTATGACTCTACAAGGACATGTGACAAGGCCACATGATGCTGGACTCCATCTTGGGATGTCAGTATTTTTCCACAGACTGGTCTGGGAAACAAACTTTGGAACAAAGGGTTCCCGCCATATGCTAAAGCTATATAAAGCGGGGAGTGACATCATCTGTGGTTCTTCACTCCCCACACAAGAGCACTCCTGGAAACACCTGAGGAACAAAGACTGAACTGGGGGAAGTGCTGGACCCAGCCTAAAGGGATTTCTAGCTGTGTATGAATCACTTGGAGATTCCAAGCTATAAAGGAAGTGCAGCTTCCCCCTTAAGAATCTGAAGTCTGCTTGTATCATCTCTTAGGGTGAGAATCTGCTAATTCATATCCAATCTATCTAGTATATTAAGCTTATCTTGTGTTTTTTGTTTATTTGCTAGGTAATCTACTTTGATCTAAGAAAAGGAGTACTTGTGGCACCTTAGAGACTAACCAATTTATTTGAGCATGAGCTTTCGTGAGCTACAGCTCACTTCATCAGATGTATATACATCTGATGAAGTGAGCTGTAGCTCACGAAAGCTCATGCTCAAATAAATTGGTTAGTCTCTAAGGTGCCACAAGTACTCCTTTTCTTTTTGCGAATACAGACTAACACGGCTGTTCCTCTGAAACCTACTTTGATCTGTTTGCTATCCCTTAAAATCTATCACTTGTAGTTAATTAACTTGTTTTTGTTTTAATCTAAATCAGTGATCTTTGACTGGAGTGCTTGGGGAAAATTCTCCTTGGTTACCACAAGTGTGCATTGTTCTCTTCACACTGAGGGAGAGGTGGACCGAGTATTAAACCCATATACTGGCCAGATTTGTCCAGGGTAGGATGGTACTGCTCTGGGGTCCCAGGCTGGGAAGCTGGTGGTTAAAGAGCCTGCCCTGCTTGTAACTGCTGCTGGGTGTGTCCCTACCTGTATGAATGCTGGTGAAAGTGCAGGTTGGAGGGTTTTGCAGTTTGTTACTGCAGTATAGTGTGAGAAGGAGCCCAGGCTGGTGGGTCAGGGGGCTCAGTGGTACCCCAGTTCAAGGTGGAACCCCGGGGGGAACCCATTACAATGCAGATATGATATTTCAAGACTCCTAGAACATGATATTGTCAGTTAAATAACATTGTAATTTACAGGATTCATGTACTTAAGTTTCAGAGTAACAGCCGTGTTAGTCTGTATTCGCAAAAAGAAAAGGAGTACTTGTGGCACCTTAGAGACTAACCAATTTATTTGAGCATAAGCTTTCATGAGCTACAGCTCACTTCATGGACACTCTTCTTTAATCAGATGTTTACCATGCACAAAATCTGTGACAAATATATTTTATAAATAAATTCTGAAATACTTTTAATCCTAATTAGGGCTGTCAATCACAGTTAACTCACACGATTAACACAAAAAAAATAATTTTAATTAATTTTTTAAATCACGATTACTTGCACTTGTAACAATAGAATACCAATTGAAATTTATTAAATATTTTTGCATGTTTTTCTACATTTTCAATATTGATTTCAATTACAACATAGAATACAAAATGCAGAGTGCTCACTTTATATTATTATTTTTTATTACAGATATATGCACTGTAAAAATGATAAGAGTATTTTTCAATTCACCTCATGCAAGTACTGAAGTGCAATCTCTTTATCATGAAAGTGTAACTTACAAATGCAGATTTTTTTTCTTTTTGGTTACATAACTGCACTCAAAAACAAAACAATATAAAACTTTAGCACCTACAAGCCCACTCAGTCCTACTTCTTATTCTGCCAATCATTAAGACAAACAAGTTTGTTTACATTGATGGGAGATACTGCTGCCTGCTTCTTATTTACAATGTCACCTGAAAGTGAGAACAGGCGTTCGTGTGGCAGTTTTATAGCCGGCATTTCAAGGTATTTACATGTCAGATATGCTAAACATTTGTATGCCCCTTCCATGCTTTGGCCACCATTCCAGAGGACCTGCTTCCATGCTGATGATGCTCGTTAAAAAACAATGCGTCAATTAAATTTGTGACTATACTCCTTGCGGGGAGAATTGTATGTCTCCTGCTCTGTTTTACCCACATTCTGCATATATTTCATGTTATAGCAGTCTTGGATGATGACCCAGCACATGTTTGTTTTAAGAACACTTTCACAGCAGATTTGACAAAACACAAAGAAAGTACCTATGTGAGATTTCTAAAAATAGCTACAGCACTTGAGCCAAGGTTTAAGAATCTGAAGTGCTGTCCTAAATCTGAGAGGGATGAGGTGTGGAGCACGGTTTTAGAAGTCCTAAAAGAGCAACACTCTGATGCGGAACCTACAGAACCCGAACCACCAAAAAAGAAAATCAACCTTCTACTTGTGGCATCTGACTCAGATGATGAAAATGAACATGCGTCAGTCCACACTGCTTTGGATCGTTATCAAGCAGAACCCATCATCAAAATGGAAGCAGGTCCTCTGGAATGGTGGCTGAAGCATGAAGGGACATATGAATCTTTAGTGCATCTGGCATGTAAATATCTTGCAACGCCAGCTGCAACAGTGCCCTGCAAAGCCTGTTCTCACTTTCAGGTGACATTGTAAACAAGAAGCAGGCAGCATTATTTCCTGCAAATTGTAACCAACCTTGTTTGTCTGAGCGATTGGCTGACCAAGAAGTAGGACTGAGTGGACTTGTAGGCGCTAAAGTTTTACATTGCTTTATTTTTGAATGCAGGTTTTTTTGTACATAATTCTACATTTGTATGTTCAACTTTCATGATAAAGAGATTGCTCTAGAGTGCTTGGAATTTTCAATTCACCTCATACAATTTTTTTGTTTTTTTACAGTGCAAATATTTGTAATAAAAAATAAATATAAAGTGAGCACTTTGCACTGTATTCTGAACTGTAACTGAAATTAATATATTTGAAAATGTAGTAAACACCCAAAAATATTTAAAATAAATGGTAATCTATTGTTGTTTAAAAGACATTTAATCATGATTAATTTTAATCACATCATTAATGGCGATTAATTTTTTTTAATCGCTTGACAGCCCTAATTCTAATAAATACTAACAGTCTCAATGCAAGTTTTTGTGTATTGCCTTCAGATCAGGTAATGGATTAGTCAACTTTGTTTTTTATGTTGCACCCAGCAACCTCATAGCTAAACTCTGCTTTAATTTGGAATCAATCCCAACTTGGAAAAGTCCACATACACCTTTTTAACAGTGAAACAATATAATCTCAAGACTCCTACTTATTTAGAGTTTTCAAAACCATCTAAGTCGCTCTAGAAAATAACATGTAGGCACTTTCCCATATACAGACAAGGAGCCTCATGGCATGTGTATTATATTTGCTATTGTTCAGTGATAATGGGAACAGGTGAAGCAAAAGTCCTATGACAGAACAGTGTCAGGTGGTTAATATACCCAAATTAGATAACCCAATTAAATTATACATTATGCTCATGCCAGAGGAATACAGAAAGGGAAAATCCATAGCAACCTCAGATTATTTTCTCATTAGACATTAACTATGTTTATATTTCTACAACTATTTTACTAGATACTTTACAAGTCTTTAAAAACACAAACTCCAAAGTGCCCCATGTCTGCCAACCCAGACTAAACACTTTGAAAAGGTTTAATCTATTAACAGACTTTCCCCTCCCCATGACAAGACTTGCTGCATGAACAACATGCGACCCAGCAACAGGTGAGACTTAATCCAAGCATTTGGGTTGTTTAGTTTCACCAGGTGTAGTAAAGGAAAGTTTCCAACTAGCACTGCCAGTAGCTGTGCTTAGTTTTGCTCAGCAAGAAGTCACTCTCAGATATCACATACATATTTAAACAATAGGATGCTAACAGAAGACTTCATGCTGCAGAATGATGGTGACTTCTGAAATTATCACAATTATCATTCCATTATTGCAAGACAAACAACCTAATTTATTATGCTCTGCTGCTTTTCAGCTCTGGATCGCTTCCTGTTATATTACACAGCCGGTTACTTAAGTATTCGACACAAACAGCATTTGTATTGAGTACTTCATTAATATTTGTAATATTATGAAGCTCTGGAACTTGCTCAGATACCAGATGAGAAGCAAAAGTCCAGGACCATTTCCTCACAAAAAGAGATGGGGCCAAACACTGTAGAACTCTGGGCTGGTCACTGTAGAACTCTGGGCCAAAGTTTTCAAGCTTAACCATCTAAAGCTAGGAGGAGTTTTTAAAGGAGGCAAAGAGCACTCAGAATTCCTACTGAATGCTCAGCTGCTCTGAAAATCAAGTCAATTGTTCATGGGGCTGAATATAGATTTAGGTGCCTAGCTTTAAGCACTTACCTTTTAAAATTCTGGCCCTAGAGTACAAACCTTCCTTTCAAAGGACACTTCCTGTATACCACAAGAAGGAGTACAAATACCTCCCAGTTCATCAACACAGAAAAAATGATGTAAAAGAATCTAAGCAAACATGGCGTTCCCAGCACAACCAGAACTTAAATGTATCTGCCAGGACAGGGCAAAATGTGCCTTTTTTAACACTTTTCCATAGAAGCCACACAAAAATGAAGCTTAGCAAACTGGAACTTAGGCAGGACATTTGAAGAGGAAAGCAACAAAATTCTGTAACAAGGCTGGGCAGCACATATGGCTCTTCGGAACAGTTTGCCTGAATGAAAGTACCATGATGCCATGGACTGATATTACTTATTTATGTAGCACTAAATGTGTTAGGCACATTTCAGACAACTCTACACTATTGTCCTTTGTAGTAGAGAGTGTCTTATAAAACTAGGGGCTCTGCCTTGATTTTTTTTCTTACGAAATAAAACCAGTTGTCCTTTAAAATTACATAGAATAACTGAATGCTCCAGCCATTAAACAAATATGGATAATTGCCCTGGAATCTATCTCCACTCATCAGATTGATGTCTCAAAAGTAATTCAAGAAAGGAGGAAGCATCTCTTGCTGTCCTTCAAAATGCTAGCAATACTCCAACTTTAATACATGATAGAAAGGAAACTGAAAAATGGCTATTTCAATATGGCTGAGCTGACAGTAATCTTGTATCTGCTCAGAAGGATGTGGTGCTTTGTTTCCATCACCAGGATATTGGCTCAGAGTTGGCCTTAGCATTTTTCAATTTTTTGCACTCTCTTCCCTCCTAGCACACACATTTTATTGATTCTTGTATCCAGTTATCACACCTCTATACACAGGTCCAGCCTATCAGTTTTGGAGAGAATTAGCAAAATGATTTCTGTGGCTACATCCCATACTTAAAGGACTAACTTTTCAAAAGTTTCTGTGTTTGGAAAGGGTTGGTGGAGAGTGTCTTTGGTTTTCTGTTCCACCTTCCAACCTCCTGCTGCAGAAATGGAGCCAAGCTGCTTGTTCCTTTTGAGTTTGTATGCAGTTATTGCTGCCAAATGTAGAAGACCATTCAGAGATGGGATTAATTCTAGTTAAAAGTTCTCATTTGTTAGAAACCTTAAACCTAAAAAAAAAGGTATAATTTATTCCAGATGAGATGTAAACTAATTCTTTGTAAAGTCTAAATTCCCAATTTAGCAAGGTACTTTAAGCATGAGAGTTATCTCACTGATAGAACTAACATATGCTTAATGTTAAGCAGATGCTTAAGTATCTTGCTAAATCAAGGTCTAATTCAATATCTAAGTATTTGGTATGGATGCCAAAGAAACCATGGTTGGCTTTTTTCTTGTTCATAAGGAATAAATATATATTTTGAAATAACTAGAATTTATTAAGCAAAAATGAAAGCTGTTATAGATCCAGTCTTGGTAAATTTCTCCCTGGAAAGTCAAAATCTCTGTCATCTACCCCATGTCTGCCTTATTAAGTAAGGAAATATTAAGATAGGTTTATTCTGGAAGAAGTCTCATTTCTGTTGTTTAGAATTTCTCAGCATGGTTCATGCCTATGATGAGAAGTGCCCTCGCCCTGTAAACTGTAAGCAGCATTCATCCAGTTGAATGTTGACACAGAAATGACTGCTCTGAGTTTTTCTTACACTCAGCCATGTGGAAGAATCTTCTCCACTCTGCTCACTTTTTGTGTGTGTTTAAAGCACAAAAAAATACTCCAAGTACTTGTATCATATTTATCTGAATCAACCAGGCTCAAACTGCTGAAGCACCCCTAGTTTTATTGCATGTATTTGCATGAAATGAAATCCCAAACAAGGATCAACATCTCAATAAATAAGAGTTAAATTATCTAATGCAACAAAAATTATGAAGATTTTCAAGAGGTAGGGGCTATCTCCTTCTTCAGACGGCTCCTTATGTAGAGGTCTATTCATTTGTTTTCCACTGCTGCCTCTAGCAGTTAAGATGCTTGTCATCAGCCACCAATAGTTTAGAAAGCCAATCTCTGGTGTCTGTCCATACTTAGTTTGATGTCTGTAGCTCACATCATGCTTTTGAGGGAAAAAAGTCTTGTGGGAAGTATTTCCTTCTACACAGCAACTTAGCATCTGAGACTAGACAGAGACACTGCAGCCTAACAAATAAGAAACTAACATTTAAGGCCTCTGCCATTGAGTGGTTCTATTGGCATATATAATAAGTAAAGTTACATTAATTTGTTACACTGCATCTGCTCTATGCCAGAAATCAGAGGGGTAACCATTGAAGACATCAACAAAGTAGAAAGTTACAGGAAGACAATACAGCAGCAATGAAGAGAGGACTAGCAGGGAGCAGCAGGTAACAATGACATCAAGGGAACACATCAGAGCAGTAGTCAGGGTTGAACAGGATTCAACATGGCAAGATGAAGGAAAGATCAGCCAGCGTGCAACCAAGGAACATCAGGAAGTTGCAAAGTGTATCAGTTCAAAAGTGTTAATCTCTCTCTACAAGTAAATTATAAAACTAAAACAAATCCTTGGGATAAAGTCACTAGATAGCTACTTTCCAGGCCATAAATGATTAAATAGGTGGAGTCAGAACGGATGAAAAACCTGAACTTGTTGCTCAGTTTCATAGCAATTAGCAGTGTTTGAGTATTAGGACTGGTCTATACTACACAGTTTGGCCAACATACAGCAGCTTATGTCGACCTAATTATATCAGTGTCTACACTACCAGCCTTCTTCCCACCGATGTAAGTGCCCTATTACATCAACATTATAACTCCACCTCCACAAGAGGTGTAAGGTTTATCTCGGTGTAGTTAGGGCGATGCAGCATCTGTTTAGACACTGCATCCCTTGTATCAGCTGTCTTGTCAATTTCACAGAGGGAGCCATGAAATTGACAAGAAAGTCCCCACTCCAGGTTGGACCCTGCTCCCAGCTGGGAACTGGATTGAGAAGCCCTGGGGGTATCCCTCCCCGCCCCATTCCCAAACTGGATCCAAAGCGCAGGCGGCTTTGGGTCCCCTCTCAGCTCGGACCCTGAACGAGAAGCGGGGTCGGCTTCAGACCCCGTTCCCAGCTGGGAGCTAGGATGAGATGCCTGAGTGGCCCCCTGCTTGCTCCCCATCAGGAGCTGGGCAGTCTTGTCAATTTCACAGCTCAGTGAGCCATGAAATTCACAAGGCTGCCCAGCTCCCAGCAGGAAGTGGGCAGGGTGGGGGTCCGAGAAGCCGGGGCAGCTGGATTCCGCTTCCCAGTGGCGAGAAGCCCCTGGTGGCTTCCTCCTTCTCACAGCAGGAAACAGGGGGGCATGGGGGAGAGAAGCCCCAGGTGGCTTCCCCTGCTCCTGGAGGAAGGAACGGGGGTTGGGGGGAGGGGGCAGGCTGCTGGGAGCCCAGGAGCAAGGCTCCTGGCAGGGAGCTACCAGCAGAGCGGAGAGACTGGCTCTCAGCTCCTCACACTGCCCCTCTTAGGTCAGTGGAAGTGCTCCTGGTGAGGATGCGCACAACTGACCCAAGGAGGGTAGTGAGGACATGCACCACCGCTGTACTCACTGCAGTGGCTGTAAGCCAACCTAACATAGGTTGACTCAGGTTTCTAGAGTAGACATACCCTTAGTGAATGGCATCCACCTTTTACTCTGGAAGACTGGGATTTTTTTTTTTGTTTGCTTTCTCTCTGCTTAACTAACAGATCATTAGATAAAAACTAACAAAATATCATTTATGGAAATTGTACCTTGCTTTGGCAGAGGAGATCTTCTAGTTGTATTCAAACCTGTCTTTTATGAAATAACAGGTTAATGAATGAAATATTTCCAAGCCAAATATTTGGTAGTGCAAAAGACGCAGCCTGTCCCATTCAATATGGCAATGCATATGCTACTTCTTGGGCATATAAATTAATGGAATTAATGTCACTTGCTTAAATCAGGTTTTACGGTCAACCCCATGTCTAATCTATGACGTACGCAGATAAACAGGTTTACAAAGCAGTAGCATACTTTCAAAGACACATTACAATGCAAAAAAACCACACTACAAGACTTTACTACATACATATCTGCACACAAACAGACCTGTTATGTATTATATATAATATGCATACATGCACACCAATATGTAATAACTAATATACATTTGATATACACACACTCATATGATCTACAGGCGTATACAAAATGAAATGGTGGAGAGAACCATTTAATAAACCACATTTATCATAAGACTTTGGGCAGAGTGGAGGTGAAATGGTCACTTTCCAGCAGTTCAAAAACAAACAAACAAAAGCTAACTGGCATTAAAGGGAAATTGAAAATATTTTTCAGTTTTTTCAAAAATTGTTCAATGAAATACTGAACCTGAAAACTGTAAGCTCATTAAATTAGGTGGGCTGGACTGTGTCTGAGGCATCCCTTATGAAAGAATGGTTGACTGCTTCACAGATTCAATTTCATTCTGGACAGAGGGAAAAATTATTCTTTTTCAGGTAACGAGAGCCTACAGCTGGGGAAATCTAACAGATATGAATCAGAGCACAATTTGTATTACAATATCCCAAGACAAGTTGGAAGCGTATTGGAATTCAATCAATGAGTTGCTTGTAAAACACAAAACACTATCACATCAGATGAGTGAGGTACAACTACTTTGTACTGTACCAAGAAAGATACCACTTATTCATATGGTAATTTCAGCCTGGATTCACCAAGGGAAGGTCATGCCTGACTAATCTAATCACCTTCTATGATGAGATTACTGGTTCTGTGGATGAAGGGAAAGCAATGGACGTATTGTTTCTTGACTTTAGCAAAGCTTTTGACACGGTCTCCCACAGTATTCTTGTCAGCAAGTTAAAGAAGTATGGGTTGGATGAATGCACTATAAGGTGGGTAGAAAGTTGGCTCGATTGTCGGGCTTAACGGGTAGTGATCAATGGCTCCATGTCTAGTTGGCAGCCGGTATCAAGTAGAGTGCCCCAAGGGTCGGTCCTGGGGCCAGTTTTGTTCAATATCTTCATAAATGATCTGGAGGATGGTGTGGATTGCACTCTCAGCAAATTTGCGGATGATACTAAACTGGGAGGAGTGGTAGATATGGTGGCAGGTAGGGATAGGATACAGAGGGACCTAGACAAATTGGAGGATTGGGCCAAAAGAAATCTGATGAGGTTCAACAAGGATAAGTGCAGGGTCCTGCACTTAGGACGGAAGAATCCAATGCACCGCTACAGACTAGGGACCGAATGGCTAGGCAGCAGTTCTGCGGAAAAGGACCTAGGGGTGACAGGGGACGAGAAGCTGGATATGAGTCAACAGTGTGCCCTTGTTGCCAAGAAGGCCAATGGCATTTTGGGATGTATAAGTAGGGGCATAGCGAGCAGATCGAGGGACGTGATCGTTCCCCTCTATTTGACATTGGTGAGGCCTCATCTGGAGTACTGTGTCCAGTTTTGGGCCCCACACTACAAGAAGGATGTGGAAAAATTGGAGAGAGTCCAGCGAAGAGCAACAAAAATGATTAGGGGTCTGGAATACATGACTTATGAGGAGATGCTGAGGGAACTGCGATTGTTTAGTCTGCAGAAGAGAAGAATCAGGGGGGATTTGATAGCTGCTTTCAACTACCTGAGAGGTGGTTCTAAAGAGGATGGTTCTCGACTATTCTCAGTGGTAGAAGATGACAGAACAAGGAGTAATGGTCTCAAGTTGCAGTGGGGGAGGTTTAGGTTGGATATTAGGAAAAACTTTTTCACTAGGAGGGTGGTGAAACACTGAAATGCATTACCTACGGAGGTGGTGGAATCTCCTTCCTTAGAAGTTTTTAAGGTCAGGCTTGACAAAGCCCTGGCTGGGATGATTTAATTGGAGATTGGTCCTGCTTTGAGCAGGGGGTTGGAGTAGATGACCTCTTGAGCTCCCTTCCCACCCTGATATTCTATGATTCTATACACCTGCCTTTACATCTATATTTTCCATCAACACCTGAAACAATTGTTTAATTAACATCAGAAAAAAGAAAACTCATTCTGTGACTATCTTCACAAAGGATCTGTCTCCATTAGGCTGGAAGGAATTTGCTGAACCAGTTTAAAAACTGTTGCAACATATTTCCTGCTAAAATTACTTAAACCGATATGGATGAGCCCAAACCACGTTACAAACTCTTTCAAATTGTATTATAGGCTAGATCCTAAATTAATGTTTCTGTAGCACACTGAAAAACTGTAAAGCATATATGTAATTGCTGAGCATTATTATTTGTATAATAACAGATGGAACCAATCCAGCTCAGTAGATAGTATCTCATAAATGATTCATTGCCGTTCCTTTAACCTAAAGCCTTTTGTATTTTGCAAATCTATAAGAATAACCATTAGTAAGCTTTATGCATTGCACTGGGTAAATTACCTAGTGTCTCAAATTTCATTCAGAAGCACAAATAACATTTTGGGGAGGGGTCTCTGCCTATAATTTTCACACTGTTCCTCTTTCTCTCAAAATTGCACTTTCCATCACTATTGACTTCAGCTGGATTCTAAATAGCATTACAAATTTTTAGTAACATTTAATGCTTGTATATTTACTGTAGCCTATTAAGCTTTGACTAGCGGGGGAGAATTAGACACATTTTATGTGCACTATTAAGAATGACTCGTGTTATTGATGCTCATCACTATACTCAGGTTATTATAGCCTGACACATTATGTCTGACTTATAATGCAACATTTTAAAATACTTCCTCCCCCCCCTTTTCTGTCAGTAATACCCAGTATGATGCTCTAGAGCCCCATGTAGTTCTATCGGAGTCCACAAGTTGTTCCAAGTTCTTCTCTTTACCTCTGGATCAGGCAGAACAAGCTGAGCACTAATCACGAAAAACTCCTCACAGTGCATAATGTCTGTAAAGCTATGCAGGGAGTTTTGAGCAAATAAGCAGAAGCCCTGGAGATCCTTCTTTGTACCTCAAAGCAGCCAGGAAGTAGGGAGAAGAGTGGAGGAAGAGAAAAGAAAGATCTCTCCCATCAACAAAAATAAAGGAAGAAGAGAAGCACCGGCAATCCTTCCCCTCTGTTTACAGAGGGAAAGAAGGTATTTGATCAAATCCATTGTGATTTGAGCATATTTATTGCAAAATCCATATTATCCACTTGCAACGTCAAGCATGATATAGAGCATGTATTTGCTTTTCGATATATATCACTACTAGGAGAGGACAGGTATATTAATTATAATTGAATACAATGCCTTGTTCTTGCTGAGTTACTTATTGGCCTAAAGTTTCAAAATTGATAAGGATTTTGGTTGTTCAGTTTGACACAACTTATAGGGGCTTGATGTTCAAAAAGTGCTGAGCACTCTAAAAACTGGAGTCCCCAAAGGTGTCAAGGTAGGCACCCCAAAAAAAATCAAGGCACCAAAAGCAGAAGTTAATTTTGAAAATTTAGGTCACTGTATTTAGAATCTAATAATCCACAAAAGTACAGGCAAACATACACAAGCTTTACAAAGCAGCAATATGCATCGCGGTTTGATGGACATGGAGGTCACCTTAAATTTTGCCAGAATCTTAGGAAATTCCACGCCAAAAACTTTACTGTGGGGGAATTAAGATAGACCATATGTATCCATAATGTAAAACAAGATGACCAGGGAAAGGCCTTGTAGTTTACCCAAAAATGTTGCAAATTCTAACTAAGATGCCTCAAACAACACTGCTCCCATCTCTCCTTCCATACAAAATCATTAGGAGAGAAAGCTGAAAACAAAGGTGGGCATGCTAAACCTTATGCCTGCATATCATCCAGTTAAAACACAGATGATACAGGCCACATACCTCCATTATGCCATATAATTCTAGTGCATGTGAGTAATATATTTCATATGTTCTACTTTCATGACTACAACCAATCCTCCAATTCATCCTCCACAAAGGAAACACCCCCACCACCTCATTTTACATTTCACATAGACATTGAATTCCTTGTCAACCCCCTTCCAAATATAGTGTCCTTATGACAAGCATTAGAAATGGAATAACCATTGTAATCTTTTAATAATTGCAGTGGTTGACCAGTCTGTTACAGAGAATATGTTAAGTCCCATACCCTCTCAAAGTTTGGATTACATATGTTATGCTATATAAACCATAGTATGGCTGCAGGCTTCTTAAATTCCAGTTTTCCACATCAAAATCCAAAGGATGAGGCTGTGTGCTGTGCCACGAGGTACAACATGCACAGTTGGAGCACAAGGAGAAGGGGAGCAAACGTGGCTTTATGCCACTGTCATAACCATACAGCTAAGGGTAGTCTAAAATTCCTTCTTACCTGTAAGGGGTTAAGAAACTCAAATAACCTGGTTGGCACCTGACCAAAAGGACCAATGGGAAAAAAGAAAATGCTTTCAAATCTGGGGTGGTCGGGGGCGGGGGGGAGGGGGAGACTTTGTTTGTGCTCTTTGCTTGTGTGTTCTCTGGGGAAGCAAAAAAGCATCAGGTCAAAAAACTGTCTCCTAAAATCATCCTAAATTAAGTCTCAATATTGCAAAAAAAATAAGTAAATAAGGCAAGGCACGTTAAATTATCTTTTGTTTTTAGCTTGTAAATTTTCCCTGTGCTAAAAGGGAGGTTTATCCCTGTTTTCTTGTAACTCTAAAGTTTTGCCTAAAGAAAAATCCTTTGTTTTAAATCTAATTACCCTGTAAAGTTACCTTCCAGCCTAATTTTACAGAGGTGCTTTTTTTATTTTTTTTTCTTTATAATAAAGTTTTGTTTTTTAAAAATCTGGTTTACCTATTTGGTTGGTAAATTATTCTCAAGCCTCCCCAAGAAAAGGGGGTGAAGAGGCTTGGGGGAATATTTTAGGAACACAGGAACTCCGAGTAGTCCTTTTCCTAAATCTTTGTCTAACTCATTTGGTGGTGGCAGCAGTACCCATCCAAGGACAAAAAAAAAATTGTGCCTTAAAAAAAGTGTTTAACCTAAGGTAGTAAAAATAAGCGTAGGGGGCCTTTCATGCGAGTCCCCAAATCTGTACCCTAAAGTTCAGAGTGGAGAGGGAACCCTGACATGGTGGTAGTAGTGGGATCATTTTGAACCAGAAGTACAAACCTCAGGATATTAAAAGTATCTTTTTTTTTTTCCTTTTGGTTGCTTGGAAAGCAGGAAGGTGGTTTGTTTTTTTTTTAAAAAAAGGACTTTTTTTTCTTTTAGTTGAGAGCAGCTGGAGTTTTTTTACCTCTGCCTCAGGGCAGGGTAGTTAAATCCTGCAAGGAAGTTCACAAGCTGTGTTGTTGTTTTTTTCTTTCTAGCTCTCGAGTTAAGCTAGGCTAAGTGCAAAAAGGCTAGGATGACAAAAAGTAACGTCCAAAAAAACCCTGGAATTAGCCAGATTTAAAGCTGAAAAAAAACCCGAAGAAACATAAAAAACAGCTGGAACTCAAACAAATGAAAATTGATGCACAAGTGGCCAAAAAAAAAAAAAAAAAGCTGCTAGGGAGGCAGAAGAGGCTGCCCACAAAAAAGCTGTGGAGGCAAAAATGGCCAGAGAAGAGGCTGCCCATAAAAAAAGCTATGGAGTCCCAGCAGCATGCTCATGAGGAGAGGGAAAGAAGAAAAGAAAAAAAAAAGCAGCACATTCTGGCTGTTATAAAGTTAAAAAACCAAAACCTTCAGCTGCTAACTCCACTTCCCCAAAAATCCACAAATGGAAACAACTATGCCCACAGTATAATAAATCCTGTAATATTGCTAAATATTTCCTCACCTTTAAGAAACTGTGCACCCTCCATGCAATTCCTAACAATCACAAAATAACCACATTGGTAGCAAAATTAACTGAAAAAGCTCTGGATATATTCAACAAAATGCCTATTAAGGATGCTTCTAACTATGGAAAATTTAAAAATTTGGTTTTAAAACAATTTCAAATTACACCTGAAACTTACAACGTAAAATTGAAAGCCCTTAAGAGCGGGGCTGGACTAAGTAATGTGGCTTATGTAAACCAGATGAAGAATCTATTAGATAAATGGGTCAAAGGCAGGAATGTAACTAGCTTTAAAGGAATGTGTAATTTGGTTGTCCAGAAGCAGTTCCTGACTATAACGAATAATAATGTAAAACACTGTTTATAAAATAAAAAATGGACTCAGCAGAAAGTCTTGCTTCTTATGCTAATCAATACAAGCAGTCCCAAACCATCAAAAAGGCGGGGCAAATCAAAACAAAACGGGTGGAAGTAAAGAGGAACAACCCTGGTCGCAGTTTGGGTGGACACCAGAAGGGACACCCCGAAACCACACCCTACCAGCAGGGGGAGCCCAAGGCCCCAACTGCACCCCAAGGAAAACCCCAGAAACCTTATCATCCAACCACACCATTCTCCAGCAACCCACCCTGCCCCAGTAATCAGTCAGCTGGGCAATGTTTTAAATGTAATGAGCTGGAGTGTGTAAAGGCCAGCTGCCCCCAAAACCCCATGTTAAGGTTCCTCCCCCACTCTGAACGCTAGGGTACAGATGTGGGGACCTGCATGAAAAACCTCCTAAGCTTATCTTTACCAGCTTAGGTCAAAACTTCCCCAAGGTACAAAATATTCCACCCGTCGTCCTTGGATTGGCCGCTACCACCACCAAACTAATACTGGTTACTGGGGAAGAGCTGTTTGGACGCGTCTTTCGCCCCAAAATACTTCCCAAAACCTTGCACCCCACTTCCTGGACAAGGTTTGGTAAAAAGCCTCACCAATTTGCCTAGGTGACTACAGACCCAGACCCTTGGATCTTAAGAACAATGAACAATCCTCCCAACACTTGCACCCCCCCCCTTTCCTGGGAAATGTTGGATAAAAAGCCTCACCAATTTGCATAGCTGACCACAGACCCAAACCCTTGGATCTGAGAACAATGAAAAAGCATTCAGTTTTCTTACAAGAAGACTTTTAATAAAAATAGAAGAAAATAGAAATAAAGAAATCCCCCCTGTAAAATCAGGATGGTAGATATCTTACAGGGTAATTAGATTCAAAAAACATAGAGAACCCCTCTAGGCAAAACCTTAAGTTACAAAAAAGATACACAGACAGAAATAGTTATTCTATTCAGCACAATTCTTTTCTCAGCCATTTAAAGAAATCATAATCTAACACATACCTAGCTAGATTACTTACTAAAAGTTCTAAGACTCCATTCCTGGTCTATCCCTGGCAGAAACCAGCATATAGACAGACTATAGACAGACACACAGACCCTTTGTTTCTCTCCCTCCTCCCAGCTTTTGAAAGTATCTTGTCTCCTCATTGGTCATTTTGGTCAGGTGCCAGCGAGGTTACCTTTAGCTTCTTAACCCTTTACAGGTGAGAGGAGCTTTCCCCTGGCCAGGAGGGATTTCAAAGGGGTTTACCCTTCCCTTTATATTTATGACACCCCAATAAATTACAGTTCATTGCACCAGGGTCACACCAAAGGTCCTCAGGCCCAGATGCCTCCCAAATACCCTCAGAGCAAAGGGAAACTGTGAGTGTGGGCAGGAAGAAGGTCATTGCCTGGAGGAACACTAAAGCAGATGTGTCAGCTATCCACCAATCCTTAGTGGACCCCAACTTAATCAACCCAAAGGTCCAAGTAACAATTCAACCCTTCAAGTCAAACTCTTTTGACTTGCCAACAGCCAAGTTGCCTGTCCAGTACAAGGGCTGGTCTTTTTCAGTCTATGATGATTATCCCATATCCCATGCTGCAGGGGGAAGACTTGGCCAACCATGTAAAGCTAGCCAAGAGGGTGGGAATGGTCACCTGCAGCCAGCCTAAGCAAGCTGTCATGCCTAGCTCTGTCCCTGAGCCTTCTACAAAGGCCCAGTCTATGTTACCAAAGACCCAAACTGAGGTGGTAAAACTGGACCCCATGCCAACGTCTGCAACAGCAGTAGTAAATCCAGTCGCAAAAACCCAGCCAGAGCCAGGCCCAGAACTGAAACTGGCTGAGCAACCAGCACCAGAACCATTGCCAGTACTGAGTCTAGCACTTCCAAGCCCATCTACAGCTCCATTGCCAGAGGGCACCACCGAACCTGCCCTGGCGGCAGCAGCAGATAAACCTACGCAAAAGGCTCAGCCAGAGCCTAAACCACAACCTAGTGCACCAGCAAAAAGCGGTTCACAGTCAACAGAAACAGCCCCATCCCCTGCATCGCTTCCAGAGGAACCAAGCCCAAGTCCACAGTCCAATAAGGAACTAATGTCTCCAGCATAAAAAAAAAAAACAGTTCCAGGCCAAGCAGGAAGTGAATAAAAGCCTCCAGGAAGTTTGGACAGCAGCACAGAACAATCAACCGCCTCTCAGCTCTTCTAATCAATTCTGGTTTGTTGTAAAAAAAACTTTTATACAAAAAAACTCTTTCTTGTGGGCACCAAAAGAACTGGCATCCTCAGAGACAGTTGGTAGTTCCAACTAAGTACCGGGTAAAGCTCTTAAGTTTAGCCCACAATCATCCTAATGGCCATGCTGGGGTAAACAAAACCAAAAACTGTTTGGAAAAGTCCTTCCACTGGGCAAAAACGTTTCTACCTATGTCCAGTCTTGTAAGATGTGCCAAAAAGTAAAAAAAAAAACAAAACCAGGTCAAAGTCTCTCTCCAAACACTCCTCATAATTAAGGTTCCCCTTCAGCAAGTAGCTGTAAATATTCTGGGTCCTTTTCCAAAAAAAACCACCCCCAAAAAAGCAGTACATCCTAACTTTCATAAATTTTGCCACCCAATGGCCAAAAGCAGTAGCTCTAAGCAACACCAGGGCTAAAAGTGTGTGCCAGACCTTAAACATTTTTGCCAGCGTAGTTGGCCCTCCGACATCTTTACGGATTTGGAAACTAATTTCCTGGCAAAAACCATAAAAAGCCTTTAAAAAGCTCATGGGGTAAACCACTTGGTTGCCACCCCTTACCACCATCAAACAAATAGCCTGGTAAAAAAGTTTGGGGGCCATAATACGTAAATTCATAAATAAGGACTCCAATGAGTGGGACCTAGTGTTACAGCAGTTGCTCTTTGCCTACAGAGCTGTACCACACCCCAGTTTAGGGTTTTCACCATTTAAACTTGTGTATGGCCGCAAGGTTAAGGGGCCATGACAGTTGGTAAAACAGCAATGGAAGGGTTTTGCATTTTCTCCAAAAACTAACATTCTGAACTTTGTAAACAACCTACAAAACACTCTCCAAACCTCTTTAGCTCTTGCTAAAAAAAACCCTAAAAAATGCTCAAAAAAAGCAAAAAGCCCAGCATAATAAACATGCCAGAAAGCGTTCCTTCAAAGTAGGGAACCAGATCCATAAAATAAAAGCATTGTGAAAAGGGCCATTCATGGTCCAAAAGAGCCTAAAAGCTGTTAACTATCTCATAGCATCCCCCACCTCAAACCTAAAGCCTAAGGTGTACCATGTTAATTCTCTAAAGCCCTTTTATTCCAAAAAATTAAAAGTTTGTCAGTTTACAGCCCCCCCCCCCCCCCCCCAAAAAAATAATGCTGAGTATCCTACAGATGTCTACTACAAAAAAAAAAGTAACGGTGGCGTCAAAAAGGTAAACCTCTCAATAACTCTCTGACATATGCAGTGAAAGCAAATCAAAAAGCTGTGCACTAGCTTCGCACTAATGTTCTCAGCCACCCCAAAACAAACTAAATGGGCATACCACTCCATTAACACAGGTAATGCTTGCCCAATTAAAGCCCAATCTTACCAAGTGTCTCCTCAAGCCAAAACTGCTATAAAACAAAAAATCCAGAACATGCTACAAATGGGTGTAATCTGCCCCTCTAGCAGTGCATGGGCATCTCCAGTGGTTCTAGTTCCTAAACCAAATAAAAAAATATGCTTTTGTAAACTACCGTAAGCTAAATGCTGTAACTCGCCCAAACAACTATCCAATGCCACACACAAATAAGCTATTAAAAAAACTGGGACATGCCCAGTTCATCTCTACCTTAAACTTAAACAAGGGGTACTGGCAAGTACCACTAAATAGATCCACCAAAAAAAGGTCAACCTTCATCACCCGTTTAGGGCTGTATAAATTGAATGTGCTCCCTTTTGGGCTGCAAAACGTACCCGCCACTTTCCAACAACTTGTAAATAGTCTCCTAGCGGAATTAAAAAAATCTGCAGTCGCCTACCTTAATAATGTGGCCATCTTTTCTAATTCATGGGCAAAACACCTAAAGCATCTGCAAAAAGTCTTCAAGTGCATAAAAAAGGCAAAACTAACTGTTAAGGCTAAAAAGTGTCAAATAAGCCTAAACAAAGTAACTGACCGTAAACACTAGGTGGGTCAAAATTCTATCAACCCCGAACAGGCCAAAGTAAATGCTATCCAAAACTGACCTGTCCCAAAGTAAAAAAAAACAGGTCCAATCCTTCTTAGGCTTGGCCGAATATTACAAACAATTTGTACCGAACTACAGCCAAATCGCCGCCCCACTAACAAACCTAACCAAAAAAAACCACCAGCAAAATGCCGTTCAGTACACTAAAATGTGTCAAAAGGCTTTTAACCAGCTTAAAGCAACACTCATGTCTAACCCTGTGCTAAGGGCCCGAAATTTTAACAAACCTTTCCGAGTAACCACAAATGCGTCCAAGCGTGGTGTAAAAGCAGTTTTAATGCAAAAAAACCCAAATCAAAAATGCCATCCTGTCATGTTTCTCAGTAAAAAACGGTCTTAAAAAAAAAAAAGCCACTGGTCAATCAGCAAAAAAAAATGTTACGCCATCGTGTAAGCTCTAAAAAAGCTTTGCCCGTACATTTCAAAACGGCGTTTCCACTTGCAAACCGACCATGCTGCGCTCAAGTGGCTTCATACCATCAAAAACAGCAAAAAACTTCTTCGGTAAAGTTTACCTCTCCAAAATTTTAATTTTAAAATACAACACATTTCAAAAGCTTCTAACAAGGTGGCTAATGCACTCTTCCGTAAAAGTTTCTCAAAATCAACTGGTTAAAATCGTCCTTAAAATGTAAAAATTATTGTTAGTTTTTACATTATCAGTAGTATATCTAAAGGTGCATGTCTCTTCTTAACTCCGTTTTCTCCTAAAGCTCAAAAAAAAAAAAATCACAGCCAGTGTGGTACAGGCTGTCCAGCACCATCTGTAATCTGGGGGGGGGGGGGGAGGGTCATAACCATACAGCTAAGGGTAGCCTAAAATTCCTCCTTACCTATAAGGGGTTAAGAAGCTCAAATAATCTGGTTGGTACCTGACCAAAAGGACCAATGGGAAAAGAAAATACTTACAAATCTTGGGGGGAGGGGGAGAAGGCTTTGTTTGTGCTCTTTGTTTGTGTGTTCTCTGGGGAAGCAAAAAAGCATCAGGTCAAAAAACTCTGTCTCCTAAAATCATCCTAAAATAAGTCTCAATATTGCAAAAAATGTAAATAAGGCAAGATGTGTTAAATTATCTTTTGTTTTTAGCTTGTAGAATTTCCCTGTGCTTAAAGGGAGGCTTATCCCTGTTTTTTTGTAACTCTAAAGTTTTGCCTAAAAAAAAAAAATCCACTGTGTTTTAAATCTAATTACCCTGTAAAGTTACCTTCCAGCCTAATTTTACAGAGGTGCTTCTTTTACTTTTTTTTTATATAATAAAGTTCTGTTTTTTAAAAATCTGGTTTATCTATTTGGTTGGTAAATTATTCTCAAGCCTCCCCAGGAAAGGGAGTGAAGGGGCTTGGGGGAATATTTTAGGAACACAGGAACTCCGAGTAGTCCTCTTCCTAAATCTTTGTCTAACTCACTTGGTGGTGGCAGCAGTACCCATCCAAGGACAAAAAAAAATTGTGCCTTAAAAAAGTGTTTAACCTAAGGTGGTAAAAATAAGCTTGGGGGTCTTTCATGCGGGTCCCCACATCTGTACCCTAAAGTTCAAAGTGGGAAAAAACCCTAACAGCCACTTTTGTCACCTCAGAATTCTTGGTTCGTTGCAGAGCTGATACAGCCTCCATCATAACTTAAGCAAACCAGGGAGCTACTTTAAATTAAAGGAGCCCTGACTGGGTATCTCTAACTCGTTGCTCAACAATCTGCCCAGAATCTCCGTACCATCCAGTCCCTCCTGTCTCAAATCCACCTCTAATTCAGTGCATATGAGGGGCCTGCACAGGACAACCTACTGCTGTATCCTATTGCGATAGTTCTCAAGACACCAAGGACTGTGAGCCACCTTGTTACTCTTTGTCTCTAGCAAGAGGTAGCTTTGCCCGTGGTGGCTGGGTGTTAGGGGACTAACACCACCAGCCTCTTAGCCACTCAAGCACTCTTCTCTGGCAAGTTAACAATTGGTGTACCCCAGTCACTGAGTCCCTTTGAAGCATTCCCCTGTGATATCCAGCCTCTGACACAGAGTACTCACTGAAATTACAGATGGAGTACACTGCTTCTTTGGGGGCAGAGTACTCCAGTTTAACCTTAAACCACCACTCATGGATAACACACAGAACTTGTAATAAAACAAGAGAAGGTTTATTTAAGAAAGAATAGAAATTTGACTAAAAACAAGAAAGAGTGATGGAAACAAATGATTACAATATAAAACAAAATCATAAAATGCAAACTAGGGCCTACACTTGTTAATAGTTAACTTTCCTACCTGATAAAGTAGGTTTCCCCCAAAAACTTCAGTCTGTGGCAGAGCTGGCTGGCTTCACAACATCCAAACTTTCAAGAAAACACCCCTGCATCAGAAGATGTTTCCTCAGTGAATGGATACACAATGCCTCTCCCTACTCTGTGTTATACTGTAACAGTTTGTTGTCTCTAGTCATAGAAAGGGCCAGCTGCTGTCTGTTGTGAAGTTCCTTTTTTACCTTCAAGTGGTTTTGATTGTATACAGTTGTCTCTGATGGTTTTCCATTGTTAGTCTTGGGATAGAGCAAGTCTAGATGACTGAGTCTTGCATTACATCACTGGCTAAGCAGGGAAGGGTGACAACTCCCTCCTGCTTGAATGGGCCATCACCAAGACACATTATCTCCTGCTGACTTAGTTTTACTCCAAGACCATACAGCATACTTTCAACATTGTTACATTATTTCTTAAATATTACCCTGACACACACACACCTCACAACGACTATGAGTCTTGACAAGTTATGAGTTTTCCACTAACTATTTCACATGGTACTAAAAGCAGGCAACTTTAGACTCCAGATCCAAATGAAAAAGCAGGAGGCAGGAGTCTTCTCACACTGGAAACTACATGTAGTAAGGGAGGGCAAGAATATCAACCTCCTAATAAGGCATCAAGGATCAAAACATCCTTCCAAAAGGAACTTTCAGCAGATATAAGGCTACAAAGTGCAGGAAGGTTATGGCAACACACTGAAAATGCAAAGGCCTGAACCCCGTAGAACTGGCTGAAAAAAATAATTCTGCCATCGTCAGGAATAACTTTCTTACATCCCCTTTTGCACACTGTTCATTGTTATGGATTGGGTTAAGCCTTGTTGTTATAGGTCAGGATAAATGTAATGGCGTAATCAGGTGGCTGAAACCATTAAGTGGCCTATACCCCAAACACAGGTTCATGTCTCTGACCAAAACAAAAGTATATCCAAGGCCACTCAGGAATTTGAACAATGTGGGTAGGGGGCTGGCTGGGCATTGTTTGGGTAGGGGTATGTGCATGAAACAAGCAGCACAAGCTGAAGCATCATAGAAGCAGACAGAAAAGAAAACACCATTCACAGCCTGGAAGCACTGTGCATGGCTCTGGCCCTGGGAGATGCCGAGAGAGAAGTTTTGGGTCAGGATGCTCACTGAAAGAGGTTTGGACCTGCAAGCAAGGGCACTATCTTCTACTGTTTGATTCTTTCTGTGTTCAGGGATTGGGAAACAGGAATTTGCATATTCGTTGTAAACAAACAAAACCGCATCCAATACCTGATTCTCACTTGAACAATACCCCGAAGTTGGCTAGTCATTCAGATCAAAAAGGTGTAACATTATTTTCCTCTCTACCAAATTTAACTACCAAAAATATTTATTCTACTTCCTATTGTATATGGAATCTAACAGATTAGTTATCTAGAGTTGCCCAAATTCTACTCTGATGTGCAAGTCTGTTGATTTCAATGGAGTTGCGCTTTGTGAGAGCATGATTTGGCCCAATTAATAAATATTCCTTTAATACATTAATTATTCCATGCTTAGATTAGCCTTTTATGATTAGCGCTATTATGCTTACTGCAGTGTTACCACTAATAGGTTTGGATACAATTTAGTTTTGGCTAAGAATCAAAATAAGTCAGACTTTGCAAAACAATTTACAAGCAAAGCTCAGTGGAATTTAATCATTATTTAAAATCAGGCATATTTTCATTTATTGTACTCAGTTTTCTCCAAAAGAAAGATGTAATTGTAACACTTTGGCCTATTCAGCATACAGGAGGAACAATATTATTAACTTAATCTGTTGGCCTTAATAACATAGGATTTTTAAATGGGGGTTACCAATGATTAACCAGGAATGTGTTTCATTTTATAACTCTCTAATGAATATTAGTTTACATGGAAAAGGAACCTCCCAACTTCAAAATACATATTATTTTACATCAACAGAATGAGAACAGTGAGTGTTCCTATTAAATGATTTGGTTAAGCTACTTGATTTCATGGTAAAATATATTTTCACTAAAAGATCCCCACTACTACTTTGAATTTAATTGCATGAAACCCCATTGAGATTACCTTCTCAAATGTGCATCAAAAGCATATCTTTACAGAAGAATATAATACATAGGAAAGCAATTTTTGGCTTTTTTAAAAAAATGTTGAAATCTTTTTAAGTTGCAAAAGAACAACAGAGGCATAAAAATATAGAAGATGCACTGCTGGGGTGTATGGACTGAGGAGGGAGTAGACCTCTTGGGGAAAGAGAAAATTAATAGGGTCAGTTATACGAGTTCTATTTCTGAAGCATCCCAGCACCTGGGCAGATGCATAACAAGAAGCGAAATACACTAACATTTAAAACACACATTGTAAAATGCAATAAACACATGAGGGACTGCTCACTCCTGCTCTCCCTACAGAGAAGAATATCAAAAGGGGATGAGGCTCTGACACTCTCACACACATCTCTTTCCTGTTCTACAGGCCAGAGCAGAGCCCAGCACATGACGAGGGAGCAAATCGGCTCCATCTTCTTAGACTGTTCACATGCGTAAGAAAGGAGCAGTCCAAGAGACACTGTGCCTGCCTTAGGCACAGGGATTAACATTAAAGGAGTTTTGCCACTGATTTTAACTGTGTAAAATCCTGGCCCTATTTGTCCAGTGCTCCTCTTGAGGGGGTGCAGCTTCACTCTGCCCCTTACACATGACTGTGGGTTACAACCCACTGTCCAGTCCATTCAGTTCAGCAAGGCAAATGACAGCAGCAGCTTTTAGATTACTTTTCACCTCAGCAGCCCCAGCAGTATGGAGGTGGAGGGTATGGAGCATACATGGTAGGACTGTGAATCTACTGCAGCTCCAGACCAGTATCATGCATGTGTAAGACTGCATGGTAAAACTTTTGGAAAGCAATAACTAATGGAGTCAAGCCTCAGTACATTCTGTTACAAGTGAGGGGGAAATAGGAGTACATTGAGACACTGGATTGAATGCAATTTGAAATTTATGATATCACTTTATAACTGCTGGTGGATGGGAAAATGAAAGTAAGACACTGTGTTTAAAGACAATCTTGTTACTCTTGACAGATTGGTTGCCTTATATCATATTGGAATGACAAGAATGAGCGAGATTACATTTATGTAACTTTGAGACTGCCAATAGAAGAGAGAGTGAAATTAGGTTAGTCCCATTCTGCAGTAAAAGGTATAAGTACATAGTGCTATGATGTGATGGGAGAGATGCACAGCATATGTGATAGATCTAAGATTATAAATGAATTTGTGATTGCTGAAGATTTTTATATATATATAATATTGCCAAATAGGGAGGAAAATCATTTATTTATATATATAAAAATAAATGATTTTCCTCCCTATTTGGCAATATTATAGGAAATTGATGTATCTTATACCTAAGGGGCAGCAAATGATTGAACCACCAAAAGTAAAATGTCAGATACAGACAAACAATTATATTTTCGTATTATAGAAACTTTCCTTTGAAGGAGACTTGTTAAATTAGGAATGTGGAACTAGGGGGGAAATGAAGAAAAGTTACTGAATCATGCTACTCTGATACTTCCCATTTTGAGTGGAGTGCATGAATCATGAACAAGTCTGTATGTTTGTCACAGCCATGACTTCAGTGTCAAAAATAATGATTTTTAAGGGGGTTTCCAGAAAACCTTGTCTCCTTGGCCCAGGCTGCTACTGTCCAAGATTCCTCCATGATTTTTACAAATGTGGGTCTTTGAAGACTGCCACAGGGCTGGGGCTCCCAGGACCTCCAGACTCCTCAGCCAGCTGGCTCCTTAGGCTGCCTGACTCCCAATGGGAAGCCCAGGGAGCCAGTTGCCCTGGGAGTCTGAAAGTCCTGAAGTCCCCAGTACCACAGCAAGTCCATGTGGTGGGGATGCCCCAGAGCCGTGGACCCTGGAACCCTCTCCTAGGACTTCCTGGGTCTTGGTTCTATGGCAGGGACCCCAAAACCCTGATTCAAGCCAAGTTTTTCTGAACTTCAAGACTCCCGGCAATGGAGCCAGGAGCCAAGTTCAGGCTAAAGCCAGGGTGCCCAGGGGTTCCAGCTCCTCAACAGGGAGCTGAGAGCACCCAGGGTGCCAAGACTCCTGTCTCCATGGCAGGTGGCCCAGATGTCATGGCATGATAGGGCTTCCCCAGACCCATGGTCCTGGAAACTCCAGCTCCCAGCAGCCAGCCAGCTGAGCTGGCAGGAAACCAGGAAGGAACCCTGCTTGTGATTGGACAAAAGTTCATCGAATTTGAAAAATTTCCACAATGGTTCAGGTTCAACAAATTGGCATTTTCTGACAGAACTCACTGGAAAATTTCTAACCAGCTGTACTCTTGCATTCTTTGCTCTAATAAAGCCATGACTTTCCTAATTTTTGCAATGACAAACAATTCAGCCATGCTCCTCTAGCCCTTTCTGACAGGGCAGGGGAGTTGGGTGGGACAAGGGGCTTAGCCATGTCAGCAGGGTTGGAAGTCTCTTCCTTTTGGTGGCATCGTGTGCAGCTGAGTTCAGGTAGAACTCCGGGCACTCTCAATTGTCCCTGACAGATTGATTGGGGACACAGGGGATGATTTATTGGCCAAGGTCCCCCAAACCCACCCTAAAGGGATGTGGCCTTATATTACTTCTCTAGAGCACAGAATGCTATTCAGCACTCACCTTTTTTGCCCCACCCTCTCTGGACTTTGGTATGCTGCCACACTTTTTCTCATTTGCTGCTGGATTTTGTGTTCTGCTCTGGAAAAACATAGGAAGGACTTTACCCACATCACAAAATTGGCAGCTGGTTTTTCACCTTCCTTAGACCACATAAGAATTCTGGCTTGGGAGAAGGGATGGAGTGATGTATTTGAATGTTTAAATACCATCTGTTACAACTGTGAAACTACTGTCCCCTGTGAGGTCTTCCAGGCCTTGCTAGTCATTGCAGGACAAGGAGAGGATGCCTCAGGGTCTGGAGCAGAAAGCAGCACCTCTTGTCATCCCTCAGAAAAGGAAAGGATAAAGGTGAACTGTGTAACTGTCTGAGTCCAAATCCATGGGGTGATTTGGGTGGACTAGGGATTACCTCATTTTAAGGATTGTCTGTTAGGGAACCACACTGGGTTTCTTGTTGGATGGTTTATGGAGGAGAAGGGGAGAATTGCCTGGCAGTTCCTCCTCTGGTTCTGCAATGCTTCTAAGCCTTAATTCTAAGCAACAATTTTATTATTTACTGTATATAATTTGTAAAAATGTCATTGGAGCCAAACTGAAAAATAACTTGGGCCCTGATCCTGCAAAGATCTACACATGTGCTTGACTTCAAACACTGCAAATAGTTCCATTGACTTCAGTAGGACTGCTCACAATGCATAAAGTTAGCATCTGTGTAAGGCTTTGTGGGGTCTTATAATTTTGTGCTCTCTGAAATTTACTAAACATTCTTGTCAAATGCAGTTGTTGAGTTTTTAAAACAATTTAGGCTGAATTTAGAAGTTTCACTTGCAGAATGCTGTCAATGAGTACAAAATTTGAGGTTTTCATTTTTTTGTTTTGTTTTAAATACAAATAAAATCATTTTATAGCAAAACAATTGTAGATAAGTGGAAATTCAAATTCCATCTTTGCAATAACATACAAAGGAAAAAAATTATTTAAATCTGTTGGTACAGCTATGACCAGCAGTTAGTCAGCATTTCCCCATTAATTTCAGCTACCATATTTTCTTATAGAAGAAAATGTAAGGATTTGTAAACAAACCTTTTTTTAAAAAATTGACAATATAGAAAAAGATCAATAAAGTCCTGGCTAAGGGACTGATCTCACAAATACTGACTACCAGGAAAAAAGAACAGGAGTACATGTGGCACCTTAGAGACTAACAAATTTATTAGAGCATAAGCTTTCACGGGCTACTTGCATCCGATGAAGTTAGCTAGCGCCCATGAAAACTTATGCTCTAATAAATATGTTAGTCTCTAAGGTGCCACAAGTATTCCTGTCCTTTTTGCGGATACAGACTAACACAGCTCCTACTCTGAAACTGAATACCAGGGGCAGTGTTTGACTTCAGTGGGACTGCTAACAACACTTGGATAAAAAAGTGTTTGCAGGATCAAGCTCTTAATCAAAAACATTTTGGCACTTGAAGGAATGATACCAAGTACCTGATTCTGTAAGATGTTGATCCTTAGAAGTTCAGAAAACTAGGGTTAGAGCACAAATTTCAGCCCTGGAACCAAATCCTACTGATCTTACTCATGAGAGAGTATTTTCATCAGTAAGATGAGCACATTTGATTATAAACTTCATTGAGCATTTTTCTCTGAGACACCAAGTTTCTCAACTCTTACTAAAATAGGATCAGACCCATTGACTACAAAGAAACTGCATCTGTTTACACCAGCACTGAATTCTGGGTCAGAAGTTTGATTATAAACATTTGCCTGAGTAGAAATTTGGCCTACAAATAAATTTGAGGTTTAGCCTCCAATAAAAGTTTAAAATGGCTGAAATTTTCAATTTCAAAAAAGTTTTCAAACCGTATGAAATATAATGATGAACTATTATTTTGGAACAGTCACGCCTATACAATCACTCATTTAAAAATTCTTTGCTCATACAGTTAAAAATGCCTTTAATTTAGTTCTCTACAGAATCTACGAACTTAAGTACAAGTAAATAAGACCTCACCAGGCCTTAATTTCAGTGAAACTACTCATGTGTGTAAGCGTTTGAGGGATCAGGACCTAAGCTATGGAAAAATACATTTATTTACCTAAGAGATTAGATAGTTCTATCCTGGCAAGGTTATAATATGCATGCTTTTGGGGCAATTTTTAAAATACACTATTACCTGAGACTGGAATGCTTTCCTCTAGTAAATGCCAGATAATCTCCTGGAATATATTTATTTCAAAACAAACACGCACACAAATTACACTTAAATAATTACAAGGGCACTAGCAGAATTGTTAGGTCTGAAAGTTACAGTAACTTGACATTTGCCTCCTTTGTGGTTTTAAGGATTTCTACTTCTTCTTACCCCTCCCTCTCTCCCTCCTCCCCTTGTTGTTACTGCCGAATGAAATTTTGGCACCTTTTTATTGGGAGACACAGTGCAGTAGATGGTAGAGATTCTCTCTCTCTCTCCTCTTGCTTTCCTGTACGCATGCCATAGGTTTTTCAGTGCCTCCAGGACTCTGACATTCCCTGTGAGGGAAAGTTTGTTTTGTATTTTAATCACAGTTGGAATCTTAATTGCAAATACTAGAAGAAAACTCAAGCTTTTATCCTGGGGGCTTCAGTTGCTGATAGTTTGTGCACTGAATAGGATGCATTTTGTAATTATTAATGTCTAACAACCAGCAGAATGGTTTCACACCTCTGATTGGCAATTGATTAGTTAGCTGCTTCAGGCTAGTTTTAGCTTATTGTTTTTTCCAGGTGGACATCCTGCTTAACAGGATAAAGGTAATTGACCATCCTGCTGTATCAGCAGTATGATCCATAGCAATGAATAGAGACAAATACATTCTCTAGCTCTCCTTGGAACCAGTGTCAAAAAATCTGATTTGAAAAATTGGGTATGTGTATCCAACCCTTTACTAGGATGTGAAGACAAAGAATGCCTGCTCTATAAGGCTGATTCCCTGTGAATGTAACAAGCACATACAGTTATCCCAAATCAGGCATGCAGATTTGGGTTAGTTCAACCATCTGCTTAGATCTAAAATGTGTCTTCTCATTTGTCCCAGCCGGAATGCATTAATAGGAACACAGTCCATAGGAAATCATATATACTATATGTATTGATAAGACCACTTCCTCACATTATCGAAGTGGGAAGATGGTAAGTAACATTAGAATATTTAAAAGCATACCTGAATGTTAATTAAAGAGCAGCATAGTGTAATCTGCATACACCAGACTCAGTCTAAATGGCTATTTTGTGGCCAAATGTAGGGGTTAGTATTACAAACAAGAGTTGATTGGAGAAATTGACAGCACCATATTCCATCAGACTATGCAGTTCCAAGGTAATATTTATGTGTTGGTAACTGTAAAAGTGTTTGCTCTGAAACTATAAACAGGCAAGCACTTGTCCCGCCAGCTTGAACTCTGGGGGAAGGGAATAAAAATCTTTGTCAAAATGAAATTACTATCTCTCTGCTGCATGAACTCTGAGGGGTAAAGATTTCTAGGCAAACAAGGATCCCCCAGCTGTTTGGCTTGGGTTAGCCTTAGAGGACTTATACAGTTTGCATCTTACAGCAGCCTCTGTTACTGTTTGGAACCTAAAACTGTAACTCATTGATGTGTGTGTTTAACAGCTTTAACCTTGTAAGTAACCTTGTAAGTAACTTTTTCTTCTTTTCTCACCACCCAGAATTTTCATTTGAGAACTTCAGTGTTTTTGGTTTTTGCTTAGATTCAGAATGAAGCCAAATTAGAAATCCTTCATTAAACAGAATTTCCATCCTCTGCTACCAGCCTTCAACATTCAAAAATCATGAGCTGAGCCCCCAAAAGCCTTGAGACTGGCTTACAAGTCCTGAGATTTCAAATTATAATTAATATTGGGATCTTTTTATTTGCTTTCTGGTTTTTTGGACCTTTAAGGCTCACATTTTCAAGCTTTTTTTTTCTGTAACCTTGAGGGCTAGAAACGTTGGTTCTTTAAAGGAAAGCTGAAATTCTTGCACAGCATGACTGGGAACTAGGACTTTAAGAAAAATACCAAATATTTATTATCACAATAAAATCATGAGTTGGCAAAACTGAGGGATCAAGCATATGTGGACAGTCTGCACATGTTGACAAGCCTTCCCCTTCCCAAGCAGATTTCCTTACCCCATAGGTTCCTTTGCATTTGGATAGCTCAATATCAGGATACCAGACAGCCTTCTTTCAAAGATTTCTCCAAAGCACTAACAGACCCAGATCTGTAATCATCTACCAGACCTCACCAGAAAAGATTATCAGTCATACCTGCCTACTCAAGACATGTCTAGAACTAACTTCACTCCCACCCCTTTTCATTGACAGACATGTACAGACTAATCAGCCAGCAAATCTCCTGGTGTAGCTGTGTAATCACTCTAGATGTCTTTGCTTTTGCTTTTAGCCACCCCTTTTGCCTTCTCCTTGCCCCAACATCAGGTACCCAGCACTTACTTGCCCCTATTCTTAGGGATACATTTTAAAAAATATTTAGGTATCTAAAAATGCAGACAGGTGCCTAGTGGGAATTGATTAATGGGACTTAGGTGCCTACTTATTCTTGGAAATCCCACTTGGTGCCTAGTTGCATCTTGAAGAGTCTAAATATCTTTAAAAATCTAGCACTTTAATCTTACTCTTTGTTACACTTATCAAGGCCAGACAGGCACCTACCAGTGTAACTATGGTCATTAGTTACAGGAGAAAAAAATGAGAAGCAAATTGATTGTATTATGAAGCGAAGGGCAGGTGTATAAACAAACTAGTCAGCCATATACAGAAACATTGACAAAACTTAAATGATAGTTATAGACAATGGTCTGGGGATTCTGAAATTGTCTATCTAAAGTGATTGCAAAGTATAACCACATACATTATATTTGATTCCATTGCAGTTAATGTAATATATATTTTCTATACAGACCTTCAGGAGGTACTATACCCAAAAGACAAACTTTTCTCATATTCAAGAGTTAATATGGAGATCCTGTTTTATCCAGCTCATGTGGCATAAAGATCATGAATTACTACTAAATTCATGTAGTATGTACATGCGCAACATCCAATCCCAAATTATAACAGAAACATTAGTTGCAGCTGGAGAAGGGAGAAAAAATTTAGTTCCAGCACTAATTAATTAAACAATGTGCATATGAAATGTATTTACATGATATGTAGTGTACCACATAGAATGTGTTGCTTTTTAAATGATAAATATGCACACAATAATATGGCCAATATTAATACCCAAAAGACACAAAGTTAAGAGAGGGAATGTATGGGAGGCAAGGATGATCATGAAACTCATAGAATTTATTAAAGGTTGCTTGAAGATTTTGGACCTCGTTTTCCATCATCTCAGCTTAGCCTCCAAGTGCACATGCACAACTTTATACACTTGTGTAGCAGGGTGTCATGATTCTCCTGTGAGCCCATCTCTCAACAGGTGTTGCAATGCTGCAGGTTAATTACAGATGGCTCATTGTGGCAGGTGTGGCTCATTAGACTCCATCTTGAACATACAGGATATGGGTGCAGCTCTCTGTACATAGTCTATTGGTTACTCTCCTATATAACAGAAAATATAGAGGAGGCTCATGTTTTTTTACAAGTTTATTGGTCGGGGACTGAAGAACTTGCATCACCACCGCCTCCCCAAAAAGCCTGAATTAAATCCTCTGAATAAAAACACTTCATTGAGGAGTCTAGGGCTATGTCTATGCTGCAGCTGGGAGCAAGCCTTCTAGCTTGGGTAGACTGATCGATGCGAGCGGAGCTCAAGCTAGCATGCTAAAAAGATCAGAGTGGTTGATGCAGCTTTGTCAGAGACTCGGATGAGCCACCCACACTCAGACCCAGGGGTGGGCTTGAGAGCTTGAGCTGCCACCCAGGCTGCAAGGTCCACAGTGCTATTTTTTTAGCTCGAGCCCCACTAGTGCCAGCCTGTCTACCAGGTCTGGGAGGCTTGTTCTCAGCTGCAGTGTGGACATACACTAGAAGGCCCAGAAGCCTGTGAGATTTGTACTATGCTTATTAACAAATGAAATATAAGGATGAGTCAGCTCTGCTCTGCCCCCCCGTTCTCATTTTTATACTTTCTTGCCATTTTTCCAGTGAGGGGAAAAAATCAAAACAGTGAGGTTTATTCCAAGTGAAATTTTTCAGAAAATTTTATTAAGAAATTTTAACATTCCAACAGTTTTTGAATCCTTCCAAATGTGGTGGTTTTTTTTTTTTTTTGGCAAACTGCACTTTTTTGGCTAGCTCTAACTAGTGCATCCTGCTAGTTTGGGTGAAAACCAACAGTTGTTGCTGCTTTTCTGGTACAGCTCATCCTTCCATCTCCACCATTATTATTTTTTGTTGTTGTTCCTTATAGGGCCCATAACGTGCTAGACATGCTCTACAGTCACAAAGGAAGTCACAGTCCAATCCCCAAAGAGCTTAAACTCTTTAAATAATATAATATCTAGCACTTATATACACTTTTCATCACTAGCTCTCAAAGTGCTTTTCAAAAGGAGATATTATCCCCATTATACATATGGGGAAACTGAGGCACACAGAGAACATGACTTTTCTAAGGTCACCTAGTAAGCCAGTAACAGAGCTAGGAATAGAATCCAGGTCTCTTAAGTCCCAGTCCAGTGCTCTGTCCCCTAGGCCAGACTGCTCCCAGATCATGCCTGTGTGTGTGTGTGCGCATTCCGTCTCTCTCAGGAGGGAAAGACTAAGTCATACAAGTAAAGTAGTCAGGTAATAATCCATCAGTCAGTGTCATGCCCCACCTTTCAGCAACCTTTCTGCACTCTGGTGAGCGCCACTCGCACTCCATATTTCAGCATGACAAAAGCAGCAAGGATATTAACTCAGCTGTTCTTGGCTCTGAAAAACCAGTAGGAGACAATAGCATCTATGCTATATGCTGTGCAAACACAAAGGCAAACACAAAACAAAAAGGCAATTCATGCCCATTACGTTTGAATGTAAACCTTTCTGTTGTGAATATACGTGTTTTGTTAAACACTATCTGAACTATTTGAATCTCAAACTTACCATCCTGTACTCCACATGTTGACTCTTCATCTCTCTCCGCTTTGTCTTTCTGAGGAACAATACTGGCTTCACAGGTTGCAGATTTGACAGGAACGGGGACTGGAACTGCTGTGGTCAGAGACTCTCCTAGGCTTTGTCTTTACTGACCTAAGGTTTTTTACAGCAAGACAAGTAACATGCAATAGTTACATCACTGTAAAATGTTATGTGGAGATAAGACACTTGTAGTGTTTACATTGAGGTAGGAAGATTCAGTCAGCATTATAGTCCTTGTTCATGATTGACCTCACCTCATTTACCACACAGTAAACACTACAAGTGCCTCGTCTCCACTATATTTTTACAGGCTATCCAATGTGCATTAGTTATGCCGTGGTAAAAACACTTCTTTTTTTGTCAGTGAAGACAAAGCTCCAGAGGCGCTGCTCCCTCCATACCCATGCTTGGAAAACACCTATCAGATGGTCCTGGGGGAAGAACACAGGGGAGAGAAGAAAACTACAACTTACCCTAAAAACAGGGCTGCAGTTCCATTTGCATCAATACCTGTTTGATGTGAGCAATCACTTCAGGATTGAACCTGCAACACATAATAAAAAAAAATGAATAACATTTGTCAGTTACATAAAATAACAACAAAGAAGTAACTTACTACATCGAGCACTGCTACCCTGTAATGATGGTGCTCACCATAATAAATGCCAGGATTCTGAAACCGGAGACAGGCACAGAGGTACACTATTGCTATAGTCCGCTAGGGCATTTCCAGAAACATAAGGACACATGCATGAATCCTCTCTCAGAACAGACCCAATTATTATAACAAATCATTGGAACTTCATATTGTAAATGAGATGTATCTAGATACATCAAATATCTTAAATAACATCACAAACAAACCTGGCATTCCACTATGGAGACAAAGTGTAAATTTTTGTTGTTGTAATTTAATACAAAAATGCCATTTTATGTATTAAAGCACACCAAATTATGATTCAAGACCTACTGTGTTCTTCTGCCAATTTTTCAAGTACCTGCACCTGCTCTGTGTCAGAAACTGTGCAATATGGTAGGTGCTTATGGAGTGCCCATGTTAGTCTAATACAGCAACGTGTGCAGGGACTGCTGTGTCCACAGCTATGACACAAATATTTCCCCCCAAAATGGTTTGCAATACAAATGGAGAATTCAATCCACAGAAGGTTTACTTTTTTTCAAAATCTGCTATAAATTTGGAAGGAAAATACATATCCCGTAGTTGATAAAATATACTATGGAACAAAATAACAAATGGTCTCTTTAATTTGTTCTTTACTCTTTTAGATTTTATACTTTTAGAGAGAGAGAAAACACTCTTCCTTAGTAATAAAGACCTCAGCACTACATCCTGCAGTGTGAGGTGTGAATCAAGCATGTAAACAATTATTTTTATTACTTGACTATTTAAACAGTGGAGCAGAAGTTAAAAATAATGAATTCATATGTGTAATATCACAGGTAACTATGATACTTGACAGATATTTCATAAAATATCACAAAGTCACATGTGAAGTACATGTATGCTAAGTTGCTGTAAACTTCAGTTGGCATGCCTGACATTTCTTGGTGGTCTGAATTCAGTTTTATATTTCAAAGGCTATGAATGGAGACAGCTTTACAGTTGCTCTTGTCTCTTCTTGCCTGAAAGAACTCTTTAACAATTCTGAAATGTGCAAACTTTCATGTTTTTTGCTGAACCGTCTCCCTCATCTGACAAGAGACTAATTACTTACATTTACAGCAATATTTCAAATGGGAATAATCCAACTTTTCCTAATGTGAACATATATATATTTCACAGTTCTCTGTATTAGGCCAGTCAATTTTTGTTCTCTGCTGGATTCAAACCTGTGTCTTTTTAATATTTCTAAATGGGATTTTTGTTCAATTAAAAGTATGCATTACATACTTACTAAAAAGAAAAGGAGTACTTGTGGCACCTTAGAGACTAACCAATTTATTTGAGCATGAGCTTTCGTGAGCTACAGCTCACTTACTAAATTATGCGTCAGTTTGCAGCAATTGTTGTTTCTAGCAATGTAATAGTCTGAACAGAAAAGCTTTGAAATAACTGTCCACTTCTCTTTAGCACAGACTAATTACCAGAATTCAGACTTATCTGACAATAGCTGGAGTGATAGATTCTAAAACAAAACAGTTTCAAAATGCTACTTTAGAAAACATATATCTATCCTGGTTATAACTAGATGTTAGCATGTAATCATGGAACATAACGTCAACTTCTGGTTTCAGCACAACAATCTTCTCCCCAAGACCTGCTCAAACTCTTCATCTGTCAGAGAGATGTTGAATTAACTTGAAGAAACTGATTTGTATTTGGAAATTAAGTTACTAGTACTTGATTTTGGGGGTCCATTACTCATGCTTAACAACACTACTGTTTCCTAGGGGCCCAATTCAGCAAAAGCAAAAACAAGTCACCACACTGACTTTGCACAATGGAAGCAGAATTTTTCAAAGTTTTCCACTATAGACGCCACATAACTTTTCTGAAATCAGCCCAACAGGATTTTGACTGATGGTGCCAAAACAAGCTCATATTCTTGTAAAGGTTGTGCACTCTGTGTGTCTCTGTGCATAGGTGCTAGAACTAGGGGTGCTGCTGCACCCCCAGGCTTGAAGTAGGAATAACAACCCAAACGCATGGTTTCCGCCTTCAGCACTCCCACTATAAAAATTGTTCCAGCACCACTGTGTGTGTGTGTGTGTGTGTGTGTGTTATGCAGGTCATCTCAAATGAGCATCCATAAAAGCCTCTATACCACACTACAGTATCATGTGTGTCTGGTATGTGCTACATATCTCAGAGAATAATTTTTTTAGGAATATTATAGAAATTTTTAACAATTTTTATTGGGACTAGTTTTTTGTATTCCTCCACTGGTAGAGTGACATGCCTTGTATACTGATTTTTAGAAGTGCTGAGCAACCAGAATGCCAAGTGAAGTCAACAGCAGCTGTGGGGCATCAACTTCTCTAAAATAACAGGCCCCTAGGTAGCATGAGTCCAACCGTATGGAAATTAGGGGAGAGAAAAAATAACATTAATTCATTTAAAACATAAATGTGACCCAAAATAGCTTTCTGGATATAAAAATGTCATAGCTTTGAAGTCCAATATCTTGAGACATTCCAGACCTAGAAGCAAGTGCTATGTCTCCCATTTATAAGCTGTGAATTTCCACAATTCCAGTGGTACAAAGCTTCAGTATCTAATCCTGGAAAAAGGAAAATACACAGTCTGCGACTACTGGGGATAAGAACAGGTGAGCCAATCCTGAGCTTTGTAAGAGGCTTGTCCAGCTTCCACTGCTCCACCTTCTGCATCATTCGAGGAAGTAGAAGGGGACAATTGACTTAGTAAAGCATCTGCAGCCATGGACAGAGGGGGATGGGTAACAGAGCTAGGCATCTACTGCATGCTCAGAAGCAAACAACAGCAGGCAACTCTGCCTGATAAGATATGGGGGAGGGCTTATTCAGAAACCAGAAAGAATCAGGCGGACCTGGAAAGAGTGGCAGTGGTAGGGAGAAGAGGCGAGAGATGGGATCCCTCAGCTTAGAACCCTAAAAGGGCGAGTGCATGTGCCTTTATGGTCTGAGTGGTTAAGAAGGCTCACAGAGACTTGCTGTCTCACCAGACAAGTACATTCCAGCTAACAGTATTGAAACAGAACCAAACAAACATCACGTTGATAAAATGCACTATGCTAGGTTAAATGAGCAATTCTTGGGAGCGTATTCTATTAATGTTTTTACATTCCCTTCTTTCTCCTCTTCTCATTTTAACAAGCCTTGATATTGAGAAACTGTAGCACATGCATATGGCTGGTCATGATTAAAGTCTAGAAAAATGTATCTTGATCACGAAGCCCTGTGTCCTAATTAACTTGCCCATCTGAAAAGATGAATAATGGTTCTGCTGATATGAGGGCTAACTTGTTATAAACATAAAATGGCACTACTTACATTTCTGGTGGCCTGAGTTCACCATGTTTTATTTCAAAGAATATGAACGGAGACAGTTTTACAGTTGCTTTTGCGTCTTCTTACTTGAAAGAACTTTAATAGTTCTGAAAATGGTAGACTTTAATAGTAGAAACAATATTTCTATGACAAAGTGATCTGAACAGTTATTGGTACATAAATGCCATTACTAAAGTTGTTCAACAGCACCTTTTAAGTCATAAGCATAAATGTACTGTAGCACAGTGCTTGGAATTCAGCTATTTAGAGATAATTGGTAGAAATAGAAACATCAGTCATCTAAATTCAAATAATATCATACTTGAAAGAAAAAGTAACAATGTTTACCCTGTTGCTTAGGCGTGGGTTTGTTTATTTGCAGTCAAATCATAATTTATACTGGCTTCTCACATACTGATATGTTGAGGAAATAAACAGCAAATATAATTTCTAATCCATCTGTTAGAAAGACAATAGTCAGAGGTTTTTCTGACAGGTTTAAAACCTTACATTTTGCAGAAGTGCATTTTCCTGTTCAAAGCTAACAAATGGAGCCCCAGAGTTTCTGTTATGTTCAGCTTTCTCTCAGCTCAGGGAGGGGAAGGGAATTACTTTGGTATGTCTCCCTCATTCTCTGCCACACCACTGGCTCTGGCAAAGGTTAGAGCAGCCTGGGGGTTGTTGTAATTTGTGCCCGCTGGGCCGGCTACTGTGTCTAAAGGACAGTCCACCATCTGAGCAGTCAGACCACCAGACACTCCGGCCACTCCTCCTACCTATCTCTGACACACATCCTGTATTGGGACTTTGGAGAGAGTGAAATAGGAGCCAGCTACATTGGCACTACGTTTCCTGGGGACGCCCACATGCTCCATCCCTAACAAGGAGCCTAGAGACAGATTGTTCCCTTTCCACTACATAAGTATTCCAAAGAGAATATGGCCCATAAGGCCTATCCAGTTATATTAATGCTATGGTTGGCAACTTTCTACTTGCACAAATTCTACCCTTGCCCCCCCCCACTGGCCTGCCTCTGAGGCCCCGCCCACTCTCCAAAGCCCTGCCCCCCACTCACTCCATCTCCCCACCCTCAATCACTCGCTCATTTTCACCAGGCTGGCTCAGGGGGTTGGGATGCAGGAGGGGGTGACGGCTCCAGCTGGGGGTGCAGGCTCCAGGGATTGGGCCAGAAATGAGGAGTGCAGGGTGTGGGAGGGGGCTCCAGGCTGGGGCAGGGGGTTGGAATAGCGGGAAGGGGTGACGGCTCCAGCTGCGGGTGTGGGCTCTGGGGTGGGGCTGGGAATGAGGGGTTTGGGGTGCAGGAGGTTGCTCTGGGTTGGGACCAAGGAGTTCGGAGAGTGGGAGGGGAATCAGAGCTGGGGCAGGAGGTTGGGGCGGGGAAGGGGGTGAGGGGTGCAGGCTCCCGGTGGCGCTTACCTCAGGCAGCTCCCAGAAGCAGCAGCATGTCCCCTCTCCAGCTTCTAGGCAGAGGCTCAACCAGGCGACTCTGCACATTGCCCCTTCCACACGCGCCGCCCCTGCAGCTCCCATTGGCCACACTTCCCAGCCAATGAAAGCTGTGGACTTGGCGCTTGGGGCAGGGGCAGCGTGCGGAGTCCCCTAGCTGCCCCTCAGCGTAGGGTCCACAGGGAAATTCCGCTGCTTCCAGGAGCCGTGCAGTGCCACAGCAGGCAGGGAGCCTGCCTTAGCCCCGCTGTGCTGCCGACCGGACTTTTCACGGCCTGGTCAGCAGAGCTGACTGGGCCACCAGGGTCCCTTTTCGAAAGGGTGTTCCCGTCAAAAACCGGACACCTAGCAACCCTAATTAATGTCCTTTATTATTTGTATGGTCTAACAGTATGCAAGGTATTTTACAAATATACAGGGAAACAAAGGTTCTGCCCTAAAGATTTTATCTACCTAGACATAAAAGGAACAATATTTATGTAAGTTTCATTTCTGAAAGTTGAATAAACAATAGCTGCTGGATGCTATCTAACACATCTGCTACTGGGTTATAGTATTACCTTGACTTCACAAAACAACAAGCAATAATTTTTGCAAAAGGCAAGAGTCCAGATTGACTCCTGTGTTACTCCAATTTTACACTAATGGTCTCTCCATATTTAAACCAGCATAAAAATTAAGTAACACAAGGTGAATCAGGTTCACTGTGTCTAAACTAGTCACATTTGCCTGGCATTCAGTTATCTCCATATATTATTCATCTCACAGCAATAATGCTGTTGTTTGCTTTTTTTAAAAAAGCAACTGACGTAAGTATAGATGGAAAAGAGCTTGTTCACCTTTAATTTCTTACCAGTAGATGTTATATTCACATAACTACCCAGAATTTAATCAATTCTGTTAATGTCACAAACTGACATGTTAATCAAGCTTGAAGTTGAAGGAAGAATAGCCACACTAAGGATAATGAAAGCTTGAAACTCTTATCTTAGTAAGGGCTTAGCTACTATGGCAGTGAGCCCTGTAGAAAACACAGAGATAGACAGACATAAAAACATAGGGCAATAAGCCAAAGAAACATGTGGTGACTAAAGCTAAAACTCTATATTCTCACAGGTAATTGTTCTCCATTTGGATTTTACAAAATAAAGCTTTATTTTATATAACATCTTTCATGAAAACTCCAATTATATTATTTAACTTTGTAAAGCATTTTGGGAATACAGAGTCCAAGTGAATAAAAGAGACAGAAATTTAAAGGTGCAGTAACGGAGGAGAGAGATGTTTAGGTATAATTTGAACAGCCTGAGTCAATGAGGCAGAGAGATATAGAGAGGCTATTTCATATAGAAGGCACAGCAAAGGAGAAGGCTTTTGCACTGAGAGTGGAGAGACTGTGTGACGTGAAGGAAAGGAGTACATTTCTCCCTAATAAAGTTTTCCTTCCTGCTCTACGTCTGTCCCATTGGCCTTATTACAAAATATTACTCCACACTCCTACATATGATTTACCCTTTATGTGTCTGATCCAAAGCCCAACAAAGCCAAAGGGAGTCTTTCCATTGACTTCAATAGATTTTAGATCAGGCTCTCCAAGCAGAAAAGGAGACACTGGTTTTCTAAATTTCACATCGGGCTCAGAGAAAGAAAATAAGACAAAAGCAAGAGTGAGCTCTCTTATCCCTCCCCTCTCTCTAAAATGAGTCAGGCCCTAAAAACTTCCTGAAAAATGCTAATGTCTGGTAGCTTGAGTAAAGAGTAAGTGTATAAAGTCACTGCAGATTTTTATTATTCTTTTTATCACGATACCTTTACTCCATTCAACTCAAACTCACATGGACCGTCATTACCATAACAATACTATATTGCATATATGTCAATTCAGCTTCCACACCGTCATCCTATCCAGCTTGCCCTTAACTGCTACAGCTGTATGAAAAACAGATGTTTTCAGTTTGCTGACAATTAAAAAAAATCAGAAATAAAGTTTATTTGAGGTCAAATGAAACGTTTCATTTTGATTTTGAGCAATTTTTAAACTTTTTAAAAAATAAAACTGAAGGAATTTCAAAGCAATAAGTCATTTCAAAATGAAAAATCCAAATGTTTTGTTTCAAAAATAAAATGTTTTGATTTTTTTCAGAATTTTTTTAGTGTTTTTGATTTTTCAACTGAAAGAATTCAGTGAATTTAACATGAATTCACACAATGTTTCTGTTGACCCAAAACTGCATTTTTTCACCAGAAAAAAGTTTTGGTCAAAAAACTTCACACAGCTCTAACCTCCTCATTTTGAAGTTCCGCCCTGAATCAGTTCTCTCACTCAGTATGATGGCCATACATTTGGCTTTGTCTTCACTAAACACCACTCTCTCTATGGGTATGTCTACACTGCAATTAGACACCTGTGGGTTGGGCTTGTGGGGCTCGGGCAAGGGGCTGCATTGCAGGGTAGACATTCGGACCCTGAGCCTGAGCTGTGGGACCCTCCTACCTCACAGTGTCCTGCAGCCTGGGCTTCAGCCTGAGCCCAAAAGTTTACACTGCAATTAAACAGTCCCTTAGCCCAAGCCTCACGAACCAGAGTCAGCTGGCATGGGTTTTTAATTGCAGTTTAGACATAACCTATGTGACTACTGTTAAGAGCTGATGTAACAGCCACTACCTCACCTGCTTAAGGCTTTGCTCACATACAACCCACCACCCAACCCTTCTATGGTCTCTGCTCCATCAATGGCGTCAGCTTTTCTGCCATTGTTAGCCTCCCCACTGTCGTCTCCTCTATAGATTCAATTGAAAATTCATTCCATTCCACTCTCTCTGCCACCTTGGATTCCTATTTCCCTTGCTTCCCCCATAAAGTCTGTTCCAACAACCCTAAACTCTGCTAACCTCAGTATCTGCTTCTCGCACACCTGTTAATGTGAGGCTGAACATCTTTGGAGACAACCTCCTGGACACATGGATTTTACTATAAATGTGTTCCCCTCCAGTTATATTATCTTTCTGATCAAGCATCTCTATTCTCATTGACACCCACACTCACAGCCATCTATTCTCCACCTTTGACTCTGTTCTAAAACCTACCCCCTCCACCCTTTTTCTTTCACAACAAGGTTCCTTTACCTGTTTCCTTCTTCTAATCCCTCCACTTTCTCCAGTGACTATATTCCCCCCCACGACCTCTGGATATCACTTGTCCCCGCTTTCATCCCTTACTTTTCCATAAATATTGTGGTGATTTCTTTTACATTCACCCTCCTGCATGGAATGCTCTCCCTGAAGTAATCCATAAAGCCACTACCCTCTCCTTCAAGTCCCTCTTCAAACTCCGCTTCTGCTGCGAACCCTACCAGAAGGCAGTCAACCAACAATGACTAGGTTGAGCAGCAGCTGGGCATAGCTGATATTTTTAATATAAAAAAAAAATCAAGTACCTTGAATCAGTGAAGATGTGCATAGTAAGGTATATAACTGTGTGATCTCTTTACTTTTTACCCTCATCCTAATATCACCTTCTTTTGGTTTGTCATTTTCACTTGTCTTTTGTCTCAAGATATACTGTGAGTTCTTTAGGCCAGGTACCATGAATTTCTGTGGGTTTATACAGTGCCTAGAACAATGAAAGGTTGGGGGAGAGAATACTCACTGGGGTCCCTTGGTGCTACCCAAATATGAATAATAATGCAAATAACAATAAAAATATAATGGGGGTCTGGCTCATCAACATAAATCTACTCCAACACTGGAATATAGTCTCTCTGAGGTAGACAGAAATACACATTTTACCAGCAGATCTATAAAATAATTTGGGAAAGAAAAGTAATTTATCCAGTTGAATCTATGAGAGAAATTTTAGGCGGGCATGACATAATTACCTGTAGTAGAATTTGGACAGGAGGATACTGGGGCTAACACATTACAAAATTGCTTTGGAATCGTTAATAAATATAAGCAGTCAGAAGGACCTCAGATTTACATCCCATCTTAAAGGTGGATCACCAGCACTGGAAATTCAGCTGTTGCAGAATTGAAACCATCTGAATTGCACAGAGTTGTTGACTTGCTGAAGGCAATAAATAAAACATTATATGGGTCATTTTTCACTTCCCTTTCTGTCAATATCAAATACCAGCATTGTTAAAATTCAGAAACATGCCACTTTTTACCACTCTACCAAAAAAAGTGTTGACCTAACCAGCAAGATCAGTAATTGAAATAGTTGTCAAAAGCAGGAAGACTCCCAGATTCAGGCTCTAAGCAATGGCATAGTAAATTTCACCCAGATTTCTGATGCCTTAAAATGTCTGAACTAGCCCTCGTCTTTTATGGGGTGAGAGATAAAGAACATTTCTTGACTACTAAGAGAACTCTCCTACCGTGCCGACTAAATTGAATCTTTTCAATACATTTTTAAAACTTTTTTTAAAATGTCTTGTAATCCTAAACTAACTACCACAAAGTTCCCTTGTTTCCTCTCTCAGAGTCTCTTGGACAGTTACTGATTTTTTTAAGAATTTACTATATATGCCTTTGGTTATTTTTGTTCAATTTCTTCTTCTCAAATAATGAATTAAAGTACATAAACAGGCTACAGCTGTTTAGGTTTCTAAATTCTGATACCTCCCCCGCATGGGGCCACAACCTCCTTAGTCTTTGACTTTTCTGTAGACTGAAATCCAATACTTTTGTCTGCATCTGCTACTAAAAGCCTTTTTTCTCCAGCCATGCCACAGCTCCCTTGTGGCTCATTAAGCACATTTACATTTGGCTCTTAAAATCCTAAACAGCCCATTTCACGCCGAGCAATAGTGTACTGATGAAAGAAGCACTCTACTTATGGCTTGTGTGATGATGGCAAGAACTTCTTTGATTCTTAGCTCTGGTCTACACTACAGATTTAGGACGACATAAGACAGCTTACGTTGACCTACCTCTGTAAGCGTCTACGCTACAATGTTGTTCCAGCCGATGTAAGTCATCCACTACACTGACTTAATAACTCCACCTCCATGAGCGGTGTAGCGGGTAAGTTGATATAGTTGATGCTGTGTCCGCATAACCATTGTGTTGCTTATATTGCCTGTTGCCTCCCGGACCGCCAGGCTGATATCTGGAGCCACGCTGCCCAGACTGGCAGATGGAGCCCTGCCGGGCTGATAGTTGTGCCCTGGCAGGCTGACAGCTGGAGCCCTACCACACGGGACTGACAGTTGGACCCCCGCTACCCAGGGCTAACAGCTGGACTCCTGCTGCCAAGGCTGACAGCTGGACTCCTACCAACAGGGCTTACATCAACTGTTGCTGCCTTTCAGAAGCTGTCCCACAATGCCCCGCTCTGATAATTAAATTGGTGCAAGCGCTCCTGGTGAGGATGTATATCACTGGCAGAAGGAGCGTAGTGTGGACATGCAAAAGCAGTTCAATTACTGCAGTGGCTGTATGTCAATGTAATTTAAATCAATTTAATTTTGTATTGTGGACTTGCTTTTAGACATCCCCACAAAGACCTTTTTCATATTTTTTGGATATAAACAAAATCATATAAGCAATATTTTTGGCAAAAGGCAAGTTTGCTGCAAAAGTACTGAAGTTCTGAAAATGGTCAGTGCTTATTCTGTAGTAGAGATCATTTGACACAGCAGAATTAAGGATACCATGAAATTCAACCGAAAGTTGTTAAAAAAAAAAGAAGGGTAAATTAGGGATCTGTCCTAATCCTGAAGCCCTTCTGCTGGTAAAACTCGCATTGAAGTCCACACAAACTACTCCTACATCACGTCTGTAGGACTGGACCCTTATGCACTGTATACTTGTGTTAGTAGCTTCGACACCCAAGTGTAGATGGGTCACCTGCTATCATCAACATTCTTAATATTGTATCGATTATGCCTAAATTAGCAGGGTTACTTACACCACATAAATCTAATATAATACCATTAACCTACCCTGATCCTATCTCCTTCCCAAATTCCCATTAAAAAGGAGCCTTGCCAAGTGTCTGGAAAGTTAACAGGTCCAGGTTCTGGCAGACAAGAGCAGTGAGCACATTCCAGAGGAGAGGAGCTCCCACAGGTAAAGATGGTAACTCCCTTGCTTCTATATTCCACTCTGTTTGCACTTCTGTTGATTGAAACTGTGGTAGCATGGAATAAAGAGAGGCAATCACTTAGGTAACCCAGATCCAAACCATTTAGTGCTTTAAAGGTAAAAGATACCATCTTGAGTTGCACCCACCACCCTACAGGTTGTTAGTGCAGCTTGTGGAGCACAGGTGTAATAAGTTAACCAAAACTTATCCTTAATAAGCAAGCTCTGAATCCTGAACCAACTTTATATTCCAAATGGTCCCTAAATGCAGCTCCAAACAGTGTATCACATTAATCCAATCTAGAGGTAATAAGGGCATGGATAAGTACAATAAGATCTGCCTTGCACAAAAACAGTTGTTTTTGCCTTTGTAGGAGCAGCCAGAAAAGTGTTCTCTTCACTGCAACTGCCACAGACCCCTAAGCTGCAAACATGACTTCCAAATAACAGACATCTATCATCAATGCCATGACTGATGTAACTCTAAGTAAGCCTTCTGGTTTCTTCCCAAAACTTACTAGCAATCTCAGTCTTAGCTGGATTGAGCCTCAGCCAGGTGACTTTGCTCTCTCACAAACACAGCTGTCAGCTCCACGTACCAATGGGATCAGTCATAATGGAGATATACCACAAGGTACCAGCCACATATTGCCAGTGCTGTATCCCATATATCAGGTAGAACCCTGCAATACACTACATAAGAATGCCTAGAGGTGCAAGGAATACTTGTCTAAAAAACCACCCTTTGAGTCCTCTTGTACCAGAAGGAGAAAAGCCACTTCAAAATAGTTCCATTCATTGCTAAAAGGGACTGCAGATATGTCAATAATACCTCGTGGTCAATTTCATCAAAGGCAGAGGGCGGATTTAACAATATCAGAATGGACATATTGTCTTTGTCCATAGCCTGGAGAATATTACTGATTAACGGTATAACGGCAGTTTCACTCCCATAGCCAGATCAAAACCCAGAGGAACTAAGAGCAAGGAAATGTAAAGACAGCAAACATTACCAAAGCTGTTTGACCAAAACCTTCTGAATGATTTTCCCAGATTATGAGATATGATACTATATATTTTTGATCATCAACAGACAGGGATATTTCTTGAGGAGGTACCTTGCAACACCTCTTTGAGAAAACCTGGCATCCTACCCTCAGATAAAGAAGCACCAATTATCTCCACTAACAATGGGCCCATTGTCCCAATGCTAGCCAAGAACGATGTTGGTCCAGCGTACAGGTGGTCGCCTGAAGCCACCATCTCCATTCAGAGTCACCAACTAAAATTCAAGCAAAGATGGAGCTGTGTGCAGAGTCTGCGAGCTGTGCCTAACTGAAGTGAATAATATTCTCTGATGTGAATTTTCTGTCCTTTTTCTCTTTGCAGATGGCTTTACTTCTGAATTGCCAAATTGAAAGAAACAAAAAAAATCCTCTTAAGATGTCAGAACAAATATATAGACCTTCAGGACTCAATCTACACCTCCTTCAAATCCCTCCTCAGGACCCACTACTGATGTGATGCCCACAAGAAATCAGCCAATGACTGACAGTTAGGTCAGAGGCAAAAGCAGCGACAGCCCTTTAAACTATTTAGAGCCATCAGGTTGTGCATGTTACCTAGCCTACATAACTGCACTCAGATTAGCATTGCCTTCATCCTCTACTTTACTTCCCTCTTATGGTTTCTTATACTCACTCACTGCAACTCGTTTTAGATTGGAGTGTAATCTCTTAGGAGCAAGGGTTGTGTCTTCCTGTGTGTTTGTCCAGTACCTAGCACAATCCCTGGGCACTAGTGAAATGCAAATAAAAAAATAAACCACTAGTGCTTGGAAACAGACTCATGGAACATAGTCTTGCTTTGTGATACACCCAACCTGGACACCACTGTGAAACAGCACAAGAGAGATTTAAATATAGGTAGACTATACATCACCACACCTTTTGTAAGGTCAGTGTCTTCAAAAGCAGAGCCAAGGCTACAGTATCATAGTTAGTGGATTTGGGATGACACAATGACCCCATCCAACTCTACCACCTTTTCCAGAAACAAATTAGCCTGGCAATACTTCCTGCAAAATCACAGTGACACACTTTCAACAGTAGTGATTGGTTTCCATTTTCAATGCTATCTTTTCAAGGAAAGGGCTAGAATCTTACTATTTAACTATTAGATGAAATTGTCTTTTACATTTATAGATTTCCCCCCAAATAAGTAGTTATTTAAGCATGGACTTCACAGGTGCTGTATACTTGAAGACTGAAAAAAATTCTAGAAGCACTATACAGTGCTTTATCAGTGCAAATGCCCATGTATTTGGAAATTACTCAAGCAAAATTCCCATTGAAATAAAATCTAAGAAAGGGCAGCAGGATTTGGCCCAGTATTTTATTTCCGTCTTATTAAAATGAGCTGCCTTTTAGAAATATAGTACCTTCAGAGAGTCAAGAGAAAAAGACCTTTTTATACTTGTAACTAAATGCCTATGGTAAGATTAAACACTGTAATCACTTTTCATGCATTTTTAAAATGTTAATTTTTGTTTGAAATATTTAAATGATTTTCTTATATCTATTAATAAATAATCTCATACCTGTGCATATACTGTTGGCATGCACAGCAAAAATGATTGCTATGGATTTTAATTCTTTGCTATGCCATGTAGGAGGTCACAGCTATCCATTAGGTGGAAGATTAAGGGTAGAGATGGAATGGACCTCATTTCTAAGAGACTAAACTGTTTCTGAAACAGGATCCCATCTAGATGACGGATGGTTGATGCCATCATATGGTGTTTTATAGGCTGCTGTTAAGTGAAATTTTGTTTCTCAAGGGGTTTCTGGTTTAGGCTTGTAAGAAAGTTACTGTCAGTTTTCACTTCTGAGATATTTGGAATGACTATAAAAAGCTTTTTAGAGCAGAGCAGTCAGTGTGAACCACAGTCCAAGTAATATTTTGGGCAAAGAAATATAGGAAGTATATGACCATGTTGCTCCATGAACAAGCCCTATGTATATTAATTCTGTTCACTAAAGATTAGGGGTCTTGCAGTTTCATTGAACTTACTCTGAAGGCTGCTGAAACCCTCTTTGTAGAGCAGGTTTAATTTTATTTGAACTGTTTTAGAGGACATCTGGTGTTAGAGATAACAATAGCCTCAATATGTGAGATGTTTTACTGTGATTTTCCTGCCAGGATTATAAAATCCATTGTTAAGTGAAGTCTTAATGGAAAATGTTACACTGAGAGGATAGCACGTGTGTGTAATTTTTTTAATTAAAGAGAAAACAACAAGTGGCCCTGTAGCCTGTGGTGCATGTGCATGTTAGATAAACTTAAACACATTGTTTGAAAGACAGAGAAATTTCAGAAACAGACCGTTGTATTCACTACTTCTTTAGATGCCGGCAAGCCATCCCTTTGCTGACACTTACTGAAATATTATTTCAGCTGGGAAAGCAACTACATGACTTACAGTGACTCTGAGTCTGATCCAAATCACACTGAAATCAATGGGGATCTTTCTATGTAGTTCAATGGGAGTTGGATCAAGCCCTCTGAGAGTTGGAAATAAACATAAATCATTATACTTTTTTAGCAGAAGTTCATGATTTTACACTGAGGTCCATAATCTCATTTCACATGGCTTTAAACTTGTAATGGTATAATCCACCTTAAGGACAGCTTTCCACCACCAAGAATATAAACCACTATTTTCAGCCCAGGAAGTCAAGTCACTGGGGATTCCCACAAAGAAAGAATATGACAGACTGACAACCCCCCTCCCACCTCAAAAAAAAAATATTTTTATGGCCAAACTTCCCTCTTCTGTTCTTGTATTAATGCCACTGTAACCAAAAAATTAGCCTCCAAGTTCTCAAATTTCCTTCCTGTTTTTCTCTCCCATCTCCAATTTACAGTATTTCATGCTTTTTAATTTGTGGGTCTGTAACTCTGGCTAAAGTTCTCTTCAGCACAGTTTATCAAAAATAGCAGAGTGTATCGGCAGTAAAGAAGTAAGTCCCTCCCTTCCAAATTCCATTAAAAATGACCTCAACAATACCCAGGAAGGTCATTTATCTTACAATATGTGCAAATCCAGATGCACCTCAGCACCAGAGGTCCAACAGCAGTAGAAGATGCCATCCTGTCACTTTGCCAGTGTGGCCAGATTGCTGCAGCTTGACTTCCTCCTATAGATGCTGGATACGTATTACATAGTTAACTTTTGATGACGAGTTATTATATGCTAACACACTGGACCACAAACCATCTGTTACTCCGTATTTGTACAGCACCTAGAACAACAGAACCCAGATCCTGTGTGAGGCCTCTGACATGACTATAATAAAAATAATAATGGAATTGCCACAAGCTTCTATGAACCTAAAATGATGGGCACTTAGGTGTGGAAAGTACTCATTAGGCCTACTATAAGGCATGAACTTGCCCATGTGTGCCCCTAACTGTCGCACATATGAATTATAACCAGGGGGATTTTAGGTGCCTGCAAGCTGATAAATGCCTGCATTGTACTAGGTGTCTGCAGAGTTTGTGCTATAAAACTGGGTGTGCAGCCAGTACCACAGCACAAACCTTGCAAGCATCTAGTACAATGAATGCACCTAGCAATCAAGTGGAGCTAAGTCCTGTGTTCATACAACCAAACATAACACAAGACCTGCAGGCATTCAGCATAACATGAGTACTGTATTAGGAATCAGGGCCTGCTCCAGAGCTAATCTCCTGGCAAATGCATCAGTACAGCTGGCCTGCAGCAGACTTCCTGACTGGCTGGAGAAGCCAGCAGGCTGGCTCTTAAACAAGCAGCTTGCTGGCTGCCTAATGCTTGTGCCTACTAGTATGTTTGCTCTAGCGTTGCTGTGTTCCTGCTTTGCCCTCTTATCTTGAACCTCTGCTTGCCTGCTGTCCTGCTCGCTCCAGTTCCTGACCTTTGGCTTCGCCTGTGGCTTTGGCTTCTGACAAATGACTGTGGCTTGATCCTTGGTTCTGGTATCCAGTTCCTGCCCTCTGGTCTGACCCTTAGCTCTGGCTTCCAACCACTGATTCTAGTCCTTGGTTCCTGATGCCTGCTCTTACCATTAGGCTAGACTGCCCTCATCCCAATTGGATAACCGTGAGTAGCAATATGTGGACATCTCCTATTATCCTGCATCTAAGGCAGTGGTTCTCAAACTTTTGTACTGGTGACCCCTTTCACACAGCAAGCCCCTAAGTGTGACCCCCCTTGTAAATTAAAAACACTTTTTTATATATTTAACACCATTATAAATGCTGGAGACAAAGCAGGGTTTGGGGTGGAGGCTGACAGCTCGCGACCCCCCATGTAATAACTTCGTGACACCCTGAGGGGTCCCCACCCACAGTTTGAGAACCCCGATCTAATGCCTGTGAGAAAGTGCATGCATGCTTTTAAAAAAGTATTTTCAGATTTTTACAAACGGTCTTTGAAATTAGTTTTCTCTGAGTGAGCACGTTAGTGTGCACTTTAGTATCCCAATGTGAACACATAACTGTTTCTTTGGGAATCTGGCCCACATATTTATATAGTGTCCAGTATATTGTTAATTCTGCTGGGATCCCATAGCTAAAGACCAAGGCATGGGGTTAAATAAAATTATTATCAGTGGCTTAACTAGTGAGAACATCTGTTTTGACTGGAGAAATAATAGCCTATTGGGAATAAAATCCTAGTTCATATAGAAGATTACTCAGTGCTCTCAGGCATGAGATCAATCCAGCTGCACAGAAGGATTTTTCCTGAGTTGTCCAAACAGGGTTAACACCCCATTCCGCAATTATTTCTGGTGGGGTCCGAGCTCCACAGTCAGAATTCCTTACTTGGTCACATCTCCCTACCACTGACCTATTAAACAAAAACTTCCACTACTTTCTGCACCTCTGCATGGCTTAAGGTTACAACTACTTACAGTATGTCTCGTACAAGTACACCATCTGGCTAATATAACGCTGAACACTCAATATCCATTGCGTCAGGGCTGACCACAAAACCACCTCTGAAACTCATAAAGTTAGCAATTTCTCCACGGATTTCCCTTCTGATCCAATGTACAGCCTTTATGATTCATGCTTGCTACAATACCCTGCTTCAGGCCCCAAAAAGATATTCAGCAATATATTAAAATTTTGATAGCTTGCTAGCTTTGTTTACCATCTAACTTACATACTCTTAAAACCCTTCAAGGTCATCTAAAACCCAAGTTTTTAAAGAAAAAAGTCACTGCATGGTACAGTGAACAGATATTTTTAGACACTACTCAGCCAGTTACAGACCAAACTAACAAACTTATGAAAGACTCCTTACATGTGCATATGTTTTTCTTGATTCAGATTACGTCAATGAATTTAGCCACTGCCAAATTGTTTTCTCAATCCCAAGTGAACCAAAAGTGCATCCAACTCTGGCAAACACTTTCACACATACAGCCTAGTTGATACTAAGTGACACCACCTCATCATTTTCCATTCCCCCAGACAATATAGTTTGGAAGAAACTCCAAATCAAACACTAGAATGGCAATTTATCATATCTAGAGAGTGTTCACACAGCTATAATCTGCTCATGAGCACAAGAAAGTATTAATGACACACACACACTTAATATTCCTCCAGTGGCCTGTAGAACTCCTTAACCTTCCTGGCTAAATTTAAATCTTCTGAACAACCACTTCATAATCTTTCTAAAGATTTACTCACACACACCCAAACATGTCCTGCTGACTCTAACATTCTAACATTGAGTGTGCACAGGACTCAACTGGATAAAGAACTGTCTAGAGATGTGTGAAATATTCAGAATTAAATTTAAAATACTTGAGCTTTAAAGAATTTGCACATTTCATTGTAAATCCATGAGTGGTGATACTTCCATGAAATATTTTTGCTAAAACAAGCCCAATTGTGCATGAAATTGCTTTCACTAGGTTGTTTTTAAGTGCAATTTGCATTTTTTCACAGCCAGATTACCTTTTTCTTGAAATGTTATGGAAGCAAAAACAGGTCAAGCAAAACTGCAGAAAATTTCAGAAGAAATTTCACCAGGCCAAACTTTTCAATAGTGGATATATCAAATTATGCTCCTAAATTCATATTGAAGCACCAATTTTAAGGGTGTTTCCAGTGACGTTAATATGAATTGTTCACCACCTTTGAAATCAAATCATTTACTTACCAGCCTAGTTTTTGGTACCCACTTATGAAAATTTGACCTAAATGTACTCTGTAGTTTCATACAACCTATTTCTGCAGCTCATATCTTTCATGCCTTCTCAAACTGGGAGTTAGACAAAGGCATCTTATATATAAAATCATATGCATATGATGCCCTTGTCTATTCATGAATTTGGGAGTGTGCATATATATTTTCCAAGCACTATCACTTTGGTAGACAGACTAAATGTTAATCTAATAGGACTAGGCAACCTTTCAGGGATTTCAGCAAGGCATTTTATACAGTTCCACATGGGAAATTATTAGTTAAATTGGAGAAGATGGGGATTAATATGCAAATTGAAGGGTGGATAAGGAACTGGTTAAAGGGGAGACTACAGTGGGTCAAGGTGAACTGTCAGGTTGGAGGAAGGCTACTAGTGGAGTTCTTCAGGGTTCAGTCTTGGGACCATTCTTATTTAACATTTTTATTAATGACCTTGGCACAAAAAGTGGAAGTGTGCTAATAAAATTTGCAGATGACATGAAGTTTGGAGGTATTGCCAATATAGAGGAGGACCAGAATATCATATAGGCAGATCTAGACAACCTTGAAAACTGGAGTAATAGAAATGAGATGAAATTTAATAGTGCAAAATGCAAGGTCATGCACTTAGGGACTAACAACAAGAATTTTAGCTGTAAGCGAGGGACTTATCAGTTGGAAGAGACAGAGGAGGAGAAAGACCTGGGTTCATGATATTGATCACAGGATGACTATGAGCTGTCAATGTGATGCAGCCATGAAAAATCCTAATACAATCCTAGGATGCATCAGGTGCGTTATTTCCAGTAAAGATAGGAAAGCGCTCGTATCATTATACGGGGCACTGGCAAGACCTCACCTGAATACTGTGTCCAATTCTGTTCTCCTATGTTTCAGAAAGATTAATTCAAACTGGAACAGGTGCAGAGAAGGGCTACTTGGATGATCAGAGGAACTGAAAACCTACCTTATGAGAGGTTTCAGAGTAGCAGCCGTGAATCTGTATCCGCAAAAAGAAAAGGAGTACTTGTGGCACCTTAGAGACTGACAAATTTTTTTAGAGACTAAAATATTTTCCACTGCATGCATCCAATGAAGTGAGCTGTAGCTCATGAAAGCTTATGCTCGAAAGATTTTTTAGTCTCTAAGGTGCCACAAGTACTCCTTTTCTTTTTACCTTATAAGAGGAGACTCAAAAAGCTTGGCTTGTTTAACTAACCAAAAGAAGGCTGAGGGCAGATATGGTTGCTCTCTATAAATACATCAGAGAGATAAATACCAGGGAAGGAGAGGAGTTATTTAAGTTAAGTGCCAATGTGGACACAAGAACAAATGGATATAAACTGGCCATCAACAACTTTAGGCTTGATATTAGACAAAGGTTTCTGGGAGTGTAGTTCTGTTTTCCTTGCAAAGTCAGTCAGGGTCAAATTCTGTCACCTTCACTCTCACTGAGTAGTTCCTTACTCCTCAAATAGTTCCAGTCAGTTCAGCTGCATCGCTTGAGGAGTGAGATGCTACTCAAAGTGAGTAATGGTGGCAGAATTGTGATGCTTTAGGATTCAACACAGACCAGCGAAGGGATTGCGTCACTGCCTGCTCCGCAACTCTGGATGCCTTCAATGCTATGCTGCTGTAGCTTACAGTCCTGACACAGCAGCTAGCATACAGGTCATACCCTGACTTCCTCTGCCGAGTTACTTTTTGCAGGGTGGCCCCAACAACCCCACTTGAATTTCACAAAAAACATCTCCCTGCAGGGTCCAGCCCTCTCACTGACTACTTACAGAAGTTAAATTCATTGTTCCTTTAAAGAGACACTACACTGCAGCTCAGTAATTTAGCTGGGATTTGACTAACACTCTTATTTCAATCACAGCACTGTATTGGTTTATAGTGAAACTAAAACAAATTTATTTAACAAAAGCCATAGGATTAAGTGGTGTGAAGTATAAGGAATAAAGATAGAAAATATACTTCTAAGACAAAAACTTAATTTCAGCAAGTTATAATCTTTGCCTAAGCAGGTTTCTTACCTAAACTCAGTTCCCAGAAACTTCAACCCCCTTTATATGAAGGATCCAATATTCCGTGATTTCAAGAGCTCTGACCCCTTTAATATCTGAAGTAATGGATACCAAAATGGCTTTCTGTGTCTGCTTATATCTCCCAAAGTTCATTGACCCTGTTATAGACGGCAGGGAGGCTTCCTGCTGTTCTTCCCTTCCTGTTGACTTCCCATCCCCCAGCATAATGCTTTGTTTACATTGAAGACAGGTAGTTAATCTGTTTCTCCCTGTGACTTTACAGCACACTATCAGTAAGTATCCACAATTCCTCGTACAGTGTTAATGCATACATTTCACAATGATATGCATTAGCAGCATGTCACAGGCTTTAAAAACAACCTTACTTAATACACGTTTATAATACAGTTATATTTTATACAGTCAGTTGATTCAATTGCTTATCATTTGAGGTTCAGATCCCTTGCCTTTATAGCCCAGTAAACCTCTGAAATTTACTATTTGAAAAGTAAGCCCAGCCCAAGCTTCTCTCTCCTGCTGGGGTATAGATGCCATGCTGTTGTCTCAAAGTTCATGGAGCCTGCTTCAAAAGGCAGGAAGGCTCCTTGGGGGGTGCAGTCTTCATCCCCTGTTGAGATTAAGTATTCACCCTTCCCAGGGCCGGCTCTACAGTTTTTGCCGACCCAAGCAGTGAAAACAACTGCCGCCGTGGACGGCAAAAGGAAGAAGCTGCTGCCGATTTGCTGCCGAATTGCCACCACGGCAGGCGGAACAGAGAAGCTACTGCCGATGTGCCACTGTGGCCGGAGGAACTGCCGCCTCTTTCTAACTGCCACCCCAAGCACCTGCTTGGAACGCTGGTGCCTGGAGCCGGTCTTGATCCTTCCCCACTTGCTCACCTAATGGCATTCTTTACCTTGCATGTCTATGTGCTTTCCTTTGCCTTTGGTTACGCCTTGCCTAACTTACATCAGAGATACATACAAGCAGGTAGAACCACATTCCTTTGTCTAGTGTGGGGTGCCTTATATCCTACCAGGCATACATTTTAATAACATAATTCTAGCACATATTTATAAACCTTTATACACACCCTGTACATACACCACACCATGATTTTTGGGACCAGCGTGTTACCAGTTTGTATATGATATCTTACATGACACCTTTTAGATACACATTATGAGACCAGTGCATTAGGTGTAGTGAGTATGTCAGACCTGACAAAAGTTGCTAATACAGAGTAGTGAACCACCACTGGGCCTCTGTATCACTAGAGTCTATCCCTTATTTAGCCAGTTCCCCCTACTTGTGTGTGTCCTTCACTCAGCAACGTGAGAGAGAAAAACAATTTTAAAAAAATTGAAAATGTCACAATAAAACTACAAAAATTACATTTAACTGATTAGGAGTATCCTTGTAAGTTTCAAAACCCACTGTGAGGTATATCCGTGTTATCTCCATTTTACAAGCAAGTAAACAAAGGCACAGAGAAGTTAAATACCTTGCCCAAGTTCACACAGTGAGTCTGATTTCACATCTTATACATGGATCCTAGACTATGCTGCTTTCACATCCCCTTTCTTCATGTACTTAGGAAATGTACCTTGTATTGTAGATATAATAGAAGTATTATGTTTACATGCACTATTACGTGACTGTCTACTTCATAGGAATAAAGAATAAATCACAAGTTGCATGTAAGTGCTGGGCTAATTTCTCAAAGGTAACTGCACCTATTATTTAGCTTATTATCCCTGAATTGGAATGATACTAGGATTTAGTAATCAAGAAAAAATGAACTTTGAGTTAAACTGAGATCGCACTAACAAACATGCATACTGCATTTTTTAGAATAATTGGTTACTAAATTCCCTCCAGCAACTAAGCAATACATATATGTTGTGTAATTCTATCCTACACAGTACAGTACATCAAAGAAAATATTACCTTGCTTTAGGAAACTATGGAGGGTGTCCCGAGGGAAAATAAATCAGACAAATCAGTTCCTTAAAACAAGAGAGAACTTATTCTACAACAGGGATGGAATGGAAGGGACTTTACGTCTTTCATCTAAGTCCTTTCAACAGCACTATAAAAGGCCAGGAGAAAAGAAAAAATACACATAATCAAACTGATCACAAATAACAGACTTTGGAAGAGAAATTAAGGTCCAAGTTACCATACCGACATGAGGCTCAAGAGAAATTTGTATGACATGCATGTAGTACCAGTGCCCAGCAAAATGAAATAATGCCCCTTAAAATTCTAGGGGAAAAGAGAAGGTAAATGAAAGAAAAGGGTTTAAAATCACCACTGTTTCCTACCTTTCATCAAGAGTCCTTCCAGAAAATCCAGAATGTGAGACAGTGATTAAATAATTGAATTCTGGACCCCTGAACAGAGCTCCAATGACTATGAAACAGCCTTACTGAAGAAGACTCTGCTCAGCACTGAAAGGGAAGAACTTGTGTAAAATTACTATATTTGGATAGAAAAGTAACCCTTTTTATGTGGCTTATAATGGGTTTGAGTCTCTTCTGGCTTACATTGAGGTAAACCAGGATTAACTACATTGAACTCAGTGAAGTTACATTTGCATAATACAAGTGTAAGTCACAGAAGAATCTGGGCCCATGTCTTTTAAAAGCAGAGTAATTTCACTGTTGCATATGGTGATCAAACATCCCGGCCTATGTGGCGAAACTGTAGAATTAAATACAATTTTTAGCATTTTTTTTCCAAAGGTATGCAGTAATACTGTTCTGATTCACTGTGCAGAGCTACATCCTGAGAGGACTGAATACCCCAGCATAGGCGTATTTTCTAAAAGAACAAGGAATCTGAAAAGTGGCCATCTTCTGCTATCCAGAACTGACTGCTCTCAAAGGGCAGTTTTCTAACCATAAAAATCTGTTCTCCTTAATATAGTACCTCAGAATTGTCAAAAGTGGAGCATATATCCATACACCCCTACACTGAGTGACTGCCTCTGAATTCACAGGTTAAAGAAAGCCCCTGTTAGGTTTGAAAAGGAAGAACATGTTTCCATATCTCTATCAGAGTGCCCAGGAAAACTGAAAACAAAACTCATGCTTTAGCAATTTCTGTAAAAGTGCTGCCTGTCACATGGCTAAACCCTCTCAGCATTGAAAATAAATTCCAAGACAGCAATGACAGCTGTGAGAATGATGCCACGTGGTAAAATGCTTGAAACCTTCACAAATGACACCAGGAGTAGTCATCCAACAGAGCATCCTTTTACTTAAATACAGCATAGTTGAAAACAAGAATGCGGGGAGGGGAAGGCCCCAACTTGGGGTAGGGAGAGACAAAAAGTAAATATGGTTTAACCTACAAGAAGCAATTTTGCAGACAGCACTTTGTTAAAAAAAAAAGAGTAAATGAGTAAAGTCCACACTCTGCTTACTCATTTCACCCATAAGCAGATGTCTATCTCACCACTGCAACATGGGAAACTGTACAAAGACAAGAAAGTGACAAAGTAGCTTGAAAGAGTGTATAAATAAATGTAAGTTAGTCTTTCCCCATTCTCCTGCTGAGCCATGTTCATTTGCAATCTGTTATATTTCACAAGATTCAATAAAAATGTCTGCATTATATATATACAGAACAGCTTCATTATGAATCCACCTCAGAACATGTGTGAGACACTGAACTGTAACAGTCTGATTTCTCTGCACTAGAAACAAATCACATTTTAGCATTTGTATTAGTGTAAGTGACTCAGAGTTTTCACCCATGAATACTGCTTCTTGCTGTCCAAAACCAAAAAATGTATTTACATTCAGCAGGTATTCTGGAAAATTGTCATTGACAGGACAGAATTTTTTCAAATAGAAGTTGCTTCTGCAGGTGCTGACTCTTGGAATCACCCTGTCAGTCTTGAGAAATAAAGCTGTTGGAAGCTGTTTTTCTCTGCAGAAAGGAAGTTCTCCTTTGCCGGCAGTGTGAAACATCAGACCTGCCTTTTTGCTATTACCCATTACCCCTTCAACAGGTCCACACAGCCTGATTGTCATACATACAGCAGTCAGGCTAAAGGGTATATCTGGGGATTCTTTCCTGGCTGAATACTATTATCAACTGGAGAAGAATTCTGAAGTCCCACCATCCTCCAAAAAGCAATCCTATAGCACCTCTGCTTTTGGAACCAAACTTCCTTTGGACTGTGTTGCCTCAGCAGAGAAGAGTGAGAAGGGGTCAGAAAAGGGAGCTATGCAGAATGGGAGGCAAGGAGATCATCTCTTCCATTTGCTGTGGAGTCAATATCTGTGGTCCTTGTGGACTTGGAGGACTAACCCAAAGGCTAATTTGCAAAATGAAGATACCCCATCCCCTCCCTACCCAGCTTGATAGAACAGCACAACGTTTTGCCACTGTTTCCATTGTACTGCAAACGTGTCATGATGTGAACTCTGTTGGCACTGTCTCCTCTAAACATATTTTATTCCTTTGCTCTCTTTTAGTTCACTCCATGAAACAGGAGAATAGTGGGTGAAGGAATGGTTGGAATGTGTTTGCTATAGCACAGTTTTCTTCTCTGCAGATACTTCCTCCTGGCTGTCAGAATGCAGCAAAATACCAGCTTCTTTTAAAGTACAGTGCCTTACTGATTAATCCCCCAGGAAACTCAGCTGATAATATGGGCACAGGTTTTCTGTGGACAAAAGAAGCATCCCCTTGGTGTGGACTATGTAAATAACAGTAACAGTTTTCAATTAATTTTTTCCCATTCACTTAAATTTTCTTTTAATAATGGGGATCAAGCATGTAGCTCCATCATGTTTTAGGGACTGATCGTCATGCACAGAATTCACTAAATTAATTAAAATTATGGGCCTGATTCTCCATTCCATTCCCTTCACATGGCTCCAGCAATATAAAGGGACCATAAAGCTGATGGAACTGGACCCCAAAGAATCACTTCAGCATAAGGTGGTTCCCCCGCTGGCACAGCACTGTCAAAGTTATTCTGCAAAGCCTCTCCAATAGCTTCTGTTACAGAAACTATGGTCAGAGGAGAGGACATGGCCATAGTGCTGTTGCATTCCAGCTATTCTCAGCTACACGAATAGGCCCTTGGGGCCACTGCAGCCAAGTGTGAACTAGAGGAGCGCTGAGACCTCCCAAAGTTGACTTGCGTATTGGCTAGAATGTGTCAAAACGGGCTGTAACAATTGGAAGAGACATGTTTGTACCATCCAAATGCTTTCTGTAAAATAAAAAGAAAAGGAGTACTTGTGGCACCTTAGAGACTAACCAATTTATTTGAGCATGAGCTTTCGTGAGCTACAGCTCACTTCATCGGATGCATACCGTGGTATCGGTATGCATCCGATGAAGTGAGCTGTAGCTCACGAAAGCTCATGCTCAAATAAATTGGTTAGTCTCTAAGGTGCCACAAGTACTCCCTTTTCTTTTTGCGAATACAGACTAACACGGCTGTTACTCTGAAACCTGTAAAATAAAAGGCTTCTTTAAAAACTTGGATTTCTGTCATTAAAAGATTAGTATAAACTGATGACTTGTAAAATTTCCTAGTTTGTAATGGCTAGCAAAATATTTCTACAGCATTAATAAAAGTATTTAAACCTTAAAATCTAGTGTAGTATCCCACAGCTGCTCTCAGCTGTTTGACTTCATCAGTAAACTAGCTTCTTGCTGCAGGCGTTACAGTTGCTTCATATGACATTTTTTCCACTCTCACATGACATCTGAACTTCAGTATTGCTTTACAAGACTATACTTCACATCTTCTATATGTTTTCCCAAAGTTCACTTAGAGGTAGGTATCTTTGAATATCTTGAAGCAACTGCAGCTGGATGAATCAAAAAAGAAATACAGTTCCCTTTATACAATAATCCTGATACAAAAACCCACAGTGTCCATGGAGTCCCTGAATTGATTCCCAAGTCTCTCTCTCTCTATATATATATATATATATAATTATATATAATTGTGCTACCATTAAAATTACAAGAGAAATATTGAGAAAAATATTACTAAGATGCTTCATAACTAGTAGTACCATACACAATATGAAAGTATTTGCATTTCTTAAAATTTCTAAAATTCTATAGGGGTCCATCCAGTTCTCTGGGCATCTATCTCTTAAGTTAAAAATCACAAAGCAAACAAAGGGTGGACCCTAAATATACCCCCCGAGCCAACTCTTTCTGAAACAGCCTTTGAGAGTGGGAAAAAGTTTAGAACATGGAGGTAACTATTATAAACCCCTCAGAGAATCACAGAAAATAAACCCAGAAAACACCTATTAAGTTATTTTGGCCAGCTTCCTACCAATGCAGGACTATTCCCTGCAATATGGTGTAATTCCCAAGCATTTTGTCTAGTCTAATTTTAAATGACTCAAACAATGGGACCAGTTCCCTTCAGACTCTTCCACACATCAGTGTACTGTTAGGAAATGTTTTCTTTGCCCATCTTCATCCCATTACTTCTAGTTATATACCCCCATAGGACCATTGCATATAGCTCCTCTCCTCTGGTGTTTATGTTCTTGAAATACTTGTGGCCAGGAAAGCAGAACTGTATTAAGTGTAAGGAGAAAATCAGCCACTGAAAAGTGCTAAACAATGGAATTATTTGAGCTACAGTGGTAACACAGCACACTTTCTTTTTCACAAGTACATTTTTGAATGTAATAAAATAGAGTGTTAGTTAAACAAACACATTTGCACCAAAGAGGCTGTAAAAATATTCAGTTAGTGTTGATAAAGGCTAAAAGATGGACTGCACTTGGTAGTAAGTTTTGTTTTATCTTAAATTTCAGCTTCTTTAAACTTCTAGATAATAAGGTGTAGGGTGTGTGCAACTACCAGAACGGTGGACACACACACAGGCTGATCCTGTAATATTCTGTATGCAGAACTCTGATTGGTTTCAGTGAGTTAGACTAGGTTTGCCAACTTTCTAAATGCATAAAACCAAATATCACCCCTCCCGCTTCCCCAAGGGCCCGCTCCTGCCCCACCCCTTCTCCAAGGCCTCACCCCCGCTCACTCCATCCCCCCTCCCTCCACCACTTGCTCTCCCCCACCGCACTCACTTTCACCCGGCTGGGGCAATGGGTTGGGGTGCAGGAGGGGGTGAGGGCTCTGGTCTGTGGTGTGAGCTCTGGGGTGGGGCCAGAAATGAGGGGTTCAGGGTGCTGGAGGGGGCTCCAGGATGGGGCAAGGGATTGGGGTGCAGGAGGGGATGAGGGCTCCGGCTGGGGGGTGCAGGCTCTGGTGTGGGGCTGGGGATGATGGGTTTGGGGTGCAGGAAGGGGCTCAGGGCTGGGGGTTGAGGTGGAGGAAGGGGTGCGGGCTCCGGGAGGGAGTCTGGGTGTGGGAGAGAGTTCAGGGCTGGGGCAGGGGGTTGGGGTGCGGGAGGGAATGTGGGGTGCAGGCTCCAGGAGGGAATTTGGGTGTGGGGTGGGTTCTCACCTGGGACAGAGGGTTGGGGTGAGAGAGGAGGTTCGGGGTGTGGGCTCTGGGTGGCACTTACTGCAGACAGCTCCCGGAAGCAGCCAGCATGTCCCTCTGGCTCCTGCACGCTGCCCACAGGCACTGCCCCTGCAGCTCCCATTGGCCATGGTTCTTGGCCAATGGGAGCTGCAGAGCCAGCGCTCCCATATCCGCCCCTGCAATGTGGGAGCTGGACATGCTGGCCACTTTCAGTAGCCACACAGAGCCAGGACAGGCAGGGAACCTGCCTAAGCCCCACTGTGGCATCGACCGGACTTTTAGCAGCCCGGTCAACAGTGCTGACCGGAGCCACTAGGGTTCGTTTTAGACCAGACGTTCCAGTCAAAAACCGGAAGCCTGGCAATCCTAAGTTCCACATGTATAGCATTCACATGATCAGGCCTGCAACTTGTATATATGTCTCCACTTGCTGCTGGACAATGCAGTGCTTTAGTTAAGGCTTTTATAAACTTTGAAAGTCAGAAACAAATATCCCACCACTTCAAATGACATCAGGATATCTCTTTGCATACAAATTATCAGCCCAAATGTCTTCCCCCACATATTGTTTGAATTCATTAAAACATGTGCCACAGCAGCAACCATATCATTTTCACTTTGTAATTTAAGGCACATTTGATCAAACTTTTGACCAAGTTTTCAAGATGCGTTTTGTAGAACTAATTAATTCTTGGTGTTGAGACACTTCTGTGTTTTGAAAAAGGGATTTTTAAAAATTGCCAGTGTTTCTGCTTATGAAATAAACAGCATGTCTTGAATTTACTCTTCACAAGTCTTTTTGTTATAACAAATTACAGATTGATAGGAATAGTGAGCACCTTAGAAAAGGTTCACATAAAGTAAGGCCTAGGTCTCAGAAGCTAGCAGGAGACAGAGTGGCTGTCGACTAGGGAAGCTCTGCTTTCACAGCAACAAACTCTCCTTTAAACAATAACTTAGGGCACTTAAACAGTGACTATTTGCCATTTCTACTTTGTGCTTTGTCCAGGTAAGCACAATAATATTCACTGTGCCTTGACAAAAACTGTTATACCTCTGTACCTAAGTAGTCTGCAGCCCTTTCTGAAAATACTGACAAGGAGAAGGAGGAAAGTGAGCCAACAGAATAACAGAGACTTGGTGGGATAACTCACATGACTGGAGTACTGTCATGGATGGTATTAAACTGTTCAGGAAGGACAGGCAGGGCAGAAAAGGTGGGGGAGTAGCACTGTATGTAAGGGAGCAGTATGACTGCTCAGAGCTCCGGTACGAAACTGCAGAAAAACCTGAGTGTCTCTGGATTAAGTTTAGAAGTGTGTGCAACAAGAGTGACGTAGTGGTGGGAGTCTGCTATAGACCACCGGACCAGGGGGATGAGGTAGATGAGGCTTTCTTCCGGCAGCTCACGGAAGTACTAGATCGCATGCCCTGATTCTCATGGGTGACTTTAATTTTCCTGATATCTGCTGGCAGAGCAATACAGCGGTGCATAGACAATCCAGGAAGTTTTTGGAAAGCGTAGGGGACAATTTCCTGGCGCAAGTGCTAGAGGAACCAACTAGGGGGGGCGCTTTTCTTGACCTGCTGCTCACAAACCGGGTAGAATTAGTGGGGGAAGCAAAAGTGGATGGGAATCTGGGAGGCAGTGACCAGGAGTTGGTTGAGTTCAGGATCCTGAAACAGGGAAGAAAGGTAAGCAGCAGGATACGGACCCTGGACTTCAGGAAAGCAGACTTCGACTCCCTCAGGGAATGGATGGCCAGGATCCCCTGGGGGACTAACTTGAAGGGGAAAGGAGTCCAGGAGAGCTGGCTGTATTTCAAGGAATCCCTGTTGAGGTTACAGGGACAAACCATCCCGATGAGTCGAAAGAATAGTAAATATGGCAGGCGACCAGCTTGGCTTAATGGTGAAATCCTAGCGGATCTTAAACATAAAAAAGAAGCTTACAAGAAGTGGAAGGTTGGACATATGACCAGGGAAGAGTATAAAAATATTGCTCGGGCATGTAGGAATGATATCAGGAGGGCCAAATCGCACCTGGAGCTGCAGCTAGCCAGAGATGTCAAGAGTAACAAGAAGGGTTTCTTCAGGTATGTTGGCAACAAGAAGAAAGCCAAGGAAAGTGTGGGCCCCTTACTGAATGAGGGAGGCAACCTAGTGACAGAGGATGTGGAAAAAGCTAATGTACTCAATGCTTTTTTTGCCTCTGTTTTCATTAACAAGGTCAGCTCCCAGACTGCTGCGCTGGGCATCACAAAATGGGGAAGAGATGGCCAGCCCTCTGTGGAGATAGAGGTGGTTAGGGACTATTTAGAAAAGCTGGACGTGCACAAGTCCATGGGGCCGGACGAGTTGCATCCGAGAGTGCTGAAGGAATTGGCGGCTGTGATTGCAGAGCCATTGGCCATTATCTTTGAAAACTCGTGGCGAACGGGGGAAGTCCCGGATGACTGGAAAAAGGCTAATGTAGTGCCAATCTTTAAAAAAGGGAAGAAGGAGGATCCTGGGAACTACAGGCCAGTCAGCCTCACCTCAGTCCCTGGAAAAATCATGGAGCAGGTCCTCAAAGAATCAATCCTGAAGCACTTGCATGAGAGGAAAGTGATCAGGAACAGCCAGCATGGATTCACCAAGGGAAGGTCATGCCTGACTAATCTAATCGCCTTTTATGATGAGATTACTGGTTCTGTGGATGAAGGGAAAGCAGTGGATGTATTGTTTCTTGACTTTAGCAAAGCTTTTGACACGGTCTCCTACAGTATTCTTGTCAGCAAGTTAAGGAAGTATGGGCTGGATGAATGCACTATAAGGTGGGTAGAAAGCTGGCTAGATTGTCGGGCTCAACGGGTAGTGATCAATGGCTCCATGTCTAGTTGGCAGCTGGTATCAAGTGGAGTGCCCCAAGGGTCGGTCCTAGGGCCGGTTTTGTTCAATATCTTCATAAATGATCTGGAGAATGGTGTGGATTGCACTCTAAGCAAATTTGCGGATGATACTAAACTGGGAGGAGTGGTAGATACGCTGGAGGGGAGGGATAGGATACAGAAGGACTGGACAAATTGGAGGATTGGGCCAAAAGAAATCTGATGAGGTTCAATAAGGATAAGTGCAGGGTCCTGCACTTAGGATGGAAGAATCCAATGCACCGCTACAGACTAGGGACCGAATGGCTAGGCAGCAGTTCTGCGGAAAAGGACCTAGGGGTGACAGGGGACGAGAAGCTGGATATGAGTCAACAGTGTGCCCTTGTTGCCAAGAAGGCCAATGGCATTTTGGGATGTATAAGTAGGGGCATAGCGAGCAGATTGAGGGACGTGATCGTTCCCCTCTATTCGACATTGGTGAGGCCTCATCTGGAGTACTGTGTCCAGTTTTGGGCCCCACACTACAAGAAGGATGTGGATAAATTGGAGAGAGTCCAGCGAAGGGCAACAAAAATGATTAGGGGTCTAGAACACATGACTTATGAGGAGAGGCTGAGGGAGCTGGGATTGTTTAGCCTGCAGAAGAGAAGAATGAGGGGGGATTTGATAGCTGCTTTCAACTACCTGAAAGAGGGTTCCAAAGAGGATGGCTCTAGACTGTTCTCAATGATAGCAGATGACAGAACGAGGAGTAATGGTCTCAAGTTGCAGTGGGGGAGGTTTAGATTGGATATTAGGAAAAACTTTTTCACTAAGAGGGTGGTGAAACACTGGAATGCGTTTCCTAGGGAGGTGGTAGAATCTCCTTCCTTAGAGGTTTTTAAGGTCAGGCTTGACAAAGCCCTGGCTGGGATGATTTAACTGGGAATTGGTCCTGCTTCGAGCAGGGGGTTGGACTAGATGACCTTCTGGGGTCCCTTCCAACCCTGATATTCTATGATTCTATGATTCTAACTACTGGAAGCATGCTGAAAGAAATCCTCTGGATAATGTAAACTACAAGCCTCTAACTCCCCTTGAGGATGAGTTGAGAGTATGAGTGTTAGAAAGAATAACATGTTGAAAGAGAAAATGGAAAGGTGGTAGAGCAAACAGCAAACAAGTCTGAAGAGACAGCATGCAGAACCTCCAATGCACAGAGCTTACAGTCAGTGCAAAAGCAGATACAAACCGCTTAGCACATCTCAAGGCAAGTTCAAAACAAGCTGAGAACAACTCCATATAACTGACATTCTATTCTAAGATTTTTAACAAGGGACTATTTCATGCAAACTAATATAGACCATGTTGTAAGACTCTTGTGGAAGAGGCATGATCAAATGACAATACTGACCCATTGGCTGTTTTTTAGCCCAATCAGGCACCTAGTTGGAGGCAAGTGCCCGCAGTCAGTGACACCCCTAACTCACATAATGTGGATCTCATTCTTTTGGGGGTGGGAGGGGGGAAGGATGTGGAGAAGAGTTATTTTTGCTGCCTCCTCGTATTAGAAAACTACAAATGCCACAGGGTCATTCAGTGGGATGGAGCCCTCTCACATAATAAAGATTTTCCATTCTCAAAGTATTATGCAAATTGAAGTTCAATATAAATAAATCTACTACGAAAGCATTAGAGATTAATGTACTGTGAGACCTGTACTGTATTTCAGGTAATGTTTTCTTTGAAAAGTGTTAAGAAATATTTCCCCCCTAAATGATAACTCTGTTAAAGATATTCATTAAAACCCCTAGGATATATTCATTACAATGTGAAATTGAGATGAGAAAACAATTTAAATGCAAATCTGTAGAGATTCCCAAGAAAATGTAAATATTAGTCTGTTTCAACATGTGGTAAATTTTCATTTTTACACAATGGCAGACAAATGCTATGTTAAAATAATATTAATAATTCGATAGAAAGTCAAAAAAAAGCTAGAAAATTCTGAGTTAACTATCATAGTATTTTTAAATTTGCCTTGTGGTGGTTAGGCTTTCCAGAATATAAGAAGATGGCTCTCTGGCTCCAGGGAAGCTGTGCTTAGCACAGGACCCAATGGGGAGTAGCAAAAGTGGCTTATAGCCCCTTTTTATGTGTCCCTTTGCCTCCTCTTCCCCTTGCCAATCCTGGAGAGAGCTGGGAGCCAATTCAGACCAAGCGCTGCTCTAACTCTGAATTTAGGCCTGCTCTAACTTATGCCAGCATTCATGAGCTCTTGTGGGCCACCCCGCGGGCCCAGGATCATTAGAGAACTAGGTGCGCTGAACTTAACTCCAATTTTCTCCCTCCTACTCCCCATACACACTCTACGCTGGTGGTGACTAAGTTATGTCAACCAACAAGAAGGCTCCTCAGCTACCCAATTAGGGCAGCTTTCCATCTTCTTTGCACCATGGAAAGGGCTGAAGAATTGGGCCTGGAAGTCAATTCTGTAGACAAAAAGGGGTAACCCCAGAGGCCAGATTCCACTCTCATTTAACTCAGAGTAGATCCACAATAACCCTACTGAGTTCACTGGAGTTACTCTGGATTTACATCAGGTTTAGTAGGCTCACTCTCTTTAATGGAATCATACCAGAATAAAAGATATGGCCTAATATACACACAATTACCTGCTTTTCTGAAACATGGTGAAAGAGGATCACATACCATATGTGCTAGAACAATGCTTAATTCTAGATTCTATGATAGCTGTCAATAAGAATTTCCTTAGGGGCTGAAGCAGATGTGTAACTGCAATATTTAAATAGCTTTTTATTAAGTTATGCCCTCATTTAACCATTGTAACTCACTAGCTTCAAAAAGGTTGCATGACTGTAAATGAAGGCAAGAATGTATCTCTTTGTGGTGTCAATATATGACATACTTGAGGATGTCTTTGTTTTTAAGCCATTTGTAAATCAACTTACTTTCAAGTTATTTTTACTATGTCTGCAGGAAGAAAAGGCTGTATTAGCATTTGTGGGTAACCCACAACTAGAAGTAATAAGTGAATGTACTACATTGCAGAAGAATTTGGATTGTATCAATATTCAACAAGATATATTTTGATATAGATCAGTGAACCTGTGATGTGAGCATAATCCCACTCATACCCAGAATGAAAAACAGGAAATATGAGTGAGTCTTTCTGTTTTGCTATGTAAAATGATTCAACTATTTTCTGCCTGGCTTCTAAATCAGCTAAATGTTTCAGTGTCCTTATCACCAATGACTTCAGACTATGTTAAGAAATAACCACAAGCTAAAAACAAAATCTAAGTCAAATCTCAATAACCTTTGCTTGTGAGGCTTTTACAGCTCTGCTTTTTGACTAATTGCTTGTGGACTGCAAACTGAATGCCTGCAAAGGATTCCAACTGCTGTGTCTGTATGCAACTTGACAAAAAATGTGAACATCCTATACCCCTACACACCAAAGGCTCCAACTGCAGCTATGGGGGATTCATAATTTCCAACAGATACAATACATAACATTACATGCATGAAGTTCATGGATTTCACTACTGTAAGGTGGAGTAAATAACTGTCAGGCATAGGAGTTCATAAACTATTGGCTTCCTTCCCCTTGTCTTTGAAAAATAACTTTTGGAGGAAGAGAAGATCTGTGTAATGGGTGTGAGCGTATGTGTATGTTTCCTGTTGTGCAATCAGATTTTTGCTACTCTAGAAACATAGCCAAAATGATGGATCTTAATTCTTTAGTGCTGGCCGTTACAACAGTAAGCACTGCTGGCAATGTACATTAAACTGGGAAATTCTGACTATAGAGATCTGCATCCAATCCAGCTGTGGACAGACACTGCATTTATAGATAAAAAGGAACATTTTCCCAGGCCCATATTTGACACTGACATTCAATTATTTTCTTTCTTGACATGTCCAGTAAAGTGTTGAAATTTTCCTTTTAGTTTTAAACACAATACAAAATCTAGTTCCTACAAAAACAGTATCTGTAGCACTTACCCACATATTTGTTTTATGAAACAAGCCCCAAATGGAAAAGTTACAATCTCACTTAAAGTTTAGATGCCTGGGGACAATTTTGATAATATTTAGAAACATAATTATAGGCTAGAGAGAAGTAAAAGATAAGCATTGGGAATGACTATAGCAAAGTGAAAAGTCTCTGTAAGAATCTGTAAGCAACCAGCCGTAAAATATACAGTATAAAAGGATAGGCACTTCATTTCTCTATTTATCTATTGTGATGTTGTCTAATTAAAATATAACAATGCAAATCATTATTGCTACCACTGTTATATAATTGCAATGAATCTTATACAAAATATAGCTCATGGCCAGAAAGGGTTAAACAGCTTGCAGGCTAAACTAACCCAAACCCGACCTTTAAAGACATGTTAGAAATGGGTCTAGGTAAGCTAGAACTTTGAAATGCAAACCTATATTGTTAGAAGTTAGAAGTGATACTAATTTTGTGTATCTTAGATGCTACCCATGTAAACAGACAGTTCCTGTTAAGTTCCACTATAGCTACTAATTCAGAGATCAAAAGGGAATATTAACATTTAGATGAATCTTGGGTGAAATAATGTCATTGTCTTTGAAGTTTGTGACAGACTGCCTAATGGATAAAATGTCCAATATTAATTTGTGTAACTAATTACTGGTGGTGTTTAGAAAACAGAAGTCTATTGTTTACCCAGGACTGTATGGTCAAGTGGATGCTAGAACACTGTATAAAAAGACCCTCGGGTTCTGATCCTATTTATCTTAGATCTGCTTGAGGTTTCATGCAGGGGAAGCCTAAACCACAAGGATTGAGATCCCAGTTCTGATTGGACTGCCCTGAAATATAAACATTGGACTATAACCTATGGACTATTTCTGAAAGAACTCTTTGCAACTACAAAGCTCACCATCTCTGCTATGAATCTGAACCTCAAGAATTGAACTCATGTCTGTATGTATACTGATCTTTTAACCATAATCTCTCTCTTTTCTTTTTTAAATAAATTTTAGTTTAGTTAATAAGAATTGGCTGTTTGTATTTGGGCAAGATCTGGAATATTCAATAACCTGGGAGATAATGTGTCCGATCCTTTGGGATTGGTAGAATCTTTTCTTTTATATGATGAAATAAGATTTTCAGAAATCTTCATCATATTTGACTTGGGTACCTGGATGGGTACCTGAGGCTGGGTTACTTTAAGGGAACTGTGTTGCTGGTTTCTGGGCAACCAGTGAGGTATTAAAGACGCTGTTTTATGCTGGCTTGCTAAATCTAAGTATTAAAAATATCCACCAGCTAAGGGGATTATCTGCCCCATTCTTTTCAGTTCACCCTAACTGAGTGACCTCACCTGGCCCCACTGGGACCCCGGTCACATCTATATATGAACTATATAACCATATAACAATACTAGAATCTACACCCCATTGCTATGGTCTTGAAGACTAGTGCAGCCTTGAAAATTACATTTGTTGTTATGAGCCAGTTTTCAGCTGGCTTCTGTAAATATGCAAAATAACTAAATTATTTTATACTAAGCTAGTTCAATAAATGGATCAATAAATACAAAACTAGAGGGAAATTATTGAAGCATATAGAGTATGTCATTTGCTGCAGCAAGAAACAAAATTCCAGTACTCCATATTAACAAAAATATAATTATCATAAATTAGCATTTATGTATATTTAACACATTAGTTCTATTGCTTTTTTGAAAGGCAGAGGGCTATTGCTGCTAGTCAGGCGTGGCACAACTTCCAACATGAAACTTGGCCCAAATATGTACAATGTCCAGTGTAAATTGTAAAGCAAAAGTTTGCACATGCACATGCAAACATACACAGACGTGTACATATACACAAAAAGGACAGTCCATCATACAAAAATTTCCATTGTAAACTTAGCTGTATAAGTTTTAATGTAAAGCTGTTTGTTGTGACACTATTGAAAATCCAACTTTTTGACAGATTAACATGCAGTCCTTAATGGAGGGCCTGATAATTTTTGGCACTGATGAATCCATGCAGCACCATTTGCGCTAATGAATCCTACAATGCTCAAAACCAACAAGGCTAAGGTGGAATGGATACATCTTTACATTTGATTTTAATAGGAGTATAATAAACTGTTCAGAAGTTCACAAAATGATGATTATCTAGACCGTCACTCTCACTTGGGAACTTAGATTTCTGAAGATTAAAAGTGTGCTTTATACTGCAGGTGATTAGTATCAGAGGAGTAGCCGTGTTAGTCTGTATCCACAAAAACGAGGAGTCCGGTGGCACCTTAAAGACTATTTATTTGGGCATAAGCTTTTGTGGGTAAAAAACCCACTTCTTCAGATGCATGGAGTAAAAATTTCAGATGTAGGCATAAATATACTGACACATGAAGGGAAGTCCCTATTCAAGCCCAAATTAGTGGTGTTAAATTTGCAAATGAATTGTAGCTCTGCAGTTTCTCTTTGAAGTCTGTTTTTGAAGTTTTTTTGTTGAAGGATGGTTACTTTTAAATCTGTTATAGAATGTCCAAGGAGATTGAAGTGTTCTCCTACTGGATTTTGTATGTTACCATTCGTGATGTCTGATTTGTGTCCATTTATTCTTTTACGTAGAGACTGTCCGGTTTGGCCAATGTACATGGCAGAGGGGCATTGCTGGCACATGATGGCATATATCACATTAGTAGATGTGCAGGTGAATGAGCCCCAGATGGTGTGGCTCATGTGGTTGGGTCCTCTGATGGTGTCGCTAGAGTAGATATGGATAGATAGAGTAGGCAACGGGATTTGTTACAGGGATTGGTTCCTGGGTTAGTGTTTCTGTGGTGTGTAGTTGCTGGTGAGTATTTGCTTCAGGTTGGGGGGCTGTCTGTAAGTGAGGACTGGCCTGCCTCCCAAGGTCTGTGAGAGTGAGGGATCGTTTTGCAGGATAGGTTGCAGATCGTTGATGATGTGCTGGAGAGATTTTGGCTGGGGCTGTACATGATGGCCAGTGGTGTTCTCTTATTTTCCATGTTGGGCCTTTCCTGTAGTAGGTGACTTTTGGCTATCTGCCTTGCTCTGTCAATCTGTTTCCTCACTTCCCCAGGTAGGTACTGTAGTTTTAAGAATACTTGATAAAGATCTTGTAGGTGTTTGTCTCTGGTATTGACACCTCCTCATCAATTATTGGGAGTGGACCACATCCACCCTGGTTGAATTGGCCCTGTCAACACTGGTTCTCCACTTGTAAGGTAACTCCTTTCTCTTCAAGTGTCAGTATATTTATGCCTGCATCTGTAATTTTCACTCCATGCATCTGAAGAAGTGGGTTTTTACCCACAAAAGCTTATGCCCAAATAAATCTGTTAGTCTTTAAGGTGCCACTGGACTCCTCGTTGTTACTCTAAGTGATTAAATTTCATTCATAGCTAGGTGCAACTGTGACAAGCTAGTTATTTAAGGGTGTAGCTTTCCATGTAATCTCTTTACACTGACAGTTAAGAAGGCTAACAGCTCTTTACAAATGAAGATTTGGAGGCACTGTATACACTCAACAATTGACTCCTTTATTGTTGCATACTTTAATACATCTTGCCACACAGTTACACGACTAATACAGACTGGGTTCCATGCCCTGTATTTCAACAGAGATAATTTAACAAATAATTTACCTCTTTGTATATTTACCTAATGTAAGGATGAGAGAGGTAATTAAAAGAGAAAAATGAGTAGTTGTGTGACTATTATTGCAAAACCCCATATGAAGTAATCACATTTAATTCAGAGAGGACTGTTGTGCCAACTTAGTACTAAAATGCTAAGGGGTCTTTTCTTCTATAAATGCCATTAGCATTAATTAGAGCTATGTGCATGCACTGAAAGGGGACTAGATACCTAAATGTGGTTAATTTATCATATGAGGATAATTTACTTTTATAAAGTATTACAAATTAAGAATAAAAGTAAGTAAATATAATTTGTATGTTGTCAATACATTGTTTATTGGTACTTTTATTTATGGAAATTGAGTGGGTGAAATGAAAATTATTTATTTAAAGAACTATATTTGCAAAGAAAAAACTAGTTCTTTATAACAAATTGGAACAGCATACTCTATCCTGCAGTAAGAATTCAGTCCCTTCTCTGTTGAATGACATACCAATACAGCTGCGAAACAGTCAACTCCATTCTGCTGCAGAATGTCTGGTATGAACAGATATTCACTTTTTTTTTTTTAAAGGAGATTTGATACAAAACTATTGAGATGGTGGGCAAATGTATGGAGGGGCTAAGAAGTTATTGCAACACTGACTACTTTATGATTTATTTGAAACATATTTTAAACAATAAGAGGACATCAAAAAGTAAGCAACCTAGCCAAAGTGATTTATGTTGCCACCAATTCCTAAGACCGAGATTAGAAATCTGCTCAATAGGTGCCAAGCTAATAACAATAATACTCAATTTAAAAAAAACCAGCAGGCGAAATTGGATCAAGAATCATAGCAAAAAAGAAAAGAAAACATCTAAATGAGGCAAATGAATTGCCTATACTGTTACTAGGAATGGAAGTTATTTTCTTGAAATACTTCAGGGTGACTCACAGGACAAGCATTCAGAATAAAACTCAGTATAAAATATGAGTCTTTTAAATACCTTTTTTTAAAAAAAAATCTGCCTTTAACATTAAAGTGTTGCACCTCTCTTTGTAAGATACAACTGCCTATGGGTAATTCATGACCTGACACTGCCTGCAGATTTCCTTCACTTTTGGGACTCAGATTGGAATGTCTTATGTTTGCATTCTTAGTGGAATGTTTTAGCATTGGCTAATTTTAAATAGGCATGAACAGTGTGAAAAAGAGATGAAACAGAATTGAAAAGGCATTTGGAGAATAGTCCATTTAGATAGGTCTAGTCCTAAACTCTGAATATAACAATGGCCCACCCTTGCATTCTTATATAAATAGAAAAGTAGACTAGTTGTGCTAGAATATGTGAGAAGGCATTTCCTTCTATGTGGCTTTGCTAATATTAGGGCATATTCATCCTGATTCTAATGGAATTTTCACCAAGGACATATTTTATCCATTGCATGTACAATTAACACTATCAGCCAACATTGATATATCTGGATATCACAAAAGGCTAATCATATGAAGCAATGAGGTAGTGACAGCATCAGGGGAAGCAGAAAGTGATTCTGTCAAGAAGACAAAGTTATCTATGTAGATAACAAAGACAATCGTAATGTGGATGACAGCATAGTTTTGAACAAACTACAGATGAAGAATTAGTCACAGAAATTCTTTTGACAATAACTTTGAATAGAAAAATCAATTCCACAAAATTATAAACAGTTTGTGGATAATTCATGAGCAGAAAAGAAATCTAATTTTGTCAAAGAGAGGATTCACTATGAAGTATTCATTCATCTCTAATAATATAATTTATAAGGACCATAAATATAAGAGCTGAGTGAAAAGTATAGCATCCTAAGAATCACAGGTTACTATGTAATTAGATTTTAAGTTCTAGGGAAAGGAACTACGTTTTCACTTGTATTTGGCACCCAGCACAAGGGGGTTCTGGTCTTCACTAGGGGCTCTGGGAACTATCACAATACAAAAGGAAACATGATAATGATGATTCCCCATAAAATCCTTGTGCCACAGGAATCATAGAATCATAGAATATAAGGGTTGGAAGGGACCCCAGAAGGTCATCTAGTCCAACCCCCTGCTCGAAGCAGGACCAATTCCCAGTTAAATCATCCCAGCCAGGGCTTTGTCAAGCCTGACCTTAAAAACCTCTAAGGAAGGAGATTCTACCACCTCCCTAGGTAACGCATTCCAGTGTTTCACCACCCTCTTAGTGAAAAAGTTTTTCCTAATATCCAATCTAAACCTCCCCCACTGCAACTTGAGACCATTACTCCTCGTTCTGTCATCTGCTACCATTGAGAACAGTCTAGAGCCATCCTCTTTGGAACCCCCTTTCAGGTAGTTGAAAGCAGCTATCAAATCCCCCCTCATTCTTCTCTTCTGCAGGCTAAACAATCCCAGCTCCCTCAGCCTCTCCTCATAACTCATGTGTTCCAGACCCCTAATCATTTTTGTTGCCCTTCGCTGGACTCTCTCCAATTTATCCACATCCTTCTTGAAGTGTGGGGCCCAAAACTGGACACAGTACTCCAGATGAGGCCTCACCAATGTCGAATAGAGGGGAACGATCACGTCCCTCAATCTGCTCGCTATGCCCCTACTTATACATCCCAAAATGCCATTGGCCTTCTTGGCAACAAGGGCACACTGCTGACTCATATCCAGCTTCTCGTCCACTGTCACCCCTAGGTCCTTTTCCGCAGAACTGCTGCCTAGCCATTCGGTCCCTAGTCTGTAGCTGTGCATTGGGTTCTTCCGTCCTAAGTGCAGGACCCTGCACTTATCCTTATTGAACCTCATCAGATTTCTTTTGGCCCAATCCTCCAATTTGTCTAGGTCCTTCTGTATCCTATCCCTCCCCTCCAGCGTATCTACCACTCCTCCCAGTTTAGTATCATCCGCAAATTTGCTGAGAGTGCAATCCACACCATCCTCCAGATCATTTATGAAGATATTGAACAAAACCGGCCCCAGGACCGACCCTTGGGGCACTCCACTTGATACCGGCTGCCAACTAGACATGGAACCATTGATAACTACCCGTTGAGCCTGACAATCTAGCCAGCTTTCTACCCACCTTATAGTGCATTCTTCCAGCCCATACTTCCTTAACTTGCTGACAAGAATATGGTGGGAGACCGTGTCAAAAGCTTTGCTAAAGTCAAGAAACAATACATCCACTGCTTTCCCTTCATCCACAGAACCAGTAATCTCATCATAAAAGGCGATTAGATTAGTCAGGCATGACCTTCCCTTGGTGAATCCATGCTGGATGTTCCTGATCACTTTCCTCTCATGCAAGTGCTTCAGGATTGATTCTTTGAGGACCTGCTCCATGATTTTTCCAGGGAATGAGGTGAGGCTGATTGGCCTGTAGTTCCCAGGATCCTCCTTCTTCCCTTTTTTAAAGATTGGCACTACATTAGCCTTTTTCCAGTCATCCGGGACTTGCCCCGTTCGCCACGAGTTTTCAAAGATAATGGCCAATGGCTCTGCAATCACAGCCGCCAATTCCTTCAGCACTCTCGGATGCAACTCGTCCGGCCCCATGGACTTGTGCACGTCCAGCTTTTCTAAATAGTCCCTAACCACCTCTATCTCCACAGAGGGCTGGCCATCTCTTCCCCATTTTGTGATGCCCAGCGCAGCAGTCTGGGAGCTGACCTTGTTAGTGAAAACAGAGGCAAAAAAAGCATTGAGTACATTAGCTTTTTCCACATCCTCTGTCACTAGGTTGCCTCCCTCATTCAGTAAGGGGCCCACACTTTCCTTGGCTTTCTTCTTGTTGCCAACATACCTGAAGAAACCCTTCTTGTTACTCTTGACATCTCTGGCTAGCTGCAGCTCCAGGTGCGATTTGGCCCTCCTGATATCATTCCTACATGCCCGAGCAATATTTTTATACTCTTCCCTGGTCATATGTCCAATCTTCCACTTCTTGTAAGCCTCTTTTTTATGTTTAAGATCCGCTAGGATTTCACCATTAAGCCAAGCTGGTCGCCTGCCATATTTACTATTCTTTCGACTCATCGGGATGGTTTGTCCCTGTAACCTCAACAGGGATTCCTTGAAATACAGCCAGCTCTCCTGGACTCCTTTCCCCTTCAAGTTAGTCCCCCAGGGGATCCTGGCCATCCGTTCCCTGAGGGAGTCGAAGTCTGCTTTCCTGAAGTCCAGGGTTCGTATCCTGCTGCTTACCTTTCTTTCCTGCGTCAGGATCCTGAACTCAACCAACTCATGGTCACTGCCTCCCAGATTCCCATCCACTTTTGCTTCCCCCACTAATTCTACCCGGTTTGTGAGCAGCAGGTCAAGAAAAGCGCCCCCCCTAGTTGGCTCCTCTAGCACTTGCGCCAGGAAATTGTCCCCTACGCTTTCCAAAAACTTCCTGGATTGTCTATGCACCGCTGTATTGCTCTCCCAGCAGATATCAGGAAAATTAAAGTCACCCATGAGAATCAGGGCATGCGATCTAGTAGCTTCCGTGAGCTGCCGAAAGAAAGCCTCATCTACCTCATCCCCCTGGTCCGGTGGTCTATAGCAGACTCCCACCACTACATCACTCTTGTTGCACACACTTCTAAACTTAATCCAGAGACACTCAGGTTTTTCTGCAGTTTCGTACCAGAGCTCTGAGCAGTCATACTGCTCCCTTACATACAGGAAGATTGGCAGGATGTGGTGCAGTGAAAGAAGGGGCTAGAAAGAGGTGGGATTTTTGAAGGAAATCCTCACAGAACCATCCCTCCTATTTGAATGGAAAAGGGCATAATCTTGATAACAAGCTAGCTGCCTACATATTCTAAAAAGAGTAGCTAAAACCAAAGCTGTTTAAAGGATGCTTAATGGTGTCTTATTTCAGTAACTATTTTTTATTTTGAGATTCCTATAGCAGAGACATTGGAGAAAACAGATTTGCCACTATATTTCTTGAAAGTAAAACCTGATCCCAAGCTGAGACCTTGTAGGGTATGTTTCAAACCCACAGCAGATTTTATTGCAGAGTTAAATTATAACCCCCTGAAGGTTTATAATGGAAATGCTGACAGACCCTAAAATATAGCGACACTAGCGGGCACTGCTATAATAAAGTGGCATTTAAGCCTTTTTTGCTAGGCTTTGATTTCTGCAAAGGTCACATTTGAATAAAACTCCACACTCTATATCAGTAAACGTCATTAAAGTATTATCTTTGCCAGAAAGGCATTTTTTTCTCTGTCTGCACTTCTGCTAAAGAACATGTCATTGTCTAAATCAAACCTTTTTCATTTGCCAATATAGCTGTTCTTGATAAAGATCTCTAAAGGTAAAAACAGAATGAACAACTTCACACCCAGTAAATCTGAGCACCCTGCTGACTGAACAGCAGGCTGTGGCAAACAGCAGCTAGGGAAACACTGCTGGCTGTTTCCCAAGGTACTTTTCTCTTTGGATATTCCCACAGGTTGCTTACAGAAGTTAAATACTATTCAGGACTTTAAAGCAAAAGAAAGGAATCTTAAAGGTTCAACAACAAAAATCAGTTTTAGGTTTGCAGAAACTAGGCCTCAGGTCAAAAGTCCCTTTTATCATGTTTTAATTCAATTTATTTTTGATAGAACAAGCAAACCGTAGCTTCAGCAAAAGTGCACCTGGAAACAACTTCTTAGATCTTACTTAACAGAAACTGACATAGGAAAAGAAAACACAGTGATGTATATTTAGAAATATTTACTGATTAGAATATTATCCAAGGTTCAGGGGATTCTTGTAATAATTTCCCTTATTTTGCAGATTTATTCGCTTAAAATAATTGTATGGGAAGGTTGTTGTTTGTTTCTAATTATAGGTAGAGTTGGCAGTGCAGCCTTTACTTAATTTGCCTAACACTTTCCTTTATAAAAACGTGAGTGAAATTTTCAAAGATGACTAAGTTAGGCACCTAAGTTCCATTTTCTCAAAAGTGAGCTGGGAACGTAGGAGCCTAAACCCAATGGCCCTACTGATCTACTTTTGAAAATAGCACATAGGTGCCTAAGTCACTTAAGAGTTTTTGAAAATGTTATCTCCCTGTTTTCAGTCGCTTATAACTTTTTGTCAAACTTTAACTGTTCTGGCTGAAATTTCCCATGACAAGTGTCTGCCTGAAGCTGAAAAATATTTTAAACTTTAAGCTAAAATGCTCCAGCCATTTCTAAGAATGTTAGTGGAAAATATTTTGTATTGCCCGCTTTAAAAAATTCTTACAACCATTTTGTTGAGAAGCCCTAACACCTCCATGCTTTTTAGCAGGGACTTGAAATTTGAACATATAAAGTGCTGTAAAAATGCTAAGCACTCTGAAAAATCAGCCTCTAATTATCTCAAGTTGGGCACCCCAAATCTGTGAACACTTGACTATTTTTGCCTTAATCTCTGTGCCCCATCTGTGCAATGATGATAATAATACCACTTAATCTCACAGAGGTGTTGTGAAGCACTCAGATACCATGGTGAGAAAACCACAGAAAATCCCATGAGGAAATTAATATATTTTTAATTCAGTGTAGGGTTTGGACAGTATGAAGTGAATAAGACCTGTTGCCCCACAATGAATGATAAGATTAAACCAAAATATTAAATGCCTACCCACCCAGTGAGCACCGTCTCTCCTTCATACTAATTCAGGTAGATGTTCTGTTGAAAAAATAGCATGTGATCATGTTATTAAAGCCTGTATCATAATGCATACAAACAAAGGGGTCAAATTAGTGTTCTTTAAACATAAGGGTGGGTTATATATAATTTCCCATGTTTTTTAAAAAGTAAACTGTAAAACCAGACTGGCTTGGAGGTCAAAAAGTTATAGAATTTTTTAAGAAGGAAGTACACACAAGTTATTTTGCCCCAAGGCAGCATGTATAGGCCCTGACAAGTTAGCAGATTTCACACACAGTATCTCTTTATTATTATATTCAATAAAAACAATAGCTAGTGTCTGCAGGGCTACAGCAGGGGCACACTACTTACTGTAAAACTTTGTATCTCATCTTAGACCCACTTCATTTGCAAAACTGAGCATCCCAACAAACTTCATGCATAGCAGGAAAACTGTTTTGACCAATCAAGTCTATTTAATCAACATGACAGATCACCTTCGTTATGCAATACAGAGTCCTTCACTCAGTGGGCATGAATAGATAGGGCTGTGGGGACTCTGCTGGATCCAATTTGTGTAGATTACATGAAGAGGACTGGGTTCAGTTTACAAGAGATGTCCATAAACCAGATACCTGCAGGCTCACACAGAGGCTCAGGTTTGTGCAGAAAAATACCCACTAATCTCTGTCTCCATACACCCGTCTTTACTAAGATATGTTATCAGCAGGCATTGGGCCTGCCCCGTATGTACTGGTGTGGGTGTCCCCTTTCTGTCAAAGCGCATTCAAAGGACTCTAGATTTCCACTCCCCTACATGTACTACAAACATTTACGGAGGGCCCTAGGAGAGGTCACTGCCTTCCCCTGTCCTGCAGAGGTCTTCTGCGACACCCAGTCCTGCATGGGAGAGCAATCCGATACTAGGGAATGTGAGGATTCTCTCTAACTCAAAGTTGTTATGGAACGCTCTCTTGGAATGGAACAGCTGAGATTTACTGGACTAGACATGGGGTGTTCTGTTCTGTTCCCAACTCTGCCATTGACCTGCTGTGTGACCTTAAGAAAAATCACATAAGCTATCTTTGTCTCCCCTTCCCTAATTGCAAAATGGGAATTATTGTTGTTATTACACAATTCTGAGATCTGTGGCTGTGAAGCACAACAAAAGCAAAATATTATTATAATTTTAGCACTTTCTGAAAACTTGCTGGGGTTCCTGGGCTCTCGATTTTTCTCTCTCCACTGCATGTTTAACAAGGAGGGTGTGGGAGCTAGATGTTTTACTTTTTAATTATATTTATTAGTTTTTATTACACACCAATTAAGCTTTGCAGGTCAAGCCAGAGTCTGTTGGATGCAGTCCCATTAGGCACTGGAGAACCTACATACAGAATTTTGCTCCACTGTGGATATGATTTAAGAGCGAGCTCCCGAGACACAAGATGGTGCCATCTAGTCAACAGGAGTCCAAGGTTTGAAGAAATCCTATTTGTCAGTTTTATTTTTTTATTTAGGCACCCATGTTTACGTTTGACTGGCTCTGTGCCTTATCTGGATGGTATCTTCTAAGCAGTTTAAAAACGAACAAAAGTAACAGTACTCCCAAAGCATATCTCCTCTGCCTCATGCTTAAAACATTCTCTTTGTATAATATATATCTTTCTTTTTTATTGCTCATTCAAGAGCTTCTATTTTGCAACTAGATACCTTGTTCTTGCCAAATATTCTCTCTCCCTTTTCAGAATCAGGCTTCATTTCTTAGCTAGCACTTCTCTACAAAGGCAGTGCAACTTCATTACATTAACCAACTCTAGTTACAACCTTTCTTTCTCTTTTATGTCACTGCCCACTCTGATTAAACAGCGAACTTGTTTTGGGATTATTATCTGCATACACTCCCTGTCAAAACAACTTCTTGGTCATAAAATAGGATGTTATAAGAACTATTATGTAAAGCCTCTCCTTCCTTTCTTTTGGTTTGATTGTACTTTGGACTGCACTTTCCTTTTCTTGAGACAGTTCTTGGGCTGTCGTAGATCTAGCTAATTGTACAGGAGAAGAATGAAGAAGAGCATGGGAAAGAAGAGTTCCTCTTTTCCCTGTCAGTTCATACTGCCTTCCCACAACACTACTATCCTTCTGCCCATAAAACCTCTGATGTCCCCAAGGACAGAGGGCGGTGGGAGTTGGGAAATGATGGAATGTAAGGGCTCACTCGTCATGTGATCAGCATCATATAAAGGTAGGCCAGTCAAAATCCAGCCTGATGACACACAGGACCAGATTTTCAAAGGTATTTAGACACCTAAAGTGCCTAAACGTCCCAATTGGGACTCTTAAATGCCTAATCCATAATTGCTGGAACTAGAGGTGCGGAAGGGTGGTCCTGCACCCCCGGGCTTGAAGTGGTTTCCATTATATACAGGGTTTACAGTTTGGTTCAATGGCTCTCAGCACCCCAACTATAAAATTGTTCCAGCACCCTTGGCCTAATCTTCTTAGCTGCTTTTGAAAACAGCACTAGGTGCCTATCTGCTTCTTTAGGTGCATCAGTGCCTTTGAAAATCTGGCCCACAGTGTCTCTGCTGCTTCTGAGGAAGCTTTCTATTTAAGCTATTTAATTTTTTATGAACAAGCGCTACCGCATCTAAGTTCAAAGTGGGAGGTAAGAGACAATTCACAACATTGGATTAGTTGGTAGTTTAAAATGGATTTTACATATAATAGAATTTGCTTATGGTGAACTCAGCAAAAGTAAAATTCCTTTGATAGTGAAATGAAAATCCTGAACTGTTTCAGTATATTCTACTTCCCTTCCAGAGAAACATCACTTGAGTTATAATAAAGTTTCATTCCATTGTAATCAGGTTTCACTATGCTAGTCACATGGAGTCCAGTAGATACAAACTACAGCAGTAGTTTCCAAACTGTGGTCTGTGGACTAATGATAGGCTGGGGAGAGCTGGCAGTTCAGGGACTCCACAGGGATTCCATGTGCAGTAGTATGGAAGGGGATTTGGGGAGCAGAATAGGTGCAGAGATGTGTTTTGGATTTGTTGCAAAGAAAGTAAGTCTAGTTTTACTCATGTGCCAGAGAGGTGGAGTTATGTAAGGGAGCCAGTTACAGCCCCCTGAAAATCATTGTCATGTCAAGCCCCCATCTTGATGCATCTTACAGCAGCTGCCACACAGCTCTAAATTGCATGAGAAATGTAAGATCCATTAAGGCATCTCCACTGCAGCCCTGACACACTACCTTCCTCATGAACATGTCCCCTAAGCTGGGACAGGATGGAGGGCCGAGCTGTTACACAGATACACCAGCAGGAAGTTCCCCTCTGACAAATTAGAGTCCCTTTATACCAATTGATTGGCACATGTCATAAATATAAAGGGAAGGGTAAACCCCTTTGAAATCCCTCCTGGCCAGGGGAAAGCTCCTCTCACCTGTAAAGGGTTAAGAAGCTAAAGGTAACCTCGCTGGCACCTGACCAAAATGACCAATGAGGAGACAAGATACTTTCAAAAGCTGGGAGGAGGGAGAAAAACAAAGGGTCTGTGTCTGTCTGTATGCTGGTCTTTGCCAGGGACAGAACAGGAATGGAGTCTTAGAACTTTTAGTAAGTAATCTAGCTAGGTATGTGTTAGATTATGATTTCTTTAAATGGCTGAGAAAAGAATTGTGCTGAATAGAATAACTATTTCTGTCTGTGCATCTTTTTTGTAACTTAAGGTTTTGCCTAGAGGGGTTCTCTATGTTTTTGAATCTAATTACCCTGTAAGATATCTACCATCCTGATTTTACAGGGGGGATTTCTTTATTTCTATTTACTTCTATTTTTTATTAAAAGTCTTCTTGTAAAAACTGAATGCTTTTTCATTGTTCTCAGATCCAAGGGTTTGGGTCTGTGGTCACCTATGCAAATTGGTGAGGCTTTTTATCCAACATTTCCCAGGAAAGGGGGGGTGCAAGTGTTGGGAGGATTGTTCATTGCCCTTAAGATCCAAGGGTCTGGGTCTGTAGTCACCTAGGCAAATTGGTGAGGCTTTTTACCAAACCTTGTCCAGGAAGTGGGGTGCAAGGTTTTGGGAAGTATTTTGGGGGGAAGGACGCGTCCAAACAGCTCTTCCCCAGTAACCAGTATTAGTTTGGTGGTGGTAGCGGCCATTCCAAGGATAACGGGTGTAATATTTTGTACCTTGGGGAAGTTTTGACCTAAGCTGGTAAAGATAAGCTTAGGAGGTTTTTCATGCAGGTCCCCACATCTGTACCCTAGAGTTCAGAGTGGGGGAGGAACCTTGACATGGTGGCATAGTGGTGGGATTAACCTGAAATCATTTTGAGATCCAGTTGAGATTTTTTGAACTAGAAATACAGATTTTAAAAAGGAATTTTTAGGAAGTCCAGAAAGCAGCTTTGAAACTGAAAGCAGCTTGGTTTCTCTCTGCTTTGTGGCCAAGCAGAGACAAAAGGGGATTATCTTTGTGAATTGCAGGTTTTCTTTGCCTGGAGGCAGGGTACTTAACTCCTGCAGGGAAATTCACAGTCTTCCAACCCAGAGTTTTTTTTTCTTTTCTTCCTAAAAGTAAATAGGGGGTGTGTGTTCTACCCATTTGCCTGGAGACAAAAGTGGCAGGGTTTTTTTTTTTAGGATTTTGATTTTTTTTGTTTTACAAGGAGCACAGGTTTGAAAAGGATTTTTTTTTTCCTTTGGGCTGCTGGTAAGCAGGTTTCCAAGTAGTTGGAGGTTTTTTGCTTTGATTTGGGCCCAGAGCAGAGACAAGGGAATTGTCTTTTTCTGTAGGCTGACAATCACTATCAGAGAATAGGTATTCTATTCCAGCACAGCAAAATTTTACAGCCACGTTTTGTTTGTTTATTTCTAAACCTTGGGTGTAAAGTTAGTTAAAAACAGAGAGGTTAGAATGACCAAATCCTCAGCTCGACTACAGCTGGAATTAGCCAAATTTCAGGCTGAGGAAAAACAAAGGGAACATGAAAGACAGATAGAACTCATGCGGCTGAAAATGGAAGCAAGGGACAAAGAAATGGAAGCAAGGGCCAAAGAACTGGAGGAGAAGGAAAAAGAGAGGAAGCATGTGGAGGAGGTGGAGAAGATAAAGGCCCAGCAGAATATAGCAACAAACCCTAGCAATCCTTCTCCAGGTACCACTTCCCATTCCAGAAAGTTCCCCACCTACAAGGCAGGTGATGATACTGAGGCCTTCTTAGAAAACTTCGAAAGGGCCTGCCTTGGGTACAACATCTCTACTGACCAATACATGGTAGAGCTGAGGCCGCAGCTCAGTGGACCCTTAGCTGAGGTGGCAGCTGAAATGCCTAAAGAACACATGAACAAGTATGAACTGTTTAAATCCAAGGCAAGAGTCAGAATGGGGATAACACCCGAGCAGTCTCGTCGGAGGTTCAGAGCCCTAAAGTGGAAACCAGACCTGTCATTTACCCGACAGGCCTACCACATTGTGAAACATTGGGATGCCTGGATATCAGGAGCAAGTGTTGAATCTCCAGTAAATTTGCCCTTCCTAATGCAAATGGAACAATTCTTAGAGGGTGTTCCTGAGGAAATAGAAAGATACATCCTAGATGGGAAACCCAAAACTGTAATTGAGGCAGGAGAGATTGGAGCCAGATGGGTGGAGGTGGCAGAGAAGAAGAAAACTGGTCGCAGTTGGAGCGGAGAGCAGAAGGGACCACCCCAGACCACACCCTATTACCGGGGGCCGCCCAAAGCCCCACCTACCTCCCAAAGAACCCTCCAGACCCCTTATCATCCCACCACCCCGTTCTCCAGCAACCCTCCTCGCCCCAGTGACCCGTCAGCTGGACGATGTTTTAAGTGTAACGAGCTGGGGCATGTGAAGGCCAACTGCCCCAAGAACCCCAACAGATTACAGTTCATTGCACCGGAATCACACCAGAGGTCCACAGGCCCAGATACCTCCCAGATACCCTTGGAGCGGAGGGAAACTGTGAGTGTGGGCGGGAAGAAGGTCACCGCGTGGAGGGACACCGGAGCACAAGTGTCAGCTATCCATGCTTCCTTAGTGGACCCCAATTTAATCAACCCAGAGATCCAAGTGACGATTCAACCCTTCAAGTCCAACTCTTTCAATTTCCCTACAGCCAAGTTGCCTGTCCAGTACAAGGGCTGGTCAGGAATGTGGACTTTTGCAGTCTACGATGATTATCCCATCCCCATGCTGTTGGGGGAAGACTTGGCCAATCATGTGAAGCAGGCCAAGAGGGTGGGAATGGTCACCCGCAGCCAGGCTAAACAAGCCGTGAGGCCTAGCTCTGTTCCGGAAACTTCTATCAGGACCCAGTCAGAGGTGATGGACCCGGACCCCAGGCCAATGTCTGCAACAGCAGTAGTGGATCCAGTCCCAGAGACCCAGACGGAACCAGTCCTAGAACCGGAACCAGCCGAACAACCAACACCAGACCCCGTGTCAGCACTGAATCCAGTACTTGCAACCTCAACACCAGAGGGCCCCACCGAACCTGAACTGGCAGCAGCCGATAACCCTACACAAGAGGCTCAGCCGGAGCCTGAATCCCAACATAGTGCACCAGCGGAGAGCGGTTCACAGTCAACAGAAACAGCTCCATCCCCTATATCGCTTCCAGAGGGACCAAGCTTAGGTCCACACTCCCATGAGGAACTGATGTCCCCAGCATCAAGGGAACAGTTCCAGACCGAACAGGAAGCAGATGAAAGCCTCCAGAGAGCTTGGACGGCGGCACGGAGCAACCCACCGCCTCTCAGCTCTTCTAATCGATCCAGGTTTGTTGTAGAAAGAGGACTTTTATACAAGGAAACTCTTTCTGGTGGACACCAGGAAGACTGGCATCCTCAGAGACAGTTGGTAGTTCCAACTAAATACCGGGCCAAGCTCTTGAGCTTAGCCCATGATCACCCAAGTGGCCATGCTGGGGTGAACAGGACCAAAGACCGTTTGGGGGGGTCATTCCACTGGGAGGGAATGGGCAAGGATGTTTCTACCTATGTCCAGTCTTGTGAGGTGTGCCAAAGAGTGGGAAAACCCCAAGACCAGGTCAAAGCCCCTCTCCAGCCACTCCCCATCATTGAAGTTCCATTTCAGCGAGTAGCTGTGGATATTCTGGGTCCTTTTCCGAAAAAGACACCCAGAGGAAAGCAGTACATACTGACTTTCATGGATTTTGCCACCCGATGGCCAGAAGCAGTAGCTCTAAGCAACACCAGGGCTAAAAGTGTGTGCCAGGCACTAGCAGACATTTTTGCCAGGGTAGGTTGGCCCTCCGACATCCTCACAGATGCAGGGACTAATTTCCTGGCAGGAACTATGAAAAACCTTTGGGAAGCTCATGGGGTAAATCACTTGGTTGCCACTCCTTACCATCATCAAACAAATGGCATGGTGGAGAAGTTTAATGGAACTTTGGGGGCCATGATACGTAAATTCGTAAATGAGCACTCCAATGATTGGGACCTAGTGTTGCAGCAGTTGCTCTTTGCCTACAGAGCTGTACCACATCCCAGTTTAGGGTTTTCCCCATTTGAACTTGTATATGGCCGTGAGGTTAAGGGGCCATTGCAGTTGGTGAAGCAGCAATGGGAGGGATTTACACCTTCTCCAGGAACTAACATTCTGGACTTCGTAACCAACCTACAAAACACCCTCCGAACCTCTTTAGCCCTTGCTAGAGAAAACTTACAGGATGCTCAAAAAGAGCAAAAAGCCTGGTATGATAAACATGCCAGAGAGCGTTCCTTCAAAGTAGGAGACCAGGTCATGGTCTTAAAGGCGCTCCAGGCCCATAAAATGGAAGCATCGTGGGAAGGGCCATTCATGGTCCAGGAGCGCCTGGGAGCTGTTAATTATCTCATAGCATTCCCCACCTCCAACCGGAAGCCTAAGGTGTACCATATTAATTCTCTAAAGCCCTTTTATTCCAGAGAATTAAAGGTTTGTCAGTTTACAGCCCAGGGAGGAGACGACGCTGAGTGGCCTGAAGGTGTCTACTACGAAGGGAAATGTGCTGGTGGTGTGGAAGAGGTGAACCTCTCCATGACCCTTGGGCGTATGCAGCGACAGCAAATCCAGGAGCTGTGCACTAGCTACGCGCCAACGTTCTCAGCCACCCCAGGACTGACTGAACGGGCATACCACTCCATTGACACAGGTAATGCTCACCCAATTAGGGTCCAACCTTACCGGGTGTCTCCTCAAGCTAAAACTGCTATAGAACGGGAGATCCAGGATATGTTACAGATGGGTGTAATCCGCCCCTCTGAAAGTGCATGGGCATCTCCAGTGGTTCTAGTTCCCAAACCAGATGGGGAAATACATTTTTGCGTGGACTACCGTAAGCTAAATGCTGTAACTCGCCCAGACAACTATCCAATGCCACGCACAGATGAACTATTAGAGAAACTGGGACGGGCCCAGTTCATCTCTACCTTGGACTTAACCAAGGGGTACTGGCAGGTACCGCTAGATGAATCTGCCAAGGAAAGGTCAGCCTTCATCACACATCTCGGGCTGTATGAATTTAATGTACTCCCTTTTGGGCTGCGAAATGCACCCGCCACTTTCCAAAGACTTGTAGATGGTCTCCTAGCGGGATTAGGAGAATATGCAGTCGCCTACCTTGACGATGTGGCCATATTTTCGGATTCCTGGGCAGACCACCTGGAACATCTACAAAAAGTCCTTGAGCGCATAAGGGAGGCAGGACTAACTGTTAAGGCTAAGAAGTGTCAAATAGGCCTAAACAGAGTGACTTACCTTGGACACCAGGTGGGTCAAGGAACTATCAGCCCCCTACAGGCCAAAGTGGATGCTATCCAAAAGTGGCCTGTCCCAAAGTCAAAGAAACAGGTTCAATCCTTCTTAGGCTTGGCCGGTTATTACAGACGATTTGTACCGCACTACAGCCAAATCGCTGCCCCACTAACAGACCTAACCAAAAAGAAACAGCCAAATGCTGTTCAGTGGACCGAAAAGTGTCAGAAGGCCTTTAACAAGCTTAAAGCGACACTCATGTCTGACCCTGTACTAAGGGCCCCAGACTTTGACAAACCGTTCCTAGTAACCACGGATGCGTCCGAACGTGGTGTGGGAGCAGTTTTAATGCAGAAAGGACCTGATCAAGAATTCCACCCTGTAGTGTTTCTCAGCAAAAAACTGTCTGAGAGGGAAAGCAACTGGTCAGTCACTGAAAAAGAATGTTACGCCATTGTCTACGCTCTGGAAAAGCTACGGCCATATGTTTGGGGACGGCGTTTCCACCTGCAAACCGACCATGCTGCACTGAAGTGGCTTCACACCGTCAAGGCAACTAACAAAAAACTTCTTCGGTGGAGTTTAGCTCTCCAAGATTTTGATTTCGACATCCAACACATCTCAGGAGCTTCTAACAAAGTGGCTGATGCACTCTCCCGTGAAAGTTTCCCAGAATCAACTGGTTAAAATCGTCCTTGAGATGTGGAAAATATTGTTAGTCTTTATGTACTTGGTAGTATATTTAGAGATGCATGTGTCTTATTAACTCTGTTTTTCCTAGAGCTCCAGGAAGAAATCCCAGCCAGTGTTCCACCCTAGCTGAGATTTGGGGGGGCGTGTCATAAATATAAAGGGAAGGGTAAACCCCTTTGAAATCCCTCCTGGCCAGGGGAAAGCTCCTCTCACCTGTAAAGGGTTAAGAAGCTAAAGGTAACCTCGCTGGCACCTGACCAAAATGACCAATGAGGAGACAAGATACTTTCAAAAGCTGGGAGGAGGGAGAGAAACAAAGGGTCTGCGTCTGTCTGTCTGTATGCTGGTCTTTGCTAGGGACAGAACAGGAATGGAGTCTTAGAACTTTTAGTAAGTAATCTAGCTAGGTATGTGTTAGATTATGATTTCTTTAAATGGCTGAGAAAAGCATTGTGCTGAATAGAATAACTATTTCTGTCTGTGCATCTTTTTTGTAACTTAAGGTTTTGCGTAGAGGGGTTCTCTATGTTTTTGAATCTAATTACCCTGTAAGATATCTACCATCCTGATTTTACAGGGGGGATTTCTTTATTTCTATTTACTTCTATTTTTTATTAAAAGTCTTCTTGTAAAAACTGAATGCTTTTTCATTGTTCTCAGATCCAAGGGTTTGGGTCTGTGGTCACCTATGCAAATTGGTGAGGCTTTTTATCCAACATTTCCCAGGAAAGGGGGGGTGCAAGTGTTGGGAGGATTGTTCATTGCCCTTAAGATCCAAGGGTCTGGGTCTGTAGTCACCTAGGCAAATTGGTGAGGCTTTTTACCAAACCTTGTCCAGGAAGTGGGGTGCAAGGTTTTGGGAAGTATTTTGGGGGGAAGGACGCGTCCAAACAGCTCTTCCCCAGTAACCAGTATTAGTTTGGTGGTGGTAGCGGCCATTCCAAGGATAACGGGTGTAATATTTTGTACCTTGGGGAAGTTTTGACCTAAGCTGGTAAAGATAAGCTTAGGAGGTTTTTCATGCAGGTTCCCACATCTGTACCCTAGAGTTCAGAGTGGGGGAGGAACCTTGACAGCACACAAGGGCCCTAACTGTGTAGTAAATCTGGCCCACTGTCAGCATTATTATTTATTGTATTGCAGTGATGTCCTTGTGCTAGACACTGTAAAAACACATAACAAAAAGACTATCTCTGCCACAAAGAGCTTACAACCTAATATCTTCAACAGCTGATCCTCTTGAGAGTTTCATTATGTTTTGAAATACTGAAAAAAACTTTAGGCAATTGGTAGATGATGTTAAATAATTTCCATGATTTTTATTATTACTGAAGTTCAACAATGCCATTCACAAGTGTATATCCTTGTAAACATTTGGGGTTTGCAAGGGAGCTCTTCATGAAGCTATGTTCCAACTGCTGCAAATGCTAATGAAAATAATCAATTCAGCACTTAACAGTTTAATCATGACAGTTATTTTTAGCCTATTACTTTTAGCCATGTTGAAAAAAAAAAAGATCTGTCATATTCTGTGCATCTCTCATGAACCTCTAGGAGGGTAGACAGGGTACCAAGAAGATGCAAATAAACGGTTTGGATTTTTTTTTCATTTGAATGATTATTATGATAGCTAGAACTTAAAAAAAATATCACAAATAATTATGGTTTTGCTGTTGTCCTGGTGATTATTTACTATGTCAGGCAGCAGGCCAAGATATGTGTTCTTGCAATTGTAAAAATATTCAACACATTATTTGGATTCTTCTTCAACAGTGAACTACACTGAATTGGATTTTTAAGAGATATTCAACTACAACTACTCCATGCATACACAGCTCCAGATATAGCTGAGGTTTTACATTTATCCTCTTGCTTACCTTTGTTATCATGTTTTACAGATTTTCTATGGGAGCAGCTTCATACTGATAAAGATAAAGAAACAGAACACTAAGAATGCCATTATTTCCCAGAGAGACAAGGTGGGTGAGGTAATAGCTTTTATGGGACCAACTTCTGTTGATGAAAGAGACAAGTTTTGAGCTTCACAGAGCTCTTCTGCAGGTTATTTCCCAGGCTTTTCTTTTTTTTAAGAGTTTCTTTAATTTAGGAGAGTTTAGCATTCAGGCAAATGACTACTGCAGCTCCCTCTCATGACCTCTGCAAAGCCGATACTCCAGCATGTAGGTGTTAAACCTGATAGGTGCTGAGCACTATGGCCCAGATCCAGTAAAACACCCAAGTAAGTACATGTTTATAGTCTGAGTAGTCCCACTGAAGTCAATTTAACTATGCACATTCTTACGTGCTGTGCTGGATCACAGCCAGAGTCCTCAGCAGCTTGCAGTATCGAGTCCTAAAAGACCAGTGGCAGAATTGAAATTTTTAATGCAAATTACATTTTTGTTAATGTACCAATGTACTTCCTACCAAGCCATCACATTCTAAAAGACTTTTTTCCCCTTTCTATAAGAGTTCTCATCTGTTCGGCAGGCAATGCTCTTGAGGTTCTGTGTGTGGGCCTAGAAAGTGAGCATGTTCCCTTCAGAGACACCTTGTGCAAATTCCCAGCTCTCACAAAAGCCAATTTGGCACAGTAGTGAGGAATAACCTCACTCCCATGCTCCTTAAAGAAAAGGGGAGAGTGTTGCATTAGCAAAATGTAAAGCTGAATTCATTGGAGTCAGAGGGACCATGCTGTTCCCTATTTTCCTCATGGCCCCTTAATAGTGCCTCCAGAGAACATGGACCCTCTGACTCCAGTTCTGCTGATCATGCTAGAGAGGGGTTCTGAAGCACTTTCTTCCCACTCCATTGAGTCCCTGCTGTGATTGCTGGAGAAATGCTTGTTTGTTATGCCACCCATTCTCCAAGACCTCCACTGGCTCCTCATAGACACCGCACATTCATTTCGGGATCCAGTTAAAAACTGCATACTCCTCTCTGCATTTGCTATAGTCTATAGCTACTTCATGTGTAGGTTAGTATGAAATAAACTAGATTCAGAAACCTAGAAATTGGAAGGGGGAAGAATTCATTTCATTGCAAAAATGCATTAATTTTGCAAAGATTTTGCAATTTTCTCCCTTTCTTTTCACAAAATTGGCCCTATTTTTGAAGCAGGGAAAACCCTAAACATTTTTGAACTTTCAAAGCTTTTTTCTGATGAAGATCAGTTTGTGCAGGATTAGTTAGATGGAAATCAGCAGTTGTGGTCTAGCATGTAGAGCACAAGCCTGTGAGTCAGGAAACCTGGATTCTAATCTCAACTAACTTGTTGCGTATCACTGGGCAAATTGTTTTCGTTACCCCGTGTATGAAATGGGGATAATAATATTGACAACACTTTGTAAAGCATTTTTGAAATTTATGGATGAAACGCATTAAGTTAAGTACAGCTGGTTGAAAAAAAAACATTTTTAAGTGGGCACAGTTATATCTACCTTATGAGTCAGAGGCCTAACAATCATCTGAGGAACTGGAGATAGGAAAGTCACTAGCATGGCTATTTCCAACTCTCTTTGCACTAGCTAACCTTTATGTGCTATTCCCACTATTGTCCTCTGCTTGGGGAAGAGTTTCTTCACTATTCAAGCCTGGTACCTGTCACTGACTGATCTGTACTAAACCATAACGCTAATCTCATGCTAATAATTAAGTATAGCAACAGTCTATCAATAATAAAATGCAAATAAACTTGTTCAGCATTTGTATCTCAGAGCACTGAAAATAATTGTGATTACAAAGGCATTTTCCTTCATGGTACTGTACATAGAATTTATGTACAATTGGCAAAGATTTTGAATCAAATTCACCTCAAATTTATAGTGTGAATGAATGTATTTAAGAACTGCTTTAAATTGTTTTCAGTGTATCAGAAGACCCAAAGGTTCTGGGTAATAGAAATCTTTCCAAATTCCCAAATCACATATACAAACACTCAGCCTTACTGTCTTATGGCGTCAGGAGTCTGACTCACAGCCTTTAAGTGCATTGAGGTCAATGGTCTAACTCACTAGTATGTTTAGCCACCATCTATTGAATTTCCTTTTTATTAACCTTACCTAAAGCACACAGTAATAACACTGTATCAAATAAAACATCCTGTTTCCATACCTAGACTAAAAAAAATTATAATAAAATGCAACAATGTATTTGCTTATTTTCTGTGCATTATCGGTATCTAACCAAAACCAAAAAACTCAGACAATTTAAGATCATGACATTCATACTAGTTCTCATACTCCACATTATGGGTTAAAATTTACCACCAACCAATTGCAGTCAATATTTTGCACAAGTTGGAGCATGCCTAGTTTTAGTGTTCATCTTACTAACCTGCAAGCTCTGTTCTGTACAATGAGTGATATAAGTTAATAATATTAATACTGACTTCTCTTACAAAGTATCAGTAGATTCCATTCCACATGTACCCAAAACTCCCATTGTTTGGGGAATGAATAGAATGCAGCATCCAGCCCATAGTTTAATATATTAGACATAGCAAATATCATGTTGGGAAATATTGTATCAGCTAATAGGATTCCTTTTTACTGCAGCTGTTTACATTTTGATTATAATAATAATTCTCCTAGTTCATATTCACAAAGCAAACCTACATTACTCTACCATAAAATCATTAATTGGTGCACATTTTCTTTATGTTTAGTTACTGTAAAGTTCTCATAGGACAAAAGCTTATCAAAACTTTACTCCCCAATGACTCTGAGAAAGAGAGTGTAATACAGCCTGGTTAGTAGCACAAGCCAGTTACTGATCAACAGAAAGTATTTGTGCAGTTTCTCTGCTGAATTTGATTTTTCTTTTACTGTTCCCTAGCTCCTGTATAATGAAGACCTCCAGGATCTTCTGGTAGATTTTTATCCACTGAAGTCACTGTAATGTCCTAATTTCAAATGTCTCTGGGTTGGATTAAAGTTTAAAGGCACTACTCACACTGGGGATGATCTGCACTGCAATCCCTCCCAGCAGCATGTCTGGCTGAGTCAGCCATATGGCCCTACCCACTCCTCCACGTTTGGGGGAAGATAATGCTGCTTGTGGCTCTAGCCACGTGTATTGCCTTCACCCTTGCAGCTATGTTGTGGTGGGCCTCCTATACAGAAGAGCAAGGAAGTGAGGAAAGGCTCCTTGTGCCCTTTCTTCCATACCTGCAAATGCACCGGGCTGGCCATAATCTGTTCCTCTATTTAAATAATAACAGTAAAGTACTAACTAACTAACAATTCACTTTGAACACATTGTTAAAGATAGAAACCCTGAGATCTTTAACTAATGTGATCAAACAGTCTGTCTCTCACAAAAAATTTTGGGGATATTTTTCTCCATTTTTTTCTTCAGCGAAGTTGTCACCCAGTCACATTTGATTTTTATGCTTGTGATGGTTGGCTAAAGCAAAATGTAGTTCGGTGCTTGGAAACTATCCAATACCTTACAAAAAAGGTACATAGATTATGCAGAATTCATCCTGTCAAATCATTGTGATTATCCCTTGGGCAAGAAATTTATATTGTATAAAGGTGAAAAATTACCCTTCTCACAGACCTCCTTTCAGAAATAAGTTGGGGAAGGAGAAAGGCAGGATAAGAAAGAAAAGGAAAAGAAAAATAGGATTTTTTTTTTCTGAGAGAGAATTTTCATACAATTTTTCTTCTTTAAACATGTGGCCAGCTCTTGAAGTGTTGCCATTTTTATTCAATACTCTTTAGCAGAGTAAAGTCATGGCCCTTGTCACATCTGGATTTTTATCCTTATTTTTCTTTTGATTGCAATTGTTGCTGATTTACATAATATCCTTGAAAATCCAGTACATATTGTGCATAGCTTTATTTTTAAAAAAATCTGTGTTATTTGAACCATAACTGTGGCTTGTTATGCCCCAAGGTAAGTTAGATTTCTACTCCACCCACTTCCTTTGTCAAGAGGCAAAGTTTCATTTTTTGTAAACTGTCCCAGTGATTTCCGTGTGAATTTCATAACATATTTTCAAACTATGACATGCACTGCTAGTGAGATTTGGAAATATTATACTTCTTAAAATTAAAATAGCTTTAGCAAGTAGTACAAACTTTCTTCTCATTACTGACTTGTAAACTCCGATATTTTCACAACACAGATACACGCAACAAATAAAAATTGTACTTACCACCACATGCTGTAAGAAAGTAATTTTTCTGCTTGCTATGGACCAGACTGCAAACCCCTTATTCAGAAGGTTGACCGTTCCTAGTAAAGTCAACAGTACTGCTCCTGAGCAACTCCTCACCAATTGCCATATGTTCTGTTCGTCCATAGAACTCAAAGAGCTTTACAAAGAAGGTAAATGGCCTTGTCATATTTTATAGGTGAGGAAACTCGGGGACAGAGAGGTGAAGTGAAGTGACTGCCCAATGTCATCCACCGAGCCAGTGGCAGGCTTGGGAACAGAACCCACATCTCCTATATACTGAATCACACTGCATCTCCTGCACACTCCCACCCTCTCCCCCTATATTTTAGGCAGAGAGAGAGGAACTTGCTAGGATTTCTTCTTCTCCCCAGAGAATGTGAATTTTATTTTCCTCCTCAGGCATATGCCTTTTACCTGCTAACTCTGAAGTTACTCATAAGTGTTATTGTTCCTGAAATGTGGGTTAGGGCTCTCTGTGTGGGTGGAGCTAAGGTCAGTTAAAAAATGAGGTGTTCTCCTTTTAGAGTGAGTTTAATTATCCTTTATGAAAATTCCAGAGTTATGCCTTGCTCCAGTATCAGACAACTCATCATAACCCTCACTCTCTTGAAGAGAAAGGGAAAGGTTATTTAGTACTTTCTCCCTTCCCCAGGGAGACATCGTGGCTATTGGCATCAGACATTTTTCTGTTCCCTTCCCTGCAGAGGGAAGACTCAGACTTTAAGGCCTGAAGGGACCACCGTGATCATCTAGTGGACCTTCTGCATATTGCAGGTCACAGAACCTCACCCATCCCTCTCCTGCAATAGGCCCATACCTTCTCACTGAGTTACTGAAGTCCTCAAATCTTGATTTAAAGACTTGAAAGAATCCATCATTTACTGAAGGTCAAACCAGCAAGTGATCTGTGTCCCATGCTGCAGAGGAAGGTGAAAAACCCGCAGGGTCTCTGCTAATGTGACCTGGGGTAAAATTCCTTCCCAATCCCAAACATGGCAAACAGTTGGATCCTGAGTATGCTGGCAAGACCCACCAGACAGACACCTGGGAAAGAATTTTCAGTAATAACTCAGAGCCCTGCCCATCTAGTGTCCCATCTTTGGGCACTGGAGATATTTGCTAATAGTGGTTGTGGATGGGCCATATGCCACTGTAGGCAATCTCATCATACCATCATCTCCATAAACTTATCAAGCTCAGTCTTAAAACAAGTCCAGTTATTTGCCCCCACAACTTGGAAGGCTGTTCTAGAACTTCACTGCTGTGATAGTTAGAAACCTTCATCTAATTTCAAGCCTAATATTATTGATGGCCAGTTTATATCCATTTGTCCTTCTGCCAACACTGGCCCTTAACTTAAATAAACACCAGGCAGGGAATGGAGTTCTCTCTCTGATGTATTTATAGACAGCAATCATATCTCCCCTCAGCCTTTGTTTTGTTAAGATAAACAAGCCAAGCTTTACGTTTCTGCTCATAATGTAGGTTCTCTGTTCCTCTCATCATCCTAGTAGCCCTTCTCTGCACCTACTGCAGTTTGAATTAGTCTTTCTTAAACATAGGAGACCAGAATTGCACACAATATTCCAGATAAGGTCTCACCAGTGTATTGTATAATGGTATTAACACTTCCCTACGAGCAATACCTCACCGGATGTATCCTTAGATAGCTTTAGCCTTTTTCATGACCACATTGCACTGGCAGCTCATAGTCATCCTGTAATCGACCAGTATACCCGGGTCTCTCTTATCCTCTGTTGCTTCTAACTGATATGAAAGATGAAAGATCAGAGCAGATCAGCCAAAACCTGCTCCCAGAACCATATTTAGCCCTGGGGCAAAAGGACTTCCATTCTCTAAATATCCAGTGCTGTTGAGAGAATATTGGGTGCAATCCAGGGCCCACAGAAGTCGATGGGAAAACTCCCATTGACTTCAATAGGGCCAGGATTTCACCCTTGTACCTATGTAGCTAGATCCTTTAACAGGCCACATATCACACACAATCTTCATCTGTGGGTGTGGGGTTGGGTTTTGTTTTAATTATTTAAAAATTTGTAGTTCAAAAATTGAAGGGAAATACAGTTTTCTACAAAACAATACTTTCAGGGATGAAGAAACATCCAAATCAGACAACTATTCCTCCATGATGCCCTTTACTATGCAATGTGCAACCTCCAATGAAATCTAAGACATCTTAACATTGATAGGGGGGCTACAATCTTTATTGAATGCTGTTAAGTCTAATGAGTCCAGTCATGATTTAAAACATGGAGGAAAAAAACAAACTATTTCTTCTAAAATCTCTGGGGCAACCACAACAGTGCAATGACTGAGGATGTTTCTATGTTCATGATCAAGACACTTAGCCTCTTTGTGCCTCAGTTGCCAATCTGTAAAATGGGGATAACAATGCTTCCCTAGTTCACAGGGGTGTTGTGAGGATAAATACATTAAAGATTGTGAGGTGCTAATATACAATGGTAATGGGAGGTATATAAGCACAAGACAGAGAGATACAGACAGAATAAACTTTATTCAATGGGAAAGAGATTAAAAAATAATACCACAAATATATTTTTTTAAAAAGAACTTATGAGTTCTGAATTGATCTTTCACTAACTCTGTTATTTCTAGACAAATGCTGCCATCTCATTTAGTTCCTGATCCTGCATTGGGACCTGCTGGCAGGGACCTCTGGACCTGTGAGCTGTACCATTGAAGTGGGATTCCACGTAGGCACTGGAGGGGCGGTGCAAGACCAGAGTTTAATTCATAATTTTGGGTGGTTATTTTTAAACAAAAAACCTTCTGATATCATGAAATATCGAACCAAAAGCAATGGTGATAAAGAGAAGCTATTTGTTTTATATCTCAATAAATCAGAAACAACTTCTATTCCTCAGTACTCTAACTTCCTTGTCTCCCAGGGATGAGAGGGCAAGTGGTTCCATTCGCTGCCGCTGCCTGACTTTCTCTTGGTTGAATCTTGACTACAGATTTACAACCAATTCATGCAGATTAACTAAAGTGGAACAGAAGAGGTCACACTGGAAAATATAATGTGATTTTCAACAGTGTTTGCCTCGAAAAGTCAGACGGTGCAACTCAGAATTTACCAGCTGCTGCGAGATATTCAGAAAACCTAAATTGAGTTGACAAAAAAAGTCAAAGGACAGTTTACGACAAAATATTGTGAACGAACTATTTTGGGTTGTCTATGATTACTTTTGCAATTCAAGTAAAATTTTTCATATGGGTTTAGTAGGAGCTACAACCAAAGTGGCTATTCACATATACGCAGATAAGCAACATTCTCTTCTAGTATCCTTGGGGTACTGATTTTCTCCCCCTCCAAGGAGAAACAGATTAGCATGTTGTACCAGACTGAATTCAAAACACAGGGCTTGAATCTCCTTTACATGGGTGTATATCGATTGACTTCAATGGATTTACCCATAATGCATAATGGCGTAAAGTGAGAAGGGAATCATAGCCATAATGTTCAAAACAGGAACACATACAAGCAATATACTAAATGATACTTCTCTATATTCATCACATACATTTTTATATTCCCTTTTCAGAACAGTTTGAAAGTGTTACACTGAACTTCTTCAAAGTGTTTCTTTAATTTATATTTGACACACAGATTTTCCTCTAATAGGTAACTAGCAATACCTGCCTCTCAGATGTGTGAAAGCTCTATAACAGTAGCAATACTGTGTATCCCAAAGTATGACTAAATGGAACTCATTACTATCAGCAAACTATGTGCTGTATTTGCTGGTTTTACAGTGTACACACAAATGATGCAAGACAGATAGACCTTTCCCCACCAGCTTTCAGGCAAGGGTTAATTATCAGGGAAGGGATTAAAAAGATCCTAAAATCTTTAAACAAGGTTTCACAGTACTTGCAGTAGACAAATCAGCCATCTATAAATGTTAGGATTATCAGACAGAAAGAAATGTGTTTTGCTGAATAGATATTTTAGCCACATTTGGATGGTAGGACAAAAAAAGAGGTTCATGATGGCTTTCACTCAACAGCCAGGTGATTTTACAAAACAGAACTTTGGTCTTCCTGCACATGAAACACAATTTGTGCCTTATCTCTGCGTTCTTAACAAAAGTGTGGTTTATTATTTCAAATGAAGTAGGCAGCACAAGTCCAGCTTCCCAGGTTACCATGGGAAAGTGTGCACAACAGTAAAATGACCTGTAGGTTAACTGCATCTACAGAGAATGAAATGTCTCAGATACCTCCCCAGGTTTCTGGATAAAATTAAGTTTACATCAGGGAATCTACAGACTGATCAGAGCATACACTATCCATTCTTGTCCTTTGTAAGAAAAATAATTTACTTTAATATTTGTAGAAAAAAAATCAGTATCGTTGTAGTCAGAAGTCCCTTCCAGAATGCTGAATCCAGGCCAGGATTTAAGGAGACATTACACAGCACAGGAGGCAGTTAGTTAGGGAGCAAAAGAGCCAAACACAACTACAGGACCCTCTCTGGACTGTGCTCACTGATTTTAATAAACAATCTTTTCTCTCCCTTGATGGACACAACTAACATTGCCATGGCAAGTTTTCTTTCAAGAAGTTTCAGAAAGTCCTCAGAGCTCCAGCAATGGTTTTCCTTGACTCTTCTCGCTCTCAAGATCTTGTGCTGTTCTATCGTTAGCTAAGGAAAGCTGGACATGACCCCTAAAAGCCCCATCACCAATGTACTAAAGCTAACACAGGTCACAGCAGAGCAACATAGAGGTACTGTCTCTCTTTCCAGGAAATAACTTAGATTGCAAGATCTTTAGAACAGGGATTATCTTTTTGTTCTGTGTTTATATCGCACCTAGCACAATGTGGTCCTGGTCCATGACTAGGGCTCCTAGGTCCAAAGATAATTATTAATAGGCAAGACAGCATTCCTAGTCCTTGTTGATCAAGGAATGAGGGCCTGACCAGTAGCCTCAGAATCTGATCTACTGCATTTTTGTGTTTTTTGCTATCCATAGACTACTGGGTCCCCACATAAAATTATACTGCAGTAGCACCCGCAGGCTTCAATCATCATACTAGGTGCTGCATAAACTCATGTATGAATATACGAACCCTGCCCGAAAGAGACTACAATCTTAAAAGGCAAAAAATAGATGAAGGACAGTGGGGAAAGAGGGCACAACATGCAGGCAAAGGAATCAGGGGGCCCATCACTTGTTTTTTTCATGTCTTCTAAAATTATTAATTAGTTTGCATTTGTGTTTATGCTGTAGGCTGGGTGATGCAAGATGGCAGGAATGGGTGAGTAAACAAGTGCAAGAAAGCGAAAGGGAGGAAGGGAGGAAGAAAGAAGGGTGGGAAGGATCAAGAGCATGGAGGGAAGTATATTAAACCTTTTAACTAAAATTAGTCAAAACTGACAATACTAGCAATTGAGATATTTCCCAAGTTACGGTATATGTGGATTATGTATTCCATTGAAAGCTATATGATGCACAAAAGCAGACAATTTAGAGAAGAGGTTTTATAGCTTCCCCTTGTATGTTTATCTCTTATAACCTATGACCTTGTACACCAGAGTAATTGTTTCAACTGATCAATGCAGTTGTATCATGATGCCCATTTTTGAATGCAAAACTTTAGCCTTGTATTGAAGTTCTCTCATTGTCAAGGCTGATAATCCAGCAGGGTTAAATTGTCTCGTGCCCTCCCCCCCCCTCCCCCCGGCCCCTTCTTACTCTCTGTAATTATACTGTCAGTCTGATTTGTAACAATGATATTTTAATTCACAGCACTCATTGCCAGCAAAATCTTCATGGAAGCAAACCTCTGTTTTGAACACAGTAACTCACAGAACAGCATGCCCTATGTGAAAGCTAAGTGATAAGAACAAGCTAGCATCCTCATATGTTTTGGATGAACACATACTCAAATGCTACTTAAAAGATTTAACGTCTGATATTCTCCTAATGAGATTAAGCGGACAAGGAATTAAAGACACGGGATGTTTACAATTACAAACACCTGAAAGGAATGATGTAACACAGAAGAAGAAATTTTCCACGATAGAGGAGTTTCCTTGTTTGGTAAACATATTCATCTCTAATTTATTTGCTGTTTGCATCTTAGACAGATTGAGTAAGAACGAAAGTGAATACCACAAATATACCTTCTACAATATGTGTAATGGCACTTTAATGGCAGTTAAAGATACCATACATTTAAGTTACAGAAAAGTAAAGAAATGTTTATAACAGAAATAGTGAAACACCAGAATGGTGGCATAACCACTGAAGTAGCTGTGGAACATGGGGAGAGATAATTATAGACCATACTATACATGTCACAGAGATGGTGATGTAGTTTTCTTTGCCTTTGATACCATTTGAACGTATATTCCTTGTTATTAAATTTGAACTGAATTAATAACAAGATACTCATTGGAAATTTGAAGTCAATAGCAAAATTCAGTGGGGCAGGCTTTCACCCCATGTCTTCACTGTTAAAATGCTGTAGAACTCTGCCTCATCTTATATCTCTTTCCTTGTCTCCTTCTCCTCTCAAAACCTTAGGCTCTGCTAATTCTTCTTGCCCTACTGCTACCTTTAGGTCTGATTTAGAGCACATTGATTTCAACAGATTTTGGGTCAAGTCCTTCATTAGGGTTGCCAACTTTCTAATTGCACAAAACCGAACACCCTTGCCCTGCCCTGAGACTCCACTCCTTCTCTGAGGCCCCACCCCTGCTCACTTCATCCCCCGCCTCTGTCGCTTGTTCTCCCCCACCCTCTACCACTCATTTTCACTGCACTGGGGCAGGGAGATAGGGTGCAGGAGTGGGTACGGGCTCTGGGCTGGGGGTGGGGATGAGGGGTTTGGGATGCAGGAGGGGGCTCTGGGCTGGGGCAGGGGGTGGGGAGGGCTGAGGTCTCTGGCTGGGGGTGTGGGCTCTGGGGTCAGGCCGTGGATGAGGGATTTGGTGCACAGGAGGGGGTTCCAGGTTGGGAATTGGGGCCAAGGCATTCTGAGTGTGGGAGGAGGCTCCGGGCTGAGGCAGGGGGTTCGGACATGAGAAGGGGTACGAGCTTTTGTCTGGGGGTGTGGGCTCTGGGTGGGGCCAGAAATGAGGGGTTCAAGATGCAGGAGGGGGTTCCAGACTGGCACACGGGGTTGGGGAATGGGAGGGGTGAGGGTTCCTGCTGGGAGTGCAGACTCTGGGGTGTGGCTGGGGATGAAGGGTTTGGGGTGCAGGAGGCAGCTCTGGACTGGGGCTGAGGTTTTAAAGAACATAAGAATGGCCATACTGGGTCAGACCAAAGGTCCATCCAGCCCAGTATCCTGTCTACTGACAGTGGCCAATGCCAGGTGCCCCAGAGGGAGTGAACCTAACAGGTAATGATCTAGTGATCTCTCTCCTGCCATCCATCTCCACCCTCTGACAAACAGAGGCTAGGGACACCATTCCTTACCCATCCTGGCTAATAGCCATTAATGGACTTCACCTCCATGAATTTATCCAGTTCTCTTTTAAACCCTGTTATAGTCCTAGCCTTCACAACCTCCTCAGGCAAGGAGTTCCACAGGTTGCCTGTGTGCTGAGTGAAGAAGAACTTCCTTTTATTTGTTTTAAACCTGCTACCCATTAATTTCATTTGGTGGAATATAGTTTTTATATTATGTGAACAAGTAAATAACTTTTCCTCATTCACTTTCTCCACATCACTCATGATTTTACGTACCTCTATCATATCCTCCCTTAGTCTCCTCTTTTCCAAGCTGAAAAGTCCTAGCTTCTTTAATCTCTCCTCATATGGGACCCGTTCCAAACCCCTAATCATTTTAGTTGCCCTTTTCTGAACCTTTTCTAATGCCAGTATATCTTTTTTGAGATGAGGGAACCACATTTGTACGCAGTATTCAAGATGTGGGCATACCAAAGATTTATATAAGGGCAATAAGATATTCTCCGTCTTATTCTCTATCCCTTTTTTAATGATTCCTAACATCCCGTTTGCTTTTTTGACTGCCACTGCGCACTGCATGGATGTCTTCAGAGAACTATCCACGATGACTCCGAGAATTTTCTCCTGATTAGTTGTACCTAAATGAGCCCCCATCATATTGTATGTATAGTTGGGGTTATTTTTTCTGATGTGCATTACTTTACATTTATCCACATTAAATTTCATTTGCCATTTTGTTGCCCAATCACTTAGTTTTGTGAGATTTTTTGAAGTTCTTCACAGTCTGTTTTTGTCTTAACCATCTTGAGCAGTTTAGTATCATCTGCAAACTTTGCCACCTCGCTGTTTACACCTTTCTCCAGATCATTTATGAATAGGTTGAATAGGATTGGTCCTAGGACTGACCCTTGGGGAACACCACTAGTTACCCCTCTCTAGTGTTCGGAGTGCAGGAGGGGGCTCAGGGCTCAGGCAGGGGGTTGGTGTGCAGGTGGGAGCATGGGCTCCAAGAGGGAGTTTGAGTGTGGGAGGGAGCTCATGGCTGAGGCAGGGGGTTGGGATGCGGGAGGAGGTGTGGGGTGCAGGCTCTGGGCGGCAATTACCTCAGGCAGCTCCCGGAAGCAGCAACAAGTCCCTCAGCTCCCAGGTGCACACTTCCTCTGCCCACAGGCACTGGCCCCACAGCTCCCATTGGCCATGGTTCCTGGCCAATGGGAATTGCAGAGCCAGCGCTTGGGGCTGGGGCAGCGAGCAGCGCCCCCCAGCCGTCCCTCTGCCTAGGAGCCAAGGCACATGTCACTGCTTCCGGGAGCAGCGTGGACCCAGGTAGGGAGCCTGCCAGCCCATGCCAGCAGGACTTTTAATGACCTGGTCAGCAGTGCTGACCAGAGCCGCCAGGGTCCCTTTTCAACCAACTCTTCCAGTTGAAAACCGGACACCTGGCAACCGTATCCTTCATACTAAACTAAAAAGACAGGCCACTTGACCAAGGAGTTTACAATCTAGAGCCCAATCCTGCAAATCCATATATGAGTAAATTTACTCATGTGAAGTCAATGGGCCTATGAATGTGAGTGAAGTTGTTCACATATGTATTTGCAAGATATGCCTTAAATAAAACACAGCTCAGTGAGTGATAATAGACCTTGGGCAGAAATAAGGGATGGGTAAGGGATAAGGTTAAATCTATTATTGTGTGTGTGTTTTGTAAACTTACAAATCTGCCTGCTTAGTTCTGAATTTTTAATTCCCTCTCCCCCCGCCTTAATTTTCTCTATTCCCCAACCGCTTTCATCCCTTTCCATTCTCTCCTTGGTCAAGTGGCCTGTCTTTTTAGTTTTGTGAATTGCCACGCACAACTATAAACTCATAACAGTAATTTTAAACCATTAACCTCCAATTGCTTTACATGGTGGTGCAGATATGACTAGAACTCTAAACAATTATCTAGATGGTGTGACAAAGTTCCTCCTCTACCTTGGTGGGTCTTGCGCTTATTGGCGGATTTGCTCGCCTTGGAGCTTCACGGCAGCCCTCAGCTTGGCCATTTTCGTGAACCCACAGTTCAGGTCGACTCCTCCTGTGTCTGACCAGGAATTGGGAGGTTTGGGGGGAACCCAGGCCCACCCTCTACTCCGGGTTCCAGCCCAGGGCCCTGTGGAATGCAGCTGTCTAGAGTGCCTTCTGGAACCGCTGTGTGACAGCTACAACTCCCTGGGCTACTTCCCCATGGCCTCCTCCCAACACCTTCTTTATCCTCACCACAGGACCTTCCTCCTGGTGTCTGATAATGCGTGTACTCCTCAGTCCTCCCACAGTCCGTGTTCTCACTCTCAGCTCCTAGCGCCTCTTGGTCCCAGCTCCTCACACGCGCACCACAAACTGAAGTGAGCTCATTTTTTTAAACCCAGGTGCCCTGATCAGCCTGCCTTAATTGATTCTAGCAGCTTCTTGATTGGCTGCAGGTGTTCTAATCAGCCTGTCTGTCTTAATTGTCTCCAGAAGGTTCCTGATTGTTCTCGAACCTTCCCTGTTACAGGGACAGGGAAAAGGGACATACTTAGCCTGCTCTCCTACTGCTACCCTTGGTCTGGGCTTTTCTTGCTTTTTGCCCCTGCTTTCGGCTTCCCGCCCCGTCCCGACCAGGCCAGGCCAGGCCAGGCCAGACCAGACCAGACCAGACGCTCTCCCCCTTTCTTTTCCTTTTGTTGTTTTTTTTCTTTCTCTGCTGTTGCTAGAGTGCTGGCTGGCTGCCGGCCGGCTGTTAGCCCCCCGCCCGCCACTGCTGCTCCAGCTGAAACCCCCCCCGAGAAGGGGGGCCTGCTGACCCGCTCCCCGGAGGGGGGGAGTGGAAGGACCCAGCCCCCAGACCTAGCCGCTTGCTGTTTGTCTGTGGACCCATCTCCGGCTGAGAGAATTTCTTATCATCCGCTCTGGCATCCCTGGAATGTTTGCAGCTGCGCCTGGAACAGACAGAGAAAAAGCCGTCTACCAGAGGAACACTGCCCGGGGAATCTACAAATTGCCGTGGAGGGGGCCTAAGACTGAGTAACTTTCGAACTGTGCTCTTGTGTGGGGGGAGGCCTTGACTGTGTCTTAACTGTGTTTGTAGGGACACAGGGGGTGTGGCACGGAGCTGCCCCCCGATCCATCTGTGTCCTCCCAACCCCCATGCTACCATCTTCACAACTGCCTCCTCCACCATCTTTGCTGGCTGTCTAACACCTGTCTCTGGACTTAGCTGCTCGCCCTGATTCCACTGCGTGGGCCAGAAGCACCAGCCAACCAAACAGGACTCTCTGGACAAGCGTACGGTGGTTCATGTGCTCCCCCCACCCCAAATTGTCCACCCCACAGCTTGTCCCTTTCTACCTGACCCCAACTCCTGTCAATCACCTGCCACCGCCCCCGCTGGGGCATCAACAATGGAGGGCACCGGGGTGACCTCCGCCGCTGCCATGCCCATCGCCTCCCCAGACTCTAGGGAAGTCCCCACAGCCAGCAGGAAAGGCCAGGGCAAGAAGAAGGGAAAGGGCCCCACTAAAACCACCAGGTCCTCCGTGGTAGGGGCCACCCCCGCTGCTGCGGCTCCGCCACCGACCACAGCATCCTCCCCCGCTGCCCCCTCCACCAGCTCTGCAGATGTCCCTCCCTCAGCCCCCAGGACGTATGCCTGGGTGGCGGCAGCCCCCCGCCTGCCACCTCGTCATCTCTCCCGCCCACTGCCTCAGCCACCATCAATAGCAGCCAGGGCCCCTTTCCCACCATGACAAGGAAGCACAGAGTCCGATGCCTACTGGTGCCCGCCTCGCCCCACGTGGAGACCTATATGCGGGCGTTGGCGAGGGTGGTGGGGCCCTTGGCCATTGTGGCAGCCTCCAAAATGTATGGGAAGGTTGTCTTCTTCTTAGCAGCGGAGGCTGCCACCCAGGAAGCGGTGGAGAGGCGCATGGCGGTGGGGGGGGGGGTGTTTGTCCCCCTAGAGCCGCTAGAGGACCTGGGCATCCACCTGGTCCTGACCTCTGTCCCTCCTTTTCTCCCCAGTGCTGCCCTGTTACCCGCCCTTTCCACCCTGGGGAAACCTGTTTCTGTCATCAGCCCTCTCCCGTTGGGCTGCAAGGACCCCACCCTCTGTCACATCTTTTCCTTACGCCGGCAAGTGCAGCTTCTACTGCCATCGGCGGTGCGTGACGGAGAGGCGCTCGAGGGGTCCTTCCTAGTCCCCACAAGGGGGCCCGTTACCAGGTATATTTCTCCACGGGGGAAGCCCAGTGCTACCTCTGCCGGGCGTCAGGGCATGTCCGGAGGGACTGCCCCTTAGCCCGGCAAGGAGGGGCACCTGGGATCCCCGAGACCCGGCAGGACATCGGCCCAGTCATTCCTGATGCCCCTGGCCGCCCAAACCCACCCCCCCTCCTATTCAGACCACCACTTCTCCCACTCAGGCCCAAGGGGCACCTCCCCTACAACGCCCAAACGAGTGGGAGAGCCCCACCTTCGCTGCTGACAAGCTGGCGGGGCCTATGGAGGAGGGTGTGGCAGAGATACCACCAGGCATGGGAGAGAGCCTGCCCCAGAGAGAATCCTCCCTCCCTTATGCCGCCCCACCATCCCCCGCCCCCAAACCCCTGAGCCATCGCCTTTACCCCTGACCCGACCCCTGTTAACCAGCCCCCAGATGATGCCATGGAGGGCTGGGCCCTAGTCCAGGGGAAGCGAGGCAAACGGAAGGCTCGAGCTCCGCCTCATCTATCCGAGGCAGGGGCCCCCCGGAAGACCAGGAAGGGGGGCACCGATGCCGAACCTTCCGCTTTGTCCACAAGTGCGTCCCATCCACCAGTATCAGCCGGGAAAGACGTGGTAGCACCGGAAGGTAGTGTCTCCCCTCCACAGGAGACCCTCCCCTCCGAGACCCTTGAGGAAGCCCTTTCTGTCTTGACACTGCCCGAAGCCCCCGTGAACCCCGAGACAAGCGTCGTGGCGGGTGCCAGCGGGGAGAACCCTGGGGCGACAGAAAGTGTCCTCTCCTCCATGTTTGAGGAGATCGAGGCCCTAGATCTGACCCCGGTTGCCCAAGGGGAGGACAACCTTTTGCCAGCAAACCTCGATTTGGGAGACTTCACTCCACTCCTCTTTTCCCCATGCACCCTCCCCCTAACTGCTGCTTCTGCTCCCACCTCCCAGGAGCCCCTGGACTCCTCCATCGACCCGGCCGCTGATGGCACCCCGCTGATGACCACCGAGCCTGCTCAGGTGACAGCTGGCACCACGTGACCGGGACACGAGCCGCCAGGGGCACCCCCGGTTGGTGCGGAGCAATTGATTTCCTTCCCGGACAGGGGCCCAACAGAAGATAATCCACCTCCTGATGCTGTAGCCCCTAAATCCACCATGGAGCCCGCGCCCGGTATCACTGAGAGCTCCCTCCCCACCCCCTTAACCCTCGAGCCTGATTGGGAGGCGCCACCATCCAGCTGCTTGCCTCCCGAAACCCAGAACCTCGCCTCTGCCCCTGCCCCTGCCCCTATCCAGTCTACCTCCTGCAATGTTATCGCCGCCCCCGGGGCTGTCTCCTTCCCTTTTCTAATCGATGACCCCCAGGGAGCGGCCTTTGTGTTCTCCTGCCCTGACCCATTAGGGGCTGCTATTTTACCTCCACCGCCCCCTATCGCCCCAGGGCTTCAGGCGGGCCTAGAAGCTCCAGCCTATCAGGCACCCCGTCGGGGGTCCGCACCCTGCTTGCCTGTTTTAGTGGGCCACGGGGCTGCACCAAGAGCCCCGCCGGGGAACAACCGGGAAACCGTAACCTCACCCCCCCATGAGCTGCGAGGAGAGCTGTGGAAGTTTTTAGAGGATGTCCGTGGCTCCCGCAACAAGGTACAGCTTGCTCTCCAGCGATGGGGGGATTTTTTTCAAATCCTCTGGGCCACAAGGGCCCTTATGGGGGAAGGTAAAGGGATGGGGAAGCAGGATACCGCGGCCTACTGGCGGGTCCACGTCTTCCATGACCAATTACTCACCTACGGGATGGGTCAAGGACTGTTGCACGGCCCGCTGGGGGATGCGAGCGTCCCTGCCAGTGAGGATCCCCCCTGGCTCTCCCCATGACACCTCTCACTATCGCAACGTTGAACACCCGGGGTTGTAGGATGGCTCTCCGCAGGTCCCAGGTGCTCTCCTTCCTTCGGGAGGGAGGGTACTCTGTGATTTTCCTGCAGGAGACCCATACGGATCCAACTGCCGAAGATAGTTGGCGGCTGGAGTGGGGGGACAGGGTCTACTTTAGCCATTCCATGATTCGGCAGGCTGGAGTGGCGACCCTGTTCTCCCCCTACCTATGACCCGAGGTGCTAGGGGTCGCCGAGGCCATGCAGGGTCACCTGCTGCATCTCCGGGTCCGTATAGAGGGGCTCGTGGTTAACCTTGTTAACGTCTATACCCCGACATCGGGCCTAGAGCGGCTGCAATTCTATCAGCAGGCGTCCGCCTTCCTCAGCACCTTAGATTCTCATGAGTGCCTGGTCCTGGGGGGGATTTTAATACCACCCTCGAGGAGCGAGACCGCTCGGGGACCGAGCAGTGCCTGGCCATCGCGGACACCCTCCGAGAGATAGTTGAACATCACTCCCTAGTGGACATCTGGCGTGACCACCACCCGGACGACACTTCCACGTTCACCTTTGTCCAGGTGGAAGCCCATTGGTCGAGCCACTCCCGGTTGGACCGCATTTATCTATCACGCTTCCATCTCTCACGAGCCCACTCCTCCAGCATTTCGCTGGCCCCATTTTCTGACCATCACCTAGCCACCGTGACAGCCTCCCTCTGTGCAGAGAGGCCGGGGCCGGCCTATTGGCATTTTAACAACAGCCTGTTGGAGGATGAGGGCTTCGTGACGTCCTTCCAGGAATTCTGGCTGTCCTGGCGAGGGCAGCGGCGTGCCTTTTCCTCGGCGCGGCGATGGTGGGATCTGGGGAAGGTGCGCGCCCGGCTTTTCTGCCATGACTACACCCGGGGCACCAGCCGACGGAGAAATGCAGCGATAGAGCAGTTGGAACGGAAGGTCTTAGAGCTGGAGAGGCGTCTGGTCGCCAGCCCCGAAGACCCGCTCCTCTGTGGAGCATGCCGGGAGAAGCAGGAGGAGCTCCGGGCCCTCGAGGACCATCGGGCCCGGGGTGCCTTTGTTCAATCCCGCATCCGCCTTCTTCGGGAGATGGATCGCGGCTCCCGCTTATTCTATGCCCTGGAGAAAACGAGGGGGGCCAAGAAACGTGTCACCTGCCTCCTGGCAGAAGACGACACCCCCCTCACGGAACTGGCGGAGATGTGTGGGAGGGCCTGAGCCTTCTACGCAAGTCTTTTCTCCCCGGATCTGACCAATCCTAGCGCTTGCAGAGTGCTTTGGGAGGAGCTCCCCACGGTCAGCGCGAGTGACTGAGACCGGCTAGAGTTGCCTCTCACTCTAGCCGAGTTCTCGGAAGCCCTCCGTCGTATGCCCACCAATAAGTCTCCAGGCATGGACAGGCTGACCGTGGAGTTCTACCACGTGTTTTGGGACGTCCTTGGCCCAGACCTAGTCACCGTCTGGGCCAAGTCTCTGCAGAGCGGGATCCTTCCTCTCTTGTGCAGGCGAGCCGTGCTCGCCTTATTGCCGAAGGGGGACCTCCACGATTTACGAAATTGGCGTCCCGTCTCGCTCCTCAGCACGGACTACAAAATCGTAGCGAAAGCAATCCCTCTGCCGCGAAGGTCTGTGCTGGCAGACGTGATCCATCCAGACCAGACCTACATCGTCCTGGACCACAGTATCTTTGATAACCTATTTCTGGTTCGGGACCTTCTGGAACTCGGGCGTAGAGACGGTCTGTCATTCGCCCTCCTGTCCCTAGATCAGGAGAAGGCGTTCAATAGGGTGGACCATGGGTACCTCCTGAGCACTCTGCAGGCGTTTGGCTTTGGACCCCAGTTTGTGGGTTTTCTCCATGTGCTGTACGCTTCCGCAGAGTGTCTGGTTAAACTCAACTGGACCCTGACCGAACCGGTCAGCTTCGGGCGAGGAGTACGGCAGGGGTGCCCCCTCTCGGGCCAGCTGTACGCTCTGGCGATTGAGCCCTTCCTCTGTCTCCTCCGCAGGAGGTTGACAGGGTTGGTACTGCGGGAGCCGGAGCTGCGGCTGATCCTGTCGGCATACGCTGATGACGTGCTCCTCGTGATCCAGGACTTGGGCGACTTGGCGCAGGTGGAGGCTTGCCAGGCCATCTATTCGGCAGCCTCCTCTGCCCGGGTCAACTGGGTCAAGAGCTCTGGCTTGGCGGTAGGAGACTGGCAGCAGGTGAGCTCCCTCCCACCCGCGCTTCAGACCATCTGGTGGAGCGCGGGTTCTCTGCTCTACCTCGGCATTTACCTTTCTGCCACGCATCCCTCTCCGCTGGAGAACTGGGAAAATTTAGAGGGCGGGGTGATAGAGCGGCTCTGGGAATGGACGGGACTACTCCGATGTCTCTCCCCCCGAGGGAGAACGCTGGTGCTTAATCAACTAGTCCTGTCCGTGCTCTGGTACCGGCTCAACACCCTGGTCCCGGCCCCGGGTTTCCTGACCAACCTCCGGACATCGGTTCTGGGGTTCTTTTGGTCAGGAATGCACTGGGCCCCTGTAGGGGTTCTTCATCTACCCCTGAAGGAAGGAGGACGGGGCCTGAAGTGTCTACACACTCAGGTCCGTGTCTTCTGCCTCCAGGCCCTACAGAGGCTCCTCTATGGTGCAGGCAATTCGGCGTGGAGCACACTGGCGCACACCATCCTGCGCTGCATCCGAGGGCTCCGATATGACCGGCAGCTCTTTTATCTCCGTCCGGGAGGTCTTCCGCGAGACCGCTCCGGGCTGCCAGTCTTCTACCAGGACCTCCTCCGACTTGGAAACTGTTTTTAACGACCAGGTCCGTGGCGGCCACCGAGGGGGCAGATCTCCTCGCGGAGCCCCTGCTACACAACCCCCAGCTCCGTGTGCAGGTGGCGGAGTCCCGCTCGGTGCACCAGAGCCTGATCCTAGCAGAAGTCACAAGAGTCGGAAACCTCCTGGACTACGACCGGGGAGACTGGCTGGATCCCTGACGCTCGCCTGGCGCATGGGCCTCTCCAGACCTCATACCCCCTGGCGCCTACTTCAGGAGGTGAAGGCTGCTTTGCCGCCCACTGCTAGAGCTTACCTCAACTTGGTCCTGCTTGAGGGCACGCCCCACCCACCCTCTACCCAGGCCCACCGGACTTTTTAATTGGACCCCTACCCCGCAGATCCAATCAACCCCCCCCCACCCCTTCACTGAGAGCCGGCTGCATGAACTGCAGCCAGTATGCTTCCAAACTACACCAAGGAAACATCTATACACGCTCGCGCTCCACACCCTTCATGCCCTCACCCTAGTGTCCCGCCCCGACACAAAGTGGCGAGACCTTCTGCCACCTTTGGAGGGTGAGCAGCCCCGGTGGGCCAGCCTATATTCCACCTTGGTTCTGAGGCCCGTCGGGGCCATCAGTTGGTGGCTCCTTCACAGAGCTGTGAGCACGGGCACGTACTTGGCATGGTTCACCCCCATCCCAGATACTTGTCCCTTTTGTGGTGTGAGGGAAACCCTGGCGCACGTATATTTGGAATGCGCCAGGCTGCAGCCCCTGTTCCAGCTCCTCACAAATCTCCTATTACATTTTTGGTTGCATTTTTCCCCTCACCTTTTTATTTATGCACTCCCCATCTGTGGCCTCACAAAGTCGCGGGATCTCCTAGTTAACCTCCTCCTGGCCCTGGCTAAAACGGCCATCTATAAAACCAGAGAGAGGAAGTTGGCTGATGGAGTTTCCTGTGACTGTGGGGCCGTTTTCCGATCCTCGGTCCATTCACGTATCCGGCCGGAGTTCCTCTTTGCAGCATCCACCAACTCCCTTGACGGAGCGGTGGGCGCTGTCCGAGGTTCTCTGCTCGGTGTCCCCGTCCGGCTCCCTTTGTCTGACCCTTTGATTGGGGGAGAGAGTAACGGACCCCAATCCCAGCCATTGCTGCTGCGGACACCACCACCCTAGAGGGGTCCTTTCACATGTGGGTGCATGTGCCCCCCCCTGGATTGTCCACCCTACAGCCTGCCCCTCTTGTTGGGTGCTTTCAGAGGAGGGAATTGTTGGTGATACTCGGGCGTGGCGCCAGGTAACTCGAGGGGGTGGAAGACCACGAGAGTTGAGGAAGCCCCCCGCTCTGGGCCCAGGCAAACTTGAACACTTCCCTCCCCTGAAGCTAATGAGAAAACAATTGTGATTGGTTGCTGTTACACATTGCATATGCTGCTGTTTTTACTTTGTAAGTGTATTATGCAAATAAAAACATCTTTTGCTTAAAAAAAAAAAATTACCCTCCTGTAGCCATCTGGCCTGACCCTGTCACAATGGCTAGATGTCTAAAAATTAAACAAGAAACTTTACTTCCATTAGGTAGATGGAAGGAATTTTAAAGCTTCCAATTAAATGCAGGATCATGCTTTTTAGTTAAAAAAATCTATTTCTGAGCCTTGATCATTCAGTTCTTAATCTTACAAAACTTGCATTGATATTAATCCTTTGAAACTATTAGAAAACCAGTGTAAGAAACTACTCAGAAGATATAATCCAAGTTGCTTGAAATACAGTCAGACCCTGAGAAATGTTCATACGTTACATATCCTCTTCTGGAAGTTGATTGATACAATGTAAAACATCCAAAAAAAATGCAGTTTGTCTTAAGGTATATTTTTTGAAACATTATCTGTGCCATTTAAAAGTAGCTCTAGTGAATATTGTGCAATGGAGTCAGTCATTTTTTAAAGGTTAGTAAGTCTCTTGCCCTTTCGATATCTTTCTTAATCTCTGATGTTTTTTACAGGTATTGTGTTTGAGTAAACCCCAAAGCTGAATTTTTGAGACACAAGTTGCCAGGTCAGTTACCAATCAGTTACCAATGATACCCTGGCGCAAATCAGGTATTTCCAAACCTAGTCATTTTTTTAAATGTAACACAACATTAAACTGAACATGTAACAGACAGTTGGCAATAACAAAAACATAAAAAATAAATTTCTTCAATGGCAAGATCACAAAAACTAGACTCTTCTACCTGAGGATAAAAGAATTTCTGTCTGTGTTTTTAACAAAGGACCCTTTTTATCTGACTTTTTAACTACTGTATTTTTTTCATCTTCACTACACTGATAATATAGAAATGAAACAGCTCATACACTAACATTAGTCACTTTTGGTTCCTTCATCTCTAGTGGCACATCACACCAGTGATATGTCAGATGTATCTCTGTGATATATGTCACAGAATGTTTTTTGCAATAAAAAAATCATTAAAGACAAACTTCTCAAGTGCAAATTTAAAATGTTAAAAAAAAAAAAAAGTAAAGTAAATGTTTAATCTGTGGGCCAAATTCTCTGCTGGTATAAACTGACTATGCCCTTTATAAATAGCAGTAGCTATTATTCTGCCATATAACATTGATTGCTATCTGCAAAAAGCTGAGGTTAAGGGGTTTTTTTATATTTAATCTTTTTCTTATTAGGAATCAGCATTGGTTGAAGCAGGTAGTATTTGCCACTGGGCACATCTCTGGGCACAAGAGGAGAATAACAGCAATTTTCAGGGAGTAGGAATTGTTTGTTTTTGTAACCAATTATTTATTGCTCTAACTAAAGTTACAGTTAAGTAACTTTAAATATATGTTCTACAACATTCAGATGGAATTTTACTCCATCATTTATCTTGATCTTTCCATTACCCAGTGTCTTCAATACCTCCTGCTGTGTTAATGTCTTCTTCAGATAATCGTTATAGGTGAAATCCCTTATAAATAATGTATTTCCTCTCTCTTTCTTGATTCTGTGTGAACAGCATAGATTCTAAAAATGTAATTTGTAGGGGACAAATGCTAATTCAAAAAGAAGAGATAGAAACACAGAGGCACCAGATCAATTGTGTCCTTATAATAATTTATCACTGGGACGTAATATAAAATGCCTGAGGTGTCTCTACTGTGACATACTCCTCTACCATACATATTCAAAAATTACCGATCCCTGAATTTTCTCTTCAGTGTGCCATTTAATATTCTTTCAATATTCTTCAATATTCTTTGTGCTAAAGCTTTTACATATTTGCCTCCTCTTCTAAATGGTGACGTCAAAAAACATTTCCCTTTTCCCGCCACTTACTACGGTGTTCAGCTTACCAGTTTCGACGTATTTAACTGTAGAACTTTTACATCAGTGCCAGTCAATGAACCCAAGGGACTCAGTGGAGATGAGGAGAAGGGTGTTGTTTTTTCATTCCAATCTCAATTTCTGAGACCCTGATTCAGGAAGATATTTAAGCATATGCCTAACTTTAAGCACATGATCTTAAATCAATAGGATTATCACAAGGTTTCCAAATCAATGCTTAATTTCCCAACAATTTCTTATCATCTCGTAGAAAAAACTATTGATCTATACTCTTACTTTTGGGGTTTTTTTAATTTGCTCACAAAAAGCCAGTGATGTTTTAATTAAAAAAGGCTCAAGCTGCCCAAAGCCACTGAGTAAAAATACAGAAGTGTTGGGCTATACTCATCGAAATTGGGATCAAGGCTTATCCTTCACCATTGCTAATAAGGACAGAAGTCAGAAACTACCTCAGCAAATATTTTACATGTGCAAAAATAAAGATAAAAATAAAATGGAAAAAATGCAAGTGTTACATGCTAACAAGCATTAGTGAACCCCAAACACTCAGCTGTTCAGATTACAGGCAGTCCTCGACTTTACAATGTTCAATTTACGAAGAACAGCACTTACGACGTTTCTGAATTGACACCCTGATTCAACTTATGACAATCGGTTTCGACTTTACAACGCTCGGTCCCACAATGGAGTGGATTGCGGTTCCGAGTTACACGTTTCGACTTACAATGCAATTTTTAGGAACCAATTGTGTCAATTGTGTCCGCTCACTGCCTGTACTCAAAACACACAGTTTCTCCACTTTTTCATTTTCAGCTCCTAAATCTGTGCAAGTCTGTTGGTTCCTCTCCTCTTCTGAAGATGTCACTCCAATATTCGCTGGGCCCCTCTGAGGCTGCTCCACACTGAAATCCAATGGGTCTACTAGGAACATTTAGGGATTAATAACAAGAAATTTAGTTATAAGCTAGGGACACATCAACTAGAAGTAACGGAGGAGGAAAAGGACCTTGGAGTATTGGTTGATCATAGGATGACTATGAGCTGCCAATGTGATATGGCTGTGAAAAAAGCTAATGTCATCTTGGGATGCATCAGGAGAGGTATTTCCAGTAGGGATAAGGAGGTTTTAGTACCGTTATATAAGGCACTGGTGAGACCTCACCTGGAATACTGTGTGCAGTTCTGGTCTCCCATGTTTAAGAAGGATGAATTCAAACTGGAACAGGTACAGAGAAGGGCTACTGGGATGATCCGAGGAATGGAAAACTTGTCTTATGAAAGGAGACTCAGGGAGCTTGGCTTGTTTAGCCTAACTAAAAGAAGGTTGAGGGGAGATATGATTGCTCTCTATAAATATATCAGAGGGATAAATATCAGAGAGGGAGAGGAATTATTTAAACTCAGTACCAATGTGGACACAAGAACAAATGGATATAAACTGGCCACTAGGAAATTTAGATTAGAAATTAGACGAAGGTTTCTAACCATCAGAGGAGTGAAGTTTTGGAATAGCCTTCCGAGGGAAGTAGTGGGGGCAAAAGATCTATCTTGCTTTAAGATTAAACTCGATAAGTTTATGGAGGAGATGGTATGATGGGATAACATGGTTTTGGTAATTAAATGTTCATGGTAAATAGGCCCAATGGCCTGTGATGGGTTTTTAGATGGGGTAAGATCCAAGTTACCCGGGAAAGAATTTTCTGTAGTATCTGGCTGATGAATCTTGCCCATATGCTCAGGGTTTAGCTGATCGCCATATTTGGGGTCGGGAAGGAATTTTCCTCCAGGGTAGATTGGAAGGCCCTGGAGGTTTTTCGCCTTCCTCTGTAGCATGGGGCACGGGTCACTTGCTGGAGGATTCTCTGCTCCTTGAGGTCTTCAAACTACAATTTGAGGACTTCAATAGCACAGATATAGGTGTGAAGTCTTTTTTAGGAGTGGTGGGTGAAATTCTGTGGCCTGCGTTGTGCGGGAGGTCGGACTAGATGATCATAATGGTCCCTTCTGGCCTAAATATCTATGAATCTATGAATAAACATTCAATGCAATATAGATATTCAGGGAGCAAATTCTGAAGGGGCCCTCAGATGAAAAGCCTTCCCACTAGATATAGAGGGCCAGATCCTCTAATAGTGACATAAACAGAACTGCACCCATTTGCACCAACTGAGGATCTCACCTAGAGTGTTCAAACAGTTTCAGCAAACATCACTTTCAGTTGAAATAAACTGGCTAGGTAAATGTATTGGCTTTCAAAACACAGAGCAACATTTCAGTCCAAATTGCTTATACTGTAACATATGTGCATTGGTTTTAAATAAAAGTCCATTTGTTTCTCTTCATTTCAATATAATTGCAACTTTAAGGGGAAAAAAGTGATATCTGGAAAAAATGAGTTGTTAAAGTTAATCTGATCTGCCTAATTTCAGGCCTTCAGACTGAGAATTGGGATCTTGTGGATTTCTCAGGCCTGTGTCTAAAATCTCAAAACTTTTAGCTCTGCAGCTGTGCAAATAACATTGGCTAGAAGAGAGGAGCAAAACAGAGCTGTAGCCTGTTTAGGCAGGATGCAAAGAAGACAGTTCTTGAGCTCTTGTAACTCACTGTTATGGGGAATCACTTAAAGTAAGAGAATACAGGGAATAATCAAAATGAAAATCTCAAGTTTTTCAGTTTTCGTACTATAAGCAGGTAAGGGTCTGATCGTATACTCCTTACTCAAGCAAAAGCCCATTGACTTCAAAGTTAGGGTTGCCAAGCGTCCAGTTTTTGACCAGAATGCCTGATCGAAAAGGCACCCTGGCGGCTCTGGTCAGCACCACTGACCAGGCTGCTAAAAGTCCAGTAGGCAGCGCAGCGGGGCTAAGTCAGGCTTCCTGCCTGCCCTGGCTCCATGTGGCTCCCAGGAAGTGGCCGGCATGTTTGGCTCCTCGGTGCAGGTGTGGCCAGGGAGGCTTGTGTGCTACCTGTGCCCTGAGCGACAGCTCCATAGCTCCCATTGGCTACAGTTCCCAGCTAATGGGAGCTGTGGGGATGGCATCTACTGGTGAGGGCAGCATGCGGAGCCCCTTGGCCTCTCCGTCTAGAAGCTGGACATGCTGGCTGCTTCCAGGAGCTGCCTGAGGTAAGCGCTGCCCAGAGCCCACACCCCAATCCCCTGCCCCAGGTTGGAACCCCCTCCCTCACCCAAACTCCCTCCTAGAGTCCGCTGCCCCCCCCCCCGCACTCCAAACTCCTCGGCCCTAGCCCGGAGCCCCCTCCTGCATCCCAAACCCATCATCCCCGGCCCCACACTAGAGCCCCCACCCACAGCTGGAGCCCTCAGCACCCCCCTCCCGCCCCCACATCCCCTGCCCCAGCCCACACTCCGAACGCTTCATTTCTGACCCTACTTCTTATGGGCTCTGTTCTGCTCCCTTTTATGTTAACAGTTTTGGCCTTGACATCAGTGGAATCAGAACTGACAGAAGCATAGAGGCTGAACAACTCTGCACTATTGTCATGAATGTTGCAAACACAGAATGAACGATCCTCTGGTTTTTGCAGAGCCGCAGGAAGTACCACAATTGGGGACATGATGATTTCTTTAAGAACAGATTGCTAAGGGACATAGCAAAAAACAATTCAAAATTGTTGTTGGCATTCACGGAGCAGATGCAGATGGTGGAGTGCTGCTTCTGAACCTGAGAAACAAGCACTGACTGACAGGATTGTATCATAATGCACATTTTGGATGAAGAGCACTGGCTGCACAACTTTTGGATGTGAAAGACCACACACCTGGATCTGTGTGCCAAGCTCAAACCAGGCCACCAGCGCATGGACACCAGAAGGAGAGCTGCATTGACAGTTGAGAACCCAGTGGTAATTGCACTGTCAAAGCTTGCAATGCCAGATTGCTATCAGTTAGTGGGAAATCATTTTGGAGTTGGAAAATCCACAGTGGAGGCTGCTGTCATGCAAGTGTGTAGGGCCATTAATTGTATCCTGCTAAGCCAGACTGTGACTCTAGGCAATGTGCACAACATTGTGGATGGATTTGCAGCTATGGGGGTTCCTGAACTGTGGTGAGGTGATAACCAGCATGCATCTCACCCTTTTGGCACCAGACTATCTTGCCACAGAGTATATCAACAGGAAGGGCTACTTTGCCATGGTTATGCATGCATTGGTGGATCACCAGAGACATTTCACTGATATCAGTTTGGGCTGGTCAGGAAAGGTACATGATGCTTGCATCTTTAAGAACACAGGACTGTACAGGAAGCTTTTTTTATGATTGGTGGATTATCATTGGTGATGTTGAAATGCCAATAGTGATCTTGTGGAACCCTGTCTACTCCTTGCTCCCCTGGCTCAGGAAGAAGTACACTGGCACCCTGCCAGCTCCAAAGAAAGATTAAACTATTGGGTCAGCAGGTGCAGAATGAAAACTGAATGTGCTTTTGACAGATTGAAGGGATGCTGGTAGCGTTTACTCACTAGATTATAGCTCAGTGAGAAAAATACCCCAATGGGTATAGCTGCCGGTTGTGTCCTACATAATATCTGTGAGGCAAAGGAGAAGTTGCCACCAGAGTGGAGGGAGGAGGTAGAATGGCTGTCTGCCGACTTTGAACAGCCAGACCCAAGGTCCTTGGAAGAGTTCAACACAGAACTATGCGGCTGAGAGATCCATTGAAAAAGCACTTTGACAGTGTGACACAGTAATGTGGCATGGTGGACTGCTATACTTGGTCCTAAAATTCTGGAGGCCGTAAGGAAGTTGTAGTGCTTAATGCACATTTATGAATTTCACGTGTTTTTTAATGAACTTATGAATTATGTGGGGCTTGCTTTTTATCTGTAATAATTATACTGTTTTTCACTGAACTTATGAGTTCTATTACATGTAATGTGGGCTTTGAGTAGCACTAGGCATTCTGCAATATGTGTTGTGATACAGGAGGGCCAGGGAGCAGTGGGAGAGTGCTAAGGGGAAATATATAAGCTCAAGGCTAATTAAGGCATGGTTCCCTGTAGACTAGGGAAGGTGGATGCAAGTTAATTGGAGCACCTGCAGTCAATTAAGGCCCTGTTAGAAACCTAATAAAAACCCCTGCTTCAGGCAGACAGAGGAGGAGAAGGAGAGGACTGGAGCTTGGAGGTGTGCTGTGAGACTTGAAAAATCAGAGAATTGAAATAAGGGGGGGACCCTTCCCCAGCATCTAAGGACTGCAGGTACCCCACCCAAGGGGGAAGAGGGTAAGAACCCAAAGGGGTTGAGAGGGGCTGGGGCTCAGAGTGAGGAGCAAACCCAGACCCCTCCCCCACTTTCCTCCTTTATGACCTTCCTGGGCCACTAGCAGGGCCATCAATGCCCCAAGAACAGGGGCAAGGGGTGGCATCTTAGCTCCCCACCAAGAAAAGTGCAAGACCCACCAGACTAACATTGGCCATTGTGTCACAGTGTTATGAAGTAATTTATTTCCAATAAATAAAAATGCATTGTATTCCAAAACCAATGCCAAACCTTAATGCACAATTAAAAACAATACAGTGCTAACTTATAAAATAAATTAATAGAACAAAACTTTAAAATTAGAATGGTAGAAAATATTTGTGACCATTTCTGCCAAACATACCCCAATGGGGCCTCTCACGGGTCAGCATATATGAAGCTGTGGTTTTCTTTATTGACCCCTGGCATGCAGTGGTAGGGATTCAGCCTAGGATGCCAAGTGGAATGTTGGGGGCTGTAGGAGCTGCTGAACTGAAATTCACCATTGACTTCAAAGGGAAGTGAGCCGATGATTATTGGGCCTGTAGGTCTACAGCATTTGTGTTTGTTGTCTGAGAAACCCCATTATGCCCTGGTGCAGCGCCTTGTCCTTTTCCTGCTGGGATTCCTGGGCATATCTCCTGTCCACTCCTTCCTTCACCAGGCTGTCAGCTATATTCACCTTCCAGCCCTTCTGTTCACAGTCCAGTGCAGCGCTGGCTTGCAGGATCTCAGCAAAAATGTCCTCCCTAGTCCACTTCTTCCCCTCCTCATCAGGGTCAGGCATTCTGTGGATGTGGAGGGAGCACCCCTCAAGTCTTCAATGGCAGCAGCTCCAGGTAAAACAGAAAGGTGTATCATATTTATAGTCACAATGGAAAGTAAAAGGTAAGTTTCAGAACTCCTTTCTCTTATCCCCATAAGAGTTTTAAATAAGACATGCTTATTGACACTTCAGCTTTAGAGTGCTGCTGCACAGTACCACTCTGCAGCTGGAGTCATGGTGAGTATGGCTGTGGAGTTTATATATGTGACCAGAGCGGTCACTGCTGAGCATAGTAGGACAGCTGCTGGAGGACTGTTAACATCAACATAGGTCACTCAATGTCCACACTTGCACTACATTGACCACGGCTCCATGCTTTTTGGGGAGGTGGTGTTACTGTGTCACCGTAATGGAGCGCTTATGTCGGTGAGAGACCGATTTGAGTGTAGATACATGCACCAATAAGTCGATGCAAGGCGACGTAGGTCTACTTACCTTTGTCATGTACACCAGGCCTATGTCTCCTTCTCTCTCTGTCTTCTCACATGCACGTACACACACAGCTCCAATATACAAATACCCATTAAAAACCCTTGGCCCACACAGCTCAGTTTCTGACCACCCCTGTACAGCCTGAGTTTTGGGTGGCAGCTATTGTTGTTACATCTTTTTATTCCAAAAAGGAGCTTAATTGTGCCTTGTATTTATCATGAATGAAGGACGGCCCACCAGCTTCAATGATGTTTAACTCAATCATCATCATAACAGAATTGTTTGAGGTAATCAAAAAGGCATCTAGCATATATATAATTGCTAGATCCAATATATATATTGGATTAAGGAAATATTTTAATTTTCATAGAAGTACACTGACTTTGGTGCCAGAACACAACATATATGTTGTCTCCATCAGAAATGTAATGGATTCATTAAAAACTCTGATGGTTTCACTGAATAATGTACTGTTTTCAGAGAAAAAGTATTGACACAGAAATTTAAATAGGCATTAGTGACACAGCCCTGAGGTCCTTGATTTAAGATCTTGCCATACTTTTTGGAACAAGAATGACATTACAGATTACAGCCCTCAAGGGGTGACAACTGTCCATCTTACTTTTCAATGAATAAATGTTACTTTAAGTATATTGGTCCTTTACATTTTATGGGATGATTTTTCTTCATTTGTGTTACATATGCGAATAACTTTAATCTCTGTTAAATCAAGGACTTCAGGGTCACCTTGCTAATATCTACTCAATTTCTCTTACAAACTCATTTTCACCATAAATATTTAGATATTCTAATAAGGGCTTATTCCTGATCCAATTGTAGTGAATGGGAATTTTGCCAATTCAACAGAACTAGGATTTGGCCCTAGAAGTAAGAGCTACATTACTTTTTTTAAATTGATATTTACTTATATTTCATGGAACATCTAAGGCAATATTTTATAAATTAAAGGAGTTTTCCCCTAAAATTTCTCATATAAAGTCAACCCTTCCCCCATAAAGTCAATGAGAGCTTTGCCACTGACTTCAATGGGTATCAGATCAAGCCCATGCAGAGGCTTCCTTAGAGGTTTTTAAGGTCAGGCTTGACAAAGCCCTGGCTGGGATGATTTAACTGGGAATTGGTCCTGCTTCGAGCAGGGGGTTGGACTAGATGACCTTCTGGGGTCCCTTCCAACCCTGATATTCTATGATTCTATGAAAGTCCCAACCTCTCAATGTACAGCAGTGTGCAACCTCCAGTTGCATCAAAGTGGCTGGTTTGTGAAGAATGAATTACTTCATAAGAAGAGTTCCACAGGACACTCTGTTTGTATAGAACATCTGTTACACAGCATTTAAGGTGGTTTATAATAATTTCAAAAACCAAAACAAAGAGACAAACAAGAATGCCACACGACTATTTTTGTATGCAGCGTGGCTGTAGCGATGGCAGTCTGAAGAAGAGCCCTGTGTGGCTCAAAAGTCTGTCTCTCACCAACAGAAGTTGGTTCAATAAAAGATATGACCTCACCCACCATTATTTTGTAAGGTAAGTCACTTGAGTAGCAACATTTCCAGTAGTAATGCTCAGGGTAGGAGGTAGGTATGTCTAGGAGCATGGCACACGCACAGAGAACAATTCCTTACATGTCTGATATTTTATGTTTTGTCTAATTATCAGAGACATGCATCTAATTATAACATGTCAGCCTGAAAGTTCCATAGCAATCTCTCAAAGATTACTATTGAATTCTATACCAACTCCATATTACAAATACACTTAATTTCAGTGCAAGTCAATAGCATTTTTATTGAACCCAACAGTTTTTCAGTCTTATGTATTTTTCATTTAACAAAAACATGATAGGCCTGATGATGCAAAACAGACTCCATTATCATGGGTGCAATCTTATGCCAGGAATTTAGGTACAGGCCAATACATGCTAGAATTTGCAGCTACAACTAACTGGCCTAAAACTGTGCTTGCAAAATTGGAGTCTTGGTTAGAAACATTCTACAAGTTTACCCCTATGTCTGAGCTTGAACTAATACTTCATTATAACTGTTGTTTATATTGTACTGTAGTCATTCTGTACCAAAAGTGAACTCTGACAAACAAGTATGAAAGAATAACTAAACCAACAAAGGTTCAGGTCAGCCCACTGTTAAAGTTAAAATACTTTGACGACTTTCATATTTTCATGTTCGCTTAGAACAGTCAGCTAACATATATTTAGGGGAGCCATGCTACCAAGGACCTCACAGAAAGGGCTTCTTTAGAAGTTCAGTATAACACTTAGGCACTTTTGAAAATTTTACCCAAGTCCTATTTTCTAAAGGGACTAAAGGCATTTCAGAGCCCAAGTTCCATTGACTTCCAATGAGACTTACATGCTGAAGTCACTAAAGGTATGTCTACACTTCAATTAAAAACCTTCAATTAAAAACCAGCCTGTGCCAGCTGACTCGGGCTAAGGATTGTTTAATTGCAGCGTAGACATTTGGCCATGGGCTAGACCCAGGCTCGAAGACCCTGCAAGGTCGGAGGGTCCCCGAGCTTGGCTGCAGCCGTAGTCAAAATGTCTATACCAGAATCAAACAGCCCCTTAGCCCAATTCCCTGTGAGCATAGTCAGTCACAGGTGTCCAATTGCAGTTTAGACATCCCTTAAGGGCCAGGTATATAAAAGGCATATAGGCATCTGATTTCAGTGGGAAGTCTGAAAGTCAACAAAATATTTTAACTTGAACAAATTTCATTTTTTTTGCTCCAATTCTGGGTTTATTAGAACCAACTAGGAACCATGCTACAACCCAGATACTAGCACCATGGACTTTGCAGTGTTTGAAATTTGGATCTGCTTCTGAATTTTATGGCTTGATTCCATATTTCGATCCAACAGAAACTTCAGGAAACAAGTTTGTGTGCTTTATTAAAGCAATATATGTAAATACCTGAACATAAATAGATACATTCCCCAATCAAATCAGAAACCAAGATACTGACACATACTTAAAATCAATAAAATTATGTGCAATAGCCCTGTGGAATCAATAAAATTAAGGAAGATACCGCACAGCAGGCAAGCGGAGAAACCATTCTCCCAAACAGACAGGAACCGTTCATCACCCAGGAACCAATACCCTCCCAAGGCGGGCTCCTGGACCACGAAGCCAGAGAAGGCACCTCTGGTGAGTGTACCTTTGTAAATATAATACATGGTTTAAAAGCAAGCATGTTTAATGATTAATTTGCCCTGAAGACTTGGGATGCATTCGCGACCAGTACTACTGGAAAAATCTGTTAACGTGTCTGGGGATGGAGCGGAAATCCTCCAGAGAAATCTCCATGAAGCTCTCCTGGAGGTATTCCCAAAGCCTTTGCAAAAGACTTCTGGGGAGGGCAGCCTTATTCCATCCTCCATGGTAGGACACTTTACCATGCCAGGCCAGTAGCACGTAGTCTGGAATCATTGCATAACAAAGCATGGCAGTGTATGGTCCTGGTGTTTGCTGGCATTCAAGCAACATCCGTTCTTTATCTCTCTGTTAAACTCAGGAGAGTGATCATCCCAGAGAATTGAGGCGGGGGGGGGATTGGTTAGTTGGGTTTGTGCTGCACATTAACCCGAAAACTGCAGCCCCTCATTTTAAATGGCCAACCCAACAGGTGCTTGGTATGGTAAAAGAGGGCGCTGCTGTTTGAAACCATTCCCACATCTTCTGAAGGTTGAAGAAGCTGAAAGACTGGCTTACCATGGCTGCCTGCAAGCCAAATTCTGTTGCCTGGCCCTGCGTGTGTGATCTCTCAGACCAAACCGGCAGGCCCTCGATATAAGAGGCAAAATGCGACCTTGTACCAAAAGCACATGTGCTATGTAATGTTAACAGCTTGGTTCACTGAGAAAGAGTCTACCCATTGTTCTCTAAAATGTGTCTTTTTAAATACTACTTTCCTTTTTTTCCTCTCGCAGCTGCAAATATTTCAGTGCTTCCCCTATCATCTCCGCCCCAGAAGCTAGCACAGATAAAAAGGCAAAAAAACCGCACTCACAATTAAATGTTCTCTGAGCTCATGCAGTCCTCCCGCACTGAAAGAGCTCAGCAGAATGCGTGGAGGCAAACAAGATCACAGTCCAGGAAAGCAGAAAATGAACATGAGGACAGGAGGGACGAGCGAGATGAGAGGTGGTGGGAGCAAGATGAGAGGTGGCAGCAGCGTGATGAGAGGAGGCAGGATGCAATGGTGAGGCTACTGGGGGATCGAACCGATATGCTCCGGCGTCTGGTGGAGGTTCAGGAAAGGCAGCAGGATCACAGACTGCTGCTGCAGCCCCTGTATAACCGCCCACCCTCTTCCCTAAGTTCCACAGCCTCCTCACCCAGATGCCCAAGAACGTGGGGCGGCTCTAGGCACCCAACCACTCCACCCCAGAGGGCTGCCCAAGCAACAGAAGGCTGGCATTCAAGAAGTTTTGAAGTGCAGTGTGGCCTTGTCCTTCCTCCTCCCCTCACTCACCACCCCACCCGGTGCTTCCCTCCTCCTCCACCCCCCGGGCTACCTTGGCAGCTATCCCCCTATTTGTGTGATGAATTAATAAAGAATGCATGATTTTGAAACAACAATGACTTTATTACCTCTGCAAGCAGTGATCGAAGGGGGGGAGGGTGGTTGGCTTACAGGGAAGTAGAGTGAACCAAGGGGGCAGGTTTTCATCAAGGAGAAACAAACAAAACTGTCACACTGTAGCCTGGCCAGTCATGAAACTGGTTTACAAAGCTTTTCTGATGCGCAGCGCACCCTGCTGTGCTCTTCTAACCGCCCTGGTGTCTGGCTGCACATAATCAGTGGCCAGGCGATTTGCCTCAACCTCCCACCCCTCCATAAATGTCTCCCCCTTCTCTCACAGATATTGTGCAGCACACAGCAAGAAGCAATAATAATGGGAATATTGGTTTCGCTGAGGTCTAACCGAGTCAGTAAACTGCACCAGCATGCTTTTAAACATCCAAATGCACATTCTACCACCATTCTGCACTTGCTCAGCCTAAAGTTGAAGAGCTCCTTACTACAGTCCAGGTTGCCTGTGTATGGCTTCATGAGCCATGGCATTAAGGGGTAGGCTGGGTCCTCAAGGATAACTATAGGCATTTCAACATCCCCAACAGTTATTTTCTTGTATGGGAAGTAAGTCCCTTTCTGCAGCTGTTCAAACAGACCAGAGTTCCTGCAGATGCGAGCATCATGTACTTTTCCCCGCCATCCCACGTTGATGTCGGTGAAATGTCCCTTGTGATCCACCACTGCTTGCAGCACCATTGAAAAGTACCCCTTGTGGTTTATGTACTGGCTGTCAAGGTGGTCTGGTCCCAAGATAGGGATATGCATTCTGTCTATCACCCCACCACAGTTAGGGAATCCCACTGCAGCAAAGCTATCCACTATGACCTGCACATTTCCCAGAGTCACTACCCTTGATAGCAGCAGCTCAGTGATCGCACTGGCTACTTGGATCACAGTAGATTTGCCCACTCCAAATTGATTCCCGACTGACCGGTAGCTGTCTGGCGTTGCAAGCTTCCACAGGGCTATTGCTACTCGCTTCTCAACTGTGAGGGCTGCTCTCATCTTGATATTCTTTTGCTTCAGGGGAGGGAAAAGCAAGTCACAAAGTTCCATGAAAGTGCCCTTACGCATGCAAAAGTTTCGCAGCCACTGGGAATCATCCCAGACCTGCAACACTATGTGGTCCTTCCAGTCTGTGCTTGTTTGCTGGGCCCAGAATCGGCATTCCACAGCATGAGCCTGCCCCACTGCCACCAGGATGCCCAAATTGCCGGGACCCGTACTTTGAGAGAAGTCTGTGTCCATGTCCTCATCACTCTCGTCACCACGCTGCCATCACCTCCTCGCCTGCTTTTGCAGGTTCTGGTTCTGCACATACTGAAGGGTAATGTGCGAGGTGTTTACAATGCTCATAACTGCCGCAGTGATCTGAGCGGGCCCCATGCTTGCTGTGGTATGTCATCTGCAGGAGAGCAGAGTTGCAGCGGAAGCAGTGGCTGACGACGGATGCCACAAGAATAGATATTTATAGAGAACGACGAGAGGACCTGCGAGGTGGATTCATGAGAGCAGGAGAGCAGAGTTGCAGCGGAAGCGGTGGAGGATGACGGTTAGCACCGCACACATTTCCCGAGGAAGAACACACGTACCCGGGAGCCCATGACAGACAACACGGAGAAATTCGCTATTGAGACAGTATCAGCAGAGCAGAGTTGCAGCAGAAGCAGTGTATGATGTCAGTTAGCAGTCCTACTGTACCGTCTGCTGCCAGCAGGACCCAGGACACAACAGTGTCAGTGTCGGTGAGCTGAGCAGACTGCACGCTCGCTGTGGTATGGCGTCTGCGCGGAAAAAAGGCGCGAAACGATTGTCTGCCCTTGCTGTCACAGAGGGAGCTGTGACTAACAACATGTACCCAAAACCTCTCACGACAATATTTTTGCCCCGTCAGGCATTGGGAGCTTAACCCAGAATTGCAATGGGCAGCAGAGACTGCGGGAACTGTGGGATAGCTACCCAGAGTGCAACGCTCCATAGGTCAATGCTAGCCACGGTAGTGAGGACGCACTCCACTGACTTAATGCGCTTAGTGTGGACACACACAATTGACTGTGTAAAATAGATTTCTAAAAATCTACTTGTATAATATCGACCTAATTTTGTAATGTAAACATACCCTGATGATTGGAACGACTGAGTGCTTGATATTTCTTTTTAACAGCACATACCAATTTGACAGCTTGTGCTGAAAGGTATTGGTTGGTTCAGAAACAGCAAGAGCCTTTACAGTAACATGTTTCCCACATTAAACTCTGGTTTCTCAAAAATAATTTCTAGTACAACTTAAGACCCAGTTAGGCTCAGAGTGCTCCTGGTTTTCTCTCTTCTTCTGAAATATAGAGTGACTTAATAAGTTATAACAGAATGTGAGAAAGGAGAGGTTAACACTAGATGAATGGCCTGAGATTCACAATATTTTTTAGCTTCAGGGATATGAGTGATATAGTTTTGGGGCATGATTCTCATTTACAAGTTATACAGTGAATTCCAAAATGCAACTTTGAAAGTGAACCCTGCGTTTTTGTTTTAATTTTGGGTCACTGGGGAATCTAGTAGGCTGAGGTCCAAAAAAATACTCCAGAGCTACTCAGCTCAAAGAACCATAAGTCCCTACCACACCAGACATAAATACTTTATTATTCCATCAGGCGAATGTGTGTATGTTTCCTACTTAGGTCAGCAACCCCAACAGGTTATCTGCAAAGCTAGAACCACTGGTTATATTACTAAATGCTACCCAACATCTTTCAATTATTTGGCCTATTGACATAAAAATATTTCCCCACTGAACATTAGCTACACACCTAAAATTGCCAATGATAAACTACTTTTTAAAGAGGAAAAGCTATTTTAAAAGGTGCTAATTTTGTTTTCTGTTCCTTCTTCACTTTAACATTTTACCTCTTTTGGAATGGGCAATCCCATGCTTCAGTTACTAATATAAAATTAATGTGTAATTCTAAGCATTTTGGTATTTTAAATATAATTTTAAAACTCATATTATGCATCCTTCAAAAATACCATTAAAATTAACATTGCTAAACTCTTTAGACAGATACTATACATTGAAAACATTAAAGATGTACCCTTGATTCTATATAAAGCAGTGGTTTTCAACCTGTGGTCTGCGGACTCCTGGGGGTCTGCAGACTATGTTTAAGATTTCGAAAGGGGCCTGGCACCTCCATTTGAAATTTGTTAGGGGTCTGTAAATGAAAAAAGGTCGAAAACCACTGACCTAAAGGCAAATTACAAGTTCCTCTTTACCTTGAACTATCTTCCATCATATGAAGGCAATAATCTACATTACAATAAATTGATTTAAGTGTGACTTTAATTATGTAAGAGAGTAAAAAAGAACTTCTCAACAGACTCCACTGTAGACTCTAAACGAGTAAAGAAGTGCTGTGTTCCCATTGTCCCTGATCCAAAATACTTATCAGAGACTGCCAACAAAAATACAGAAGCGGAAGTTTTGGCCCCGTCCACACTGGAAGCAGAGACTGCTAACAACAACCTTGCTCTCAAATACTTTCCATACAAGATTTTGACAGTTTCTTCAGGCAAACACATTAGCAGAAATGTTACTATCATCACTATAGCAAAATTTTAGAACCAGAGCTGTGTAAAAGCTGCCAACTGTTGTTCATGCAATTTCAGTGCAGCCAGGTGCATAACCCCCGAGTTTTGCTAGGAGTCTCACACTGACATGAATCCAAAAACTCCAAATGAAATTCCATGTGACCCTTACCAGTTACACAATAATGGTATATTTCATTACTCTTCCTCCTCTCCCTTCCTAACAGTCCCCATGGCTATTCCTCACCCACTATACACATTACCCTTAACAATGTGGTTCAGGAAGTTCTCTAACATCTATGATGTCCTCTTTTCCTCCAGGGGATACCTTTGGGACTCTGGGACACCCATTAAGACATTTTGGGAAGATGGGATAGGAAGGTCCAGTGCTCTATATTCCTCTCACTCCCATTCCTACCCATCAGTGCATACTGAGAACAATCAGCTGGCCAGCTCTCACACTTTTTGTACCTGAACCAGCCCCAACTATCAATAGAAAAGATCTGCCTCCACCCACCTTCATTCACAAGGAGTAAAATTGAGAACTGCATCTTCTGTCTCCCTGTGGTTGTTACAAACATAACGTTACCTCCTTAGAGGGCTACTGGCATCCTAGAATAAATCCTATGACAATAGGAACTCTCAGCTATGAGGGTCCCTGGAGAAGGAGGATGAAGGCATGGACTGAAATTTTTACATTTGGGCAAATGCTGCCTTTCTTCTACCTATACCACCTCTCCTTCCAGTTTGTTAGAAAAATGAATGTTGGGGGTAGACACAATCTGAAATTTAAAATAATGTATTTTTTTTTAAAAATAAAGTTATTTTCTTTATATTTATCCTTACTATTGTGAAAAATGAGGTCAGTGATGCCTGCTACACTTCAAGTTTCAGAAACTTTTCTGGTTTCCTCTTGATCCAAACTTTTTGTCATTGTTATTTTTCCAGTTTCTCTGTCTTATTTTCTTTTACTATACTTATTCACTGTGAAATTTCATCATTCATACATTACCTATGTAGTCTTTTCTTATTACACTAGATCCACCATTAGGAACTCAAGAGTTGGTACATATTCACTCAGCAATAGGCTTTGGTGATGTTTAATACAACTCTACATGAATTTGGTACTCATAAACGTTGTCAGAATAGTGATCCTGGAGTCTGAAGTCCTGTGTCCAGAGCAGGTTCAGAACCAGCCACAGCAGTGAAAGCTCCCCTATACTGTTCCATCAAAGTTCTCCAACCATGACAGAGGACTCTATCTACTGGTGAGGGGTATCTTAATCTTCACCCATGTTCAGTCCTGGGCCTCTCTGCTGAGACTCCCAATTTTGATGGTGGTTTTTGTGTGTGGACACTTTGAAATGGATTAAAGCCATAAACAGTCATCAGATAGTAATGACTTTCAGACACCATCAGTGTGTGATGCATTTGAATGTATGATCTCGAGGTGAAAGGCTCTGTATCCTATCGAGTCACCCTACAGTAGGATTTATTTTAAAAAGCTCTGCATATGTAGTAGCAGATATGATCTCTATCCAAGCCCTCAATACACCCAAGTCAACATGTGACATTGTCACAGGATTAAAGATTTCTAGACACAAGACCACAAACCCTGAAGGCCTGCAATTGCAAGGCGAGTATAGTTTTTGAGGGCCTGAATGAGAGTTCAGTACACAACATGACAAGAATGTTGTAGGACCATCAGTGGAAGAAATATCAGTATCTCAAAATATGGCTTCCCTTCTTCTGCAGCAAGAAATCATGCTCTGCATGGGGATTTGGAATATAATAAAGTAAACCACTGAACTATATATTGCTTAAAATAAGTAAGAACAGGAAATATTGTGTCATACATGAACCAGAAGGGACATATGATTGGTATAAGCAACACAAACAGCAATCTGAAAACACTGAATTCAACTGACGAAGTACTGTGATCTGCAGGGTAAATGGTGTAAGTATATAGACACAGGATAGAAGTATTACAGATCAGCTGTTCCACAACTTGCAACAAGAACAAACATCTAAGGCAACTGATCATAAGTCTACAGGAGACTCAGAGTTAATTCCATTACCCTGATTACATATCCAGAGTTTTGGTTTGATGGCCACAACTTGAGTGTGGGCATTCTAAGTAAGTACATATCTGTTAAAAAAGTATTTAAATCATACTTATTACTGGAAATACATATTATGGTCTAACTTAAATCTGATAAACACAAAGAACTAACAAAAATGAATATGGAGAGAGGGGCCAAACCTTGGCTAGATTCACGCACAAGATACTAATGTCAGCAGTCAAATAACCTTGTCAACCCTGAAAGATTAATATAAAGTTTTAGTGCAAGAAACTCAGATGAAACTAGTTACCACTATATTTAGAGCATGTTAAAAAAAATGTACCACAAAACAATGTTTATGATGTGTAAGGGAACTGTAGTTAGCTAATGATAGTGAGTGGTAATGACTGCTGCTTAGTCCATACAGAATCAGCATGCATTCCACTTAATGGGGATACATTTTACCAGGTCAATGGGTTATGTGATGCTTAACCAGATATAAGATACTTAGTTCTGGACTTTTAATGCAGAAATTACCAGTTAAATTGAAAAGAAGAAATTCTCTTTAGTTTTCAAAGTCAAAACTATAGAAGCTGAAATTAAACTTTTTTATCATGGTGCCATGTAGCCCATAAAAATCAAACATTTTTTGAATTTAGATCTACTGAAAACATTGCAGTAGGACCTCAGCTGATGTTAATGAGTTCTATTGACTTCTGTGTAGCTATGCTGATTTATTTCAGCTAAGAACATGGCCCTTTACATCTCATAAAAATTATGTTCATTTTTAAAAAGTGGTTTAGAAATGTGTAGGGGGGCACAAGAAGCCTATGCAGATTACCACTGAAGTCAAGAGGGTTTGCAGAAGTGATTTCTCTCTTGTGGATATGAAGATTGAGGATTTGTCTTCACTGCAAAAATACACACCTTTTTTACATGAGGATAGCTACCCAAATGCAAAATCCTAATAGAGGTAGAGGTAGCTTTTATCTCTATGTAACCAGTCAAGGTAGACTACATATTCCCACACACTTGGAGTTTACGTTGACTAGCTACTTGGAGGTAAAAACGACCAGTGCCTTATCTCCTCTAGGATTTTACATTAAGATATGGGTTGTGGGTTTTTTTGCAATTAAAACATAACCTGAAGCTATAGTTTTGGATTTTGAAATTCTGAATTAGTAAGCATATATTTTACTGATTGTGAAAATATTTTGTTCACTATATTTGGCCATTGGATGTTACTGTGCTGAAATAACAGAAGTTTTAATGGCCTGAGATACCTTTTCTAACATTTCATTTCACATATGGATTTGTCTCTTTTTAATGGGGGCACAGGATTTTATGGTATTGAGGCCTGCTCCTGCTCAACTCAATGGCAAAACTTCTACTGAGTTCAGTCGAAGCAGAATCACTCGACTGGTGAGAGAGATCATCAGGTCCTTCATAATACTCTAGGTTTTCTCTGTATTTATTTTGGAAAAGTTATAAATAAGGATGAGACATTGTTCTCCCCTTTCTTCATTTCTATTCAATATTTCATTTTAAAAGACTATTGAAAATGGGATTTTTTTTTGGAAGGACCTTTTTTCTCAATTGGCACAACCACTAAACTGTGATGATAGGCTGCCCAATATGGTATGCCAGTTAAGGCAAACTCTTTGGATGGGTCCCAAGAGGATTCTGCTTTAATAGCTTTAACCAGAAGGAATCAGGCTCTTTAGCACAGAAAAAGCCTCCTAATGGAATCTGCAGATACAAGTATTTAGAATTATATAAGCATGACAGAGGCTACTTTACAGTCTTACACTACAGCTCCTATACTGCATATGCCAACGATGTTACTTTCTAATGGCTACTGCTAACAAAAATGCTAAAGTTAAACACTTGAATGTAATGTTTTATTCACAATGAGTAATGCTTCTCACCAAATGAAGTGATAGACTGCTGCACAAAATAGGTACTGTTTCTTTTTAAACATCCTAGTTTTCACACTAAACACTATTTCCTAATGTTTATATTTCAAGAGGAAGGTTTAGTGATTGAGCACTTGGTCACCACAAAAGGTGTCTTATATACTCTAGGTTCACAAAATTATCCATTTTATTTAATAGCTTACCTATTTCATAATTACCCATATTCAGTTTCTTACAGGCTTGAATGATCTCAGTTTCTTACAGGCTTGAATGATCTCAGTTTTTAATGTGCCTCATCTCATTTTTAGCCACATCAATCCATGAGTAGATCACTACTAGCACCTTGAATTACTAATGCTTGTCACACACTTTAATCTCTTCTAAAAGGTCTTGTTCCTTATGTCCTTACATCTCTTAATAGTTTTCATTTTTTTCTCTTTGGATTTTTATTTTCATGCCAACTGACTCAAAAAAGGATGAAGCTTAATTTTCTCTTTAGTAAAGTTTAAAAAGAATAACTAAAAGTCTTGTGTTACCATATTAATAAAAAGATAAAACTGTTTTTTTATAAGCAATTATTTTGTGCCAAACCATGTACAAAGAGAAATGAATCTATTCAATGTCAGGTAATGAGCTCTGTCTGGAAAAATATGATGTCTTAATAAAACAACAAACTTTTCAAAGTTTAACAGCACGTGCAAAAACGAAAGCACAGAACTACATGTGAGTAGCCAGCTGGCATAGCACTGAGAAAAGCTATTCATCTCAGGAAAAGGAACGACCAAGCGTGTTTTAGTTTATAACAAACCCTCCTACACAGGGAAAAGAAACAAAAAAACAACAACTTTATTTTAAAAATGGACATAGTTCCTTCCAGTCTTCAAGGGACCCACGCAGGGCCAGTTTAGACAATGGGGACAAACCTGTAGCTGCATAGGGAGGATCATTCTATGATGCACAGGGAGACAGGGTAGCTCAGTCTATGCTCATGTTCCAGTCTTGCATCATGTAGCCCATGAGCAAGTGGCTTTGTGTTGCTACAGCTCTGCAGGAACAACAACATGAGCATTCTTTGGGAACTAGGATGTCTCCCCCATTTACTGCAAAAACTCCCCTGCCTGCTGTTCAACAGAAAACTTCCATCCACTATTACCCCATCTTCCTTCACACACTCCAGTTCTGGAAGCATTTGCTAATCTCCTACACCACTCAACCACTGCCTGTGGGACAACATTTCTCAGCTGGCACGGTAGAGTGGTTTGGAGCAGCAGTTGAGGTAGTAGAGTAGATTGAACACGGAAGGCTAGATTGTGTAGGATGTGGGGCAGAGTACAATCTGCCTCAGAGCTGTTCCATGTAGACAAGAGGTTCGCAATTTGCTCCTACATTGTGTCAGCCCTGTTCCACAGACCTGCAGAGGAGGGCAGGACTGTCACTCTGCTTCATCCCAGCCCTTCTTCACAAGTTGTTCCTTAGAGATCAACATCCATATAGTAAATGATTTCAACGGCATCTGGGTGTGTGGCCAGGGTTTTCATCCTGGGCCTTTCAATCACCCCCCTCATGACACTTAAAATAAAAATCAGTTGGGGCCACTTAATTGACTATAGATTATTTATGTGAGTATGGGATTGTAGAACTGGGCACCAAGTCCTATGCAAAGGAACCAAAGCCACTGCTCTTAAAATGGGGCATCTTTAAAGGTCTGCTGCTTTTTACTCCTGTGACTCAAGATGGTTGAGGCAATAAATAAGAGCAAAAATCCCTTCTATAGTGATTACTTGCTTCAGACCATGTGAAGTCTCAGCATGTGGTTTGGGATATTTACTCCCACATGTGAGTTCAAATCTTAGCACCATTCATTCAGCCCTTTACCCATCCAAACTACAGAAATTGAGTACCATATTGCTTACCATGTGGGAGACTTCTGGAGTATAATTAAGCAACAAAGTCCTGTCCATTCTGTGGGAATGCTGAAGATCCCACAGCACTGTGTAAAGAATGTGCTCTGGTGTCTTTGGCCTTCCTCCACTCATCGTTACACAGCATGTTTTGTGCCAGTTGGCTACCACACTTGAACTAAGAGGTGGCTGCATTTCAGCACTTCAGTACATACATAGTTTGTGAGGCATTTTGGACACCTTTGGGATGCACAGCTGCTGTATAAATATGAAATATTATTATAAAATAGGATTGCTATTTCTAAATTTAATTTTCACTATTTTCAAGAGAACGACAGTTTGCAAGTCACAATTCTGAAGTGCTCTTTTATCTCACTTCTTAACCAAATGGTATTTTTACAATTAAAAGTACTAGAAGTGGGGAAAAGTCAAAATATCCATCCTTTTCACATTCCATCAAAATGCCTACTGAAAGTGAGTAACTTAACCCATCCAATATATGAAACTGTATATATGGAACCTGTCTGTTCAGTACTCAAACTCAGAATCCACAAGTATATTCAATTAATATGCAATTCAATGCATTGAATGTGACCATTCAACTGAGTGGGAGTGGTATCAAGGCAGACACAAACATACTTTGCTATCCTCTAAATACTGTCAAGTCTCAAAATACTGTTAGCTTTCATATATAGTGTGCAGGCCAATACTATCCTTATGCCTCTTCACACAAGGTGCCTATTAATGAGAGAACTAAATTTACTTTTTTTAAAGTACAAAATAAAACAGACTAATCACTAAGTTTACTGCATATAAAATGTGGCATTGTAACAGCCCAGGAAGTCCTCTCTTTTCACTAAATAGGATACTACAACAGTTCTCTGCCAACGCACCTCATCCCTGCTCAGAAGGGACCACCTCTGGAGACGATAGACTACTTCACTCTATGTGCCTATTCATGCTTCATCGTTTTTGCTGAAATTGCCAAAAAGGGTGCCAGTTATGATGGTGGTTTTTCTGATGTGGAAACTTAGCCTTTAGGATCTAGATCAAGACCACCAACTAATCTTATTTAGGTGAACAAACAACTGTCAGAGGTTAATGACTGGACTGGATTTGAGTTGGTAACTGAGTGAAAACCTCAGTATTCCATTTCCAAACTCTGAGGCATCCAGTTCTGAGGTAACAACTGTTTTCTCTCACTGTAATTTTCCGTGACATTTCATCCTTTCTTGAATGAGTTCTTTTTTCGCCTCTCAACCTTTCCCCATTCAAATCATATTTTTTTTCTTGATTCCCTTTCAGATTTTTACCCTCAATGGTTTTTCTCCTCTCACTACCCATTTCTATCCTCCCTTTCTCCATACTCTTTTTATTCACCCATCAGGTCCTCTCTTGCTTCCATTTTTCCTGTGTTCCTTCCCATTAAGAATTTCTTTCCCCAGATCAATTTCCCCTTCCTTTTCCTCCTTCAGCTCCTTTCCCCCGTAATATCTTTTGTACCCTTCATAATCTCTACTATTACCCTATCCCCATCATCTCTCCTCCACCACTGGTCATGTCTCTGCCCTCTTTCCTCTTGCAGAGAAAGTTGATGTGGTCACTGCTGAGGTCATGAGGCAGGCCAGTGAGAACCAGCTCTGGCCTCTTCAATCTGCCTGCAATCTCTGCTTTCCCTATGGTGTAGGAGTGAGAGTACAGGAGCAGAGAAAGGGTAGGAGAAGAGACAGCTCCAGCTGCCTACACAACAGCCATCTTTGTGTGCCCTAGTGTCCAGGGGAGGAATTACAGACAAAAGCTTATTCACTCCTTGCTGGACGTGGGAGAGGTCAGCAGAGCTGTGAGGGAGCAGAATACTGAGAAGCAAATGAGCATCAAGTGAAAAGTATGACACTTGGCAGGATTGCCTGCCAGGATTTGAAACTGTGGTTCCAGCAAGTCTAGATATTAGTCTAGGAAATCTAACCTGATACTTAGATTACTAATCCATCCCAATTTAAAACTTGCAGCCTTATTCTTGGGGAATGTCTTTTCAGATAAGTGGGACATCCAGTCACATGGGATAAGCACATTATCTGGATGCTTTTACTGAAATGATCAGTAGTAAAATTATTCTGTTGATGTTTAAATTGCCATAATTTAGCTGAAGAGATAACACCCTATTGAGATGAACGGGGTCAGCTCATTTGTTTTGGTGCTATTATTTCAGCATGTATGCAAAAAGCAGTAAGAGATTGCAATGCATCAATTCGTATTCAGGTTATCTTCACAAGCAGACAGCATAACTTTTTAATGAAGGTATATATAAAAATATTAAAATTGAGTGTGGAGGGGGTGCTACCTCATGCACTTATGGATATGACAACCAGGAACAAAATACCAGGTGATCTTGAACAGTTAATGAGAACTAGCTCACTCAAAGTGAACACAGATGGAGTCGCTGGCTGATCAGGGAACAAAAACAACCTCAAGATATTACATTATTTTAGCACCATAGTATGTCTAATAAAAGGTATTCTTATTTACTATGAAGATTTGTGCTGCACATTGCAGTGTTGAATTATGCATAAGAAGGATTGCATTAAGTTACCCAAATGTTAATGCCTCTCTTTTAATTACTAGTACTTAATATCTGAAGTAATAATAATCATGTATAGTCAAGTAATAATAATCAAATAACAATCATATTTAATCCCGGGTCTTTTCACTTACTTTTGAATCTAAACACTTTGGAATAAATCTGAACTGTAATGGCAAAACCTAACCTAAATTTCCCAAGAAGAATAAATATTCTAACATTCCAGAGGTAATCATTGTCCTTAATAACACCTGATATGATTGAGGCTTTTAACAAAAGGGCTGCTACCTTGAAACTTTTTACTGCTGCTCATAATTTGACTGTCAAGAAAAGTTAGTCAATTGAATAAATGCATATTATTAATAAAGGTAGGTATGTGATGGGGTATGCAAACTCCACATCCAACACGGGAAACTAAGGGTTAAAATCTTTCACTGGAAAAAGGGGAAAGATCCTGCACAAACTGTCTGAACTGCCAAGGCTAGAGGCAATCTGGTTGAAGGTCCAGGTCCAGGTAGGGACATGTGCATCCTGGAAATGAATGCATGACTGTGCAGATGGTGTTGATGGAAGGACTTTAGCTTTTTCAACCATGGTGTCCTTTTCTGGGAAGTTGGACTGCTCGGAAGAGATGGAGTCCATCTGACCAAGAAAGCAAAGAACATCTTTGGACACCAATTTGCCAACTTAGTAAAAAGGGCTTTAAACTAGGTTCAAAGGGGGCTGGTGACAAAACCCCACAGGTACTTCCTTCCTGTGCCTCTTTTATCAGCCCTCAGATAATGGGACCAACTGAGTTCTTACCCCAGCCAGCCCATCAGCCTGATTAGATCATTATCCCCAATCAGCGTCTCCTGGGGCACTAATTAGCCTCTAAATGATCAGGTTGCAGGTCAGATATTTACTCCCTGCACTCTGTCACAATGGGTATAGCTTTTTCAGGAAGAAAAGGCAGGGAAAGTGGGGGGGGAGAGGTGTTATATTATACATCAAGAGCATATACACTTGTTCTGAGGTCCAGAAGAAGTGAGAATCAGACCAGTTGAAGTCTCTGGCTGAGAATAAAAGGGGAAAACAACAGGGGTTGATGTCACAGTGGTCTCTAGACCAACTGTGACACACAGGCCCACTGATAGTTCACTACTCTGTTAGCAACTCTTGTCAGGCTGGACAAACTCACTACACCTAGCACATTGCTCTCGTAGTATTTATCAATAAAGAGCATCACATCAGGCATCAAAAGAAAGCTCATATACCACTAGTCATCATAACCATTGTGAAATGTATGTACAAGTGTTATTTAAGAAGTTGTATGTATGTACCAAAAATATGTTTACAATTGGTGTCCCAGGCAGAATTGACAAGCAGCTTTTGCCAGACAGAGCATTGTGGAATCAGCTATCCACCCTGTCTCTACTGTAAATTAAGCATTGTGAAACCAACACAAAGGAAGCTCCATTTGCATATTAAGTCAACAGGAAAAAACAGGTTGATGGGCGGAGGGGGGGATCTGAAATCAGCATGGGAACACAACAGAGAGTCAAACCACAAGGAGCAGTCTCATCTCTGGGGTCAAAACAATGAGTTTTGGGAAAATATAAGGAGAACCCACATGACTTTTTGTCATCTATTTCACTGAGGGACACTCTTGGCAAACTGGAGTGATTCATGACCGCTATGGATCCTGGTTTTGACTGAAAACCAGAAAACTCAGCAGAAAGTCTTTGAGGGTGAGAAACCACTGCAAACAAGAATTGTATCCTGCTGAAGTTACCATATTTCTAAGAGAATAAATGTATGCTTTGGGTTTTTTTGTAACTAATTCTGTTCTCACTACCCTTACTCTGTATCCCTGATATCTCTGTTCTTTGTTAATAAACTTATTCTTGGTTTTATTATAAAATCATCTTGGTGCTTTATTATTAAGTAAAATATGACTCCTCAGCTGAACCAAACATGCTGGTGTGTACACCTTCTCTTTGGAGACAGCAAACTTGGTAATTTCTGTGAGTTCCAAGTAAAAGGGTCTGAATGCTACAGAGGAATGCTCTTCAAGGGAGCTTGAGGACTGGATACACCTAAAGTTAACCTTCACGGCAAAACAGAGTCTGGCAGAGCTTCTGAGGAGATTGTTTGAGTGGCTAAGAGACTGGAGTGACAGAGAGCTGACACCCAGTTTAGAACCAGCAAGTTAGATATATTCAGGAAGTTCATCCTAGGATATGTAAAGAATTAGCTGAAACAATCTCAGAACCAATCTCATCATTTTTGAGAACTCATGGTGGACAGGTGAGTTCTCTCTGAAGAAGGGCAAACACAGTGCCTATGTGACAGAATGACTGTCACATTGGGGGCAAGAAAAAAAAACAAGCAGCTGCCTCTCATTTATCAGTCCTATCAGTAAGAGTAGGAGTAAGAGAGGTTTGGGCCTATATAAACCAGACCCAGTTCATTTCAATGAGGGGAGGGAGAGAAATATAGGTGGGATAAAAAGCAATCAGTAACAAGGGAGGTTTGGGTTCAATATTAGGAAAAACTATCTAACTGTAAGGCCAGTTAAGTTTTGGAATAGGCTTACAAGGTAGGCTGTGGAATCCCTGTCACTGGAGATTTTTAAGAACACGTTAGACAAACACCAGTCAGGGATGGTCTAGGTATATTTGCTCCTTCCTCAGCACAGGGGGTAGGATGAGATGACCTCTCAAGATCCCTTCCAGCCCTACATTTCTATGACTGTATAATACTATAAGAACTTCTAGCTGTGATATTCTAAACAGCAGCTTTGAAGGAAGGGGAGGAAATAGGCTAGATGGATTTGCAGATGGGAAAAGGCAGAAGAGTCCTCTTGATCACTTATGTTTTGTATTTTTAAAGGTAATTATCAGCATAGTGTCTACGCCGAGATTGTAACAACAATTCTTTTCACAGTCACCTGCAGAACACTTGGTTTGTTGAGCTTTGAAGCAAACAGCAGAATATTTCCTGAACCAAACCATAACGGTAAACATTTCATTTTTGAACCTAATCAAATCAGGCACCAGCTCTTACTTATCCATCTGTGAAAAAGCTGACTGCCAAATACTCCCTGAAGCAATGGGATTATAAGCAACTTAATTTTTACTTCTCTGAAGAAAGAGGAATGGTTTTATTACCTGAAAGATGGGGGACGGAAAGGGGGAAAATGACCCCTGTAGGTTTTGTTTAGGAGAAGTAAAGGATGTGAATTTGTGCCCTAAGAAATAAGGCAGTCTTCTGTGAACCTTTCCCAAGGGACTTTGAACAGTAGAATCTGCTTGCTCTCCTGTTTATTGATAGATGGAGTTGACTAAAATAAAGTGCTGCCTGCTGACCCACCCATCATAGTTCAGATTCAAAATATCCATTCACCAAATACCCCAAATCATCTCCAGAAGGTAGTTCTTCTAGGAACAATGGTACCGTAAACATGTGGTTGGTGCCATGACATCTTTCTAAACAGACAACTTCAGAAGGCGACAAACAACATGATAGTGCTGGCACATGCAGATAATAGTCTGAATAACAGAATACTACATTTAATTAATATGTTTGGCCTAGTTTTAGTTAGAACTACATCATGCAAAAATAGATTATTTTGGTGATCTCCATGATCTACTTCTTATCTGGCCCGGTTTTGCTTTGGGGGCTTCTGGGGTTTTTGTTTGGGGCTTTTTGGAACCACCCAGATAAGTGTTCTGTGATTTATTAAAAAACAAGGTTGATTAGCTAAAAGTTCTGAATAGGATTACAGATCCTTTGAAAACAACCTATTAGTTGAATTATGACACATTTACTTGGACATTTTAAACAAATGTAGAAAGCTGACAAAATCAATCTTAGCAGAAGATGGAAAATATAGTGGATAGAAAATCTTAAATTGACTCTCTTGAAAAAATTTCAAGAGAAATTTTAATAACTAGTACTAGTATGTGCCTTGTCCATGCAAAACATGGGGACTGACCTCCTCGAATTGCCCCGGAGAAGCAAACCACTGTGAAGGGGAAAAATAAGTAAAATACACGCTGCTCTTTGCTAGGAATGACATGGAGATGCACTGACTAATCAGGAGTTATAAAGGGATCATGTCTCAGGTGCACAGGTGGAACACACATAGGGTATGTCTACACTACGGAATAAGGTCGAATTTATAGAAGTCGGTTTTTTAGAAATCGGTTTTATAAATTCGAGTGTGTGTGTCCCCACAGTAAATGCTCTAAGTGCATTAAGTGCATTAACTCGGCGGAGCGCTTCCACAGTACCGAGGCAAGCGTCGACTTCCGGAGCGTTGCACTGTGGGTAGCTATCCCACAGTTCCCGCAGTCTCCGCTGCCCATTGGAATTCTGGGTTGAGATCCCAATGCCTGATGGGGCTAAAACATTGTCGCGGGTGGTTCTGGGTACATATCGTCAGCCTCCCGTTCCCTCCCTCCCCCCGTGAAAGCAAGGGCAGACAATCATTTCGCGCCTTTTTTCCTGAGTTACCTGTGCAGACGCCATACCATGGCAAGCATGGAGCCCGCTCAGGTAACCGTCACCCTATGTCTCCTGGGTGCTGGCAGACGCGGTACGGCATTGCTACACAGTAGCAGCAACCCCTTGCCTTGTGGCAGCAGACGGTACAGTACGACTGGTAGCCGTCATCGTCATGTCTGAGGTGCTCCTGGTCGCCTCTGTGAGGTCGATCAGGAGCGCCTGGGCAGACATGGGCACAGGGACTAAATTTGGAGTGACTTGACCAGGTCATTCTCTTTAGTCCTGCAGTCAGTCCTATTGAACCGTCTTATGGTGAGCGGGCAGGCGATACGGACTGCTAGCAGTCGTGCTGTACCATCTTCTGCCGAGCAGTCATGAGATGTGGATGGCATGCAGTCCGTCTGCTGCCAGCCAAAGATGTAAAAGATAGATGGAGTGGGTCAAAACAAGAAATAGACCAGATTTGTTTTGTACTCATTTGCTTCCCCCCCCTCCCCTGTCTAGGGGACTCATTCTTCTAGATCACACTGCAGTCAAGGTGCAGCGAGGTAAATCTAGCCATGTATCAATCAGAGGCCAGGCTAACCTTCTTGCTCCAATAAGGACAATAACTTAGGTGCACCATTTCTTATTGGAACCCTCTGTGAAGTCCTGCCTGAAATACTCCTTGATGTAAAGCCACCCCCTTTGTTGATTTTAGCTCCCTGAAGCCAACCCTGTAAGCGCCCCTCCCAGCGTCAGAGCAATGGCAAACAATCGGGCATCTGAGAGTGCTGTCCAGAGCAGTCACAATGGAGCGCTCTGATGGGGCTAAAACATTGTCGCGGGTGGTTCTGGGTACGTGTCGTCAGGCCCCCGTTCCCTCCCTCCCTCCGTGAAAGCAAGGGCAGACAATCATTTCGCGCCTTTTTTCCTGAGTTACCTGTGCAGACGCCATACCACAGCAAGCATGGAGCCCGCTCAGGTAACCGTCACCCTATGTCTCCTGGGTGCTGGCAGACGCGGTACGGCTTTGCTGCACAGTAGCAGCAACCCCTTGCCTTCTGGCAGCAGACGGTGCAATACGACTGGTAGTCGTCCTCATCGTGTCCGAGGTGCTCCTGGCCGCGTCGGCTGGGAGCGCCTGGGCAGACATGGGCGCAGGGACTAAATTTGGAGTGACTTGACCAGGTCATTCTCTTTAGTCCTGCAGTCAGTCCTATTGAACCATCTTATGGTGAGCAGGCAGGCGATACGGACTGCTAGCAGTCGTACTGTACCATCTTCTGCCAGGCAGGCAAGAGATGAGGATTGCTAGCAGTCGTATTGCACCATCTTCTGCCAGGCAGGCAAGAGATGGGGATGGCTAGCAGGCGTACTGTACCATCTTCTGCCAAGCAGCCATGAGATGTGGATGGCATGCAGTCCTTCTGCACCGTCTGCTGCCAGCCAAAGATGTAAAAGATAGATGGAGTGGGTCAAAACAAGAAATAGACCAGATTTGTTTTGTACTCATTTGCCTCCTCCCCTGTCTAGGGGACTCATTCCTCTAGGTCACACTGCAGTCACTCACAGAGAAGGTGCAGCGAGGTAAATCTAGCCATGTATCAATCAGAGGCCAGGCTAACCTCCTTGTTCCAATAACAACGATAACTTAGGTGCACCATTTCTTATTGGAACCCTCCGTGCAGTCCTGCCTGAAATACTCCTTGATGTACAGGCACCCCCTTTGTTGATTTTAGCTCCCTGAAGCCAACCCTGTAAGCCGTGTCGTCAGTCGCCCCTCCCTCCGTCAGAGCAACGGCAGACAATCGTTCCGCGCCTTTTTTCTGTGCGGACGCCATACCACGGCAAGCATGGAGCCCGCTCAGCTCACTTTGGCAATTAGGAGCACATTAACCACCACACGCATTATTCAGCAGTATATGCAGCACCAGAACCTGGCAACGCGATACCGGGCGAGGAGGCGACGTCAGCGCGGTCCCGTGAGTGATCAGGACATGGACACAGATTTCTCTGAAAGCATGGGCCCTGCCAATGCATGCATCATGGTGCTAATGGGGCAGGTTCATGCTGTGGAACGCCGATTCTGGGCTCGGGAAACAAGCACAGACTGGTGGGACCGCATAGTGTTGCAGGTCTGGGACGATTCCCAGTGGCTACGAAACTTTCGCATGCGTAAGGGCACTTTCATGGAACTTTGTGACTTGCTTTCCCCTGTCCTGAAGCGCATGAATACCAAGATGAGAGCAGCCCTCACAGTTGAGAAGCGAGTGGCGATAGCCCTGTGGAAGCTTGCAACGCCAGACAGCTACCGGTCAGTTGGGAATCAATTTGGAGTGGGCAAATCTACTGTGGGGGCTGCTGTGATGCAAGTAGCCCACGCAATCAAAGATCTGCTGATATCAAGGGTAGTGACCCTGGGAAATGTGCAGGTCATAGTGGATGGCTTTGCTGCAATGGGATTCCCTAACTGTGGTGGGGCTATAGATGGAACCCATATCCCTATCTTGGCACCGGAGCACCAAGCCGCCGAGTACATAAACCGCAAGGGGTACTTTTCAATAGTGCTGCAAGCTCTGGTGGATCACAAGGGACGTTTCACCAACATCAACGTGGGATGGCCGGGAAAGGTGCATGATGCTCGCATCTTCAGGAACTCTGGTCTGTTTCAAAAGCTGCAGGAAGGGACTTTATTCCCAGACCAGAAAATAACTGTTGGGGATGTTGAAATGCCTATATGTATCCTTGGGGACCCAGCCTACCCCTTAATGCCATGGCTCATGAAGCCGTACACAGGCAGCCTGGACAGTGGTCAGGAGCTGTTCAACTACAGGCTGAGCAAGTGCAGAATGGTGGTAGAATGTGCATTTGGACGTTTAAAGGCGCGCTGGCGCAGTTTATTGACTCGCTTAGACCTCAGCGAAACCAATATTCCCACTGTTATTACTGCTTGCTGTGTGCTCCACAATATCTGTGAGAGTAAGGGGGAGACGTTTATGGCGGGGTGGGAGGTTGAGGCAAATCGCCTGGCTGCTGGTTACGCGCAGCCAGACACCAGGGCGGTTAGAAGAGCACAGGAGGGCGCGGTACGCATCAGAGAAGCTTTGAAAAACAGTTTCATGACTGGCCAGGCTACGGTGTAAAAGTTCTGTTTGTTTCTCCTTGATGAACCCCCCCGCCCCTTGGTTCACTCTACTTCCCTGTAAGCTAACCACCCTCCCCTCCTCCCTTTAATCATTGCTTGCAGAGCCAATAAAGTCATTGCTGCTTCACAGTCATGCATTCGTTATTCATTCATCACACAAACAGGGGGATGACTACCAAGGTATCCCAGGAGGGGTGGTGGAGGAGGGAAGGAAAATGCCACACAGCACTTTAAGCACAGCACTTTAAAAGTTTACAACTTTAAAATTTATTGAATGACAGCCTTCTTTTTTTTGGGCAATCCTCTGTGGGGGAGTGGCTGGTTGGCCGGAGGCCTCCCCACCGTGTTCTTGGGCGTCTGGGTGTGGAGGCTATGGAACTTGGGGAGGAGGGCGGTTGGTTACAGAGGGGCTGCAGTGGCAGTCTGTGCTCCAGCTGCCTTTGCTGCAGCTCAACCATACACTGGAGCATACTGGTTTGGTCCTGCAGCAGCCTCAGCATTGAATCCTGCCTCCTCTCATCACGCTGCCGCCACCTTTGAGCTTCAGCCCTGTCTTCAGCCCGCCACTTACTCTCTTCAGCCCGCCACTTACTCTCTTCAGCCCTCCACCTCTCCTCCCGGTCATTTTGTGCTTTCCTGCACTCTGACATTATTTGCCTCCACGCATTCGTCTGTGCTCTGTCAGTGTGGGAGGACAGCATGAGCTCGGAGAACATTTCATCGCGAGTGCGTTTTTTTTTCTTTCTAAGCTTCACTAGCCTCTGGGAAGGAGAAGATCCTGTGATCATTGAAACACATGCAGCTGGTGGAGAAAAAAAAAGGGACAGCGGTATTTAAAAAGACACATTTTATAAAACAGTGGCTACACTCTTTCAGGGTAAACCTTGAAAGTTAACATTACATACATAGCACATGTGCTTTCGTTACAAGGTCGCATTTTGCCTCCTCCCACCGCGTGAACGGATTTTGGTTGAATGCCAGCAAACATACACTGCAATGCTTTGTTCTACAGTGATTCCCCAGTACGTGTTGCTGGCCTGGAGTGGTAAAGTGTCCTACCATGAAGGACGAAATAAGGCTGCCCTCCCCAGAAACCTTTTGCAAAGGCAGAACCGCAAATGCCAGGGCAAAGTAATCCTTTCACATGCTTGCTTTTAAACCATGTATAGCATTTTAAAAGGTACACTCACCAGAGGTCCCTTCTCCGCCTGCTGAGTCCAGGAGGCAGCCTTGGGTGGGTTCGGGGGGTACTGGCTCCAGGTCTAGGGTGAGAAACAGTTCCTGGCTGTCGGGAAAACCGGTTTCTCCGCTTGCTTGCTGTGAGCTATCTACAACCTCCTCCTCATCATCTTCTTCGTCCCCAAAACCTACTTCTGTATTGCCTCCATCTCCATTGAAGGAGTCAAACAACACGGCTGGGGTAGTGGTGGCTGAACCCCCTAAAATGGCATGCAGCTCATCATAGAAGCGGCATGTTTGGGGCTCTGACCCAGAGCGGCCGTTCGCCTCTCTGGTTTTCTGGTAGGCTTGCCTCAGCTCCTTCAGTTTCACGCGGCACTGCTTCGGGTCCCTGTTATGGCCTCTGTCCTTCATGCCCTGGGAGATTTTCAGAAAGGTTTTGGCATTTCGAAAACTGGAACGGAGTTCTGATAGCACGGATTCCTCTCCCCAAACAGCGATCAGATCCCGTACCTCCCGTTCAGTCCATGCTGGAGCTCTTTTGCGATTCTGGGACTCCATCATGGTCACCTCTGCTGATGAGCTCTGCATGGTCACCTGCAGCTTGCCACGCTGGCCAAACAGGAAATGAGATTCAAAAGTTCGCGGTTCTTTTCCTGTCTACCTGGCCAGTGCATCTGAGTTGAGAGCGCTGTCCAGAGCGGTCAGAATGGAGCACTCTGGGATAGCTCCCGGAGGCCAATACCATCGAATTGTGTCCACAGTACCCCAAATTCGAGCCGGCAAGGTCGATTTAAGCGCTAATCCACTTGTCAGGGGTGGAGTAAGGAAATCGATTTTAAGAGCCCTTTAAGTCGAAATAAAGGGCTTCATTGTGTGGACGGGTGCAGGTTTAAATCGATTTAACGCTGCTAAATTCGATCTAAAGTCCTAGTGTAGACCAGGGCATAGTGAACTATCCCTTATTATAGTGTTGTGCTTTTCTTCCCCACTTAGAATCATAGAATCATAGAATATCAGGGTTGGAAGGGACCTCAGGAGGTCATCTAGTCCAACCCCCTGCTCAAAGCAGGACCGATCCCCAACTAAATCATCCCAGCCAGGGCTTTGTCAAGCCTGACCTTAAAAACTTCTAATGAAGGAGATTCCACCACCTCCCTAGGTAACGCATTCCAGTGTTTCACCACCCTCCTAGTGAAAAAGTTTTTCCTAATATCCAACCTAATCCTCCCCCACTGCAACTTGAGACCCTTACTCCTTGTTCTGTCATCTGCTACCACTGAGAACAGTCTAGATCCATCCTCTTTAGAATCCCCTTTCAGGTAGTTGAAAGCAGCTATCAAATCCCCCCTCATTCTTCTCTTCCGCAGACTAAACATCCCCAGTTCCCTCAGCCTCTCCTCATAAGTCATGTGTTCCAGTCCCCTAATCATTTTTGTTGCCCTCCACTGGACTCTTTCCAATTTTTCCACATCCTTCTTGTAGTGTGGGGCTCAAAACTGGACACAGTACTCCAGATGAGGCCTCACCAGTGTCGAATAGAGGGGGACGATCACGTCCCTCGATCTGCTGGCAATGCCCCTACTTATACATCCCAAAATGCCATTGGCTTTCTTGGCAACAAGGGCACACTGTTGACTCATATCCAGTTTCTCGTCCACTTTAACCCCGAGGTCCTTTTCTGCAGAACTGCTGCCGAGCCATTTGGTTCTTAGTCTGTAGCGGTGCATTGGATTCTTCCGTCCTAAGTGCAGGACTCTGCACTTGTCCTTGTTGAACCTCATCAGATTTCTTTTGGCCCAATCCTCCAATTTGTCTAGGTCCCTCTGTATCCTATCCCTACCTTCCAGCGTATCTACCTCTCCTCCCAGTTTAGTGTCATCTGCAAACTTGCTGAGGGTGCAATCCACACCATCCTCCAGATCATTTATGAAGATATTGAACAAAACCGGCCCGAGGACCGACCCTTGGGGCACTCCACTTGATACCGGCTGCAATGCTCCTGGTCAAATCTGCTCACTGGAGTGGGCGATGAGGACATGGCCCTACCTACTGTCTGCCCATCTTTCCCACTTCTCGATCTACATACTTCTATGACCCCCCTCCGAGTGCCTCACAAATAGAGCAGGTCAACTGTTTTCCTCATCTACTTTTTTCCAGAAAAAAATTACAGGTCCAGCAATACCAACGTGTGTCATGAATTTGTGTCGCTATCACCTAATTGTTTCAGTTGAAACCCCCCTCCAAAACAACTGACATTTTCAAAATGAAATGTTTTAATTTCAGTTCAAAACAACTTTTCATTTTGAAATTTCCATTCATTTTATCAAAAAAAAAATTAAAAACATTTAAAAATGCTCAAGCCAGATTGTTTCATTTTATGTAGAAACATTTTGTTCAATCCAAAATGAATTTTAACTTTTTGTTTTGTCAAAAATTTTGATTTTGGTTCAATGCTAAAAGAGTTTTCTTTCTGATTATTTTAAATTGCCTGCAAACCAAAAAATCCATTATTCACAAAGCTTTATTCATAAACATTAATATATTTATCCTAAACACCCTTAATAAGCTCCATAGGGAAAAAAAAACATTATCTTATTACAGATAGATACCTAAGGCATAAACAGAATTGCCCTAGGTCACACAAGATAGGTGTGTGACCTAGGGCAAATTGGGGGGTGAAGGTAAGGCCTTGTCTACACTACCAAGTTGTGCCTGCCTTTTGCTGACCAAAAAAGGCGTGCATACACACTGCGATACGACTTTTGTCAGGCAAGATGCCTGGTTTTGGTGACTAAATACATCAACCCCAACCAGAGACTTACGTCTTTTTCCTCTACATGTTTCTCGACAAAGTGCCAGTGTAGACAGCACTCTTGATTTCATTGCTTTAATTGGCCTCCAGGAGGTGTCCCACAATGCCCATCTCTGGTCTGCAGTTTGAACCCCATGGCCTTGAAGCCAGATAAAGGAACATCTGCCCTCCTCTTTAGAAGCCCCAGGAATTTTTGAAATTCCATTTCCTGCTGGCTCGGAGAGGTCTCATCACATCTTCCCAGGTGACCATGGCGGGTTCTTGCACTAAACGCTCTCCCACTTGGACCAGTGTGGAGCTCTTGGGTCTGACCAGTATACAGGGAGAGAAGACTCTGCAGATCCAGCTGCGCTTGAGCCGTAGGAATTGGGATACCTAGGGCACATTTCTTGAGGCTTGTGCGAAAAGGGTTATGAGCGGGACACGCTGCTCCGGTGCTTCACCTAAAACCTGCCGGTTCTGTAAGCAGCTGGACGCTATTCTTGGTGGCAACCCCACCTCCACTGCCAAGAGTGCCGTGGATACTTCAGAGGGAACGGATGCAGAGGACAAAGTTATTGATGAAGAGGTGGAGTTAGATGAGGATGTGCAGCTCCAGGCAGGGTCGCCCGGTGGAGCAGGCAGCCAGGAATGTTCTCCATTCCAGAGGTATCTAGTCAGTCTCAGCAATCGCTCTTCGGGGAGCAAGAAGCAGGAGATGAGATGGCTGGTAAGTGGCTGTGGATTGTGTAGTGCGGAGCTGGGTTCAGAGTATGGAAATGTGGGAGGCTAGCTGTGTTTCTGTGAAGTGGACATTTCCCTGTGTAGCTAATAAGTACAGCGGAACAAGGTGTTGATGCACACCAAGATCTCATGAGAATCCTCCAGAGAGATCTGCAGGAAAGTTTCCTAGAGGTACTCAGTAATCCTCTGATGAAGGTTCTATGGCAGAGCTGCTTTGTTCCTTCCCCCACTTCAGGAAACTTTCCTGCGCCATTCTGCAATCACTTGTGCAGGGACCAAAGCGGAACATAGGCGCGCAGCATAGGGAGCAGGATGGAAGCCACAAGCATGGAGTAGATGTACCTTGGTTTCCCTGCTTACCCTTAGGAGTGAGATGTCTGCTAGAATGACCCCTGCCTGTGGAAAAGTGCGGGAGAATTTTAGCATGTTTCCATAGAATGCTGCACCACAACCCTTGCAAAGAGTGTGTGCTCTTTTCCCCATGTGGAGCACTCCCCACCCCCGCCAACACTCACCATGCTTTGGCTGTTCGCGGAGACATGTGCCTGGCTAGGGTCAGTGAGAAAGTGATTGCAAAAGGTGTATTTAACTGAAATGTTACAATGCTGTGCGTGAATTTAATAATCCCACTTCTGTGCATTGTCCCCTGTGCTTCTCCAGATGTGGCCTTCAGGAACACCCCACGCACCACTGCCAAGCATCTCCGCCAGGTAAGTAAGCACCCAAGATGCAGCAAAGAAGACATGTTCCGGGAGGTACTGCAGTGCTCCAATGCAGAAAAAAGGAACATAAGGAGTTCTGGGAAGCCAAACAGTCGGACAGAAAAGAGAATCAAGCATTTGTTAAGGACACAACTGAGAGGACGATTAAAATATTGGAGGAGAAAACGCAGATGCTGCAGTCCTTAATAGTGCTACAAACTGAGCAGATCCATGCTTACCCTCCCCTACAACATATTCAAAACACTTTTCCATGCTCCCCCACAAACTCTACCCGCACATTCCTTTCCACCTTCTGGGACTTCTCGGTTTCCCCTTCACTCCACCCCCTCGTACAACTTTCACAATGATAGCTGGACCTACACATAGTTGTGAAAGTCTGGCCTTCCCTGGTCCTTCCTTTCCCAACCGGCATCTGTGTGTTTGTGTGTGCTGTTTCTTGCTCAATAAAAGCAAAACGTTTTTAATGGTGAATCACCTTTATTTTTTTTCCTACAAATTCAGATTGCAGGCAGAACCAATACATGCATAGGCATTGCAATCATGTCTCACAGGAATATAAGGCCAAAAATGACATTATTGCATCCTAGGAAAACTAACACCAGTGACAGAGATATATATTACTGGTGCTCATTTTCAAAATGCTGCCTCAAAGCCTCCCTGATTCTAATTGCCCCCCTCTGGGCTCCTCTGAGAGCCATAGTACCTGGCTGCTCAAAATCAGTGGCCAAGCGGTCTGTCTCAACACTCCACGCGAGCAAACCTTTCACCCTTAGCTTCACAGAGATTATGTAACATACAGCACGCAGCTATGACCATGGGAATATTATCCTCATTAGGTCTAGCCTGCCAGCGTGCATTTAATCTGCCAAAGGCCCATTCAACTGCCATCCAGCACTTACTCAGCCTGTTGCTGAACCGCTCCGTACTGCTGTCCAGGTGTCCCATGCAAGGTTTCATGAGCCACGGCTATAAGGATTATGCCAGGTCTCCCAGGATCACTATGGGCATTTCAAAATCCCCTCACTGTAACCTTCTGGTTTGCAAAGAAAGTCCCCGCTTGCAGCTTTCTGTACAGGGCGGTGTTCCTGAAGAAACGTGTGTCATGAACCTTCCCGGACCACCCACCATTGATGTCAGTGAAACACCCTCAGTGATCCACAAATGCCTGTAACACCATGGAGAAGTACCCCTTTCTATTAATGTACTCTGTTGCAAGGTGGTCTGGTGCCAAAATTGGAATGTGTGTGCCATCTATCACCCCTCCACAGTTAGGGAACCCCATTTCTGCAAAGCTGTCCACTATCTCACCAAATTTCCCAGAGTCACAGTCCTTCGTAGCAAGATGTGATTTATTGCCTTGCACACTTGCATTAACACAGCCCCAGCAGTCGACTTCCCCACTCCAAATTGATTCGCGACCAATTGGTAGCAGTCTGGAGTCACCAGCTTTCACACACTGATTGCCACACGCTTCTCTAGCGAGAGGGCAGCTCTCATTCTGGTGTCCTTGTGCCGCAGGTCTGGGATGAGCTCTGTACACAGTTCCAGGTGGTTTTATGTATCCGAAAGTTCTGTAGCCACTGCTCTTCATTCCCCACCTCTATGATGACACAATTCCACCATTCAGTGCTTGTTTCCCGAGCCCAAAAGCATTGGCCTACCCTATGCAGTTGCTCAGTGAATGCCAAAAGCAATCTAAAGTTGCTCCTATCCTTATCACGCAGAATGTTGGGCGCCTGCGAGTCTTCTTCAGTTAGGAACTTGATGATTAACTGCACTGCCATCCGCGAGGTCTTCATGACAAATCATAACCTTTCCATAGACACCTTACTTGACATAATTTATACAAGATTTATTGCAATTATATAACAGTAGTAGCAACAATGATCTACATGGTCATATTTTATCAGATAATGGCACACCATCCCTTCTCACAAAGATGCCGGGGTGCACAGCAGAGAATGGCCATTGCAAAAGTGCTGTGAAAGAAAGCCGGAAGGCCATGGAGTGCTGGGACACAAAGCAATGCATCGCACGATATTTAGCCAAGTCCCAAGATGCATCACGATACGCTCCACCTTTCCACAACACCTAGCAACAGAAGGTGTCAAGCTGGACTGTGGGATAGGTACCCATGGGTACCCATAGTGCAATGCTCACACTGTTGATGATGGTGCCCCCAAAGTGTAAGTGATTTGCCGACAGAGGGAGCAAGTGTGAACATGGAATTCCAATTTTTATTACGTCGACTTTCGGGTGTCAACATCACTTTTGTTGACAAAAATTGGTAGCGTAGACATGTCCCAAGTCTCCTGAATCCAGGATTTCTGAATTGATTATTCAAAATTAGCCCCAGTGAATTCACCCTTCTGTAGTTTTAAGGAGGGATTCAGAAAAGGAAAGGGACATTGCTTGGCACACAAGATGTGTGAGACAATTCCAAATTGCACGGTCACAGAAGGAGTGATGTTAAGAGTGTGAGAACAGACAAAAGAGAAGATGTAAATCTAAAGACACCTGAGAAGAGCAAGAGAAAATGAGAGCAGGGCAGAGTTGTGCAAGACTATGAAGGGCAGGATTATGAATTTAAATCTGATATGGAAGAAGAGAAGAAACACCTGAAGCGAAGAAGCACATTGGTGATAATGGTCATGGCAGCAGGATGGAAAGAAGACTGACACCGTACTATTAAATTTGCTTCCCACACACGTTTTCATCTGATGTCACCTCTTAACATCATGTAATAAAAGACAGTAAATAAAAATGCCAGATCTGATATTGATATCAACAGGAAATAATATTATTGTGCTAGACCCTTTGAATGATGGGGCAGCAAACGTTCTTGTATTATTTCTCTGATTCTTCTCCTATCATCTTTTTAGGCTCCAGCCCAATTGATGTGACAATGCAACATGGTGAGAAGTTTTCAGCTAGGGCACTTTTGCAGCAGGAAATGCCAGCAGTCAACATGCTTTGACAAACATAAAAACTGCAGAAGTCAAGATAGATTTCACCTTTGACACAGAAAGCAGAGAAGCAGATTAGCTAGGCAGCTTTTTAAGCTGTTGGCAGGAGATAACTATTAGTTCAGTTGTAGCATTGGCCTAAAAAGGAAGTTGCCGTACTTATTACTGGAAAGAGTCTTGTTCATTAGATTGTTACACATGTCCCATTATGACTTTATGGGGCACAGGAGCATTTGAAGTCATAGTTTTGGAAATGTTTGTGTTGATGTATTGAAGTAAAGTGTATCATATCCTGTTTTCTAAATATTGCTTTGGCATTTATAGTTAACTCTTTTCAAAAAGTATAAGTTTGAAGTTCCTGAAATTTGTTTGTCTTCTCAAGGGTCTCACTCTCTTTCTTCTACTAAAAATATACACCAACACAAAACACTGTCTGATGCACATAGAAGGTGCGATTTTCAGTTTCTCACTGCTAGACAGGTTGGCAAACTGTTTAATTTTAACTTCACAGATTGCAAGGTGTGTGAATGCAACAGCTATATCCAGAATGAAATAAACCTGAACAGAAAGATGCACTGAACTACTAATCTGTCTGATATTGCTAAGGTCATAGAGGGCATACCTGGTCACTGCCTTAAGTCCTGAATGCTTCTAATAGCAGCTGTTCCTATAAGTGTCACTTTGCATTTGTCTAGAGAAATCAAGAAAGGAGTTAAATACATTGTAAAGCAGGTGACAGGCAGAGTATGTAAATTTTAATTGCTAAATTGGTTTACAGTAACAAATTTTGTGTTAAAATTGCTTTCAACATTAAAGCAAGTTATAATAAAGGTATTTACTCCAATGGGTGATTCTATTCATGAGAAGTTTATCTAAGCTAGGGTGAGTTCATTCTGAACGCAAATGTACAACATGTTAGGCCTGATCTCTAACAGGTGTAAATAAGGCCTGAAAATAAGAAGTAATTGCATCAAAGTCAATAGAGTTAAACTAATGTAAAAGAGATCAGACTCAGGCCCTATATACCTAGACCTGCTAATGTACAACCTAACTGGTTTTTGCAAGGTACATGGTAATAGGTACCTGCATACCTCAGGTCAGAATACTGCCAAGTACATAGTAAAAATCTACTCTGGGATTTTCAAAAGTAGCCTAAGGCAATCAGGCTACTCCCATGGACTTTCAACAGAATTTGGGCACCTATGTATCCTAGGCACCTTTGAAAAATCTCAGATCTAAGTGATACTAACAGGCTAGTGAGTGATTCAGAAACATATCTAAATAAGGTATTGTCCAATTTTGTTTTTAAAAGGAACCAGCTCATTAACATTTTGCAATGTAGCAAAATGTTGTAATTCCCAGCATTTCTTTTAAAATATTTTGTTTATGGAAATATATGTAAGAACTGAAAGAATCTGAGCATAACATACCTCCTTATTCTATCTCCAAGCCTTCCAGCCACTTGTACAATCTAAAGGTTTTAGAAATGGGTGTTTTGACTATAACCAGATGGCTGGAGGCTGCCAAATCATGCACATTTTCAGCATGAGTAATATTTTAGCAACTCTAGTTTTTTATCAGGTGCTTTATGAAATTTGGTCTATTTGTATCCTCTTTAATGTCAAATATACTTCTGATTTATATCATCTCATTTTCAACTGCTATGTCAAAATGGTTGCACACTAGCTATAAATTTATTGTTAAAATATTATTTTAATTCCTCATTACCTTTGCTGGTACAGTTAAGATTTCACCACTCTGCAGCAGGCAGACTCATTATTAATACACTTCTATAGATCATTCATTTTAATAAAAAAAACTTGGCTATTCTAAATAAAATCTAGAGTCTAGACCAGTGGTTCTTTACCTGGGGTGCACGCACCCCCTGGGGGTGTGAGATGCCCTTTCTGGGGGTGCGAGACATGCCAGATTTTTTTAGAACGTAAATCATCGAAAACACAAATTAAGCACAGGCACGTAAGTACAACTACTTTGTTTCATCAAACCTATGTATTTATTAACATTATAGATTTTTTTAACGATTACTGTAATATGCAAACAAAAAATATATCTAGGTTTAAAGAACTGACCTACTTCAACGATTTTTGATAAGGGGTGCGAGAACATATTTTGAGAACCAAAAGGGTGCAGGCTGCAGTAAAGGTTAAGAACCACTGGTCTAAACTATAATCAACTATCACATTCCAGGTGATTTTCTAGTTACACATACTCTAATCAGTTTCTTTACGTTCTAAGGGCAAAGTACTGAAAAATGACAGATGAGAATGCTGTTCTTTCATAACAAATGGGGGTGTGATTTTTTTTTTGGGGGGGGGGGTTGTTTTGTTTTTTTAAGAAAATAGGTAGTTCAAATAAAATAAAGAAGATTTTAATGTAACCAATGGACTTAAGAAGACAATCTAAATGTGGCCAACAGAGATAATTGGGGTTTGACTGTGATGAAATTTGGAAATAAGTAAAACATTCTTTAGAAAGTATTTTGAAAGATATTCAGCTCATTAAAGCAAAATGAACTAGCTGCCACCAATACTATTTTTTCTACTGATTATTTATTTTGTTTGTCCACAGTATTCTTAGATGCGTTCATTCCTTAAACTTAAATTATTGAAGTCAATGGGACCTAGGGTGTGCAAGGCATGCCAAACTGAATGCTAACTGTTATCAGAGCTATAGTCACATTCAGATAATTTCCATTTTGGAGATCCTAGTATAAATATTACGGAGACACTTTTTCTCCATGGCTTGGTATTTTAGACAGAGCTAATTTAATTGCATACATAGTCAGTCATATTCCACATTGGACTATCATACTCAAAGCCATTTTAACATAGGTGTTCATATTTTCTGTTTGTGCAAACTTCATATACTAGTCTAACTCATTACAGCACAGATCAAGTGTCCTAGGATTCAAGAGTTGTCCCTTGGTAAGATGTACAGGACTGGACGCTAGAGCCCCAAATCTGCAAGCTCCAAGCTCATATACATGGGCAGGTGTCTCTGCCTGTGTGAAGTCCCGGTGAAGTCAATGGGGTTCTCTGGAAGCAGGGAGATCCACCCACTCACATAAGCTTGTAGTATCAGGGCTTAAGGGAATGGGACTGCTCACATGAATAAAGTTATGTACATGTTTAAATGTTTGTAGGGTCAGATAATACTGAGCAGTGACAGGTACAATTCTCTTTACTCTGGATACCATTTTATCTGGAAATATTAGCTGTAAGAATTTCTGTATGATGGCCCTGTTCATCAAAGATCCACAAACTCCCAAGCTGCAGAGGTGAGCAGAAGTCACAGTAAACTGTACATTTGGCTTCTTCATCCCATTTAGCTGTTCAACTGCTAGCTCGGATGGATTGAATAATTTTCCTGATTGCCTGGGTGACTCCTGCAGAGTCACATAGGGGTGGAGAGCTGATTAGTATTCTAGTTAATAGAGCCCGGAGCTATTAATAATCCATGAGAACTCTTAATTAAAACCCCAAAACTATTGTCAGACAAAAGTCAGCCAATAAAATTCCATTAACTATAACAAACGTAATATTTTTCCTTTGTAGAATTTTAAAATATTACATTTTTTGAAAAAGTATTTTTAAAAAGATGATGGGCTGCTCCAAATGAGCTAATAAAAAAAATCAGAACCTGCATGCTATATTCCTGGCAGGATCACATTTTGACTGAAGTATGGAACAATGGATTTACACATAATCGAAGAGTAGCAAGCAGTGGGATTTTTAAAAAAAAATAATCTTGCCAACATCTTCCCATCGATTATGAAAGAGAAAACCCCTTTTTAACAGACCATTGCTACAGTCACACTTGGAATACAGTGCACAATTTTGGGTGGTCCAACACAAAATAGATATCAGCGAAGTATTCAAAGATGGTTAACAAACATGATTACAAGGTTGGGCGGATTATCTTGTGGTACAGGAAAAGTTAGAATACTGGCAAAAGTCTCAAACTTATATCTGGCACATACATCCACGTATAGGCATCAGAATAATTGACCAGATTTTCAGAGATGCTGAGCCTTGACTTCAATGAAACGTGAGCATTCAGCATTTCTGACAACCAGACCACCTTTATTTAGGTGCCTAATACTGAGCATTTGAATAACATTGGTTTAAACATACAGGGCTTGATTAAAAGGGTGAGGTGATTTGATAACCATCTACAAATATTTGAAAAGGTCTCATAGGGAGCAGGGGTGAGGAAGGACAATGTTAATGTAGTTCAGACAGGAATAATTACATGTAATGTTAAGCTATTTAGCAAAAGGAAATTTAAGTTGTGCATTCGGAAAACACTTAGCAATCACTTTATTGAAATTGTATTATATGGAATAAATCACTGAAACCCACTGGAGTTAGACAAATTGAGACTGGAGAAGGCATTCTTGAATGTACTATAAGGAAAATGCCTGGACAACACACTCATGAATGTCTACAGGGACCATTCATTAGGTGACTGGAAGTTCTAAATGGCATTTTCCATCTCAAAGGTTTTCTGTCAATAGACTGGCACTGAGGAATTTCTGCAGGAAATTAAATGAAAAAGATAGGAGAAATGGAAATAGATTTATACAATTTTCAGGACGCCTGACAAGTGTAGATACAATTTAAGATCTTAAAGGGCAGGTCCAACATACATATTTGGCTCTGAATTAAGGATTTATCTTAGCAAGATTTGTGTAAGCTCTGGTTTCTCAAGAGGGATATCTGAATCACACTCCACCTATCTTACACCTGCCAAAATCTCCTATTGAAAAACAAACAGACTTCATGATGTTGAGGTGTGGGGCTCTCCTGCTAAACATTTTACAGCATCCTTCTGGGAAGATCACTCAAGTGCAGGGGAGATTGAAATCTGATAAACTGGCCAGAGCTCATCATGAAAGACAGACGAGTATAAGGCGGAAAAAGTGGGTTCCAGGCAGGTCCATAATATCTGGCCATAGCACTTTTACTGAAGGAATATCAGGACTCATAGAAACCATCTGCAAAACACTCACCACACAAAAGGCCAGCTTCCTCCAGGACACAACCTACTTCCTCCACAAACTCTGCAACCTTAACATCCTCCCTCAGAATACCATCCTGGCCACCATGGATGTTACCTCCCTATACAGTAACAGCCCTCAAAATGACTGCATAGCTGCCTGCCTCGAATATTTACAAGACAATGGACAACCCTCAGATATCCACCCCGAACACATGGCCAAACTCATCCATTTCATCCTCACCCATAACAATTTTGCATTCAACAACAAACACTTTGTCCAAACCATGGGAACAGCAATGGGTACTATGACGGCTCCCCAATGTGCCAGCTTCTTCATGGGCTACCTTGAAGAATTTCTGACCAAATGCATCATGAAACCAATGACATAACTGAGATGCATCAATGATATTTTCATGCTCTGAACAGAAAACTTAAACTCCCTCATAGATTTCCACCATAACTTCAACAACCACCACCTGTCCAGTTTATTCTCTCTGGACCATTCCCAGACTAGCATCAACTTCCTGGACACCACAATCAGCTTCAACAACAGAACCCTATAGACTACGACACACAAGAAACCCACGTAACCCCACACTTACTTTCATAGCTCCAGTAACCACCCCAAACACACTAAGAAATCTGTTATCTACATCCAGGCTCTCCAATACCACAGAATATGCTCTGAGGAGAAAGCCCAGGATATACACCTTAACACGCTCAAAACTGCCTTCACCAAACAAGGACGCTCCACCAGAGCAGTACATCACGTCATGGAATAGGCCACCCAAATACTCTGAGAGAACCTGTTTCAATACAGAAATAAACCCCATTCTGACCGCATACCCCTAGTTGTCACCTACCAGTCCACACTGGAACCCGTACAGTGTATCATCGAACAACTACAACCCATACTCGATAGGGTACCTACAACCCTCCTGAAAGAAATCTTTCCTGAACCCCCTCTTTTGTCCTTTAAACAATCCCATAACCTCTCCAAGCTCATCATTAGAAGCAAGCTCCACACAGAGCAAGACACCAACTCAAAGCGGCACTAGACATACCTCCACTGCTACAACACCCTGCACAACACAGCTTTGAAAATGCATGAGTCTTACACATGCCGATCACAACATGTGCTGACCTCATCTATTGCACTAAATGCCCTAATAACAACTATGTGGCTGAAACCAAACAATCACTATGCTCACAAATGAACTCACACAGGAAAATGATAAAAGATAAAAACACCATATCATCTGTGGTGAACACTTTTCACAAAGTGATCATTCTATATCGTACCTGTCAGTCTTCATCCTCTAAGAAAACTTGCACTGACATTTTCAAAAGATAAGCCTGGAAGCTTAAATTCATAACTTTGCTAGACACTAAAGATGATGGTTTTAAGCCATAAATCCAGTGTTTTTATGATCACAACAATTTTGTAACCCACTTACCTCCCTTTTTGTCCTCTGACTACAGAAGTGTTAACAGGGCACTTAACCTTGAATGGTCCCTTAGAATATGTGCTAACTACTTAGGTTAAGCTATCTGTTCCCCCTTGTATTTAGCTGTTACAATTGGAGTACCTTTCTCAGACCTGAGCAAGTGTAGCTCGAAAGCTTGTCTCTCACAACAGAAGTTGGTCCAATAAAAGATATTACCTCACCCACCTTGTCTTTAAAGGGTAAGCCAGTAATGTACTGCACAGTAATGAACAATTTCCCTGCTTCTTTGTTGCTAACTCCCTTCAAATAATATTGTTAGGACTCAGTTAATGATAACTTGCCAGGGACTAGGCACGACACAAAATAAAAGAGCTTACAGTTTATTTAAAAAGATAATAGAAAACAGCAAACATTGGGTAACACAGAGGAGGAAGTAACTGTATGTTTGTGGAGTTTTTTTTTTAAATGTTATTAGCTCGTTTCTTGTAGGCATGGTGTAAACCAGTGGTGATCAACTGGTTGATCACTTCAAGCAGGAAATGTGGGGGTCACTTCTTGGCATAGACTTGACACATTGTGCAGAGCTTCGGGGCATGCCCCGGTACTGGAGGGAAAGGGGGGGGTACCCCCAAATGAAACGTATCTAAACTGTACTGTATTAACTAGTACTATAACCTAACTATTGACAGGAAAAAAAGTTCAAGGCTGCTAGAGAAGTTAGACTTGCAAAGCAAGAGATGAGCGTTCCAGCTAACCGTCATAGGCGGGAAGAAGGAACTGAAGTGGTGGTGGGTTGGCAGGGCCCTATATTCAGTGCCATGGAGGTGCGACTCCAGGGGGCACCTGGACTGACCCGATGGGTACTGCTAAAAACCTTCCAGCTGCTGTGCATACAGCGTGCGCACACCTAATTGGAATTGACATGAGCAATCACTCCAAGAAGAATTGCTCTACCCCAAAGTACAGCAGATCTCCAGTACAGAAAGCTTCTCCAGGGTCCAAGAGGCAGATGACCATACTTTTTTACTCCTTGCACCCTAGATCTAGCAGATTTTCTCTCTCTCTGTGCCTGCAGATGTGTTGGGGACCATTTAGTTCTTAGATCTCTTAACTTTGCTACTACAATTGGTCAGGCCACCCACAAATCTATTTTGTTACCCTTTTTGAATCCTTTCCAGTTTGCTGAAAACTGTCTTGGTTTTTCACTGTCTGCAACTGCAAACGGTATTCCAAGTTTGTGGCTGGATAGGGTGGGGAGATATTTTTATATCACTTTTTGTCTGCCAGTGGTTTTATGTAGAAGTGAGTGTTTTGTGATGGTTTTAATGTTTATGCACTGTATTTTTATAATTGATAGTACTGGCACCTAGAGCTTGGCTTAGGCATTTTTTTTTATTTGTTAAAATAAATGTTTCCCTTATTCAATAAATTTGTATTAGAACATTAGGGGAGTTTAGTCCATGGTATCTGACAAAATACTGATAATAAGTCATTGATGCACAGCTCTTTGATGAACTGGACCTTGCCAAATCCTTTTATTGAAGGCATTTGTCTCCAAGTGGTGAGTAACCTTGGAATTCTCCTTGATTCAGCTCTAAAATTGGTCATCCAAATATCACCCATGGCCAGAATTTCAATTTTCCACCTAGGATTAGGTGCAGCAACACATCTTCAGCTGGAACAAGTTGGAGAGAAAACATCACAATCGTGCTCTGTGCTCCATTGGATCCCGATCCAGTACCAGATCTATGACTTACACAAACAGCCCTCTAATGCCCACAAGCACTAGAAATACCTAGACAGACTGAAAACTAGATGAAGACTGAAACTGAAGAGAATGTGCACATAAGTGCAAATGAATGGCTATGTGCTGAATTGCTATGTCTCATGAGGTTCCACCAGGATTGGTGGTAAGACTGAGTTTATTTCTTTCATTAATGTTCTGGAAGAGGAGGTGATCAGAACATAAATGAAAGTCAAAGGTCATAAAATAGGGGGATGTTGCAAACAGAGAGGACAACAAAATATAAAAAGGGAAGTAGAAAGAAGGTAGAAAATTGATATAAAAGAAAAAAGATTCAGCTTTGGAAAAAAGCAAAATAATACAACTAAGGAAAAATATTTGAAAACTTAAAAACTAATTTGCAATGTGAGGAAGAAACTTCAAAACAAAAAGGCTGACACAGATATGGAGATTACAGTGGACTGTAAATTTCTTAAGAGTTTGCAATCCATTATGGCAATAATAAAAAGCAGTCAGTGTTATACAAGGCCTGCATACGCAGAAATTCTGTCTGATCTTATTTCATTACCAAGAAGATTTAGATTAACTATAGAAAGTTTTGAGGGTTTGTGGAATATAAAAATAACTAGGGGAATGGAGGGATTGACAAATGAGGAGCTGTTAAAGAATTAACTATATATACACACACATGTATACACAGACACACACACTGCAACAGACTTCTATAAGATCATAATCTTTAGCTACATTATGACCAAACTGGGAATATAAAGAGTGTCTACAAATATTTGAATGATGTAAAAACTAAGGGTGAAATCCTGGGCCCAATGAAGTCAATGGGAGTTTTGTTGTTGATGTCAATGGGGCCAGAATTTCAATTTCAGAGAGGAGAGGAATTATTTTTTATGGCATAAGGAGTGCATAAGAAGCAATGGGATAAGATTTAGAAAAGCAACTTTTGACAGCGTTTCAGGAAAGCATGCTAAAAGTAGGATATATTGGACTGGAACAGACTCTCAAAAGAAGCAGTGGAAACTCCACCACGTAGGGTATTTAAAATGCGACTGGAAAATGTACTAGCAAATAATTTCCAGAACCAATCCTGTGTTGGTAATTGAATGGATCAGATTAATTAATCGTCTGTCATATCTGATTTCTATGGCTTGATGATTATGTCTTCACTAATATTGCACGAGAATTAAAGAGGTCAGCAGATAGTTTGAAGGGAGGGAGAGAGAGATTCATGTCTACCAGAACTAATTCTAATAATAATCCTAGTCCTTAATAGGCTCTTTGCTTGAGTCAGTCTCTACTGTATATTCCCTGACTCTGAGTCACTATCAGATTCTGTTTCTATATCCTCCCACTTAACTCGGATGTAGATTGTTTTAGCTGGTATTAGACAGCAACAAATGGTACAACCTGGTCAAAATTCTTTAATGCTTGTTAGCTCTGCAGCAGACTTCTACATGATCTTAGGGTTTTAGTGATATTTTTCAGTGGATGAGAAAATGGAAATTTGTTCTTGTTAACATAAGATGTTTAGCATCGTTGTTTCCTGCCCCCCTCAAACTAGCAACCACGATAACCACCAACAAACAGCAAAATAAATGTTGCTTGTGAGTAAATCATCCAGCTCTTCCCCCACAAAAAATATGTGACCAATGTATGTGAGTATTGGAGGGGAAAAAAGTCATCTACAGAAGCAATTGCATACTGGGCCTATCAACTTCAGCAAGGTGTCAGCTAGCACTTATAGGAAAGGGGAATATACACTTAGAGGTACCTGGAGCAAAATGTTAATAGTTACATATCTGCTACACATACAGAACTCAGTTCACAAGTAGGAAACTGCTACCTTGCCCTTTTATTATTTTGACATCAAAATGATAGTAGTTTTCCATTGCGAACAAACAGTAATATTTTTCTTCTTTTCTGGTGCTTTACATCACCACTATCATTGGAAAAGGTTTGGACATTTTAGAGGATTAAATTAAAAATATATAGTACTTGGGCTTGATGGAGGATTTTTATACGTAAAGTAGAATTACATGTACTTACATCACCCCTTCACCTGATCCATGCTCATATTTACTATCAGAGTGCGAAAGACACCCCACCATCTGTGATTTTTATTGAAAGAAGATACCAGGCATAAGACGCAGCTAATACTAACTGGAGCAGCTGTGCACTGTCTCCAAAGAGAATTATGGGACATGCATTGAATGCATGGCATTGCTTTGTAAGGATCTGATTAGTTACAGTTTGGTAACAAAAAATGTTATATATTAACCACACACTCTGCTGTTTTAAAAGTTGAGTTTCATAAGTGCAACCTACCATTTTTTTCTTCTGTAGATTTCAAATGTAGGGTAATTGCATAGCCTATTTCACTTGCTATGATACAAGTAATTAATTCCATCTACATACTAGGGGTGAAACTAATTACATTATGATAGGTTAAAAAAAAAACTATGGTACATATGGAACCTCATGACTCATAAGAAAACTTTCCACTGCTTAAAACAATGGTTTATGTTCAGCACTCTTTGTTATATACCTACCCATGTAATAGTATAACCCCATAAATTGAACTGCAAAAATAGAACCTAAAAATGATTATCCTATTTGTTTTGAAGGATATACATATATTAAAAGAAATACACTACATACACTCAATGTCTTCCTGGGTTGACTTCACACAGTGGATGTAAACAGAGCGTTTATTGTGATTTTAAAAAAATAGTACACTGTTCCCATGCATAAAATCATGTTAGAAAACATTGGCCACTTATGATTTTTGCTATAGGTCAGCACTTTCATCTGTGATCATTTTTCAAAAAATGTCAGAACAGAAAATAAGTGATTTGTACTGTTTGAAGCAAATTCTAATCTAAAATATGTAGCATGCATCCTCTGTTAGCGAAAATGACTGTGCATTCATAAACTGGGAAAATTGGCGTTACCCCTTTATAATGTAGTTGAAAATTTAGTCCTCGATATTAAAAGTTGTTAGTCACATGATCTGTGCAATCTAACTTCCCATAATCTATAGAAAATACTTTGTTGGCATATTTTTATTAAGCCAGTTCAACACACTGGAAATGTATATGAATCATTTCAGATTCATTCAAACTAGTCACCATTTTATTTTCTAAACAGTTGCTATATTAATGGTCTGATTCAGCTTCTGTGGACAGCTAAAATGTACAGATCACAGCTTTTAAATATCAGGGACCCTGCTTTTTAATTGCATTACAGGAAAACAGAACACTAACCTTCCTAATTTACACATGTGCATAGTCACAATGTTGTTGTTTTTTTATATATAAATGGGGATATGTGCTGCACATCTTAGATTAGAATCTGACTCAAACAGTAAAAATATTTTTTCTTTCAGTTGACACTTTTCTAAAAATTAAGAACAGATAAATGGGCTGCCATATTGCAATAAACAAATTACCAATGTTTTCTAACAAAGATTTTATTCAGCTGTACCCTGAAATAATATAGACACTATTTCCAACCACTTTAAAATAACTCAGTGCAATAATTTTCTTGTTCCTATTGGGGCCTGGATACAAAAATAGCCACCCAAAAGAAAATTTGGCATAGAAAAAGTGTGTTATATATTTTTAAACACAATTTTTACAGAACCTCTGCCATCCAGATCAGCTGTATGAAACATTTTACACCTCAAGAAAATGAAAATTCAGGAGGATCTCTCTCTCTCTCTCCTGTAAATATAATGAAATATATCTTCTCTTCAAGGAAGTTCTTGGTATGCATATTCTTATGATATGAGATGTAATATATATCTATATTACAAGTTTATTAATGCAGTTGGATACTAAAGACCCAATCTTTCAAATATATACTACTAAGCATAGTGGATTAATTTAAATAGGAAGTTTATTAACATCACTGGGACTTCTCAGATCAGTAAGCACTACCCCCTGTATTAGTGTTTGCAGAATGGGGTTTAATCCTTTCAGTAGCTTTCATTTAGAGGTTTTCTTTAGGCAGATGAACTTGTAGTAACAAATCCATGATGTAAATACTGGACACTTCAAAACATCCGAATATTTCTGTTACAGAATAAACATTTATTTTCTAGGAAAATAAACTAAATTTTATTACTTGCATAGCACAGTGGAGCATCTTTGCAGATCCAAAGTAAAATGAGTGACTCAACCACACATCTTAGAACAAAGCAGACACCACAGTAAGGAAAACTGGACATTTTACTTTTCAACAGAACTGTTAAGGACATAATAGATTATGACACTATATTAACAATAGCCTAGCAGTTAATGATCAAATCTCATCTTAAATTATAATATGGTTTAGTTGGACTGCTTCTTGCCAGTGTCACTTTCATGGGATTCTGAAACATGCTTGTGAAATAAATAACACACCCCTGTGGAAACCTCCCATAAAACTGTACAGCTAAAAATGTCCTGTTAGGTTATCAAAAGGACTCAAACTAGGACACAGCGAAACACAGTAAACAGCTGGTCACATGCTTACATACAGTAAGATAGGAGGTCATTCTATAAGGACAGTATTAGCTTAAAAAGATCTAGAAAAAAATAGAAAACTGAACTAATAACCTAAATGCTACTATGATCTCATGGTTCATTTTGAGAGATACTGTAGTAGCAGTAAAAAGAATATTAGGACTATTTTGGCTACAACTATGCATGGATGATTAGCTAGCTGTCTACAAAGAAATATAGTTCCTTTACAAATGACCATACTGTTTTTGAAGTGAAACCACATCATGGTATGCAAACAACAGTACTCATTCAGGATCCAAGTTTCAGATATTTGACATTACAATGCACATATTATCTAGAATATTAACACAGTAAAAATTAAAAAAAAAGACAGCTAATCTGATAATTTCTCACCCAGTTAATTGTGATTAAAAATATCAATAACGTTTTCACTGAATTAGCAAATTCACAGCAATTTTTAAAATCTTTTTTTTAAATCAGCTCATTGGTTAATGGTCTATGAAGCATACCTTGGACTGAGTTTTGTTTAGCTCAAGGGGATGGGGAGCAGATAAAGGAGGTTTTATACCTCCATTACTATGTCTTTCTTAATGCTGGTGCCATCCAGGGACCAGGTGAGTCCTAAGCATAAAGTAAGAATAGCTTCAGGACTGTGGTAATTTATGCCTAGTTTATACCAATTACCATTCCTGTAGTTAGGGATCACTAGGATCTAACCATGCCACTTTTCTCTTAATTTAGGGACTGGGGCTGGCACAGAAGCCACAATCTAGGGATTCCCTTCTTACAAAATTTTCTACTGGTAAAAGTCTGACTGCATCTGGGAGGGTAAGCCTAGTAGCAGCACAACCTTGGCACAGTCCTTGCCACTGTACCTGTTCCCTGACTGCCCACCTGCACAGGCTTGGACATAATTATATTCAAATGGATATAAAAATAAACTGAGGTAGTCATTGTGTCAAATAAAGTTATGGGAAAACTATTCTATACATGATGAGAAGTCCCTAATTAATATTTTATTTGAGCATGAGCTCACGAAAGCTCATGCTCAAATAAATTGGTTAGTCTCTAAGGTGCCACAAGTACTCCTTTTCTTTTTGCGAATACAGACTAACACGGCTGTTCCTCTGAAACCTAATTAATATTGTTTGATTTAGCTAACTCTCCCTCATTTCTAATCTATATGCTTTCCTATAGAACTCTCAGTACTGTGGTAGGAGTGCACTTGCATTTTATCAAGTCATTGCCTCCCTTCCATTCTAGTTCTCTGTTCTCTGCCAATGATGCCAGCCTCTGCTTCCTAATCATCTATTTCTTACATAAGCATCTTCAAGCTTTCTTCCATCCCACCCCTGTTACACATGGAATATCCCATTTGAAACAGATTATAAAGCCATCCCTCTTTCCTTTAAATCCTGGCTCAGAACCTACTTTTACCCAGGATGCCTAAAATATACTGCCAACGGATAATATTAGACAGAGAGCTAGTTAGGTCTGTAATGATCCTGAGGCAGAACCTTTCGTGATCAAAACTGGGCTTAAGCAAGGGATGTGATATTGCCCCAACCCTGTTTTCCATTTATTTAGCAGTCACTTTGGTCCTTGTTACAGAACACCTCCCCAGTGGAGTTGACATTCAATACAGAACGGATGGGGAGCTCTTTAATCTTCAACGTCTCCGCTCAAAGTCTAAAGTCTTCAGGGCGTCCATTACTCATCTTCAATATGCTGATCAGTGTGTCATTCTTCTGCACTCTGAGAATGACCTTCAGACCATACTGGATTTTCTTTCACAAGCTTACTGAAGCCTAGAACTCTCACTCAAAACTGAGAAAACTAAAGTGCTCTATCAACCTGCTTCAGGTCTTGCACATGACCCACCACAAATCATCATCATTTGGAGACAGTTGAGCACTTTTGCTACTCGGTAGCCAACTTTCTCAAAATGCAAGAAAAAAAAAAGACAGTGAGATCCAGCACAGGATCCACTGTGCAAGTGCTTCCTTTGGGAAATTGCTCGGATGTGCTTTCACGGACCATGACATACGGCAGGACATCAAGATCCAGGTCTATAAGACAACTGTTGTTCCTGCATTCCTCTATGGATGTGAAACTCGGGTGACATATCAACAGCATCTCAAGAGTTTGAAGTAGTATCACCAACGATGTCTCTGGAAGATCCTTCATGTCAAGTGGCAAGATCGCCGCACTAACGCCTGCATCCTCATGGAAGCCAATGTCACCAGCATTGAAGCAGTGATCCTCATGCATCAACTTCGCTGGGCTGGACTTTGCGTGCGGATGCCAGACTCTCGCCTCCCAAAACAAGTACCCTATTCTCAGCTCACTCCTGGTCAAAGATCCTGTGGTGGTTAGAGGAAACGCAACAAAGACACAGAAGTTATGTCTTAAGAAAACTGATGTGGACATCACAAGCTGGGAAGAGCAAGCCACCAACTGACCCCAATGGTACCATATCCTCCATGAGGCAGTGGCCTGCTTTGAGGAGAAGCGCCTTGCCCTCGAAGCTGGAAATAGAGAGAGAAGGAAGGAAAAAGAAAGAACTTTCTCCCAGCAGGTCGCTGGCCTGCCACAAAGCATCTGTACCTATTGTGGGCAGATTTGCGGTTCCAGGATTGAACTCCTGAGTCATCTCAGGACCCATATGTAAATCCACGGTAGAGATCATCCTCAAATCGAGGGATCGCCAATCTTACTAGTAGCTGAAAGCCCATGCTGTCACATGGGTGTGGCAGTTCGACCAAGTAATCCACCACCTGGCAATCTCTCTCATACCACCAATAAAATCATTGCATGCAAATTAGTTGCACAGTAAAGTAGTGATTGGTTGAGTTAGCTCTGATCTCTCAATGGTCTAGGACTCTTGGCATGGCATAGATACATGCTTAGTGTAGCTGTACATGCATGGGTGTAATTCATAAAGGCAAAATGGCTAAGAATTTAAAAATTAGACAGTAATTGATTCAAAATCTGTGACTGAATATGGTCATCTTCTGAACAAAAAAACCCCCTCTCTCCATCACGTTTGTAGCGACTTCTATCACTTCACACTGACTCAGCAGACATTCTAGGCTTCATAGTGACACACAGGTGGCAATCTTGGAATCTTATTATACAGATATATATTTAAAGAATTTAGCCTTGGAATCAACAGGTTGTACACTTAGCTTATCACTTCTTCTTAACACTGTTATCCACATCCTTCCACTCCTATTCCCCTCTACTTTTTATTACACCTAGTCTTAAATTAAATTGTAAACTCTTCAGACCTTGGACCAGGTTTTGCTAAGTGTTTGTACATCCTCACCAGAAAAGAGCCCCAGTCCTGATTGTTTCAGTAGAGTCTACAATCACAATTAGTAAATAGTATAATAGTTTGGAAATACATGTAATATTAGGAGTTATTAAGCTTTGCATTCTAGTGCTCTGCTGCCATAACACGAAGATTAAGTTTGATTCTTGCATACAAAATGTAAATATTTACATGTATGTAAATGAACAGGTGGTTAGTAGATATTTAATGTTTAGTTCTTAATGTGAAGGCTTTTTAAGGATCATTAAATGAAACTAATTTATTATCAGGATAAGCCGGGGGCATGACCATGTAGCACACTCTGGATACACTCCATCTGCCAGAGAGAACAAAGGACACCTGTGGTTTGTAGTTTTGTGGGGAAGTTTTTACTTGAAAGCAAAAATTCAAGGCATGAGACTAATCTATTAGAGCCCAAACCGGAAAAGAGACTCAGCACCTTGAAGGATTTGATCAATAGTCATAGTTGTTAGGGATAAAAAAAGATCATGCAGTAACACCAATTCCCACACAGAAAAAATAAATGTGGTCTTTATTGTATAACAATATAGGTCCAGATGTAACACCGACACAACATGAGTATAACAACTTATACCATGAGTAGTCTCATTTAAATAAATAGGACTATCTTTAGAGTAAGGTACCACTCAAGAGAATAAGGGAATGACATGTGGTCCTATAATGAGACAATCTGTAGATGTAAAAGAGACCACACAACATAACTTGTAGGATCCTGTTCCTGGTCACATAAGATTGAGTGTCCCCACTGCGCAACACACAAACACCCACCAAATCTCAAAATTAGGCCCTGATTCTGTAACAGAATCTGTATGGCCAGACCCTTGCTCTATTGTTTTATTTACCCAAATAAACAAAAAACCCAAGTGTGTGTATCCAAGGGCAGAATCCTGCAAGCTACTTGACTACAATGAGAACTCCAAGCATTGAGCAACCACACAAGTTCAGGGCCCAGATCTGCAATAGCTAGCACTCAAGACACTACTGAACTATAAATATGTAAAACTTTGTAGAAGAAAACTTCCACATAATACACAGGTATTAATTTCACATGCTGTTACTTGGTCTCAGCACTGATGGACCTCTGCATATTGCTCGAAGTTGCACATTACTACAGCAGCACCACAGAATACAATGGATTAATGAATAATGTAAGAAGGGTTAGAATGTTGTTGTGGAATGTTAACAGCATCAAAATGAATAATCTCATCAAACAGAGAAAAGTTTTTGCGATGTGGCCACAATGGTATCAGGTATAACATCACTAGAGAAAGCAAATTTAGCTGTCAAACTGCCAAGGAGTAATTATAGTTGTCAAGTAAAGAGTTCCTCATATTTACAGCTAGAACAGAGGAGAAATAAAATATTCCACAAAACATACTTGACTTCATGTTAAATTCTCAAGACCTTCTTTAATAGCACAAAAATAACTTTGGTCATCAAGAATTACTATTTCTAATACGCCAATTATGAGTATTAAAAATAATGAAATCGCTTTTATTTTTTACCATACAGATTCCTAGGTCATATCTATTGGGAAGTGATTTTAATTGTGTTCTAAATTCCTCATAAGATAAAAATTTAGACTTTGGAAAGATCTGCCTCAATCTTGCAAAATAATACATTTTCCTTAGTTTTGAGATTTTACATTGCACTAGAACTTTCCACATAGTGCAAAGAGTATTATCTCTTTCTAGCTCATAGAATTTAGACTAAAATTTTAATTGAAACTTGTCTGATTGCTTATTCTGGAAAAGAGAAGACTGAGAGGGGACATGATAACCATTTTCAAGTACTTAAAAGGTTGTTACAAGGAGGAGGGACAAGAATTGTTCTTCTTAACCTCTGAGGATAGGACAAGAAGCAATGCGCTTAAATTGCAGCAAAGGAGGTTTAGGTTGGACATTAGGAAAAATTTCCTAACTGTCAGGGTAGTTAAGCACTGCAATAAAATTGCATAAGGAGGTTGTGGAATCTCCATCATTGGAGATTTTTAAAAGCAGGTTAGACAAACACTTGTCAGGAATGGTCTAGATCAGGGGTGGGCAAACTTTTTGGCAAAAGGGCCACACTGGGGTGCAAAACTGTATGGAGGGCCAGGTAGGGAAGGCTGTGGCTCCCCGAACAGTCTGGCCCTCGCCCCCTATCTGACCCCTCCGACTTACCGCCCCGACTGCCCCCCTCAGAAACCCCCACCCATCCAACCCTCCCCCCCCCACTCCTTGTCCCCTGACTGCCCCCTCCCAGGACACCAGCCCCTAACCGCCCCCTATCTAACTGTCCCATTCCCCATCCCCTCCCCCCCCCGAACCTCTGCCCCATCCAACCGCCCCTACTCCCTGTCCCCTGACTGTCCCCTGGGACTCCCTGCCCCATATCCAACCCCCCGGCCCCAGCCCCCTTACCATGCCGCTCAGAGCAGCATGTCTGGCAGCCGCGCTGCCTGGCCAGAATCAGACACACTGCCCTGCATGAGCACCGCCCAGAGGGCTGCCCACGCGGTGGCGTGGCTGCGGGATAGGGGAAATAGTGGGGGAGGGGCCAGGGGCTAGCCTCCCCGGTCAGGAGCTCAGGTGCCAGACAGGACAGTCCCGCAAGCCAGATGTGGCCTGCAGGCCGTAGTTTGCCCACCTCTGGTCTAGTTAATATTCAGTCGTGCCATGAATGCAGGAGACTGGACTAGATGACCTCCAGTTCTATGATTCTATGATTCTCCAGTTATTACACTATTAGTAATATAGTGCCAAGAGGCCCAAGCCAATATCATCCCCACTGTACATATGTAACCCATTGATGAATGGGTGTTACACATACACATGGTGAGAAACACCAAGGAGCTTACAATTGTATAGAAAAGACAGTCAAGGCATGAGACTAGAGGCACAGAGAGGTCAAGTGACTTGTTCAAGGTCACCCAGCAGGCTAGTAGCAGAGCTAGGACTAAAACTCAGATTTCCCATCTCCCAGTGCCAGGCCCATCGGTTAGCCATACTAACTAGTTAAACTAGGTAGTCAAGTTTCAGAGTAACAGCCGTGTTAGTCTGTATTCGCAAAAAGAAAAGGAGTACTTGTGGCACCTTAGAGACTAACCAATTTATCTGAGCATGAGCTTTCGTGAGTTACAGCTCACTTCACTGGATGCATACAGTATGCATCCGATGAAGTGAGCTGTAGCTCACAAAAGCTCATGCTCAAATAAATTGGTTAGTCTCTAAGGTGCCACAAGTACTCCTTTTCTTTTTAGGTAGTCAAGGAATTTCAAAGGGGGAATAGGACCAGTATACAAAAAGTCTGTTTGAAATAATGTTTTTTAGATCTGATTTTGTAATCCAATCTACATGGCTGGACCTCTATTCCATGTGGTGCTTCACTGACTTCATTTGGGCACTGCACAGGCACAGGGTTCCAGCTATACTTACCTAATTTCAGGACTTGGATTCTTGCTAGTATTTTCAAAAAATAAAACTCCTTTCTTTTTAGAAGTGAAGAAAGGACATTTGTACTTTTGACTAATTTCATACAACCATGGTAAAAACCAACAGCTCATTCAATCATTTACATTTAGCAGACAATCAAAGCATTGAGAAAGTTGTATTATACCATTAAAGATACATCAAAAACTCAATTAAAAGCAACTCAACTTTTTGCTTATGATGCATAGTGTCTCCTGTGACATAAAGGAGTTTCAATAAAATCATTTTTTAATAAAACAAAAAAATGAAGAGCCTTGTGAAAACTAAACATGTATGGTTGATTAAATTGATCTTATAATAGTAGACGTCTGTGCAAACCAGGAGTTTACTCAGCCACAAACTCTACACCACCATGGCCATTCAGTGGCACAGACAGATAAGACGTAAGATGATTGCTGAAGGGCATATTACAGCATGCAAAGGAGCTTTCTAAAATCCTTTCCACCACTACCACTAATTTAAACTGGATTTAGTCTGAGATGTCAAGCCCATCAATAGAAATGTTTGTGGAACACTGACTGAAATGTTGACACTTTTAAAATTTCACAACAAAAATTCATAGAGTGAATGTTTGATGCTTATGCATAATAAAATGTGTACAATACTCCACAGCCCCGAACTTCAGACTGTCAAGATGTCAGATCTCCTAAGCTAAGCAATGACAGGGCCTGTCCACAGTATGTAGATGGGAAAAGCCTGAAACTGCAGAAAGGAGTGTTAATGTTTCAGTAGGAAAAACTTCTACTGAGTCTATGCCCCAACAGTAAGACTGTATTTCTGTTCAGAAAAATGTACCCTTATAATTTCAATTAGAGTACAGTATTCTTCACTTTCTATGCTGAACTGTTGTGGATTGTTGCTATACACTGTTAAACAGCTGCTGCTCCCCATGCCTGAACTGGCTGCAATTCAATGATGTGTAAAGTCAGTCTTATAGATAGTTTGTACAATTTGAAGAGCTCCTGGGATGAAAAGTAATACATGTCATTCATAGTATCACTTGCTTTCTGAAACTGAAATTGGCTACATGAATGAAAACATTCCTGCTTAACAAAAAGAAAGCACAACTGTCAAATGTTTGGCTATACATCCTAGATTTACAGACACCTGTTGGTTTTGTTATTTTTGGCAACAGAGACTTAAGAGTCCAGTTTAAAGTGTATATTTCACTAGATCTACAGCAAACAATTCCTGCTGGCAAGTTCAATCAAACAGGCTCTTCTAACCTTGAAACCATTGAAACCACTGTGAAGTGTGAGACTGAAGAAAATATGAACATTGGATATCTCACAGGTTACAGTGTAATAGCTGCTGAACTGAAAAAATGGGACAGATTCTGGGGTGCAGCTAAACTACACAGAACACAGATTATGGTGTGTACACAAAGATGGCTTAAATGTCACTTTTATACTCCTCTGATCCTGCTGCTGCTCTGGAATCAGTCCCCCTGTGATATGTTAAAGCAGCCTAAAAATTGCTCTAACTTACATAGCTGCTACATCCACAGGAGGATGAAAATGCAACCACGGATTGGCACAATGCAAGGGTAGCCTGGTCATGTGCCTTTCCTATGGCTATATCCCTTACCATCATACCCATTAACACCAACAGTAGAGCACTGAGTGGCAGAAGGGCTCCTACATTTGACTCTATACTACCAGAAGATTATCCTTACATTGCAGAGATCCTCCTGGGGTGAGAATACACCACAGGTGCCATGCAAAGTAACCACACTGGATGGACAGGATGTGGCCCAGTATGTTCAAGATAAAACCACCTCACCCAAAAAGTGATTTGTGCATCGTGATGAGAAGGAAAGTGAGCTTGAGACATGATTGGTAGGTATATTGGAGAGAGTGAAAAAGGAGATGATGGGCAAGTATGAACTATAATACACCAGGTTTCAGAGTAGCAGCCATGTTAGTCTTTATTCGCAAAAAGAAAAGGAGTACTAGTGGCACCTTAGAGACTAACCAATTTATTTGAGCATAAGCTTTCGTGAGCTACAGCTCACTTCATCAGAAGCTTATGCTCAAATAAATTGGTTAGTCTCTAAGGTGCTACTAGTACTCCTTTTCTTTTTATAATACACCAGACACATTTGTCAAAAGATATTCAAGAGAGTGGGAAGGACTGCATCAAATAGGTCTCCAAAATCATTGCGTTCTTTCCAAGATATCTAATAGAAGATACAGGAGCTAGGAATTTAAGATCCAGAAAGAAAAATTATAAAAAGAGCTCTTGTAACGGCTTCTGGTATCCCATTAAATATATATATATATATATATTTTGTGGAGACCTATTTGATGCAGTCCTTCCCACTCTCTTGAATATCTTTTGACAAATGTGTCTGGTGTATTATAAAAAGAAAAGGAGTACTAGTAGCACCTTAGAGACTAACCAATTTATTTGAGCATAAGCTTCTGATGAAGTGAGCTGTAGCTCACGAAAGCTTATGCTCAAATAAATTGGTTAGTCTCTAAGGTGCCACTAGTACTCCTTTTCTTTTTGCGAATAAAGACTAACATGGCTGCTACTCTGAAACCTGGTGTATTATAGTATATAACCTACTCTGAAACCTGGTGTATTATATATATATATCCGACACAGATAAGGACTGAAATCTATTATTAGTGCCACACAGAATGCTCTACTCTATTATTAGTGAGTAGAGGTAAATGCCAGGAATTAATATGGCCTTAAATGCTAACATATTCACTATCCAGTATAAGCCACTGTTTGAGGAGTATAAATAGTCATACTTAAAATTGACCTCTCATCTGTGTGTATAGGGGAAAAAAGGCAACTAAGAAGCAGCAGGTGTCATCACTATATTGCTTGGTATATTAGGCCAATGTTATCTGACTTGTGCCCCTCAAGGCTAAGAATTGTAGCCCTCAAGGGCCACTGTTTTAAGAAATTTGTATTTATCATTAATAGAAAATGTGTTCCCTGAACCACAGTCTGTGATTTTTACAATGAAGAGTTTGTATCATGAGAAGCAAGAGGAAAATCAAGGACAGGGTAGGCCCCATTACTCAATGACGGGGAAAAGACAATAACAGAAAATGTGCTAAATGATTTTTTCTTTCAGTTTTCACCAGAAAGGTTAGTAAAGGTTAGTAAAAATTGGATGTCTAAACATAGTGAATGCCAGTGAAAATGAGGTAGCATCTGAGGCTAAAATGGGGAAAGAACAAGTTAAAAATTATTTAGACAACTTAGATGTCTTCAGGTTAGCAGAGCCTGATGAAATACATCCTAAAATACTCAAGGAGCTGATTGAGGAGATCTGAGTCATTAGCAAATATCTTCAAAAATTCATGGAAGATGGGAGAGATTCTAGAGGACTGGGAGAGGGCAAATATAGTGCTAATCTATAAAAAAGGGAATAAAGACAACCCAGGGAATTACAGACCAGTCAATTCAGCTTCAGTACCCTGAAAGCTAATGGAGCAAATAAGCAATCAATTTGCAAACATCTAGAAGATCATAAGGTGATAAGTCAACATGGATTTGTCAAGAACAAAATCTTGTCAAACCAACATAATAGCTTTCTTTGACAGCGCAGCAAACCTTGTGGATCGGGGAGAAGCAGTAGATGTGGTATCTTGACTTTAGTAAGGCTTTTGACACAGCAGTCCTCAATCACATGCAATACTGAAACTAGTTTAACTTAGCTGGGGGGTGATGTATACTTGGTTTTGCTGTTGAATACGGTTTAAAAGAACAGTGTGGGAAACCAAATTATTTTTATAAGAAAAATCAAGAAAACAGGCAATTCAGTAATCTACCTGCATGCTAACTAATATAATCCTCCATTTTAGAACAAGGAGACAGAAGAGCTCAGGCAGAATCACTTTTCAGTAGAATGCTTCACTGAGTATGGCCAATAGGTGGCCTACTGCTGTACGTGCTGGAACTAGGGGTACTGGGATACTGCTGCACCCCTGGCTTGAAATAGTAACAACAACCCAAATAAATAGTTTCCGCCTTCAGCATCCCCACTATAAAAATTGTTCCAGCACCACTGCCTATTGCATTCTCTGGAAATTCAGGGTGGAGCTTTGACAGAAGCAGAACTGGGACATTAAATATCTAAGGACAATCACGCACTAAAGCGAACAAAAACAAGTTGTAAGTCAGTCCACATTTATTTTGTCTATTTGATTCTTTCCCTGTGCATCATGCTTATTCTTCTGAAATTTTTGAAAAAAAAATCTGATTAGGTTTACACAAAACCTTGATAAGTGCCTTTCCTACAGAATGTCCATAAAATCGTGCAGACAGCTTGCCACGTAGTGAGAACAACATATATTTTTGTTCTATATGAAAAAATAAAGAGCAAAGTAGCAGATTATTTTTAGCTTTTGAAAATATATAACAAAAACATTCAGAACATGGAGTGAGAGACAGAAATAGAAGTTCCAAAACCAAAGAGACAGGCAATTGCTTACAGTAAAAATAGCCAAGATACTCAGGGGTTCATATTGAAACACTGGGATTTAACAATGTAATTTTCAGTATTTATGAGATGTGTTTCTCTGATCCTGTGTTTCATAATGAAAATGCATACCACACAAGGGGCAGACTCAGTTCTTTATGAAATTAAAACTTCCATTGGATCAGACATTTCTTTGGGTGCAAAGTTTCTCTTTGGTCATTACTCCACAATTCTACCAAAGCGAATATTATTACACTAGTTTTGGCTCGGGTGTGCTTTCCTTTGCTTCAGCAAGATCCTACTGACTTTTAAAAAAAATTATATAGGGACCTGTAATGATAATAGCTAGAGCTAGTCAGGAATATTTTGACAAAATGTTTTTTCATCAGAAAATGTCAATTTGTCAAAACCGAAACTGTTCATGGAAATCTATTGGTTTCACCAAAACTTTCATTTGGAAGTCAGAGAGAGGAAAGACCCCAAAATTGCCAAGAGCCCAGTGGATAAAGCATTCATCCAGGATGTGGGTCTCCCATAGCCCATGTAAGTGCCCTACCCACCAGCATATAGGGTCAGTCTCTCTGGCCTAATGAATATTATGTATACAAAGTGGAACAGCTGTGACAGGAGGGTGAGACTCTCTCGCACCTGGGCTATTTTGGGATGGTTCTCTCTCTATGTTTTCCATGAGTGTGCGTGAGAAAGAAACTTGGAAAGGTTTTTTTTTTCTTTCCAATGCAGAATAAAAACAAATTTCAAAAACTCAACTTTTTTTGGCAAACTGGAATTCTTACATTCCAGCCAGCCCTACTGATAGCTATTGCTCATAGTAACAAGTTTACTAATATAGATTTTCTGCCTTGGCACTGTTTTACTTTCAAGAAGCTAAATTGCCATTTTTTTTCATTAATCTGTATCTAGATGGTACATTAATGTCTGATAAAACAATACTATTCATAGAGTCATAGAATTTAAGGCCAGAAGGAATCATTTGATCATTTAGTCTGACCTCATGTATATCACAGGTCATTACATTTCACTGAGTTGCTAGCTGTATGGGCCTATAGTAGCATGGCCTAGTGTTTATAAACTTTGGTTTGCTTTATTTTAAACGGGATTTTGATTAACAGTGTCTTAAAAACAGCTCTGTCCATAGGTAGGGTCACATTAAAAGCAACCTTTTACTTAGGCCACAAACTCTGTTTCCTAAGTTTTTTGCTATGGTAAAAAAGCCTTAAAGGGCATTTTAAGAAGTTCTGAGCAAGCAAGAGGTGTGAATGAGCTAGAAGCAATGATAGTTTTCATAGGCCATAAATCATGTCCATAGAAGCAGTGAGGATAAGTAAGCTGCACCCCTTAATCATTAACCCAGCAGAAGGGTTTAAAGTATCTTCTGTGGAATTATCTCCTATTGAACTTATGCTTTTATATTTTTGAAAGTAAGCACATGCTTATGTTCTAGGATAGTAACAGTAAAAGAACTGCCAGCTGGAAGGGCAGCCTCCAAAACAGATCAAAAGTTAAGACTGATCTCAAATTACTAGGATTAGACCATGTTGTTGGGGTGCAAGACATGTGACCTTCTGATCCACTGGGAAGATCTCCTGAGAGGTAGCATGGAATGAGGTCAAATTGCAACATCAAAAGCTAAAAATAAAGGCAGACGTGTTCTCTCTGAGGCCACCACAACACCACGAAGGATGGCTGATGCCCTTACTTTTTCCTGAACCAGTCCCAAGGAAAGTAGGGATCCAGACCATCACAGGCCATGTCCGCCTGCCCAGTCAATTACCCTGATGAAGCCTGCTGTGCAATGTAAGATACCAGCCAGGTCCCCAAATTGCAACAACCCTACAACCAAGCAAGCTGAAGAGCAGATCTTTTTAAGAAACTTTTTTTTTAACTTTAATATAGTTGCAGGGGCACCCTCAACTAATATTTCTGATTTTTCTAACCTTGCCAAAGTGAGAGCGAGAGTGTGTAAGTAACAGCATGTGTAAATCTATAGAAGAAAGGCCCATTAATCATTTACCAATCCAAATTATAAATATGTTCTACCCCACAGGTTGTAACCTAGGTTCTTAAAAGTGTTAGTGTTATACTACTCTGCATGCAAGGGGAATCCCAAGTTGCTGTATTGAAATAGAGAAATTAGCTAGGAGGGGAGAATTAATCAATCAATTAATAAATAGTGCTTTGAATGGGTGTAGTAATATTTCAAGGGCTGAGAAAGAAACTGTGCCTTCTTGAGTGTCTGGGGTTAGTATGTGTAAGGTTCATCAGTATTACACTGACCTCATGATTTGATTGTGTTGATTTGATCAACTATTGATCCTATTTCCTGTTATTGTTAATTCACTGATTTATTAATTCAACCCCAAGTGTAGCTTTGATTGGATCATTGTACTGCTCCATCCTCAATTCACTTAGGGAAATTATATTAATTTAGCCATAAAGGTGTTTGTTTAGTTTATATTTTCTTGTTAATTCTCTTTTAAAAATCCATAAAAATTACACCATACTCGTCTCTCTCTCCGAACAGCAACAAGGCTAAACAACCTAAAGGACAAAGGTGCCACTGATTTAATATTTTATTACACTTACACAGTTACCCCTGTATTGAGCCCAATAACTTGTGTCTGATTAAAGCACAACTTGTGCCCAGTGCGTCATTCTGGATTTACAAATGGGGTAACAGAGCAGAATTTGGCCCAATATCTGTTGGTCAACACTGATCTTAAGAATTTTATATTTGACCTAGGTAACAAGCGGCTATTTCTTGTGAAGTATTGACATTGGTTATAAAAAGTAAGCATTTTACTTACTGATGATTACAATTAAGCTAGTGGTCAATATCTAAATCTTCCCTACTCCAGTTTTTGAAATGCAGTGCGTTTTAGTGCATCCAGGAAACTGGGAATACCAAATCAAGACAAAGAAAGACTAGGCTGAGCAAATTTTCCACATACAGCTCTACCAAAGCACCTCAGCCCTAACCTGGAACACTCCCACAATTCTAGAACTGGGTAGAGTCCAAGCAAATAAAGACAGATGACTTTGAGCAGTATATATTTCAATCTGGCAATTTCACCATCAGAGTTCAAGCAATCCATCTTTAAATAGAAGGGGAACATAGGGGGAAAAACAGGTATTTGTAATGTTTATGTTCTTATGTACCATCATATGTGCCTTAACAGAGAAATCTCTTATTTTACTTGGTACACCCCTCCTGTCATCTCACATCACCTCTATGGTGAGCCCTAATATAATCTTACTTTGACCTAGCTTTTCTTACAAATTACTGTTTAAATATAATAAATAGCAGTGATTTCTAGGTCATGTGTCCCTGATTATCTTTTCAGGTCTATACTTCCCCTTGGCCTGCAGACTTTCAGCTCATATGCTAATCACCCACAAGTAATTACTTTGAACAATAAAGACAAATGGATTTAAACAATTTAAGCTTAGAAAAAAATAAACGACTGAAACTGGACTGATACTACCTCCCGTTTTTCTGTATTGTTAGGAGCTAATCATGTAACATACTTTCAGATGTCATGTCATCTAACAAGTAAAATGCTGCAAAGCTTACACAGAAGCTAAACTGAGAGCCATCTGACATAACAAAATTCAGAACTTTGTACAACTCTAATGTGAATGCCTTGAAATTTCATTCAAGAGTAGTGGTAACCAATCTCATCTTCATATTGCTGTTCTTGAATAAAATTAACTTCTTTCATCTATTTAGGAAATGCTTTTATTTCTTCAAACTATTACCAGTTGCCTGTATAAACACATCTGTGATACTGAAACATCTGGTTGATCCCTGATTGCAAGTGACCTCACTTCCTTGGGCTATCTTTCAGTGAAATACTGCCAGATTCGGATAGCCTTACCTCATGTTGCGTCGCACTTTACCAGAAGTCCCACTGACATCAATGAAAACACGTCTGGAGTAGAACAATGTCAAAACAATTTAAAAAAAAAAAGTAGGACCAAGGGAATGATCTTTTCTTTTTTCTGAAAATGTTTCCCCATTTTTCAACCAGTTTTATTGAGGAGTAAGGTGCTACTCACTGCAGATCAATCTATCAGAATCTGGCCCATAATGAATAATTAAATCTTCTAATGCAAACATACAAATTCGACATTTGTACATTTTTTTCAGTGTACATTTGTAACATACTGGCTGATCAGTGCCCAGCCACCTATACTTTATCCAGGTGTTGATTTCAGATAGCCACTGAGACAGCTGAGAGATTTTACATCATGGAAATGTAGAGTCTTGGATTGTTATCAAAAGAATCAAAATGTACAGTGAAATTTGAGTAGCCAAAAATAATTGTCAAAGGGAATTGCCATAAGAGAAGAAGTCATAAGGACAGTTTGTTTAAAAACAGAAGCTTTTACAGCAAGGCAAACAATCCCATACACTGCTATAGATTCAGAGAAACATGGGGGAGGCTGGTGTGCCATTACATCATTGCTTCTGAAAGCCTTTACATTACCTTTGGGGCCTCAGGCACCTGGAAAGGTTTGGGGGAGAGTTTGGGACTGTTGGATGAGCACATTAGCAAGATGTTACTGCTAAAGTTCTACTAATGCTTGGGTGCACAAAAGGTGGGGTGCACAGTCAGGAGTATGCTACATTCCCTGAAAGGGAATGATGTAATGACACACCAGCCTCCCCCATATTCATCTCAATCTGTACTAGTTTATGGGGTTGTTTGTTTTCCCATGCACACTATTTTATTGTGGGATTAGCTGACAACATATTCTACATCTGTGGCATCATCATATTTATCGCAGTATTCCTCTATCTCATTTCTTGGGACGGGGATTATTTTTTTACCTCAAATCAATGATAATGGTTCATTTTAAATAACACTACAAAGATCAGTGAAGCAAAGAGAAGCAACAATTATAAGAGTGTCCAAGGTGAAATTAGTGGCATTAGTATAAAATAAAAAGTAATCAAATTGGCATCTTGTGGCCGGGGATTTGAGTAGCACAGCATGGGGAGGAGGTGACCATCCCTCTGTGGAGAAAGAAGTGGTTCGGGACTATTTAGAAAAGCTGGACGAGCACAAGTCCATGGGGCCGGATGTGCTGCACCCGAGAGTGCTAAAGGAGTTGGCAGATGTGATTGCAGAGCCATTGCCATTATCTTTGAAAACTCATGGCGATCGGGGGAAGTCCCCGACGACTGGAAAAAGGCTAATGTAGTGCCCATCTTTAAAAAAGGGAAGAAGGAGGATCCTGGGAACTACAGGCCAGTCAGCCTCACCTCAGTCCCTGGAAAAATCAAGGAGCAGGTCCTCAAGGAATCAATTCTGAAGCACTTAGAGGAGAGGAAAGTGATCAGGAACAGTCAGCATGGATTCACCAAGGGCAAGTAATGCCTGACTAATCTAATTTCCTTAGATAATAAACGAGATAACTGGCTCTGTGAATGAGGGGAAAGGGGTGGACGTGTTATTCCTTGACTTTAGCAAAGCTTTTGACACAGTCTCCCACAGTATTCTTGTCAGCAAGTTAAAGAAGTATGGGCTGGATGAATGGACTATAAGGTGGATAGAAAGTCGGCTAGATTGTCAGGCTCAAAGGGTAGTGATCAATGGTTCCATGTCTAGTTGGCAGCCGGTATCAAGTGGAGTGCCCCAAGGGTCGGTCCTCGGGCCGGTTTTGTTCAATATCTTCATAAATAATCTGGAGGATGGTGTGGATTGCACCCTCAGCAAGTTTGCAGATGACACTAAACTGGGAGGAGAGGTAGATACGCTGGAGGCTAGGATAGGATACAGAGGGACCTAGACAAATTAGAGGATAGGGCCAAAAGAAATCTGATGAGGTTCAACAGTGACAAGTGCAGAGTCCTGCACTTAGGACGGAAGAATCCCATGCAACGCTACAGACTAGGGACCGAATGGCTCGGCAGCAGTTCTTCAGAAAAGGACCTAGGGGTTACAGTGGACGAGAAGCTGGATATTAGTCAACAGTGTGCCCTTGTTGCCAAGAAGGCCAATGGCATTTTGGGATGTATATGTAGGGGCATTGCCAGCAGATCGAGGGACGTGATCGTTCCCCTCTATTCGACATTGGTGAGGCCTCATCTGGAGTACTGTGTCCAGTTTTGGGCCCCACACTACAAGAAGGATGTGGAAAAATTGGAAAGAGTCCAGTGGAGGGCAACAAAAATGATTAGGGGACTGGAACACATGACTTATGAGGAGAGGCTGAGGGAACTGGGATTGTTTAGTCTGCGGTAGAGAAGAATGAGGGGGGATTTGATAGCTGCTTTCAACTACCTGAAAGGGGGTTCCAAAGAGGATGGCTCTAGACTGTTCTCAGTGGTAGCTGATGACAGAGCAAGGAGTAATGGTCTCAAGTTGCAGTGGGGGAGGATTAGGTTGGATATTAGGAAAAGCTTTTTCACTAGGAGGGTGGTGAAACACTGGAATGCATTACCTAGGGAGGTGGTGGAATCTCCTTTCTTAGATATTTTTAAGGTCAGGCTTGACAAAGCCCTGGCTGGGATGATTTAGTTGGGGATTGGTCCTGCTTTGAGCAGGGGGTTGGACTAGATGACCTCCTAAGGTCCCTTCCAACTGTTGTACCAATAAAATAAAAACCAGCAGGATCTTATTAAAGGGAAAAAGGCAAAATACCACATTTATTGTGAATACAGAAAGAATCATAGTAAGCAGTTAGTTATAGCTATAACATGCCATTCAATCTCATATTTATTCACACATTCATTCATACAAACACACACACACAGGTTCTGCAAGGTTGTTATCATAGTTACCAGCCTTAGAGTTGCTCATGCCAAGCCACTGGCCAGGTGGCCTGGACATGAGGAGGGAGCAGGGCCTTGTCAGATGCTCATCTGATGCTCCTGGAAGTTGGTTTGCAGAATCAGACCCCAAAGTTCTCACTTTTTAGAGTCTATTTTATAGGAATTTCTTCCTATGCCAGTCTATGGGAATTGCTTCATCATGCTGTTGCTGAATCAATCAGCAGATAGCACATTCCTGACGGCTCCAAGATGTTATCTTGTTCTTTGGTTCTCCCATTCTTGAGGCTGTTGGGTGGATTCCAGTCTGCCCTCCGGGTGGGGTCCTCTGGTTATTTCCACTTGACGCCTTCTTCAGCCAATGGACACTGGATTCTTAGGCTGGCACCTCCCTGATCATTCAGTTATTATCCACACCAAGCATCCATCCACACACATCCTCTATCTCTATCTTAATCACAATTGTTAATACAACAAAAGGGTGGGGAGTCTCTGGGTGCTGTTTCTGTTGTTAGAGTATTGCTTTGAGTCTCTCTCTCTGTGAATTGCTTTGAGAACAGACTCTGTCTTAGAATGTACTAACACAATTAGCAGCTTGCAAGTTTCATACATAGAGGGAGAGAAACAGTACCAAAAACCAAGAGACCTCTTAATTAGTAATACCCTGGAATTTAAACTCTGGGGAATCAAACTCATTTGTGATTTTAATACAGAACTTCTTTAATATGATCCAACACAACCCTGATATTCTATGGTTCTATGATTAAGGACTTATTTCACTATCTATAGGCAGCACGATATGTGGGAGCATGGAGAGGGTAGATATATTTAAAATAAAAAGTGTTAATATGAGGCTTCTCCCTCCCACTCTATTATACTCCCTAGAAGAAAAGAGAGTAGGTAGAAAATTAAGTTCTTGGTTCTGCCTGGGATTCTAGTGCCAACAAATCATCAACAGAATCATATGAGGACAACAATGTGATATTGATAAAGAAAGCAGAGGCTCAGCATAAACCAACTTTTAAAATAAACCTTACAAGTTTTAAAATAAACCTTGAGAGTTTGAGAAATAAAGAGGATGGAGAAAAGATCTGCCTTTGCTAAGAGCAAGATCTTATGGTGGGGAAGGATAGCTCAGTGGTTTGAGCATTGGCCTGCTAAATTCAGGGTTGTGAGTTCAATCCTTGAGGGGGCCATTTAGGGATCTGGGCCAAAAATTGGGGATTGTGGCCCTGCTTTGAGCAGGGGGTTGGACTAGATAACCTCCTGAGGTCCCTTCCAACTCTGATATTCTAAGATGTACATGCCTTCCTTGTGTACCTTTACCAAAGAGAATGAAAAGACAACTCAGCTGCTGTGTGGGTTGCTTTCCTTTAGATAAAAAGGGTGTCATCAACGTAACATGCTGTTTATGTAGAAAACCAGTATGCTAGAGAATAAAGTCCATGCGTGACAACATCTGTTACAAGAAGTCACTTGGAAAATAACTGTGCAGTAACATAGGAAAAGCATTTATGCCACATATTACACAGTAGTGTATAATGGGAGACAATGGCAACAGAATTCAATCTCAGGAGTAAAATCAAAACTAGAATTAACCCAACACTTGTATGGTATAATATTCATTATCCCTTTCTGACTCAACTCAAATTTTATTTATATAATGTATTTTTTTTTAAAAAAAAATCTGAAATTTTAATTTTTGGAGCATTCATACTAATAGCTTATTGGTCTTTGAGGGGGTATATGCCCTCTACAATGATCAATTACTATTAGCATAGCTGGTCAAAAAATTATAATTTCAGAATTTCTTCACAAAAAAGTGGGGCAAAATTTTTCAAAAATGTTTCCACTTTTCAATCACATCCACCTATTGAAACTTACTCCTTTCCAGCTCTAAATTCCATCGTTCTATGATTATTATACTCCTAAAATATTAGGAGATATAAAAAAACGGAGCCTCTCTTTTCCTAGAGAAACAACTGGGCCTGAAGCAGGGCTGATAAGATGAATATTTTGGAACATGGTCTTTAGGGTTGCCAACACTCCAGGACTGGCCTGGAGTCTCCAGGAATTAAAGATCAAGTTTTAATTAAAGATTATGTCATGAGATTAAATCTCTAGGAATAGGTCCAACAGAAACTGGCTACCCTAATGGTCTTACTTATTGCATCATATATATTAGTGAATCAAACTTCATTTTAGAATAAGAATAACTTTCACAACACTAACGCCGTCATCTACGTATACCCCCACCCCCATATATCTATCTATACACACACAGCCACAAAAGAAACTCTGCTCCAGAGTTTCTATTACTCAAAAAGGGAGCAGAGCCAGAGACTCCATTAGGTACACTAGGGGCTTTACTATTGTCAATCTAATTTATGTGGAAGGTGCTCAGAAACTACAGTGATGAGTGGCAGTATAAAACTCTAAGATAAAGAGATAAGATAGATAAATGCTTTCAGGTTAAAAAGAGCAAAGTAGATTATAGAACTGTGTATTTCAATAAAAGGAAGACTTAAGAAGTACGACAGTCAGTTCTGTGGACTTTCCAAAGACCGAAAATATATACAATTTCTCGTTTCTCCTCCTCCCCCCATTAGGAGAGTCAGACTTAGTTGTGTGCTTATGCATTTAGTAGAAGTGCTGTGCCTTCCCTCCAGCCAACCTTACTCCTGATTGCTTACTAAACGTTACAGATCAGATTCCACCATCAAGTTAGGAGTAACTTATTTCTCAAGTGGTCCCACTGAAATCAGTAGCAAGCCCAAAAATGCAAGACAATAGTTCCCATAAAAATGATTGACGTTTCTTTTGCAACTAATTACAATACAACCACCATGGCTAAGTAGATACACAAATTCTCATCTCTGCCTCATGTTCAACCTCCCCCTGACAATAACAACAATGATGCCAAATGGAATTTGAAAACTCCCAAAAGACAATAGGTCTATAATTCCCTCCCCCAAAGGAGTAGTGAAGTTCTCTGCCTAACATACTGAGAACTTGGAAAGTCACTAGTAATAATGAATGACTATGGCTATAATTCTCCACTCGGTCTGGAATAAGCTAAACATAGAATGACAGTGTCCCTCCAGTGATCAAATGTACAAATTAAACTCTAAAGCAATAAATAAAAATATTTTTAAAAAATCTTAATTTTTACATTTACTTCTAATTTGTTCTGCACTTGCTTATATCTCAAAACAGAATCTTTCCTCAAAAAGTGAAAGGAATAATAAAAAAAGTATTTTAAAGCTTTTGGCTTTCCTGTGTTATTTAAACTCTGGGGTAGACGTTTACAAATTTAGGTGTAATGATGTAGCTAAATTCCAGAAAAAAAAAAAATAAAAAACACTAAATCTAATTTAGTTCTAAGAGACTTAAAGTCCAGAGCACTGAGATTAACAATATCCAGTCACATAGGAATATAACAGAAGTTGTAAACAATAGATAATACAGAAATAGAAGTATTTATGTTACTATAGCACCTTGCAACCATGGTCATGGCCCAGGACCCCACTGGGCTAGATGCTGTACAAACATAGAACAAAAAGATAGTCCCTGCTCCAAAGAGCTCACATTTTAAGAATAAGACCAGATCTGCTTAAGTGTTTTGTAGGCAACATGGCAAAGGAGAGATTGGAAGGACAATGAATAGCTTTGCTGATATTTATGGGGTGCTCCTCCCAAGCATGAGGGGCAACCTGGGAGAAAGCACAGAAGTGCTCGTTTGGAAATTTAACAAATGGGTGATGAAAACGGGCATCATGGATTGATTGGAGGCAGGAGATAACATCTCAGAAGTGATTGAGAGATAATAGGTAGTGTTGAGGTAGGTCATAAAGGGCCTTGAAAGTGAAGACAAGCAGCTTATGTTTGATGCAACAGAGAAGGGGAAGCCAATGGAGGGATGCAAAGAGAGAGGTGACAATCAAAGCAATGGGGTAGGGAAATTATCTTTGCAACAGTATCCTGGATGGATATGACAAATCCAATCTTGCAAGGCCAGAGAACTGGAAGGTGCAGTAATCAAGATGTTAGATGAGAATTCAGCTGACAGTTTTAGCTGTGTGGATGAACAGAAAAGGCCATATTTTCGTAATGCTATGCAGAAAGAACCTACAAGACTTACACACAGCCAGGATGTGAAGACCTAGAGAGACCAAGTCAAAGATGACACACACTCTCTACAGGCCTGGGTGAAGGGAAGGATAGTAGTGTTGATCACAGTGATCAAGAAAAAAGAAAGGAGGGAAGGCTTGGGGGAAAGATTAAGAGCTCTCTTTTAGCCATGTTGAGCTTGAGCTGATGGCTGGACATCCATGAGGAGATGTCAGAGAGACAGATTGAAATTATAGTTTGGATAGGAAGCAGTCTGATGTAGAGAGGTAGATCCATGAGTCATCAGCAGAGAGATAACTGAATTTGTATTTGTAGATGAGATTACCAGCAATAAGGTATAAAGGGAGAAGAGAAGAGGACCAAGAAGTGAGCCCTACAGAACCCCAACAGAAAATTGGAGCAGTAATGAGGAAGATTGTCTTAAGGACACACTGAAGGAATGATTAGAAAGGTCGGAAGAGAACCTGGACAGAATCACAGAAGCCAAAGGAAAGACATGATTTCAAGAATAGGAGGCAGCTGCCAGGTCAAGGAGGATGAGGATGGTGTCCATAAATTTATACTTTTCCACATCATGTGTGGGAAAGTGTTGCTTTCAAGAATCTTATTTTGTATTTCTGGTTAACACTTGAATAATTCTGTAGCGAAGAGATATGTGAGCATCTTCCCCCAACTTTGTGTTGCCAAGTTATTAGTAAATTAGCATACATGTTAAACTGATCTAATATAAGCCTTGGAGGTCAACGAATACAGAATTGTTAAATTCTTCAGAGACAGGTATTACAGCTTACAGCATGGTTTAGACGAATGCAAGAGAGATTCCTTTAAAGGTATGAGAAGAAAGTACTTTGTTGTTACTAATCGTTAATGTTATTCCTTATGAGAGTGGAAGTAAAGCTAAGATTTTCACATTGAGCAAACCAGTTCCTCAGCAGCATGAGTGTCACTCTGGACTCAAGTAGTACATTGTAAATGAAAATCAATGAAATTTTGGGAATTAGACTTACTTACGGACAGATTGGGACTCCCTTGTTCAAAATTAATGAGTAGTTCAACTGGAAACAATGGAACCTCTTAGGGGAGAAACGGTTCACCTGTGTGAGTAAGGGGGAAGAGAAGGGTCACAATTTAGCCCTTAGTTTATATATAGAAATCTTAAATAAAATTCCTCAATTCATTATAGTCAATTTGAAAACGCAAGAGGCCATTGTTAGATATTTCTATTATTAAATTCATGCACAGTTAAGAGAACTTGAAATTAAAGGACTAGTAGGATTGGCTAAACCAGTGGTTCTCAACCAGGAGCACTTGTACCACTGGGGGTACGCAGAGGTCTTTGAGCGGCTACACCAACTCATGTAGATATTTGCCTAGTTTTACTACAGGCTACATTAAAAAGCAGTAGCAAAGTCAGTAGAAACTAAAATTTCATACAGATAATGACTTGTTTATACTGCTCTATATATACTGAAATATAAGTACAATACTTATATTATAGTTCATTTATTTTATAATTATATGGTAAAAAGAGAAAGTAAGCCATTTTTCAGTAATAGTATGTTGTGACACTTTTGTATTTTTATGTCTGATTTTGTAAGCAAGCAGTTTTCACGTAAATGAAACTTTGGGGTTGTCAAGGTTCCTTCCCCACTCTGAACTCTAGGGTACAGATGTGGGGACCTGCACGAAACACCCTCTAAGCTTATTCTTACCAGCTTAGGTTAAAAGCTTCCCCAAGGTACAAACTTTTACCTTTTGTCCCTGGACCTTATGCTGCCACCACCAAGCGTGTTAAACAAAGAACAGGGAAAGAGCCCACTTGGAGACGTCTTCCCCCAAAATTTCCCCCCAAGCCCTACACCCGCTTTCCTGGGGAAGGCTTGATAAAAATCCTCGCCAATTTGTACAGGAGAACACAGACCCAAACCCTTGGATCTTAAGAACAATAAAAAATCAATCAGGTTCTTAACGGAAGAAGTTTAATTAAAGAAAAGGTAAAAGAATCACCTCTGTAAAATCGGGATGGTAAATACCTTACAGGGTAATCAGATTCAAAACACAGAGAATCCCTCTAGGCAAAACCTTAAGTTACAAAAAGATACAAAAGCAGGAATATACATTCCATTCAGCACAGCGTATTTTACCAGCCATTAAACAAAAGGAAATCTAATGCATGTCTAGCTAGATTACTTACTAACTTTACAGAAGTTCTGAGTCTGCATTCCTGATCTGTTCCCAGCAAAAGCATCACACAGACAGACAGACAGACCCTTTGTTCCCCCTCCCGATTTGAAAGTATCTTGTCTCCTCATTGGTCATTTTGGTCAGGTGCCAGCGAGGTTATCTTAGCTTCTTAACCCTTTACAGGTGAAAGGGTTTTGCCTCTGGCCAGGAGGGATTTTATAGCACTGTATACAGAAAGGTGATTACCCTTCCCTTTATTTTTATGACGGGGTACAGAAGACAAATCAGACTCCTGAAAGGGGTACAGTAGTCTGAAAAGGTTGAGAGCCCCTGGGTTAGAACTATCCACATTGTATGCAGTTAGACACAAGTTACTTTCTGTATAAAAAAGTCTCCCCGAGTACCTTCTCTGACCTGCAAGAGCTCTGGATCAGTCCCTACTTTTGACATCCTTTTGAGACAGGTTCCAACCCACTGAAGTCAATGATCATGTCCATAATGTCAGGTGGGACGGACTATTGCAATGATGGAGAAAAAACTTGGAAAAAACAGTTACCTACCTTTTCATAACTGTTCTTCAAGATGTGTTGCTCATGTCCATTCCATTTTAGGTGTGTGGGGGCCACATGCACAGTTATCACAGATTTCTGCCTTAGCGGTATCCATAGGACCAGCTGTGGCACTCTCTGGAGTGGCACTCCCATGTGGCGATATATCAGGCACCACCAACGCTATGGCCCTCTCAGTTCCTTCTGGCTGGCAACATCGACAGAGGGGTAGGAGGGTGGAAAATGGAATGGACATGAGCAATACATCGACAAAAAACAACCATTTTTTCTTCGAGTGCTTGCTCATGTCAATTCCATTTTAGGTGACTCACAAGCAGTATCCACGGAGGTGAGCTCGGAGTTCATAGCTTAGCGGCTTGCAGTACTGCCTACCAAAGCCAGCATTGTCCTGGGCCTGCTGGGTTTGTCCATACCTTTAAAGTCCCTGTCAGGGTTCCCTACCCACTCTGAACTCTAGGGTACAGATGTGGGGACCCGCATGAAAGACCCCTTACGCTTATCTCTACCAACTTAGGTTAAAAACTTCCCCAAGGCACAAATTCTTCCTTGTCCTTGGAATGGTATCGCTGCCACCACCAAGTGAGTTAGACAAAGATTTAGGAAAAGGACCACTTGGAGTTCCTGTTTCCCCATGTGGAAGTATAACATTGTATAAGGGGACATGCTGGATACATTGTATATGAGAGGGCATGCCAAAACATGTTACAAAGTATCTGAGGGAGCACACGTAGGGACAGTTAGCTTTTGAATGGAGAAGCAATTAAGATAGAGCCAGCACGTCTAAGAAGCAGGCATCAGAATGGAAGGTGTGAAGGGCAATTAGTTAAGTTAACTGGAAGCTGTTAAAGGAGATTATTAAGGGTGGCAGGTAATTGAAGATACGTGACTGGTCTCAGGGATCTCGAATGGTGGTGACTAAAATCTTTTTCTTCTTTTGTCTGTAACTTCTCTGTAACTTGTTCTCCAGCAAGCTGTATAAATTAAGAGACACAAGCCCCACTCGGGGGGCTCACTTCTAAATGTATTAGCAGAGCAGCTTTGCTAATAAAACAGAGTGGTCTGATAAATTGTGAGTCTGAGTCAAACTTTGACACCCAAAATATCGCCCCAAGATCCTTCACCCCCTTTCCTGGGGAGGCTTGAGAGTAAACATGGTGAGCACAGACCAGCCCCTTGGGTTTTTAGGACACTAAAAACCAATCAGGTTCTTAAAAGAAGAACTTTATTATAAAGAAAAAGTAAAAGAAGCACCCCTGTAAAATCAGGATGGAAGGTAATTTTACAGGGTAAATTTTTTACAGATTCAAAACAAACCTCCTCTCCACCCCCCAAAAAAACAAACAAACAAAAAAAACCCTAGGAATAAACCTCCCTCTTAGCCTAGGGAAAATTCACAAGCTAAAACAAAAGATAATCTAACGCATTTCCTTCCTATTACTTACAATTTGTAAACTTAGATGCTTAGTTCAGGTATGGCTTTAGGAGATGTATTTTCCCTGCCCTGGTTCCTCACTGTCCCGGAGAGAAAACAAAGAAGCACCAAACAAAAACCTTCCTCCACAGATATGAAAGTGTCTTCTCCCCTTATTGGTCCTTTTGGTCAGGTGCCAACCAGGTTATCTGAGCTTCTTAACCCTTTACAGGTAAAGGAGGGATTTTATGTTACCCTTAGCTGTATGTTTATGACAGTCCCCCTATACACTGATGACCAGGAGGCCGCTTTACAGATGTCCTGGGTAAGCACATGGGCCAGAAAGACTGCCGAAGAAGACTGTGCCCTGATAGAGTGGGCAGTGACGATCGCAGGGGGTGGTACCTTCGCTTGGTCATAGCAGAAGTGAATGCAGGCAGTGATCCAAGAAGAAGTTCTTTGAGTAGATACAAGGCAACCTTTCATTCTGTCGGCTACAGTGACAAATAATTGCGTCAACTTAAGGAATGACTTGGTCCTGTCAATGTAGAAGGCCAGAGCCCTCCTGACATCCAGGGTACGTAGTCTATGCTCCTCCTCTGATTTATGCAGTTTTGGGAAAAGGACTGTTAAGTAAATGTCCTGGCTTGAACGAAACTGAGACACTACCTTGGGAAGAAAAGCTGGGTGTGGCCTTAACTGGACCTTGTCCTTGTAGAAGGCCATGTATGGCGGCTCCGAGGTGAGCCCCCAAATCTTGCATACTCGGCAGGCCGAAGTCACTGTGACCAGGAATGTGACCTTCCAGGAAAGGAGGAGGACAGAGCAGGAAGCCAGAGGCTTGAAGGGAGGACCCATGAGCTGTGACAACACCAGATTCAAGTCCCACAGTGGGATGGGGTCCCTGACTTATGGGTAGAGGTGCTATAGGCCCTTGGAATCTGGCCATGATATCCTGAGCAAAAATCGACCTGCCCTTGAATGGCAGATGGAAGGCTGAGATGGCTGCTAGATGGACCTTGATCGATGAGAGGGACAAGCCCTGGAGCTTGGGATGCAGAAGGAAGTCCAGAATAAGTTCCAGCAAAGCCTGCTCAGGGCAAACACCTTTGTCTGCAATCCAGCAGTTGAACCATTTCCACTTGGCCAGGTAGGTTGCTCTGGTGGAGGGCTTCCTACTTCCCAACAGGACATGCTGAACCTCATTCTAGCACTGCTGCTCCTGCTCATTTAGCCATGCAGCAACCAGACAGTCAGATGTAACGCTGCCAGGTTTGAGTGCAAAAGACTGCAGTGGTTCTGGGATAACAGGTCTGACCTGAGCGGTAGCTGGAATGGGGTTGCCACCGAGAGATCCAGCAGAGTGCTGAACCAGTGTTGGCATGGCCACGCTGGCACTATGAGACTGACCCTCACCCTGTCCTGTTTGATTTTTGTGAGGATCTTGGGTAGCAATGGCACTGGAGGGAAGGAGTACATCAGAGCCCCCGACCGTGGGAGCAGAAAGGCCTCTGACAGGGATCCTCTGTCCATGCCCCCAATCAAGCAGAAGACATGGCATTTCCTGTTCTGCCAGGATGCGAACAGGTCCAACAGGGGAGTTCACCACCTGTGAGAGAGGGAACTGACTACCACCGGATGAAGGGATCAATCGTGGCGAGACAAGAATGTCCTGCTGAGGCGATCTGCCAAAGTGTTCTTGGTCCATGGAAGGTGAGAGGCTATGAGATGGATGTTGTGCTACAGACAGAAGTCCCAGAGCCAGAGGGCTTCCTGGTAGAGGGCCAACGACCTTGCTCCACCCTGCCTGCTGATATAGAAGACCATAGCTGTGTTGTCCATCAGGACCTGGACCACCCTCTCTTGAATCTGAGTAGAAAGGCTTGGCAGGCTAGTTGACCCACCTTGAGTTCCCTGACATTGATATGCAGGGAATGATTGTGACTGGACCAACGACCTTGAGTGCTGAGCGCACCCAGGTGGGTTCCCTATCCCAGATACAAGGGTCACTGACAAGGCCGGGGCTGCGAAGGGAACTCCTTCTTGCATCGATGTGGGATCCTGCCACCAGATGAGGGACAACAGTACGCTGTCCAGAATCCTGACCACCCAGTCCAGGCTGTGCCAGTTGGGGACACAGACTGATGCCAGCCATGCCTGAAGGGGTCTGAGGCAGAGTCGTATGTGCCAGACCACATAAGTACATGCTGCCATGTGGCCTAACAGTCTCAGGCACATGGTGGGGGGTGGTGAGTGGGTGGGCCTGCAGGCCTGCGATGAAGTCTGCCGTGGCCTGGATCTGAGTCTCAGGGAAGAAGACCCTGGCCCGAGTGGAGTCAAAGACTGCTCCAATGAATTCTATGCGTTGTACTGGGGTTAAGGTTGACTCTCTCATTTATTATCAACACCAGGTTGCAACAGGTGGAACATACCAGAACGAGATGCCTCTGCAATTGACCCGGGGACCAGTCCCTTATCAACCGTGGCCAGCTTGTCCGATGTGGCCAGGGAGGGCTAGGAATATTGGACCGGCATCTCTGTCACCCCCGATGGGTTCCAGTACTGCTACTGGGGGCGGGGGTGGCACCGTGGCTGGTGCTGCCCCAGTCTCCCGTGTTGGAGGAGAGTTGCTCCTTCTCGGGGATCAGGCTGACCCTGATCGGTGACCACGACGGGGCTGTTGACCCTGGTGGGTGATCGTCTGGGTGACTGAGTAGCGCAGCCTGCCCAAGGAACGGTATCAGGGAGAACGAGACCAATGCCAAGATCACGAACAAACCCTCCAGGATGGCGACTGACAAAGAGACTGCCTGAGAGAGGGTGACCAGCGCTTCCTTGACCGGTGGCCAGACATTTGCCAGTACAGGGAATGGTGCCTCAAGTCCAGAGTCTCATGCCTAGTAGGCATGGATCTCATTAGGGACCTAGGCCTCCTGGCAGGAGAGCTGGGGTGCACTGCCAGGGTCATAGCGAAGGAGACCTGAGCCCGTGGTCTGGTGACCAGGGGTGTGCCGCCAGTCTATGCTGCTGCAGCCTGGTGGTCTTCCTTTTTGGTGCTGGGGATGGAGCCACTTCAGTCACCTTGTGTGGCACCTTGCTCTTTAGCTGCCGGGACTGCTTCGGGCACTGAAGGCCCCACAATAGGCTGGGAGCCCCTGCCGCTACCTGGGGAGGGGGAGCAGGTCCCAGGCCAGGCTGGGTGGTCCAACTGCAGCAGTATCCCCATGAAGCCCCGAAGCAGGCAAATGGCCTGACACAAGTCCTTTGCCTGTGACCGCTCTGTCCTTCAGTGCCGAGGGACTCTGCTTTTTTGGCCACTTCCTTGGTGGGGGGGAGTGGTATCAGGCCAAGTCTGGTGCTGGTGGTGCACTGCACCCTGAAACCGATGTAGTCGGCATTCTATCTGCGGTGGTGGGCTCCAATGCGGGGTAAAAAGCAGCCTCCATCAGGTGGGCCCTCAAGTGAATATCCTGCTCTTTCTGGGGCCAAGGATGAAAGTTCTTGCAAATATGACACTTGTCCTTTCTGTGGCTTACTCCCAGACACTTGAGACAACTGTCTTGGGGCTCACTGATCAGCACTGGCCCGCTGCATGCTGAACACGACTTGAAGCCAGGAGCGTGGGGCATGCCTCACGTGGGGCAAAGTCCCAACCAGGACTCTAACTAACTAACTACTATGAACTATATACAACAACCAAAAGAACAAAGTCTATGAGGAAAACTGCTACTGCTCTTGCGATGCAAGACAAGGTGCTCCAACTGTCATGGGCAGTAAGAAGGAACTGAGAGGGCTCTGGGCCAGCAGCGCCTGATATACTGCCGCATGGGAGCGCCACTCCAGAGGGTGCCACAGCCGGCCCTATGGATGCCACTATGGCAGAAATCTCTGACAACTGTGCATGTGGGTGCGCACACACCTAAAATGGAATCAACATGAGCAAACACTCAAAGAAGAATCAGGAAGTCTGGGCTCCGACACAGATTTGTTTGTTAGCACAAGCAAATCACCTAAACTCTGGGCCCCAGGAATACTATTTATTTGCCACATTTATAAAGTACTTTGAGATTTTAGAATGAAAAGTGCTCTATAAATGCAAAGCATTATTATTATAGCCGTGATTTTCAGAAAAGCCTGAGTGAATTAGGCACCCATGTTCTATTGAAATTCCATGGGCTCCTTTGAAAATCATAGTCTATCACAATAGGTCCAAATTTACCAATGGTATAATTAGGTGCATCTCCATTCACTTCAGTGCAGTTGTCATGTTTATGCCAGTGGTATATTTGGCCCACACTTTATATCGGATTATCTGACAGTGTGTGAACTGCATTTTCCCATTTCAATCTGAATTGTTAAACTGAATCCATGAAGCTATTATCTAACTAGCCAGCTATATACTGAGCCACATAATAACAATGCTTTCCAAAAGGTTTCAGAGTAACAGCTGTGTTAGTCTGTGTTAGTCTGTATTCGCAAAAAGAAAAGGAGTACTTGTGGCACCTTAGAGACTAACCAATTTATTTGAGCATAAGCTTTCGTGAGCTACAGCTCACTTCATCGGATGCATACTGTGGAAAGTGTAGAAGATCTTTTTATATACACACAAAACATGAAAAAATACCTCCTCCCACCCCACTCTCCTGCTGGTAATAGCTTATCTAAAGTGATCACTGTCCTTACAATGTGTATGATAATCAAGCTGGGCCATTTCCAGCACAAATCCAGGTTTTCTCACCCCCCCACACACACACAGAGTAAATAAATTGGTTAGTCTCTAAGGTGCCACAAGTACTCCTTTTCTTTTTGCGAATGCTTTCCAAAAGTTTTAAAAGACACCAGTCATTTGAGTGGCTTTTGGAAACAATCCTGTTTTTTAAAAAATGTTTCAAGAAAGTTTTTAAAATATCACATATACAACATAATTTGTTTTGAAGGAGTTATACTTTTCTGCCTCTAAGCTCTTTACTACTCCCTCATCTTATTTGCACTGCTGGAGATCTTTAAACCCGCTCTCTTCAGAGTTAAAAACAATATAACAAGATTAGGCTGAGAGCCAGCAAATCAACTGTATGTCAATGAATTTTCTGAATTCTAATTAGAATGTCAATTTTATGAGTACATAGACAATGCTATTATTTTTCTTACCATATCAGCAAAATAATTCACTATTTTAAAAGTATATTGCAAGATAGGAACAGTAAAAATTTAGTAATGATTGGATAGGCTGTACAAAGTTATTAACAGACAGTTCTTCCAGAACAATATATATTCATTTAAACAAGTTCAAAAATAGATATGCTAAAAAATATAGCTATTCATACCAAGTAACAGAGAAGAATTTGATAAACAAGAGAGCATATACTTTGTAGTCTAGTGAGAAATCCTTTAGTTTAGTAAGGAATTACTGGTGCATTCGGCTGACACTGGCTTTACCATCTTCATCATAATCGGTTCTTCAAGGAAAACAGGTTTCTTGGTCATGTCTACCATAGACTTGTAAAGCAAATATTTTTTCCAGGCTCTGATTTGCCATAGTGGCAAGTGCATTGATTTACTTCTCTTTATGTGCTCATTGTTGGTAAGAACCAGATTATCTACTTTATGTGCTCTTACCTGTACACATGCTAAGATTCAAGTCTTTTCTACATGCAGTGTGAACACATATAGTCTCCTTTCTTCCTTTATCCCCGTAGGAAAGACATCAAATGTCACGTTGTTAACAAGGCACAATTACACACACACACCCCGCATCAGTGTGTAGGCTGCAAGTAGAATGAAGGTTTTATGTTAAGTGCATGCTGTAAATATAAGTAAGTTAGCATGAACTATCTACTTTCAGAAACGTTCCCTAAAGGAAAAAAAATCTAGTTAACTGTTGATTAGATGCATTATGTGCTTTAAGCAAGTTCCTCACTTGTTAAATTAAGTGTACAGCCTGTATTATTGTATTTGTGCTTGTACATGTCACATTACATATATTGCTAATTCCACTTTCTGCCAGAGCTTTACACAAGTCACTTTTGTGCTGTGTTCTGTTCGGTTATTCCACGGCCAATTGAGGTTTCAAATGCTTACTCTACTATAACCTCTCTCTCAGTCCTACTCAAGAAGTGTTTCTCCAAATTTCTCCACCTAATGTAGTATGTGGGTTAATCATTTAGTAGTGTAACGGTTGGTTACCCAATAATTTGGGGAAGAATTTGGCACAGAATAGGTTAGTATAGCATTCAGCCATATTCCATGGCATTCCATACTATTATGCATTTCATACTTCCACAATACTAAGGTTAGTGGGGGAGTGGAGAGTTTAGTTAGGGGCTGACTTTTGTTGGGGAATGGTAGCTATTAAACAACAGTTGGTTAATGATCTCTCTAAAATATGTCTAAGGAACCTGAAGTTTTACACTGGATAACTTTTTAAAATAAATCACAATACAATTTAAAAAGTAAAATTGTGTTTATAGATTTTTAATTAAACACTAACTCACACAGCATAAAAAAAGACAACATTACCAACAAAACAATGGATATTATTAGTAATGTTTTGATGTCCATTAGTTACATGACTCTTTGCTGATAAGTAACATTTCTTCTGCTATGTTGAAGAAACTATTAAAATACAGTTACAATAATAATTTGCTTAATTGTATATGGGGAAATGAAAATATATCCATATTTTTAAACAAAAGGTGACCTGATTATACCTCTTATAAGTTGTAAATGTTTCTTCCACTCAAATATGATGTATAAAAGAATGAAGAAAGCAAAATTATGTCTTTTAAAAAAATGATTACACAATACCTGGGCACAGTCTGGCACATCTTTAATTATGCATGCGGTCAACTGAAACCAATGGGACTATTTCTCTAAGTATCTACACATGTGCGGCATGCATGATAAACCAAGCCTTGTCATTTATATTATATGATTTATATTAATTTCTTATTTTATTGCAGAAAAATATATAACAATAAAAATCAGTATGTATTAGCATGAACTTCAAAATATGAAATACTACCATGAAAACAAGAATGGCCTGCTGAGTTTTCACCATGTATGTTCCATACTTAACCAAGTTATCTGTGGAGATATTGTGGTTTAAATAAAACATTAAGTTACCAGACTTTCTGGAGCTTCCACAGCCTGACTGCAGATTTGCAGAAGTCCAGACTATCAAGTCCAACATTTTCAAAAGTTATTATTGACTTTGGGTGCCTCAATATTTGGATGCCCAAACTGAGATACTGTAAAAGGGGACTTATTTTCAGGTGATGGTCAGCACTGTCTGCAAATAAGGTCTCTTTAAGGTGTCTTAAGATGAGTACCCAAAATCATTTGTAATTTTGGAAAATTTAAACCTGGGTCTTCTCTGCAGAAGGGGAAGTTAAAAACTTTCTATTGTTCTAGCTAAGATGTTTCATACTGAAAATTCAAACAAAATACTCTTTTGCATATTTTTCAATTGTGATGTTAAAATCATATTTAATATTATAATTATCTAATATCATAAATTCACTTATCAGATACAATAAAAATTGCAAGATGCATTCCCAAAGATCAATGCCCAAGCCATTAAACAAACAATGAGGTATTCAGTGATTTTTTTTTAAATCCAGTACTTTGGTAGTATTTCTCACTTCTTTTCCAGTTACCATGACTTTGTAGTACAAACATAGAACATCAGCTCTAGCCAGAAATAGGAGGAGCAGAAGTAGGAGAAAAGAATGTAACATGATTGCCTTACAAACAAAATGCAACTTCTTATAGTTAGCAAAGCAATGCTGTATCCCAGTTTCCTTGCTTCAAAACTTGGAAAGAAATTACCAAATTATCTTAAAAACCAGTTGTTCCGCTTTAATTATTAGTAAATAGAAACCTTGTGGTTGTGACTTTTGTAAGCTATCTTTTAAGAAATGCTAATTTGTATTCTTGGCCAATTTGTAATGGAAGATAAATGTGTATACAGCTACCTGTTTGGAAATCGTTCTCTAGCATTACTCCTCATATGTTATCAGGAAATATTAGAGGGAAGGAATCTTCCTTAGAGCAAGGCATTGTCAGTTGTCCTGCAAATAGTTCAAAGCAGTCTTAGTATTTTTGAATGGGCCTCTGAAATAATTCCCCTTGCCTCCATGTAAGGGCCTGTCCTTGTCCCTTGCATGGATGCACAGATGAGGGTGCATGGAACTGAGATTAGCTCTGATATTTCTTCGTCCCCCAAACGCTAGCTCTGGAACTGATCTACTGGCAAAAGAGACTCAAATGTATCACTTTTTAAAAATTATTATTACTAGCTGCAGTCGCATCAGCAGTACATTTTTTTGCTGCTGATCTTTTCTCTAAGCTAAAGATTTCTTTTAAATTGGGGATAGGAGTGGGGTGAGGTGGCAGGAATAAAGTAGTTAAAGACCAAGAGATTCAGAAGAGACACAATGGGGAAGGAAATGAGGGATAGGTAAAGAGAGGAAGGAGGGGAACAGGGATGGCAAGGGGAGAAAGGCAGGCAGCAGGACTGCAAGAGAGAACAGCAGGAAGATAGGGCATACAGCCATACAGCAGAGACTAAAAGCATAGGGAGTCCAGATTGCTTATTAGATCTTTTAGTCCCTTTCACTGAACTGGTAAATGGAATGTAGGATCTAGTCAGTTAAGGCTGTGCCATGTACAGCAGTAACAGTATTTTTAAGCTATTTTCTCTTTTACAAGTCATTAAAGCTATGCTTCAGAGTAGCAGCCATGTTAGTCTGTATTCGCAAAAAGAAAAGGAGTACTTGTGGCACCTTAGAGACTAACCAATTTATTTGAGCATAAGCTTTCGTGAGCTACAGCTATATTAAAGCTATATTTCATCAAAGGACTTTAACATCTCTGGGTTGTTGGTTTTTTTTAAATGATCTCAAGGACAACCGCTTTTATACAACTTTCACTAGATTTCACTAAAAAGTATGTGATTTCTGCATCTAATTTTACACTGAGCAACTTGATCTTAGGTTCCTTAATGCATTCAGAAGTAGCTAAAAGTTCCTTATGCAAGAAAATATGATTGACTGTTACAGTGACAGTAATTGCATTTTAGCAAAAGTAACCATTATAGTAATTTTCTTCAGGGAAGAGACAGCTAACTAACTTGGTAGCTTGTTACTTTGTAACACATTAACTTTGGCAAATTTAACATTAAAAAAATGTAGAAGGTTCACAGACACAACAATATGCAATAACTGCACTTGCAAAGTGTTTTTCATGCTGTGTATGTTGTGGTACTTTGGAATATTACATATTAATAAAACCAAACCATATAAAACAGCACTGATTAAATCATGGACAGCACTGCTATATCTCTATTGCCAAGTGTCTCACTCAAAAATTCTGTCTTTCTAGGATCAGATTTCAGCACATTTTGAGACATTAATTTCTATACATCCACCAAGACAGGATATCAGCACTGGAGATAGCAGTGACAGAATATTCTGGTAAAGCAAAGTAAAAACAGTGACTCATGTCCTACCATTGAAAGACTGAAGCTAGTGAACTACAGACCAAAAAAGTATACATATGGCAAAAAATATATGAACATATAGCATATATATAGCAATATGATATATAGGGACAGCCATTATTGTGATAGACTACATGTTAAATCACAATAATAGTCATAAGGTATTAATGAAACAGCATTAGCATTTATTTTCATATATTTCTTCTAGGCACCACCTGAATACTAATTAGAAACTAACCCACTAAAGAGAATGTGGTGCTGCATGTATTGAGAAAATCTTTGCTCATTGCCTTCTGGAAACATCGATGGCACAGTTTGCTGGGCATTTGTATGAAGGCAATATCTCTTCTGATAATATGAATTTTACCATCAATTAAATTTGAGTATTTTTAATTTATATCAAATTTGTTTTAAAAAGCCTACCCCAAATGTTAAAAAATAATTCAATATGACACTATTTGGATTAAAGTAAAGAGTTAAGAAAACATTCAAATATAAAATAATGCTTTTAAAAACAAAGCATTACATTACATGGTACCCCATATGCTAAAATTTTGGTGCTCATTACAGAGTATGGTACATGTGGTTATATTATATATGATTTAGTCCATATGTATTCACTATAATTCAGGTTGAACCAATTTATATTAGAGTGTAGCTGTTCAAAATGAAGGACAAACTTTCATGGAAAATCTAAGGGTTTGAATCACCTCTCACTTAGGCATATCTACACTACAAACTTTTGCGGACGTAAGTTATGTTGACATAAACCTGGCACAGTTAGTATATCACTTGAGTGCATTCATACTTGGCTCTTTGCTTTGGTGTTGCGTGTCCTCACCAGGAGTGCTTGTTTTGATGCATAGTGTGGTGCACCATGGGTAGTTATTCCAATATGCAACTCACCACCATTCAGCACACGGTCTTTTGGGAAGTTTTGGCAATGCATGATGCAGCAGAAATGAGTCACACAGGGGTGACAGAGACTGCGGGGTCAAGTTCCCCTCATGCAACTTTTTCCATCCCATAATGCCATCTCCATCCAATAATTTTTGTACCTTTTTTGAAAATCCCAGAAACCTGTGTGGGACTTGTTGCTGTTTGCCATGTCTGACAGAAGCCTGGAACTTGCACTATTGACATGAGTGTTGCAAGCACACGACACACAATCTTCCAATTTTTGCAAAGCCGCAAGAAGAGCTGCAGGGAACAAGATGCTTTCCTGGAGGTCTGAACGCTGTGGGACATAGCGTGAACCAATTCAAGATTGTTGGTGGCGTTCACAGACCAGCTGCAAATGGCAGAGCACTGCTTCTGGTCCTAAAAAATGAGCACTGACTGGTGGGATCACATCGTATTGCAGGCTTGGGACCACAAGCAGTGGCTGCAGAACTTTTATATGCACAAGGCCACATTCCTGGATCTGTGTGCCATCCTCATCCCAGTCCTCCAGCGCAAGGACACAAGAATAAGAGAAGCACTGACAGTGGAGAAGTGAATGGTGATTGCACTGTGGAAACTTGCAACACCGTGCTACCAGGGAGTGAGAAATCATTTTGGAGTTGGAAAATCCACTATGGGTGGCCATTGTCATGCAAGTGTGTAGGGCCATTAACCATCCCCTGCTATGCAGTACTGTGACTCTCGACAATGTGCAGGACATAATGGATGGATCTGCAGCAATGGCGTTCCTGAACTGTGGTGGAACGACAGCACACATATCCCTGTTTTAGCACCAGACTATCTTGCCACAGAATACATCATCAACAGAAAAGGCTAGTTCTCTCTGATTATGCAAGTACTGGTGGGTCATTGGGGATGCTTCACCAACATCAGTTTTGGCTGATCAAGGAAAGTGGATGATGCTCGCATCTTTAAGGACAGAGGACTGTTCAGAAAGCTATAAGTGCAGATTTTCTTGCCCAACTGGCAGATTATCACTGGCAATGTTGAAATGCCAATAGTGATCTTGGGGACCCAGGCTCCCCCTAACTCCCCTGGCTCATGAAGCCATACACCCGTCACCTTGACAGCACCAAGGAAAGATTTAACTACTGGCTCAGCAGGTGAAGAAAGACAGTTTAATCTACCAAAGCAAATTCAACACCACCAGTGCCCCTTTGCTCACCAGATGGGATATTTTTCTCACTGACATCCTAACAGCTGTAGCTGCCTGCTTTGTCTTGCATAATATCTGTGAAGCAATGGGGGAAAATTGCCACCTGGATGAACGACAGACGTGGAGTGGCTCCCTACTGAATTTGAGCAGCCAGACACCACGGTTATCAGAAGATCTCAATGTGGAGCTATACAGCTCAGGAAAGCATTGAAAGAGCACTTTAACAGTGAGACACAGTAATGCATTGTGGTGGACTGTGCTCCACCTGGCCCTGCAATTTGGGGACCTATTAGGAATTCTGTGGTGCTTGGTGCACACCTATGAATATAGCACTGACAATGCACCTATTAATTTTATGGTGCTTGCTGTGCATTTAGTATTACACTGGATCTTATGAGCTGTGTCTCTCTGTACACTAACAAGTAAATGGGTCCTTTCAATACCACCAGGTATTCTGCAGCATATGTTGGGAACTAACTGTAAGGGACTGGGGTGTAGGTGGTCTGGTGTAGCAGCCACAGCTGGTCTGGGATTCACACGTCAAGGATGGCAGTCAGTGAGCAGGGATCAGAGAAATCACTAGAGCCAGATTCAATAAGCAAGAGTCAGGCCAGGGTTAGAGACTGGAGATGAGAGGTAGTACCAAGCTGGAGTCTCCAGAGTGCTTCCTGGATGTGACTCAGCATGCCCTCCTGGTGGCACTATGGGAATGTCAGCCATCCCAGGGTCTCCAGACCCAAGTTCTAGTCCATGTCCACAGATCCTGACACAGCCCCCTTTTCCAGAGTGCCCTTCCTCTACCTGGGCACTGGATCTGGATTATCCAGGTGGTCACAATGAAACTTTACCAGGTTGGGCATGGTCAGCTGGTCCCCAGGAGTGCTCTTCAAGACTAATAACTTAAGTAGTACAGTCTCTCCCTCTGCAGTTTAGAGAATAACATGGAATATGTATTCCTCATGCCCTGGGACCTGGACTGACCTGGGGGCAGCTGTTAGGAATGATCAAGAAGAGTCAACAATAATGGCACTAAAGAACAGGGACAGAAAACCAGTAATTGACAGAACAGGGATGGAAGTGGTCTGCAAAGATTTCTACACTGAACTGTTCATACCTCAGATAAATGTCCCAGTACCAACACGTCAACAGACCAATGAGCATGTACTCCTCCCAGTCCTTGTCTGCGAAGTTCAACATGCAGTCCGCCATATGAAGGAAGGAAAAGCCCCTGGTAAAGATGGACTGACAATTGAAATAAGAGATGGAGGCCAAGACCTCTGGGAAACCCTTGCTCAGAGGTTTAGCTGTTACTTGGAAATGCAGAAGATACCATCTAGCTGGAAGGAATTCAACACAATCCTGCTGTACAAGAAGGGTGATCGTGAAGATCTAAAGTACTATCGTCCAATATGCTTGCCCTCCCATGTCTACAAGCTATTATCAAAATAATAAACCAACTCTCAGAGTCTGGACGAGCAGCAGCCAAGAGAGCAGGCAGGCTTTTGAAGGAATTTCAGCACAATGGACCATATTTTTCACTATAAACCAGCTATTGGAATGCTCAAGGGAATACAAATTCCCTTTATGTATTGTCTTTGTTGACTATGAAAAAAGGTTTGACAGCATAGAGATCAATTGCAGAGCAGGACATCACACAAACTACATCAAACTATTAAAGGAAGCAAATTCTGACTGCACTATAGATATTCCCCTTCGCATCCCAGTTAAGAAAAGTGTGAAATAAGGAGACTGTTTCACCAAAACTCTTCACAGCTTGCCTCGAAATGGTAATACTGGTGGATGAATTGGAAGGGTAGAATCAACATCAACGAAGAGCAGTTAAACCATCTCAGATTTGTGGATGAGATTGTGTTGATTGCCAAAAATACTATCAAACTACAGAAAATGCTGCAAGAACTCAAACACAAAAATCAGCCAACTCTGACTGAAAATTAACTGCTCCAAAATGACATGTATGCGGTCTGATAGCTTGCCAAAAGTCCAAATAATAAAGGGAGAACAATCAGAAGCAGTTGCGCAATATGACTATTTGGGCCAAGAAATTAACATGCACCACAATCAGGAAGCTGAACTCTCGCGAAGAAAGCAGTTTGGAGTGCATTCAATTCTATCAAAGATGTCCTTCAAGGAAAAAAATCAACAAGGCAACACGTGCCAGCCTCTTCAACTCAACAGTACTGCCAGCAATGTTGTATGTCAGCGAAATGTGGGCTCTGACAAAGACAAAGGAGCAGCAACTGTCTGTCAGGGAGAGGGCGATGGAAAGAAGAATTCTGGGAATGTCAATCCACGACCGAGTCCCCAGTGAAGTGTCAGACAGCAGAGTGGACTGCAGGATGTCATTGATGAAAGCAGGCATAGTAAAATGGGATGGGCCAGGCATACAGCAAGGCTCGCTGACAATTAATGGACTGCAGCTGTCACCAAGTGGTACCCACAAGAACTGAAACAACCACTCGGCCGACCTCCATGTAGACAGCACCATGCTGATGGGAGATAGTCTCCTGTCAACATAGCTGCCACCTCTTGGAGAGGTGGATTAACTATGCCGAGGAGAGAAGCCTCCACTGGGGCAGTTTTGGAGCCCAAAAGTGTGTATGTGTGTATAAAATTTGCTTTTATGTGAAATTAATTTTGTATACCCTTTTTAAAGAAGACATTTTAAATTTGGTCTTCAAACTAGGCCACAAAAATGTATTGTGCCTAATTCTTCTCGTTTACACTAGTTTATTTATTGACTACAGTGGAGTTACTACTGACTTACACCATGTAAGTGAAGTGATCTCTCTTCACAAGTTTGTTCTCACAACATCCTTGTGAAACAGGGAAGCATTATTATCTCCATTTTACAAATGGGGAATTGAGGCACAGAGAGGCTAAGTTACTTGTCCAAGGTCACACAGGACTTCCATTGTGAAGCAGAAATTTGAGTTCAGATCTACCATATCCTAAGACAGTGTCCTAACTATTGGATCTCCTTCCTATTTATTTCATTTGTATTTTTACTACTCCAGGATAAGAGTGCCCTTCCAAAGGTCTGGGTGCCCTTGATAATCTTTGAAAAGTAAATATTTGTCAGTTATCCCAAGATCAAATCAAATGACTCTACAGCAATATTCCCACAGTATTCTTGTCAGCAAGTTAAAGAAGTATGGGCTGGATGAATGCACTATAAGGTGGGTAGAAAGTTGGCTAGATTGTCGGGCTCAACGGGTAGTGATCAATGGCTCCATGTCTAGTTGGCAGCCGGTGTCAAGTGGAGTGCCCCAGGGGTCGGTCCTGAGGCCGTTTTTGTTCAATATCTTCATAAATGATCTGGAGGATGGTATGGATTGCACTCTCAGCAAATTTGCGGATGATACTAAACTGGGAGGAGTGGCAGATACGCTGGAGGGCAGGGATAGGATACAGAGGGACCTGGACAAATTGGAGGATTGGGTCAAAAGAAATCTGATGAGGTTCAATAAGGATAAGTGCAGGGTCCTGCACTTAGGACGGAAGAACCCAATGCACAGCTACAGACTAGGGACCGAATGGCTAGGCAGCAGTTCTGCGGAAAAGGACCTAGGGGTGACAGTGGACGAGAAGCTGGATATGAGTCGGCAGTGTGCCCTTGTTGCCAAGAAGGCCAATGGCATTTTGGGATGTATAAGTAGGGGCATAGCGAGCAGATCGAGGGACGTGATCGTCCCCCTCTATTCGACATTGGTGAGGCCTCATCTGGAGTACTGTGTTCAGTTTTGGGCCCCACACTATAAGGAGGATGTGGATAAATTGGAGAGAGTCCAGCGAAGGGCAACAAAAATGATTAGGGGTCTGGAACACATTACTTATGAGGAGAGGCTGAGGGAACTGGGATTGTTTAGTCTGCAGAAGAGAAGAATGAGGGGGGATTTGATAGCTGCTTTCAACTACCTGAGAGGTGGTTCCAGAGAGGATGGTTCTAGACTATTCTCAGTGGTAGAAGAGGACAGGACAAGGAGTAATGGTCTCAAGTTGCAGTGGGGGAGGTTTAGGTTGTATATTAGGAAAAACTTTTTCACTAGGAGGGTGGTGAAACACTGGAATGCGTTACCTAGGGAGGTGGTAGAATCTCCTTCCTTTGAAGTTTTTAAGGTCAGGCTTGACAAAGCCCTGGCTGGGATGATTTAATTGGGGATTGGTCCTGCTTTAAGCAGGGGGTTGGACTAGATGACCTCCTGAGGTCCCTTCCAACCCTGATATTCTATGATTCTATGAATATAAATATAACAATTAATTAGCCCCTCCACAAAATCCACCAGTGTCCCTTACAGTCAGTGCTCAGCACTTCCCATCATTCTAAGGGGAAAAGATTAGCCTTGTAGCATACTGAGAAGGCTAATAAAGGAGGAACAGCCTGAGTTTAAGGGGAAACAAATTCTAAAGGTTCAGTGTCCTAACAGAGAATGTCCTGCTAGCTGTCTCCTCCCTCTTATACCAATAGGACTCCAGCTCAGGTCCCTCACAAACGTGGCAATATGTCACATGATCTCTACATGATAGTTGCATGTTGTAGGTGTTTAGTACCTAACAGGAACAGATTTAAAGGGATGGTCTTAGAGAAAATGTATTACAATCACCTGTCATTCTTCCGAAATTTCGAGAACCAACACTCTTTCTGAGAATGATGGAGATCAAAAATTTTGGAAGGCTCTCCACAGAATTTTTTTTCCCAACAGCTGATACAAGAGCATAACTTCAAACACCAAAACCAAGGACAGACACATCAAGGGGGGCGGGGGGAGTAATCAAGTTTAAAAGGGACACCATCAACTTGGAAACAACATTGAATAATCAGACCAATGCACACTGCTTCTTGCCCAACCAGATCATCCATCATCTTCCATGATTCTCCAAACTGAGCCAACAAGACAATGTCATTTATATATTCAAGATCTGAAAGCAGAATGATTGTCAGCTCAATACCACCTCAAGCTTATCCACCAATCAATGCAGATACTAAACAATGGTGACAGAACACAGCCATGTGTCTGTATTACTAGTAAGGCATAATATATAGATGTTGTTTCCAAGTTAGCGTCCCTTTTAAACTTGATTTTTTTCCCCTCCCTCTTGATGTGTCTGTCCTGGGTTTTGGTATTTGAAGTTATGCTCCTGTCTCAGCTGTTGGAAAAATTGAGATCACACTTTATGAATTATTTGGAACAAACCATCATGCCTTATTTTGAAATCACCTGTTAGGAAAATCTTCAGTGCTAATAAGTACAGATGTGCTCTGAAATATCTGTCACCGTGTGGGAGAGATCTGCCAGTGATCAATATCTCATTTTTCAGAATCAGAGGAATTACCAAATCCTCCTACTTCACAATGTTGTTGGTGTTACAATAATTCCTAAAGGCCCAACTGAGATCAGGGACCTCTTGGGTTAAGTAGCGCACGTGCACAGGAAGACAATCCCTGATTTCTTCATGGTTGCACAGTGAACTAAGAGAGGATGGTTGGTCTTGTGGCTAATGGTAGATCTAGGACAACAAATTGTTAGTGCTTAGTCCCCCAGATTGCAGTGCCCTTTTTTTCTGGATAGAAGAGCTCTAGCTGTATCATTGTGAACAAGGATTTCTGGTGACCCAACCTCCTTCCCCACCCCCACCCCTCCCCAAAAAAGATAGATTCTTATTTTCAGTAAGATTTTCCTTGAACTCCCCAATACACATGTAAAAAAAAAAAAAAACATCACTCAGTCATGTCCTACAGCCTCTAACAATTTACCTTGAGAGAACACAGGCACTCAGACATTTGAAACAGCGATTTGTCTTATATGGAAGTCAGAAGCTGGGTGCCAGAGTGTCTAGCATTTCAATATCAAGGTGGATTAAAGAGTATTATGGAAGCTTAAGTAGCTCTCAGGAAAGAGATTCCCATGGTTTAAGGGCTCAGTCCACCAGAGCAGTTGCTTGACTGCAATTTTGGTTGAAAGATCAGGATTTCTCTTCTAGAAACTTTTATGGTGACCCCCTGGGTTGTGCTTCACCCATTTGACAAACTCTTTTGGCTAGACATGCATGCCGCGTTGAATGCTTCATTTGCCAGAAATATCAGATGACGATCCTCACCCAATTTAATGGGTACTACTTAAAAAGTTTCCAAACATCTGATGTAGGCCAGTGAGAGAGGTTGCGATGAAGTGGAAAGTTTTGGAATATTTTATTAAACGTATGTGTGTCTCAGTTTCCTACATACATTACATTGTTACCCAGTGGAGGAAAAAGGAATTAAATTTGCTCCCAGGGCAGACTAAAATACATAGCTGGGTGTCACCTCCCTGTCCGGGTGGAATGAAGAGTCGTTAAAGAACTGTTTGAAACCAACCCAGATCGAGATGGGGGTCAGAGAGACAATGCAAGCTCCAATGATTTATGCAATTCCCCTACTTCTCAACAGGGAGACTGAGCAAAGACCCCATCTTGAGAACAAAAGACAGTTGTGAGGTGGGAGATGAAGTGTTGGCTTCTGGAGGAAGCTGGGAGTGCTCTCACCTGCAGGGGCGATGAGTTGTGTGGGCCCGTGGTGCCTGTGCTCCACCAATATGAGAGCCGGGGGGCCCAGCTCCACCAAAGTTTGGGGCTGGGTCTCTCCCCTGGCCCCAGCTGCCACCCCCACGCACCTCCCCTGGAGTGTCCCCCCGGCCCCACCTGCCACCCTGGGGCAATTTAAAAGGTCCAGGGGCCCCTGCCACCACCAGAGTCTGACCCCTCCTACACCCAAACTTACTCCCAGAGCCTTAGGCAGGTGTTGGGGGGCAGGAGGGAGGACTTGGGGGCAGGAGTTTGGGTGTGAGGTAAAAGCTTTGGGCTGGGGCAGGGGGTTGGGGTGTGGGAGACGGTAAGGGGTGCAGTGCTTACCTTGGGCAACTCCCCAAAGCAACCTGCATCCCCCTCTGGCAGCAGCTCCTGGGTGAGGGGCCAGAGGGGTCTCCACGTGCCGCTGCCTGCAGGCACCGCCCAAAAATTATACAACCCTGCCCTCTGCTCACCTGGTAACTAAGGACTAAGGCGGTCAGACTAAGGGCTTGTCTTCATGTACAGTACTACAGCGATGCAGCTGCACCAGTCCAGCTACACTGCTACAGCGCTTTAGTGAAGATGCTACTATGCTGATGGGAGAGCTTCTCCCCTTGGCATAGTTAAAACCCTGAGAGGCAGCAGTTATGTTGACAGGAGAATGACTCTCATCAGCATAATGCTGTTTACGTGGGGTTTAGATTGGCATAACTACGTTGCTTAGGGTTATGGATTTTTCACACTCCTAAGCGACAAAGTTATATTCAATATAGGTCTGTAGTGTAGACCTGGTCTATGAGAGAGGGACAGAGCCTGAAAATGGAGTTTCATTACATCTAGACTGGGGCTCTGGGCTGACCATAATGGACTAAGTTTTAACCTTCATTTCTCTGTGCTAACCTAAAGACTTCCCATGCGGTGTTCCTTTTTCCCTTAAGATGATGGGAAGGGCGGAGCAGTGATTGTAAGGGACCCTGTTGGATTTTGTCAGGAGGCTAATTAATTGTTATATTTATATTGCTGTAGTCCAGGGGTGGCCACCGTGAGCCTGAGAAGGAGCCAGAATTTACCAATGTACATTGCCAAAGAGCCACAGTAATACGTCAGCAGCCCCCGCATCAACTCACCCATCCTGCTCCCAGTGCCTCCCACCCACTGGCAATCCCGCCTGTCAGCTGTTTCGTGGTGTGCAGGAGGCTTGGAGGGGGGCGGGGGAGTGAGGGCACTGCAGGCTCAGGGGAGGGGACGGGAAGGGGTGGAGTTGGGGCAGGGCCTGTGGCAGGGGCAGGGCCCGGGGTTGAGCAGCGAGCACCCCCCAGCACATCGGAAAGTTGGCACTTGTAGCTCCAGGCCCGGAGTCAGTACCTATACAAGGAGCCGCATATTAACTACTGAAGAGCCACATGTGGCTTTGAGGCCACAAGTTGGCAGCCCCTGCTGTAGTCATTTGATTTGACCTTGGGATAACTGATGAATGTTTATATGCATACTTTTCAAAGATTGTCAAGGGCACCTAGATCCTTAGGAGGGCACTCTTAGCCTAGAGTAGTAGAAATACAAATGAAATAAATAAGAAGGATGGTCTAGTGGTTCAGATACTGGCTTAGGACAGGGTAGATCTGAACTCAAATTTCTGCTCCATGAAGGAAGTCCTGTGTTACCTTGGGCAAGTCACTTAGCCTCTCTGTGCCTCAACTCCCCATTTTAAAAATGGAGATAATACTTCCCTATCTCACAAGGATGGTAGGAGAATAAACATTAAAAGATTGTGGGGCACTTTGAGATATCCCTTCACTTACATGGTGTAAGCTTAAGCATAACTCCACTGTAGTCAATAAACCGGTGTAAACAAGAGGAGAAGTAGGCACAATCCATTTCTGTGGCCTGGTATGAGGCCCACATTTAAAATAACTTGTTTAAAAGAGGTTATACAATACCCATTCCACCTAAAAGCAAATTTTACACACACACACAAAGTCCATCAGTACAAGGCCCTAGGTAAAATGTTTAGACTATGGTTCTGCATACAGAACTCACATTAAAAATAATAGGAGGTTTGTGTAAAGAAAAAAAAAGGACACTCATACATATGGCAGAATTTAACCCTGTTTTAGTAACCCCACAGAACTCCAGCCAGTGTTTGCAGTTAGCCTGCTAACAAGGTCATCTGGACAAGGCATCAGTATAACCTTGCTCGTGCCCAAGCTTTTGCATAATTGTGAAACCACAGCACTGCAGTTTTCACCTGGCAAGTTGTCCCTTCAAAACAGCCATAGGTCAGGTACATGGTCTGTCCTGACAAACCTTCTCCCATACAAATAGTGGTGAAAATGTTCTATGCCAGGATTTCCTACCAAATGGTGCATTAATTTCCCCTCTGGAGAACTTAGACTTTTGCTATAATAAGCCACCATGCTCTGAAGTCCTTTATGCTCTTTTGTTAATACTGCCCCCAATTGCTGGCACGAACATCTGTGTCCGATATGAAGTGTTTTTTGAAACACAGATAGGCCAAGACAGGAGCAGTCACAAGTGTCCTTTTTAACTCTGAAAATGCTAAATCACACTCTGTTGACCACTAAAACACTTTCCCTTTCTCAGACAACTTATGCAATGGTTTTGCATTACATGCAAACTCAAATAAATGTTCTGTAGGTAACAGCAAAACACTACAAAACTCTGCACATCTACGAGCGTCGAGGGAGTTGGCCAGTTCTGCACAGCCTCAATTTTCTTTTTGTCAGTGGAAATTGCCACCTTACTGATTGTGTGCCCAAATAAATGTGAACTGTTTCAAAAAGAGGTCGTTTATTTGGATTCCATTTCAGATTGGCAACTTTAAGGTTATCACAGATCATTTGCATCAGTTCTTGGTCAAAGGTTTTGGCATGCACCAGGACATGATCTAGGTATAGCAGACAAGATGAGAGGCATGTCATGCAATACTCTCTCCTCTAACCTCCCAGAAGTGGCTGGTGCACTGCACAAGCCAAAAGCTGTCACTACAAACTGCCATAGGCCTTATCCTGCCATGAAAGCAGTCTTGTCCATGTCCTTTGGATTTACTTCCACCTACCAATACCCGCTTTTAAGATTAAGTGAGAAAAATCAAATTGAACCAGCTACAGTGTCCAGGTTATCATCTACACATGCTAATGGATATGAATCCTTTAAAGTGACTTCATTTACTTTTCTGTTGTTCACACAGAATCTGTGCTGCCACCTTTTTCCTTAACCAGCGCGATGGGTGAGGCCCAACAACCGGTTGAAGGCCTCCGGATACAATTTTTCAATGCCATATAATGCCTCTTTCCCTCTTGGTTACTGGTAAATGGTGAGGCGGATATTGGGGTAAGCCAGCCCATTAAGTACTTATCTTGTGCTGGACCAGTGCAATACACTTTCTGATTAGGAATCAGCAGTTATTTTCAAATAAGAAAGTCTTAGATTGTTCTGCTGCCCCTCATTTAAAATGTACAGCACTGCACTGAAATAAGCCCAACAGAAACTCTGGGAGATCACCTCCATCTCCTTCCCTTTGTGGTTTTCTCCTATAGAAGCATTTACTGATCCACTAGTTCACATTTTACTATTGTGGTTTCCCTTTGCACTATTTCCTTAATGCCAGAAACATTCAGCAGATGAACAGGAATCTGTTCCTGATTCAGATCCACAAGGACAGCTAAAAGAAAAGGAGGACTTGTGGCACCTTAGAGACTAACAATCATCACGAAAGCTTATGCTCAAATAAAATTGTTACTCTCTAAGGTGCCACAAGTCCTCCTTTTCTTTTAGCTGTCCTTGTGGATCTGAATCAGGAACAGATTCCTGTTCATCTGCTGAATGTTTCTGGCATTAAGGAAATAGTGCAATTTTATTTGAGCATAAGCTTTCGTGATGATTGTTAGTCTCTAAGGTGCCACAAGTCCTCCTTTTCTTTTTGCGAATACAGACTAACATGGCTGCTACTCTGAAAAAAGGACAGCTAAGACTCCCCTGAGACACTGGGTCTCAAAAGCAAGTTCAATTACTTAAGTCTTGCCTTAGCTGCCGCTAACACTTCTGCCCTTGGAGGCAGGACAACTTGTCCACTGCAAACCAAATGCCTACAAATAATTTGTTTCATCTGAGCCACATCTTTAAAGGGAATTTCCATATTGTAAGACATTTCTTGGCACAGGCTACGTACCTGTTAGCCATAATTAAACCCAAACCAATTATGAGCTCATTCACTACCTTGGCTATCTAGTTCTCATGCTCAAATTCTAGCGATCTGCTTTTCAAACCCCATAGTCCCAGTTTCTTGGATGGGTGCACGTTTCCCAGGCACTCTCTCTATTTGAGACCAATTGAGTGATTCTGTTTTGGGTCCCCTAGTCCCTAGGCTTTTTAGCATATCTGGTCTAATAACTGTTACATTTGACCCAGTGTCCACTATTCCAATGAAGTTCATACAGATCCTACTACTCACTTAATAGCCAAACTCCCATTACTGTTTAAACTGTCTAGATTTAAATAAAAAGTGCGGGGATGACCTTTTTACTGTCTAACTGTCCCTTCAGGTTGATGTCCCAGTGTTTCCTGAACTGGGAGAGGGGGCTTTCACTAGAAATGTATGACAGTTCTGGACAGCTTTGTATTTATAATTGGCATTTTTGTGACCAATTTTTTCAAACATCAGCATCTAACTCAACAGCTACCCTTAATTTTGTATTATTGCCAATGTCCCTTGTTTTACAAATTATATTTATCACTTATTCAAAAATGTCAAACAATATTAGATTCCCTTTTCCATCATACATATTAAACAGTTTAATTTGCAAGGGCTTGATGATGATCAGCTTCTGTCTTCCTCACTCCCAGCTGCTTCCTCTTCTGCTGCAAGGAATAATTCAAATTCCATGGCAATTTCCATAACCTCCTGGAGTATCTTGGGTCTCCTTTTGCTGAACTTGATCTACAAGTCAGAGTCCAACTAAGCATCTATAAACTGATCCATTGTCAATTTCTCCTGGAAGTCCTACTTGGTATCTAGATATGCCAGGAACACAAGTCTCCTCAGTTCCTCTGCCAGTTCAGTTGGAGATTCTTCTCTCTCCTTCTAGCTCATAGCTGTGCCTTGGCCAGCTCAGACTGATAGCTGGCTCCACATTTCTGGATAAAAGTCCTTAATATGCAAAGAGACTAAGGTAAGTTCTTTAGCACTATCAGAGCTGGACCACCCCCTTTTTCTGCCCATCTGCTGAGCATTCATTTGGACTATGAAGTTGAAATGAGCTGTAAGTCTTTCCCCTCTGAGAGTTACAAATGGAGTAGAAAACTGTTGCAACGTCCAGTCTTTCCCCCGTCTTCTGTCTGCTCCAATTCCATATCCAGGCAGCTAACTTCCACGGTGGCCTGTGACCCTTTAATTTCCTTCTCAAGGTGATTTCTCAGCTCCTTAAGTCATTATTGCAGATCATCTCTGCTGACAAGTTCCAAGGTAACCAAAGCTTTGCCTTACTTCATGGAAAAGCTTCTGCTCTTTGGCACTCAGATTGCTGGTTACCTCATTGGTTCATCTTGTCATTCCAGACTGGGAGTATTGCAGGTGTGCTTCCCAGTCTGTCCAAATCCTTTGCAGTTTGCTACTCCAACAGAGATTTCATCTCCACCTACAAGTCATCTCTCTGCTCCTTCTGAGAAGTCTCGAGATGCTGCTTTAATTCTTTTTGTGAAATCTCTGGCTCACCTTTTAAATCTTGTTTTAACTCCTTCTGTCTTCTTTCAATTCCTTTTGGAGATTTTTGATTTCTGCAAGCACCTCCATTATTTGTTTTAGCTTTGCTCACCTTGAATGACAACTCACAATTTCTTTCTTGGAAACAGGATCCCACCATTGACAACAGTATTGCCCCTTCTGACTTGAGCAGTTAGGCAATTTAGGGGGTCTTGCAGGTTGTTTCCATTAGGAAGAAAATGACTGATGGGGTCAACTATTTCTCTGATGCAATCCTGGTTTTTTTTTTGTTTGTTTGTTTTTTTACAGGAAGTGCACATAAAGTCCTATTTCCTGGTCACACTAACCTTGCCTTTCTGGCTGTGTCCTTGGCTTTCATCTGCTTCTTTCCCATCTTCTCTGAAGTTTCTCACTACTTCTCTCTCACACACGTACAGACATGCACAGCTCTACCAATCAATGCCCTAGCTCATGAGTTTGTTATATCAGTCCTCAGGGAAACCCCTTGAGCCACATGTTTCAGATTCTGTTCAAGCCTTGCCATGTATTTGTGTTTTGGATGATTTCTCCTATTGAGTCCAGTTACTTAAAGGAATTCAACTGCTTTTTACAGTTATCCTGAATGAAAGGCAGCTGGTATACCCACCAGCTTCAATGAAGTTTAAACCAACCCGTAACACCCACATAGACTTTCTGCTGCAGAGGACCTCAACAAGGATCTATGCATGCTGAGTTATTCTGTCACAGATCCTAGGCAGAAACTAGGGTCATGTCTGCACTGCCCCGCAGTTCTAACTTTGCGGCTGTGAACAGCAGTGTGCACAGGAGTACTGTGTTGTAAGAGTATGTCTATACTGCAAGTAAAAGCCCTTGGCTGACCAGTGCCAGCTGACTCGGGGCCACAGGGCTTGGGCTAAGGGGCTGTTTAACTGTGGTGTAGATGTTCAGCATCTACACACAATTAAACAGCCCCTAAGCCCATGCCCTACGAGCCTGAGTCAGCTAATTCCAGCCAGCCTCAGGTATCTAACTGAAGCGTAGACATGCTCACAGCATCCACATAGAGGAGTTCGGGTATGACCTAGAAGATGCTTAGTTTGCATTAATGTAATTATGTTTGAAGGGATTACATTAATATGAACTAGGAACCTTTTAAGTCATGCCCAGGGTCCACATAAGGGAGTTACAGTGCAGCCCTTTGGTCCGCATTGCTATTCACACCTCTGTAGTCTGAACTGTGGACTCTGAAGTGCAGTTTCTGTTAGGCTTGCTTTGCAGTATAAATATCATACTTTGTGGCTAAACCCCAAAGCCAAAAATACATACCAAAGCTTTCGAGGTTAGCACACTATCATTATGGTGCAGGAGTGAGGCTTGGTCAGCTACCAGGATGTCAGAATCTGAGGCAGGACAGAGGGCAAAACCAAGAGTCAGGCATCCAGAGGCAGACAGGGTCAGAATACCAAGAGACCACAGTCCAAGATATGCCAGAGGGCAAACCAGGAATCAGGCAGGGTCTGGTGATCAGAAGATCAGCAGCAGGCAGTAGGACCATGTATTGCAGGGGAAACAGTCCAAAGCAGCATGAACCCAGTTACATAAACAACTGCCTGCTCCCCTGTTGGGTTTAAATAGGAGTTGTGAACCAATCAGGATGCCCAGCATTTTGCCAATAGGTCCCAGGACTAGGGTCCTCTTTCAGTGTTCAGCTTCTCTACTGAGAGCAGTGAGCAGGTCAGCGGGTAGTATGCTGGAACTTATTAAGCCTAAAGAGCCCTGTGGACCAGAGTTCAAGACCTGTAGTCTGTAATGTATGCGGTCCTGCACTTCCCCACTCACAAAAGTGCATACAAAGGCTGCAATTTCATTTCCTGTGACATCTTAAATATATGTACAGTAAAAGCTGTTTTATCTGGCACTTCACCAACCAGAAAGCTCTATAAACCAGATCTGCATTGAAAGTCTAGTTTATAGTCCAGTTGGCACAGGGCTGGGGCGCAGGAGCATGGGCTCTGGGAGGGGACAAGGAGGCGGGGCATAGGTGGGGTTTTGAAGTGCCGGATCCGGGCAGCGCTCACCTTGGGTGACTCCCCAGAAGTGGTGACACATCTCGGCTGTTCCTAGGCAGAGGTGTGGCCAGGTGGCTCTGCGCACTGCCGCTGTCTGCAGGTGCCACCCCCACAGCTCCCATTGGCTGTGGTTCCTAGTTTTCTGGTGAGACAACATAAGTCCTAGAAAGAAACATCACTTTGCCTTTAAAAACTAGGCTGGATATTGTTGAAGCACCAGAAAAATCTCAATAATAACTCCTGTGTATCGTATCAACAATTCATAGATTATAAGGCTGGAGGGGATCACTATGATCATCTAATCTGACCTCCTGTAGAACACAGGCCATAGGACTTCTCTGAAATAATACCTGTTTGAATGAGTGCATCTCTTCTAGAAAAAGATTTAAACATGACCAGTAATGGAGAATCCACCACAACCCTCGGTAGGTTTTTCCAATGATTAACTACCTTCACTGTTAAAAATTTGAACCTTATTTCCAATATGAATTTGTCTGGCTTCATCTTCCAGCCACTGGATGTTATACCTTTGTGTGCTAGACTGGAGAGCCACTTATCCCTTTTAATACTGGCACAGTAGCTTTCTTCCAGTCATCTGGAACCTCCCCAGTTTTCCAAGAGTTAGTGAAAAAAAATCAACATTAATGATCTAGCAAGCTCCTCGGACAGCTCTTTAAATGGATGCAAGTAATCCAGATCTGCTGATTTGAAAATGTCTTACTTTAATAGCTGCTGTTTAACATTTTCCTAAGTTACTATTGGAATGGAGAGTGTTTGACCATCACACAATATTTCTACCTCATCTGGCCCTCCCCCCCCACTGCCCAGTATAGGATGAAAATATTTATTGAACACTTCTACCTTATTATTGACAATTTACCATTTCCATCTAGTAATGAACCAATACCATTGTCAATCTTTTTGTTGCTAATATACTTTTTAAAAATTCCTTTTTATTGTCCTTAACTCTGCTGGCCAGAGATTTCTCCTTGTGTCCTTTTTGTTCCCTTATCAATTTTCTACCATCTCTAGCTTCTAATTTATATTCATTTCTATCAATGTTGCTTTTTTTCCATTTGTTATATATTGTTTTTATAGCTTCCTTCACTTTTCCTCTCAGCTAGGTTTGTTTTTTTAAACCAGTGCGTTCTTCTTTCTTGATTGTGTGGCTTTTGAAGCTTCTAATAAAAGTGTTCTTAAACAATCCCCAATTATTTCATATTTCTGTGTAAAGTCTTTCTCCACACTGATCTGGCTTATAAATGTTTCCAACTTTGTGAACTTGGCCCTTTTAAAGCACAAAGTAATTATATTACTGGTTTGGACTTTATTCTGTTTGCACGTAACATATACAATCAAATCATGCTCACTTGCACCTAAACCACTAATTTTTAGTTCTGTGATCAATTCCTCTTTATCCATCAATCCCTCTGTGCTAGATGCAACACTTCTTGAATCAGAAAATTGTCATCTGTAACATTTAGAAATTGAGGATCTTTTCACACTGGCTGTCTGAGACCTCTGGCATATGTCAGGCAGACTGAAGTCTCCCATAAACATGCAACTTTTTTGCTATACATTATAGATAGGTGCTTTAGGAGCTGGTCATCCCATTCCTTAATAGGATTTGGTAGACTATGGCAGATTGACAGAGCCAGAAGAGTACCCAGAAGTCATACTACATGACAGGTCCAACAAAGAAAATAACAGAAAGCTACTAGCCATCACCTTCAGCCCCCAACTAAAACCTCTCCAAAGCATCATCAAGGATCTACAACCTATCCTGAAGGACAACCCATCACTCTCACAGATCTTGGGAGACAGGCCAGTCCTTGCCTACAGACAGCCCCCCAATCTGAAGCAAATACTCACCAGCAACCACACACCACAACCACTAACCCAGAAACCTATCCTTGCAACAAAGCCAATTGCCAACTGTGTCCACATATCTATTCAGGTGACACCATCATAGGGCCTAATCACATCAGCCACACTATCAGAGGCTCTTTCACTTGCACATCTACCAATGTGATATATGCCATCATATGCCAGCAATGCCCCTCTGCCATAAACATTGGTCAAACTGGACAGTCTCTATGTAAAAGAATAAATGGACACAAATCAGACGTCAAGAATTATAACATTCAAAAACCAGTCGGAGAACACTTCAATCTCTGTGGTCACTCGATTACAGACCTAAAAGTTGCAATTCTTCAACAAAAAAAAACTTCAAAAACAGACTTCAAGGAGAGACTGCTGAATTGGAATTAATTTGCAAACTGGATACAATTAACTTAGGCTTGAATAAAGACTGGGAGTGGATGCGTCATTTCACAAAGTAAAACTATTTCCCCATGTTTATTCCCCACACCCACCGTTCCTCAGACATTCTTGTCAACTGCTGGAAATGGCCCACCTTGATTATCAATACAAAAAGGTTTTTTCCACTCCCGCTCTCCTACTGGTAATAGCTCATCTTAAGTGATCACTCTCATTACAGTGTATATGGTAACACCCATTGTTTCGTGTTCTCTATGTACATAAATCTCCCCACTGTATTTTCCACTGAATGCATCCAATGAAGTGCGCTGTAGCTCACGAAAGCTTATGCTCAAATAAATTTGTTAGTCTCCAAGGTGCCACAAGTCCTCCTTGTCTTTTTATTAATAGTACCCTATCTTATACTTTAACTGAGAGATAAGTTTTGGTTTTGAAGGTAATCTTTCACATTTTGATTAAAGTGATTTGCTACTGTTTAAATATTCAGACAAACTTTTGATACCTGGTTGTTTTTAAGAAAGAGGAGAGGAACCAAATTCATCTCAGTGCAACTCCAGTAAACTTAGTGAAATCACACTATGGATGGATTTGACACATGGAAATTTAGCTTTAAAATTTAAATTTTGCCCTTAATTTACTCAATCGTCTCCAAGGATTGCATGGATCTCTAGAGATGGTTTATTACAATGTAATACAGGCCAAATCCTGTTCACTTGAAATTAATGGGGTTACTCACATGAGTAAAACAAGTAGGATTTAGCCAAAACACCTGGGTACAAACTGAGGCTAGCATTTCAGCCTATTTTTGTTTTTATTTTAGCAAGACAGTACTTCACTGGGCCTGATAGCAGCACGTGAAATTTGTAAGTTTGATTTTAAAAGTAACAGGAGAAAAAACTGTCATGGACAAATAAACTAAGACAGTCTCTCTTTTTCAAACTCTGTTATTTATATGATGCTTCCAATATATAATATAATTACATATTTGGTCAACAATATAATTTTATTTACCCAGTAACATACATCTGGGATGGTCTACAATAAAAATCTATATTCAAACATCAGATTTTTTGGACGAAATACAATTTTTCACACAAATCATTTATAATTCATGAATCCTAGGTCAAATTAGGAACATTTTATGCTACTTCAAAAATTATATATATATATATATATATATATATATATAAATAAATGAGAAAAATATAAACCAGGCCTCTTGTATTTCAGCATCACTAGAGGCTAAATAGTCTCGTGCTTGGCTGGTGTGATAGGAATGACTTGGATGTGGGATTCATTCCTGCTGTTTGGACCATTTATCTTTTTTCACCAAAAGTCACTGACTCAAATTTGTTTCTCATTCCTTCAGAATATAACATTAAGAATTTCACACAGTGAGGGAAGATCCAACAATTCAGAGGATTATTGGATTAATCAGATAATAAATCTTGGATTGAAATTCAATACAAAAAAAATCACAGGAAGCCCATGTTTCCCACCACATTTTAGAAATACCTCTGTGGAGACTGTAGATTAATTTTGCAGCATAGGATCCTGCCTATGCTGCTGCTCCCAAGTACATAAAGCTTGTTCAGTGATAAGTGTAAAAGCAGCAGAGGCACAGATGAAATCTTCTGTGTTCCTGTTATGAATGCTCTGTTGAGGAAAAAGAGACACACAGTTGTTTTTTCCATTGTTCTCCTTATTTCCTCAGAAGGAATGGAAAGTTATATCCACACTTGTCTCCAGAAAAAGTGCTCCCCACCAGGAACAGAAGAACAAAACTAGGTAGGATCACATACATTTCATGCTGTTGCTGCCGCATCAGAGTAAACTCTGTGTAAAAGCACAGATCCCAGGTATTATATCTTGCATGCTCACATATCACAGGGAAAGATCCATTAAAATAGTTATCAAACTGATTGGTCCTGGAAGAGGGAAAAGAACCAGAAGTGTACAGGAAGAGGAGAATGGAAGGGAAAAGCCAGGAAAGAAAGAAAAAAATAAGAGAAGGGGCAACAACAACATAAAATGGCAGTGGGAAGAGATGCAAACAAACAAAGGGAGGAGACTGACATTGCATTGATGTTCTTCACATCTATTTGGGACAGAATTCAGCACTTTGCAACCTCACCGTAATGGCAACAGCCCTGCAGAGACAGCACTCAACCCCTGGAGCACTTTGCAAACACTTTCAAAAGTCAGCAGTGATCACTTCTGAAGGCTGGCCCTCATTCAGTTTTTGCACAGATTTAACTTATTTGATAGAAAAACCAACTTAGTTAAATCAGTGCAACATTCTAGAGCAGATGCATTTATATTGCTAAACACATATTATCAGTATAACTGCATCCACACTGGAGATTGCACCGAATTAGGTAAGTTGGTTTTATATAAAAGTGTTTATTAGATAAATATAGTGTGTTTTGGAAAATTTACAAAACAAGGTATGCTGATATAAATGCCTTTATGCTGGTATCTGTTTTGTAGCCCAGCCCTCCAGCTGTATCACCATCCGCTTCCCCCACTTCTGGAAGGACTCCTCCAAAAACAGTCCAGACATTCCTCTCAGCGGCTTAGCAGTCCACAGCCAGGCCACTCTTTCAGCAGCAGGGAGATAGGGTCGCTCACTACTCCAGGCCCCTGCAAACAGCAGCTTTCTGCTGCCTCTTCCTTCCAGCTCACTGTCCCTATTCCCTAGGCTACTTCCCCACAGCCTCAGTTCCTTCTGCTCCTGCCACTGGCTCCAGCTCCTTTATCTTCTTCCCAGGACCTTCCAGTGGTTTCCCCAGGAATTGAAATTAGGGAAGGGTGTTCGAATTTACAGGGGGGGTGTCCGGGCTGATGAGGGGTGAGACTGAAGGGTGGGCTGTACGGCACTATAGTAAAAACTGAAAAAATGTTTCATGACCATTTTATTAGATTTAACTCATGTTTTAAAATCACCACACAAATTAAAGTTGGCTACTCAAGCCGTCTATGAAGCACTAAGTCTACATCCTTCTTGGTTTCTTGTCATAATTTTGTACAATTCTGTTAACGAACTTCTTGAACGCAATGCATTCATCTTTGGTGGCTTCTCGTGTGTCCAGTACTTCCATTCCTTCAGTTGATATGCTCATTAGTTCATTCACATGATCAGGCAAAAGGCGACTTCTTTCAGAACACAGAATTCTATTCAGTGATGAAAAAGAACGCTCAACTGTAGCTGTTATGATTGGGAGTAGCAAGAGATGAATTCCTACTTCTTTCAACCCAGGAAACACAGCACAAAGATCAGGTCTAGCCACCAGTGATAAAAAAGAAGTTGAAGTCAAATCTTCATTCATTCATCATATGATATTCCACTCTGTTCAAATTCTGTTCTGTCCTGAGCACATGGCAGCCCCCTTGCTGGTAGAGCCTCACTCCACTCAACTGTTGGTGTTTTATAGGACAGGCATCAGTAAAAGCTATGTAGAGGTTGAGTAGAATCTAGAAATCACCGTTGTAGATTTTTAAGAATCAAGTCTGTGTACTTTTTCAGTTGTCTTAACAAACACTTCTTGTCTTCTTCACTTAAGGATTCAATATAAATGCCTTCATTAGTCAACTTCTGGACTGAAGTCTTTGCTTCTTCCAGTACTTTTTCAATGGATAGCTCTCTGATTGATCCAAATGTAGCTTCTATTGCTGGACAAAGATCTACTACTGTTGTAGCAGATGCCTGGATGGCACTGTTTAATGACTCAAGTGGTTTCAACAGCAGACTTATGAGAGAGAGAGAATGGCAATAGTCTTCTGAATGTAGTAGCAAAAGTAATCCACAAGCCTCACTACTTAGATCCATCCCATCTTGGTAGATACTTTCCAAAGCCAGTAAAAATGGCTGGAGTAATTTTAAGACAACAGCCAAGGATCGCTCATAAGAAAGCCAGAGGGTTTTCCCAGGTTGGACTAATATGAACTTCAGTCCCAGTGTATCTTCTATATTTTCCAAGATATTCAGTCTTTGGACTTTTGCTGAAAAATGAATATAATGAAGACATTAAATGTATAGCTTTTAAAATGTATTTTGAAGAGTCTACAGCTTGTACGAGTGCTAGCTGGAGTAGATGGCCTCTGCAGTGTGTATAGGAGAGATTAGGGTTGCACTTCTCTCTGAGCAAAGCTTGTACTCCACCATGTCTTCCTGAGAAGTTTGCAGCTCCATCAAATGCACAAGCAGCCATCTGTTTGGGGTCCAATTGACAAGCATTTAACTCTAGATGTGGGTTGTCACAGATGCAGCCGATGTGTCTTCTATAACTTGAACATCTGGAAATGCATCTACTGGCCTACCACTGACATCAAGATAACATACACGACTTAATACTTGATGTCCATTTGCATCAGTGCATTCATCAGCCATGTATGGAAATTTTTTGAATGTGGTGAGAGTTCTTCACTTTTTCAACTGTTGAACCGCATGCTTCTAGCCAGTCAGTTGAGTTTCTTGCAGAAAGATAGTGAGCATTTGCTGGTCGTGTTTGGAACCAGTGTTCAACTACAGGATGAACATGTGACAACGCACTTAAAATTGGCTTCCAGTTTGTAGTGTGTGGTATCTCTTGCTTAAGTAGAAAGTATGATGCCACAGCCATGTTTGTTCGCATGAACTGTGTTGTGTCTCCAGCATTCTTAACAGCCTCATTAAGTACTTCTAAAATTGGCTTTGAAAGTGGGTTTATAAGGCTTTCTGCATGTTGATACAGCCCATAGGCCTGGCGTTTTACTGCCTGTTCACGTAGTTTGTCAGCATTGGCTTTGCTGATCAGTCTGACAAACCAAGCTCCTCCACTTTTACCAATTATAGCATTGGAAAGCTTTCTTTCTTCGTAAATTTTTTTTGCAAAAGGTGCACCAGTAGCCATCTTTTGTAACTTCAATAAATGGGAACACTTTGACCCACAAACACTGGGAACTGCCTTTAGGTTTAGGAGACACTGTTTCTTCAATAGGTAGCTGTATTTGTGCTTTGGGCTGGTCGGACGTAGATACATCACTTGAACCTTCAGATGACATGTTGATATATTCTTGGTTATTGATGTGTTCTTCACCTTGGATAGTTTTTGAGGCCTTTGAGTGGAAAAATTGATGTATTGTTTTTTGTCGTTTCATTTTCATTTTGACCTGCAACATATAAAAGAGATATGAATAAATTAAATGTTTTGTTAGTAGAATGCAAATTTAACATAAGGATAATGCAAAATACACCAAAACATATAACAGGTCTAGATTTTGAAAAAAAATAAATTTTTTAAAAAATTTATATTTAATTTAAATTGACTTTTGAAAACTAAGCCATTATGGAATAAGAGGGAAGTCCTCTCATGGATCAGTAACTGGTTAAAAGATGGGAAACAAAGGGCAGGAATAAATGATCAGTTTTCAGAATGGAGAGAGATAAATAGTGGTATTCCTCAGGGATCGGTACTGGGACCATTACTGTTCAACATATTCATAAATGATCTGGAAAAATGGGTAAACAGTGAGGTGGCAAAATTTTCAGATGATACAAAGTTATTCAAGATAGTTAAGTCCAAAGCAGACTGAAGAGTTACAAAGGGATCTCACAAAACTTGGTGACTGGGCAACAAAATGGCAGATGAAATTCAATGTTGATAAATGCAAAGTAATGCACATTGGAAAACATAATCTCAACTACACATACAAAATGATGGGGTCTAAATTAGCTCTTAACACTCAAGAAAGATGCTGGAGCCATTGTGGATGGTTCTCTGAAAATATCCACTCAATGTGCAGCGGCAATCAACAAAGCAAACAGAATGTTGGGAATCACTAAGAAAGGGATAGATAATAAGACAGAAAATATCATATTGCCTCTATATAAATCCATGGTATGTGAACACCTTGAATATTGTGTGCAGATCTGGTCACCCCATCCCCAAAAAGTTATATTGGAATTGGAAAAGGTACAGAGATGGGCAACTAAAATGATTAGGGGTATGAAACAGGATTAAAATGACTGGGAATTTTCATCTTAGAAAAGAGACGACTAGGGGGGGATATGATAGAGGTCTATAAAATCTTGATTGGTGTGAAGAAAGTGAATAAGGAAATGTTATTTAATCCTTCACATAACAGAAGAACTAGCAGTCAGTCCATGAAATTAATAGGCAGCAGGTTTTAAAAAAAAAAAAACCAAAGGAAGTACTTCTTCACACAACATAAAGTCAACCAGTGGACCTCTTTGCTGGGGGATGCTATGAAGACCAAAAATATAACAGGATTAAAAAAAAACTAGATAAATTCCTGGAGAATTGATCCATCAGTGGCTATTAGCCAGGATGGGGAGGGATGCAACACCATGCTCTGAGTGTCCCTAGCTTGTTTGCCAGAAGCTGGGAATGGGCAACAGGGGATGGATCACTTGATGATTATCTGTTCTGTTCATTTCCTCTGAAGCACCTGGCCTTAACCACTGTTGGAAGACAGAGTACTGGGCTGTATGGACAATTGGTCTGACCCAGTATGACCATTCTTATGTAAAAATTAATTATAATAATAAAAATGTTTAGTACAGAAACTCCCTAACATAATGACCTCTCAAGATAGCAACGATGAGAGATAACAACCTTGGCAAATAATGCATTTTAAAAATCTTGGCCTACTAGGAAACATTTATATAAGTTCCCATCCCCAGTCACAAATCCAGCATTCTGGAGCAAAATCACTAAAATATAGTCCAACAAACAAATGTTTATTTAACATGCCCCTCACTTTTCCCTCCACTGCACCCAACTCACCGGTGTTGTCCTTGGTCAGTGGAGACTCAAAGTTCAGAGGTGCTTTCACATGAGTACACCTCCTAGGTAAGGGGCAAGAAGGCACCTTGCTTGTTCCTCCAGCTACTCATTGTTCTCTCTGTCTACTGTTGTTCATTATGCCACCGTTCACTCCATTGCTCTGTTGCCAATGGTCCTGTACTGTCACCTTCTGCTGCCACTGTAGCCTCTGCAAGTTAGTCTCTTGAGGTTTCACCGGCTCTCAAAAAGAAAAGGAGTACTTGTGGCACCTTAGAGACTAACCAATTTATTTGAGCATGAGCTTTCATGAGCTACAGCTCACTTCATCAGATGTATACCGTGGAAACTGCAGCAGACTTTATATACACACAGAGAATATGAAACAATACCTCCTCCCACCCCACTGTCCTGCTGGTAATAGCTTATCTAAAGTGATCAACAGGTGATCTAAAGTGATCAACCAGCTCTCAGTGATTTCAGCTGAGCTTTCACTGGGGGAACCTCACTGCTAATGCAGGCTGGGCCGTCTCTTTCACAGAAACACTATTCCACAGCAGGACGAAGCACTTAGACCTAATTATCAGTGATTTCAGCCGTAGTGGTCACTGAACAAAACAAAAGACTATCTGTGGAGCCTAATCAGCTCTGTCTTTAAACAGCGGAGAGGGGCAGGTCAAATAGTACTTGTGACTCAGGCAGACCATCAAACAAAACACCTGTCCCCATCCTCTCTCTCTCTCGATGCCTTCAATCAACACAGGCTACGTACAGTTCTACTGCCCTTTACTCATACAATAAGAATAACATTTCATTACCCCTGCCCCCTGCATTCAGGTGATTTGTAACCCAACCCCAGCCAAAATCTATCAACTGGGCAACACAGCTCTGTTTGCTGGATACCTCGGTAGATTAGGTGTGAATGTAAATACAACTGGTCCTGAATCCTTTCCCCCCAGCCCATCTAGACTTTGCTTACAAATCATAATTTGAAATTATTAGGTTGGCCAACAACACCGAAATGAATGCACTGACATTGTCATAAAAACAACAGCTGTACAAGGAAGCTAGTCTATGTTCATACTTTTCAAATCTATGATACTTTTTCAGATACATGTATTTTATCATACACTTTATATGCTTTTAAAGTGTGTATTAATGTTTCAATTTCAGTTCAAATTTCCAGACAGTCACTAAATTGGCATGTAACTAGTTCACAAAACTGGGGGTGGAAGGGGGGGGTATTGGGGAAATTCAGGGGGGGGTGTAGGGAAATCACTGCGGAGCCTATATAAAGGGAAGGGTAAACACCTTTAAAATCCCTCCTGGCCAGAGGAAAAACCCTTTCACCTGTAAAGGGTTAAGAAGCTAGGATAACCTCGCTGACACCTGACCAAAATGACCAATGAGGAGACAAGATATTTTCAAAGCTGGAGCGGGGGAGAAACAAAGGTTCTCTCTGTCTGTGTGATGCTTTTGCTGGGGACAGAAAAGGAATGGAGTCTTAGAATTTAGTAAGTAATCTAGCTAGATATGCGTTAGATTCTGTTTTGTTTAAATGGCTGATAAAATAGCTGTGCTGAATGGAATGGATATTCCTGTTTTTGTGTCTTTTTGTAACTTAAGGTTTTGCCTAGAGGGATTCTCTATGTTTTGAATCTGATTACCCTGTAAGGTATTTACCATCCCGATTTTACAGAGGTGATTCTTTTACTTTTTTTCTTCAATTAAAATTCTTCTTTTAAGAACCTGATTGCTTTTTCATTGTTCTTAAGATCCAAGGGTTTGAGTCTGTGTTCACTTATGCAAATTGGTGAGGATTTTTATCGAGCCTTCCCCAGCAAAGAGGGTGTAGGGTTTGGGGAGGATTTTGGGGGGAAAGACATTTCCAAGCGGGTTCTTCCCCTGTTAGACGCTTGGTGGTGGCAGCAATAAAGTCCAAGAGCAAAAAGTAAAATAGTTTGTACCTTGGGGAAGTTTTAACCTAAGCTAGTAAAAATAAGCTTAGGGGGTTTTCATGCAGGTCCCCACATCTGTACCCTAGAGTTCAGAATTGGGAAGGAACCTTGACAGGGGAGTATTGGGGAAATTCAGGGGGAGTGTAGGGAAATCACTGCAGAGCCTATAAGTCCTGACAGGCTGCTAGGAAGCCAATCTTCTTGCTAGAGCTCCCTATGGCAGACTTACTCGCTTTGGTCTGCAACTTCCTTTTATATGGGCCAGATGGGCCCTGATTGGCTGGTCCAGCTGCCGCCCTAATTGGCTGTTTCCCCTGCAGCCACTCCTTTGCTACCTGCCTCCCTAGGCAGGTTTTAACCCTTTCAGGGCCAGTGCAGGACAGGCGCCCCATCACAAGCTCTTACTGACTAAGGGAATAGTGTTGTCAAGATTCAGCAGAAGCCGGAACCATGTCTAATCCTTGGGCTCCTGTTTTATTAACATATATATCAGTGCTCTTCCAAGAGTAATATTCCCTTCCTACTGTTTACTCTTGTCTCTCCCCTTTTATGTACCTCTGTTGGCCTATTATATTTATACATGTTATCAATCTAATTTAGATTACACAAAGGGATGCAAGGGTTATATTTATACATTATGTTATCAAACTAATTTAGGTTCCACAGAGGGATTCCACAAAGGGATGCAAGGGTCCTTTGCAGGACTGGGACCTAGGATCAAATTCATCCCTGGACTGACTCCCATGCTGACACACTATCAGAGGAGAGGCAGTTTGCATCCACCTGATTATGGTTGTGTTAAGGGGCTAATTTAGCTCCAGGCAATGATATTTATGCTAATCTGCACCAGGCACCATAGCCCCTATGTCCCTTGCACAGCTGGGGAACAAAAAGGGCATAAGGAGGCTCCTACCATGCTTGATCCTGCCCTGGTAAGCCCCATGACTGCCCAAGATTGCCCTGATTGAGCAGATCATGAGTTAGTAATATTCAGTAGGTGGGGCCTTATGACTGTTCAAATAAGCCTTAGACCAATGATGAATCAGATTTTAGGATTGTAAGCCCCATAAAGAAGGAACACAATCTTATTTTAAGTTTGTAATACGACATGCACAGAAATGGCATTGTATAGTAATGTTTAATCAGGATTTATTGATCTCTTTATATTTGAAATTGTTGGCAAAAAGGTTGGTTTAAACAAAAATCTGAATGCTGTCAGTAAAAATTTGTTGAAGATATTAACAACGTACTTGTAGCTCTCTAAAATCTGAAGTCTTCTGGTTTTAGAGTAATAAAATAACCTCACTGAAGCAAACATTTGAAATAGATTTTTAAACGGTATATATAGAAAATACCTAATTATTATTTCTGCAGTGCTGATGCCTGTTTGAGGATCCCAAATAATCTCCCACTGTGAGCATATCATTAGAAGAGGCCATGTTTCCATATAATTCAAGGAAAACAATTTAAAAACAATAGTAAAAAGCCCATTTTTATTCCTAAAACTGAGCTATAACTTGCCAAAAATAAACAAAAAACATCTTTAAATTAAGGTGGTATTGATAGCTCTCTGCTATAATTTTCAGCTCATGCGGCAATGTGATTAACACTTTGAAGAAGCTGAGCCAGTTGAAAATACAACCTGCAGAACAAGTTGAGTTTGAATATTGTGTTATAGGACACTATAAAAACTACAGATTAAATAGGGGTGTTGCAAGACTTAATTAATTACTGTTTGCAAATCATTCTGAAGTTCTTGAATAAAAAGCAGCATACAAGGTGTTGCCACATGTCCTGATATTTCCAGAGTTGCACGATCTCATATTCAGTTTTACTTCTGAGGGCCTCCAAACAAAATGTCATCATGTGAACTCTTTGGGGCAGGGAATGTCTCTTTAATAGGTGTTCATACAGTGTTGAGCACAATGGGATACCAGTCCTTGATTGGGGTCCCTAGGAGGTATCACAGTACAAATAAATAATATATATATATATATATATATATTATTAATTTGTGTGCTTGTGCCCTTGTTAATTTAAGTAATGGTGATGATTTGCCAGCTCTGTCAATTTAAATCGTGTTTATCCATGAAATGGATACAACTCAGGCAGTGTTAGTTCACTTTTCCTCCAGATTGATGGACAACGTTACTCAACTCTGACTACTTCTGTAAGAGAAGGGGTAGCCCTTCATGATCATGTTCTTTCAAACTTTGCTGCTCATGCGGCCCAGATCATTGATCTACACCAGGGGTGGGCACACTGCGGCCCATGGGATTGCCACCCCCGTGGGGCTACGGGTCCCGCACCGCTCCTGGAAGTGGCTGGCACCACATCCCTGAGGCCCCTGGGTGGGATGGGGGTTGCAGAGGGCTCCACGCACTGCCCTTGCCTGCAGGCACTGCCCCCTACAACTCCCATTGGCCGGGAACAGGGAACCGCAGCCAATGGGAGCTTCAGGGGAGTAGCCATAGGTGAGGGCAGCGTGCGGAACCCTCTGTCTCTCCCCCACCCCCGGGGCCGCAGGGATGTGGTGCCGGCAGCTTCCAGGAGCGGCATGGCGCAGGGCCAGGGCAGGCAGGGAGCGTGTCTTAGCCCCAGTATGTGCCACTGCCACCCCGGAGCCGCTCTAGCAGTGCCAGGCTGGAGCTTGCACCCTGAACCCCTCCTGCACCCCAACCCCCTGCCACACCCCTCCTGCACCCCAATCCTCTGCCCTGAGCCCTCTGCTGCACCCCAACCCCCTGCCCTGGGCCCCCTTGTACACCCCACACACCTCCTGCACCCCAATCCCTTGCCCTGAGCCCCTTCCTACACATCACACTGCCTCCCACACCCCGCACTCCCTCCTGCACCCCAACCCCCTGCCCCAGCCCTACATTCATGGCTCTGCATGTAATTTCCCCACACAGATGTGGCCCTCAGGCCAAAAAGTTTGCCCACCCCTGATTTACACTATCAGGAGGGCTAGCCTGAATACATCCCAGAACACATGGCAGAACTCCACAGTCAGCCTGTGGCTACTTAGGGACTCATTACAGGGCATCAGATAGGTATTTTCTCAGAGTTTGGCCAGAGTGAAAAGGAGCTCCAGCTGGTCCTTGTTGCCTGTGTACACATTGGTCTTCGGAGTAGTGGACTCTGTACAGGGTCCTCTGGAAGGGCACCTCAGAAAACTATTTCACAGTTGCCATCAGCGAGATGTATAACTGGCATTAGGAGAATGCTGGTGATAGTCTCTTTGTCCTCCCTATCTGTCTGCCTGCCAGTATCCACTTGTTGCTTCTTATCTTATACTGTGGGCTGATCTTCACTATGGGGAGAACGATGCTGCTGTAAGCAGGGATCAATTTAGCGGGTCTAGGAAAGACCTGCTAAATCGATGACAGAGCGCTCTCCAGTCAACCCCTGTACTCCAGCTCTCTGAGAAGAGTAAGGGAAGTTGACTGGAGAACGTATCCCATTGATGCAGCACAGTGAAGACACCGGGGTAAGTTGACCTAAGCTACATCGACTCCAGCTACATTATTCACGTAGCTGGAGTAGCGTAACTTAGGTCAACTTATCCCCATAGTGAAGACAAGCCCTTAGATTGCAAGCTCTTAGGGGCAAGAGCTGTCTTTTTGTTCTGTGTTTGTACCTAGCACAACGGGGTCCTGGTCTGTGACTGGGGCATCGAGGCCCCATCACAATACAAATAATAATAACTGGTGAAGGCCTGGGTCCTTCAAGCCAAAAGGAAGATGAGTGGTTAGTCAACAGTTTCCTGAGGGTACAGAGGAGTACCAGGGAGGCTGAATTGGAGAAGCAGCACAGAACAATTGTGAGGACCACCTTGACATCTAGAACCTCCAGAGGCTCAGTGGAGACATAGATACTCTCCACTGGGATCCCTAATGCTGCCACATCTTGAGTTGCACCACCTACTAGGAATTACAGAGCCTTGCCAGTATCACACATGTTGGAGGCTGCTGTGACAATAGCCACCAACCTGCACACTACCACAAGGGGCAAGGCAGCCATCAAGAAGCAGCATAGGCCAGGCTTCACAGAGTATATCTTCATTGCAAAAAAGGTGTGTTCTTAACTTGGGTTAGCTAACTCAAGTTAGCAATCTTGGATTAAAACAGCAGTGAAGAGAAGGCAACTTGATTTTTAACTTGGGTCAGCAGATTGAGTTTGACACAAGTTCCCTTATAGAATTTAAATGATGCTGCTAACCTCAGTTAAAAGTCAAGTTGCTGTGTCTATACTGGTACTTAAAGTTAGCTGACCTCTTTTTTTCTTCACTTAAGACATACCCCTAGTAAAGTCGGAGTAAGGGGCCCTGCTAGTGGAATTGCAGACAGCTACTGCTGAAGATTCTGCAGCCACTTGGGCATATGCCCTACTCTGAGAAGCAGGACCCTTTTTGCTGGTGAAGGATTTGGTGGCAACCACTATCGATAATTTAGTGTTACTAACTCTCACAATTTTAACTCAAATCTTGATATATTTGCTGTTTTCCTTGAATCCTCAGTTCTTGGAGTCATGTGATTATTGGTATGTGACGTGAGCATTTATTTTAAAAATGGAAAGTTTCTAGCCCTGGATTGCAGAGAAAGCTTGAAAACATGAACCCTAAAAGGCTCAAGAAGAATTAAAATAAAATTTATTATTTTTCTAAAAATCCATGATTTTTAAGTCAATATCAGGATTTTCATTCTGTGGCTCTGGCAGCTTTCTAAGGTTCTTGGGGAGGTGAGGCATGGTAGGGACGGTAGGTGGGTGACTGGGGACAGATTATTGTTCCTCACAAGTGCCCAAGTGTAAGACCTCCGAGGAAAAGGGTTAGGGCCTGCTATGGCCTTTTTTGATTAGACGAAAAACTAAAATGAATTAAAAAGAATAAAACAAAAATAAGGGAAGGGGGGGGGGAGGGAAGGAGCAATCCAAGCTGCCCTCCACCCCCTTTCTGCTGCTCCTTCCCTCTCCACTCCCAAACCAGAAATTGCACTGGTAAAACCCAGATGGCCAGGTTTAGGATTAGATTTTTACTGGTAAATGTCGGTAAACACCTATTTCACCATACACATGAAAACCCTCCCCCTCCACCACTCAAGAAAATAAATCCAGGGATAATAATAGAAATTTACAGAGGGTCAAACATGAAAGTAAGAAGAATGTTGCTTGAGAATTTATTAGAGTTTGATTTTAAGGCTACTTACTTGATATATTTTGACGTGACATTGACAGCTTGTGTTTTAACAGCTACAAATGTTAACTGTTTGTATCTCAACATCTACTGTCATAAAAAAACCTATTGTCTGACCCTCTCCCCCCACTCCCTGATAGTCAGCAACTGCAAACATTTATATGGATTTTAAAAAGCTTAAACATGAGCATTATCTCCCAAAACTATTAAAAATAAACTTGAAAATATAGGGTAACCTCAGGATCCCCAAGGACAGCACACTGAGGCTGAAGAGTCTGGGCAGAGATCTGGCACCAGACTAGTTGACAACAGTGATAAGGGGGATGAGGGAGGTAATGATTTAGTTGGGGCTGGTCCTGCTTTGAGCAGGGGGTTGGGCTAGACCTCCTGAGGTCTCTTCCAGGGGGTTCCTTTCCGCTGGCTGCGGGAGCCTTCCTCCTCGCGCATAAGACCACCAGAGCCCCGCCCCAGCCGGCAAGGCGAGGCCTTGTGCTCCGCCCTGAGTGGTTCCGAGGGCTGTCAATTGGGGACGACTCGCGCACGCACGGAGTCGCGCGACAGGCAGCCGTGATTGGGGGAGGGGAGCCAGGCGAGGAAACAAAAACAATCGCCCGGGTGCCGCCATCTTGGGTTCGTTCTGCACATCACACGGTGAATGGGTAGATATGAAATTACCACAGGCGAGCAGCAGCACGGTACGGAGGGCCGTTCGGAGCTGCCAGCCGGACGCTGGGGACGATAAAGCCGGCTTCTTCGTCCGTCGCCGCCTAGAGAAAAGCTCTGGGCTTGGCCTTTCATTGTCGTCGACCCCTAAACTCCGCTCCTGGGGGGGCAAAGTTGTTGTGTGTCGCGCCGCTCGGGAGACGAGAGGGTTGGAGCCTGCAGTAGTTTCCTCAGAGCAAGGAGTGAGCCGGGGACAGAGCTAGGGGAGGGGGAGAAGAGGGGATTCCCCTCCGCCCTCTTTCCAACCCTCTGCCCAGGGCTTGCCTGGAACGTGGGGTGGGAGGCACAAGGAGAAGGCAGTAAGAGTTCACCAGGCTTTCAACCCCCGCCCATTGGGGAGTTTTTCTTCCTAAGAAAGCAAAAGTTGGACTGAGTGGAAAATTCTCCAGGTTTCTCTCTTCTAACCACGTTGGGGGCAGGGAGGGAATATGTATCCGTGAGGAGTTGGGAGACGGTTGTGCATCAAACAGAAGAGCCTCAAGTCCAGCACACTGGAGGAAGAAAGCTGTCACCAGCCCAGCAAACACGAATATACTGGCCACATCCAATCATGTGTATATAATATTGGTACCTTCTTCATCTCCATAGAAGCGGAATTCTCCTAGAAGCACAGCAATCAAGGAAGAAGAGACTTGCCACGAGCCCATAGATCACCCTCCTCCCCAGCGGCTGGAGACTGCAGGGTTTTTTGTTGTTGTTTTTTCAGTCACTCTTCACTGTTTAAACACCAAATATAGTCTATTGGAGGGAATTCTTAAAGGAGTTTGAAATTCTGTGTTGAGGCAAGAATGTCTGAAATGTACAGCCTGTGTTGAACGGACAAGGAGAGGATCGCGAAAGTAGGAGGGAGGTGGGGGGAGAGAAGGGGAAACGTGCGGCTTTCATTGACTGGTGAAGGGAAGCCAAGAGATTTACCTTCGTGGAACTGTAAAGGCGTGCTTGTTATATAGCTGTTGTTTCTCTCCCCGTCCTTTTCCTCTGGTCACTCTACATCTCCCAGCATTATTAAAGTAAACGTCAATGTTGCCCACGTGTGGCTGGTAACTTCCTTTTTAGACAATTTTATAAAGAAACTGACAAGTTTACAATTCTATCAGTGGCTTACTTGTTTTTGACGTTTGAAACGGAGATGGAACTACTTGCTCAAACACTACATGTATAACGGGAGTAAGGTTGAAAATATATTGTTTACTAATTTCAGTACAACTTGCCTGGCCCAACACGACGAGGGATACTTTACAGAGCTTGAAGTGAAAAAAAGCTGAACTGTGCTCTGAGACTTGGTTCTTTTCCTAAAAGACGGTTTCCGCTGTTGACTTTTTATGGATTCTTAACATTTTTTTTTCTGAATTGCATTTTTCCACCATTTGTACAGAAGCCAAATGACACGTGTATTTTGAAATGCTTCTCCAAATATATACACCCCTGTATCGGGGATCTCACTAGAAGGAGCTGGAGGGATCGTCAGTATCTAAATAAATCTGATTTTTCTTTTATAAACACTCTAATCTCCAAAAATGTTGCTTTAGATTGCTTTATAACAGTTAAATTTAAAGGTGGATTTTTCTATTTGGAAGAACCAGGAAACTCGATAGTAGAAACACCATCTGTATGTTGTAACTGTATTTCGAAAATGGGAGCTGCTACCAAGTTGGCGTTCGCTGTCTTTCTGATCTCTTGTTCTTCAGGTAAGTAAACTTACCTTTAAACTGACCAAAATTATCTTTGTGGGGTTCGCTGAGATTTGCAAACTTCGATTAGCTTTTCCTTTTTGAGTATATTTGTCTTGGAATAGTTTCTCGTTGACAGTGATTAATTGTTTGAAGTGATAAGGTGGTTGTAGATGACGACTGTAGTGATAGCAGCTATTGTGTTCATCTTAAAATATCACAGTTCAGCACTTTTAATGTATGCAGTGTGTAAACTTAAAATTAGTTTTAAATTAGTCCACTGCAGAGTTGATTAATGGAGTAACTTTAAAGCTAATCATTTAGACTAATATTGTAATTTAATTGAGTGTTTTCATGTTCAGAATGGTCAGGAAAATATAACCAAGACACATCTCTAACTTCATTTAGATCTTATTTTGGGGTACTCAATGGTGAGCTTCCGCCTCCATTAGTGTGTTTAAAAATGGTTACTTATTCTGAAAGCACTAACTAGTGCTATATGGAGAGGGAGTTGTGCGTTTGTGTGTACATGACAGTACCAAGAGAACGAGGTACGCTTCAAATCCCTATCCAGATATTTTGCAAAACCTAACTTTTTCTTAGCTACCCAATACATGGTGCTGTTTTATAATTTTTAGATACAAAAGGCCAGTTTTAAATTACTATTTTTAGTCACATGAAATAATGTGGTCTAAGAATTGTTTAGGCTTGTAGAAGCATTTTTCATGGCAGTAACCAATGTTTGGAAATTGTTAATACAATTGCCTTTATTTGAAACTAGCCTTCTCTGAGAGCTTCTGTGATCCACTGATCCTGGGTCTTGTAACTGATTTTCATTTTTTTTTTTTTTTTTTTTAGTTTTACAACTTGTTCTATACTGACTTTTTCTTTCTGATTCCTTTTTGTTTATGTAGTGTTGTGTGCAAAAGTAAAATTACTTAGTATTCTTAATTGTGATTTGACAACTGGTTTTATCTGATCATATGTTCATTTTGTTTCCCATAGCTGGGTGGCTAGTTTTCTGTAACAACAAAGCTTTTTTTAAAAAAATCAGAACCCTGTAATATATAGAATTTTGCTGAATGATACATTTCCTTGTGGTTATTAAATGGATGCAGTCTAGTCTTGTGTCTGTAGTGTTATTGATCCGTTCTGTGTGGGCTGAATGTACTGTGAAATGGCGATCACTGCCAGAGATTAACCAAAAGAGTTACATCTGTTTAAACAGAAGAACATGTTAAAGACAGCATGACCCTTTTTAACATCAGAAAAATGATACCAGATTTTTAACAAATTCATGATGTCTTGCATTGAAGTAGTTAAAGCCTTCTTGAGAGCCTCTCTATGAAAGTATGACCTTCAATTTTAATAAGGCTATCTTTTTTTGTTTTGTTTTCAGTCAAATTGCTCTTGAGTTCAGGAACATTTTCTATAGGGGACTCTTTAGTCTTGTTGCATTTTAAAGCGCCTCTTACTTTCATCAGGTCTCTACCTCTTTTTTGCCTCTTCACCGTGCCTGATTAGAGGACAGGATAGCACAGTGCAGTCCTTTCCTAGGAACCTACTTATCCTACTTGCTAATCAATTAGAAACATTCTTGACCCACACAGGGCAAACCTCCCTAGAGTACTTCCAGCCTCTATTGTTCTTGGCAACAGTAGACCAGAAACTGAATGTTAATTTTGTCTATGACAGTGGAAATAACTTGTACTAGGCCAGCAGGAAGCTGCTTAAAATATTATAGAATGCATTTCATAGCTATTGTAAAATATTGTCTTTCAGTTATTCTGAAGTGTCATAGCAAATATTTCTGTGTAATGGAGTATTTCAGAGTTTATAAAGTATTCCAGATCTAGCTATATAAATGGTTAATAATACATCCAGTTAGAAATGTGACTATTTTTACAGTTCAGAGTTTGAGGCTACTTAGGCTTCTTAATACGAAATAACACGAACACAGAGGCAAATGTAGTGTTTCTGCTGATCATGTTGATTTTATGTAGCATGAAATCTAGCATGGCAAAATTATAAATATTTTTTTCAAACTCTGAAGTTAGAATAAAATTATTTTCCCCAGTAATCTGGATTTCTGCCTTAGCCTTTATTAAGTATGTTGGCCAGTGTGAAGAAACTTTTACAACTTAATTCTAAGGTTTCTATTGATATTTCTTCCTTGTGGTTGCAAGTCTTCAGCTCCTCTTAATGGGTGTTCACTGAACATTTTGGGTCTACAAGTAACTGCTAAAGTTACGTGCACAGCGGTTCATCATAATCATCTGTCCTTTTTCAAATAAAAAGGGCACATTTCTTCTTGCAAGCGTTGGGGGTGGGGCCTGTAATTTTGGGGCACTTTGCCTTACTAAATACTGATTTCAGATTTATTTGGGTTCCATCACCTCTTCTAAATCAAAATCCAGCCCTTTTTACGGAAGAAACCGAAATATCTTTCACTCTAACATGAGTATGGAAAAGGATTAATGCCTCTTCCTCATGCCACCTTCCCCTTTAGTACTCATTCCTAAATCACAGTGACTGCTGCAGTTTCCACGGTATGCATCCGATGAAGTGAGCTGTAGCTCACGAAAGCTCATGCTCAAATAAATTGGTCAGTCTCTAAGGTGCCACAAGTACTCCTTTTCTTTTTACCCCAAGAGATAATCACATGTGGGAATGTATGCATCAGTACAAACCAGAGAGTAAGACGGAAGCTAAATAGAATACCTAATCAAAGTTGTCAGTGGTCCTTTAACATGCTATATGTATACTTCAATTCAGAAAGTGTTTTCCTTTATTTAAAAAAAAAAAGGCAAAGTAAAACAGGGCCCTATGGCTCATGGATACACTTGCTATGCATCTCCGTATTAATGGTACAAGAAATAATCTGCACTCTTGTAACAAGAAACTTCTCATTGTTTAACTTAGAGGTGATTTACAGTTTCTTCAGAAAAGAGGGAAGTATGCTTCCCCCCCACCCCTCCTTTTTGCTGGAGTTTATACCTTAACATCAGGAAGGCCAGGGCTGGTCTTCCTTGGTTTTCTTGTATGTCTTGAAGCATGTGTTCTGTGGTGCCTTCTCCCTCATCTTTTTAACTGAAGGGGAGTGGTTAAAACTTTCGGCAGCATTTCTTGACAATATGCAGTCATTGGCAGTGTTAACAAAAAGGTAACTTTTTTTTTTAAACACTTAAACTAAAAAAGAAACCTTTCTCACCTGTGGCTTAGCTTTCACTGTCTTGATACTTGTGAGGTTGTCATTTCAATAATTCTCCAGCTTTGAGTCCCCTTCAGTTGCTTATGCCTTTTTTTAAAAAAAACTGCCTTAAGCATGCCAGAGAAGCACGCAAACAAAAGGGTGCTAGCCTAGCTTTTCACTTATTTGTAGGTCACCCTCAATTTACTCAATTTTTGGAGAGGCTTTTGTGTTTCAAAGAAAGTGGTAGGTCCAAAATTCTTCTGTAGTAAAAAATACCTTTTATGCCCTCTTACAGAGACTACTTTTTCCTCCCCTTAGTAAAAGTTCAAATACATTTTTCAGATATCAGAGAAATAATTACTGAGAGCCTAATATTCTTAAAGGTTTGGAGGCACAATGTTAGCTAGTCTCACAGAGCAGAAGAAAATAGGTGATTTCTTTATTTAACTAGTGAGTAGAATTTTTCAGACTTTTTTCCCCGCAAGTAACCATGGCACTACTTAAGAATCCTGCCAACGGTTCAGGAGCATCATTTATGTACTTGACTCCAACAGTGTACTCCCACCAGTAATCAATCTGTGCTTAGTGGTTGAACCCCCTAAGCACTTTATCTGTAAAATAAAGTGATTAAACACTTTAAAGATGTACTGTACACACTTTTAAAAGTAGTACCAAGTTCCTATTTGTACATAAAAGAACAGTAGCAGCACAATTTCACCATTAGTGGCAGATGCTCAGAACACAATCTTTGCAGCACTGTTGACAGTAGCCTTTTATGATAGTTTTCAAACATGGCTACACCAGACAGGTGTGACTATAAATTAGGTTACAACCCTATTGTGGCCTTACATTAACGTTATCACTATGCTCAGAAACAGTACAATAGAGTTTCTGAGGGAGGTCTCTCTAATTTTGCTAATTTTAAAAAAATACTGTTAATATGGGACATGGAAGCCATATTACAATTGTTTTAACAGTTGTGTTTGAAAACTTCAGTATTGTTCTAAGAGAACTGTGCTTGACAACTGTTTAATGAACACGGTTTTAGCTAGTAGAATTCTGTTGCTGTATATCTGCTATAGATACGTCTTTTAGTAAGAGCTGCTTAAGAATTACTGTTACATATGCCCAGTGCTGTGGAAGCTTCTCTGTTTGGGGCTAAGGCATTGTCATACTATGTTGCAGTTGCAAAAGGATGACTATTGCAATCCTGGTATATGGGTCTTAATAGCTTTCAGCTGTTTTTAATAGCTTGCTTCAATATCTAAGTGGCATTCCTGCTCTTTATGCCAAAAAATTCTTCAGGACTTCATCACAACTTGCATACAAATAACAGAAAAACAACTTGTTTAACCTTTCCTAGCATATCTGACTTTTCTAACTTTTGAGGTTGGCAGCAGTTAGTATGGGAGTCTTCGATTGCTTTTCCTACATCTCACTTGAAAAGGCCCTCAGTTGCATGTTTATATGCCAGAAATTTAAAAATCTGACTTGGATCTCATTTTTTTGCAACTTATTTCACTCTGAACTAGGTGTTCTTTCTGAAGTAACATCACACTTCTCTTTCTGAGTCCAGGAAGCCACACAGTAGCATAAAAATGTTTTACTTTACATGGAAGACATGGGAGGCAAATTTATTGGGTAGAAATGGTCAAGTCTAGCCATTTGGAGAACTATATGACTTGGGATTAAAGTTTAATGTTTTCAAGGTAGCAATGTTCAGACCTGAAAGAAGGGTTGAGCTAACATGGGGTGGAAAAAGGCAATAATAAACTGGTATGATAAAGGATTCTGCAGGACACACTTCTCCACCCTTTAAATCTGTTTTCTGTTAGTGCTTCTGAATGGTAAGTTGATTAGTCAGTTGTTAGACCATGAGGAAGCAGCCAAAACAAAAGGCAGAAGTTTCTGGTCTAGCATCCAGAAAGTATTCTTGAGAATTGACAGATTCCAAGTGCATCGTTTTGTGTTTGTGTGATACTTCAATAAACCTGTTAGATTGTCACAGAAGGATTCCTTACAAGGCACTTTTTCCTGTTCTTTCCCTCTGGAAACACTGTGTTGATTCAAAGTGGTACTGTAGGACTTAATTCTCATTTACTTTCTTCATGCAGGGTATGGAATAAATTTCTTTTTTTAATCTCAGGAAGTGCTGTCCAACCGCTTGGCAAGATAGATGCCATCCCACAGAAAATGTAGGCTTATCACCATATTGCTCAAATCCCAAACCCTTATAGCTAGAAATGGAGGCCATATGTTAATTAAGCCAAATACTTTTTAATTCCTGAAAATGTTCCATGGCACATACCTGCACTAGTTCTTGCAAAGATACAAGACTGAAATAGTTTAACAATACGGTAGAATACTACTTGGCTACAAGGAGAAAAACTGATGGAATTTTTACAGAACAGGGTTCCATGAATTGCTTGTTTAGAGCAGGTTTCAGAGTAGCAGCCGTGTTAGTCTGTATCTGCAAAAAGAACAGGAGTACTTGTGGCACCTTAGAGACTAACACATTCTATGCATCTGATAAAGTGGGCTGTAGCCCACGAAAGCTTATGCTAAAATAAATGTAACATATAGTTACATACATACAGAGAACATGAAAAGGTGGAAGTTGCCATACCAACTCTAAGAGGCTAATTAAGATGAGCAATTATCAGCAGGAGAAAAAAGAACACTGAAAAAGCACAGAAACAGATCTGTGCTAACACATGCCTGGAACCCCGACCAGGGGTATTCTATTTGCCACTCGAGATCCATAAACCTGGAAATCCTGGATGCCCCATCATCTCAGGCATTGGCACTCTGACAGCAGGATTGTCTGGCTATGTGGACTCCCTCCTCAGGCTCTAGGCTACCAGCACTCCCAGCTATCTTCGAGACAACACTGACTTCACCGATGGATTGTAGTTTCCTCAGGATCTTCCAGAAAACACCATCCTGGCCATTATGGATGTAGAAGTCCTCTACACCAACATTCCACACAAAAATGAACTACAAGCTATCAGGAAGAGTATCCCCAATAATGTCACAGCAACCCTGGTGGCTGACCTTTTGACTTTTTCCTCAACCACAACTATTTCACATTTGGGGACAATGTATATCTTCAAGTCAGCGGCACTGCTATGGGTACCCGCATGGCCCCACAGTATGCCAACATTTTCTACGGCTGACTTAGAACAAAGCTTCCTTAGCTCTCTCTTCCCCTAATGCCCCTACTCTACTTGCGCTACATGGATGACATCTTCATCATCTGGACCCAGGGAAAAGAAGCCCTTGAGGAATTCCACCATGATTTCAACAATTTCCATCCCACCATCAACCTCAGCCTGGACCAATCCACACAAGTGGTCCATTTCCTGGACACTACTGTGCTAATAGGCGATGATCACATGAACACCACTCTATACCGGAAACCTACTGACCGCTATACTATACTTACCTACAGGCCTCCAGCTTTCATCCAGGACACAGTCCATTGTCTATAGCCAAGCTCTAAGATACAACCACATTTGCTCCAATCCCTCAGACAGAGACAAATACCTACAAGATCTCTGTCAAGCATTCTTACAACTACAATACCCACCTGCTGAAGTGAAAAAACAGATTGACAGAGACAGAGTACCCAGAAGTCACCTATTACAGGACAGGCCCAACCAAGAAAGTAACAGAACGCCAATAGCCGTCACCTTCAGCCCCCAACTAAAACCCTCTCCAGCGCATCATCCAATGATCTACAACCTATCCTGAAAGACGATCCCTCACTCTCTCAGATCTTGGGAGACAGACCAGTCCTCGCTTACAGACAGCCTCCCTTCTCCCCCCCAACAACCTGAAGCAAATGCTCACTAGCAACCACACAACAAAAACACTAACCACTAACTCTGTCCACATATCTATTCAGGTGACACGATCATAGGACCTAATCACATAAGGTACATTATCAGGGGCTCGTTCACCTGTATATCTAACAATGTGATATGTGCCAGCAATGCCCCTCAGCCATGTACATTGGCCAAACCGGACAGTCTCTACGCAAAGGAATAAATGGACACAAATATGACATCAGGAATCATAACATTCAAAAACTGGTAGGAGAACATTTCAACCTCTTTGGTCACTCAGTAACAGACTTAAAGGTGGTAATTTTGCAACAGAAAAACTTGAAAAACAGACTCTAATGAGAAACCGCTGAACTGGAATTTATTTGCAAACTAGATACCATTAACTTGGGCTTGAATAGAGACTGGGAGTGGCTGGGTCATTTCACAAATTGAATCTATTTCCCCACGTTAAGTATCCTCACACCTTCTTGTCAATTGTCTGAAATGGGCCATCTTGATTATCACTACACGTTTTTCTCCTGCTGATAATAGCTCCTCTTAATTAGCCTCTTAGAGTTGGTATGGCAACTTTGACCTTTTCATGTTCTTTGTATGTGTCTATATATCTTTGTACTATATGTTCCATTCTGTGCATCTGATGAAGTGGGCTGTAGCCCACGAAAGCTTATGTTCAAATAAATTTTAGTCTCTAAATTTATAGAAGTCAATTTTTTAGAAAACGATTTTTATACAATCGATCGGGTGTGTCCCCACTTAAGACCATTAAGTTGGCAGAGTGTGTCCAGAGTACTGAGGCTAGCATAGACTTCCAGAGCATTGCACTGTGGGTAGCTATCCCACAGTTCCCGCAGTCTCCACTGCCCATTGGAATTCTGGGTTGAGATCCCAATGCCTGATGGGGCAAAAAACATTCTCGCGGGTGGTTCTGGGTACATGTCGTCAGGCCCCCCATCCATCCATCTGTGACAGCAACGGCCAACAATCGTTTCGCGCCTTTTTCTGTGCAGGCGCCATATTGCTGTCAGCATCGTCCTCCACCTGCCGCTTCTGCTGCCACTCTGCTCTCCTGCTCACGCCATACCACGACAAGCATGGAGCCCACTCAGATCACTGCCGCAGTTGTGACTGCTCTAAACACCACGTGTATTATCCAGCATTATATGCAGATCCAGAACCCGCAGAGCAGGCGAGGAGGTGACGACAGCGCGGTGAGGAGAGTGATGAGGACATGGACACAGATTTCTCTCAAAGTACAGGCCTCGGCAATTTGGCCATCCTGGTGGCAATGGGGCAGGCTCATGCCGTGGAACACTGATTCTGGGCCCAGCAAACAAGCACAGACTGGTGCGACCGCATAGTGTTGCAGGTCTGGGATGATTCCCAGTGGCTGCGAAAATTTTGCATGCGTAAGGACACTTTCATGGAACTTTGACTTGCTTTTCCCTGTCCTGAAGCACAAGAACATCAAGATGAGAGCAGCCCTCACAGTTGAGAAGCGAGTGGCGATAGCCCTGTGGAAGCTTGCAATGCCAGACAGCTACCAGTCAGTCGGGAGTCAATTTGGAGTGGGCAGATCTACTGTGGGGTCTGTTATGATCCAAGTAGCCAATGCGATCACTGATCTGCTGTTATCAAGGGTAGTGACTCTGGGAAATGTGCAGGTCATAGTGGATGGCTTTGCTGCAGTGGGGTTCCCTAACTGGTGGGGTGATAGGGATATGCATTCTGTCTATCTTGGGACCAGACCACCTTGGCAGCCAGTACGTAAACCACAAGGGGTACTTTTCAGTGGTGCTGCAACACTGGTGGATCACAAGGGACATTCCACCAACATCAATGTGGGATGGCTGGGAAAGGTGCATGATGCTCGCATCTTCAGGAACTCTGATCTGTGGGAACAGCTGCCGCAAGGGACTTACTTCCCAGACCAGAAAATAACCATTGGTGGTGTTGAAATGCCTATAGTTATCCTTGGGGACCCAGCCTACCCCTTAATGCCATGGCTCATGAAGCCATACACAGGCACCCTGGACAGTAGTAAGGAGCTGTTGAACTATAGGCTGAACAAGTGCAGAATGGTGGTAGAATGTGCATTTGGATGCTTAAAAGCGCACTGGCACAGTTTACTGACTTGGTTAGACCTCAGCAAAACTAACATTCCCATCATTATTACTGCTTGCTGGGTGCACCATAATATCTGTGAGAGTAAGGGGGAGATGTTTATGGTGGGGTGGGAGGTTGAGGCAAATAGCCTGGCCACTGATTACGTGTAGCCAGACACCAGGGCGGTTAGAAGAGCATGGCAGGGTGTGCTGCGCATCAGAGAAGGTTTGTAAACCAGTTTCATGACTGGCCAGGCTACAGTGTGACAGTTCTGTTTGTTTCTCCTTGATGAAAACCTGCCCCCTTGGTTCTCTCTACTTCCCTGTAAGCCAACTGCCCTCCCCTGCCCCCTTTGATCACCTCTTGCTGAGGCAATGAAGTCATTGTTGTTTCAAAATCATGCATTCTTTATTAATTCATCACACAAATGGGGGAATAACTGCCAAGGTAGTCCTGGAGGGGTGGGGGAGGAGGGAAGTACTGGGTGGGGTGGTGGTGGAGGAGGGGAGGACAGAAGGACAAGGCCACACTGCACTTCAAAACTTCTTGAATGCCAGCCTTCTGTTGCTTGGGCAGCTCTCTGGGGTGGAGTGGTTGGGTGCCTGGAGCCCCCACCACATTCTTGGGCATCTGGGTGAGAAGGCTATGGAACTTGGGGAGGAGGGCGATTGGTTACACAGGGGCTGCAGCAACGGTCTGCGCTCCTGCTGTCTTTCCTGCACCTTAATCATACGCTGGAGCATATCAGTTTGATCCTCCAGTAGCCTCACCATTGCATCCTGCCTTCTCTCCTCTCGCTTGTTCCTCCTCTCCTCGCGTTCATTTTGTGCTGGACTCTGACATTGTCTCCCTCCATGCATTGTGTTGCGTTCTTTCAGCGTGGGAGGACTGCATGAGTTCAGAGAACATTTCATTGCGAGTGCGGTGTTTTTTTCAGCTTCTGATCTTTGATAACCTCTGGGATGTAGGTGATACATGGAGCGATGAAACATTTGCAGCTGCAGGAGGGGAAAAGAGGGAGATTTTAGAGAACAATGGATAGATTCTTCCACAGTGAATCAAGCTGTTAACATTACATAGCACGTGTGCTTTCTTTACAAGGTCGCATTTTGCCTCTCATCCAGGGCCTGCCGGCACAGTGTGAGAGACCACACAGGGCCGGTGGGCAACAGAATTCAGCTTGCAGGCAGACATGGTAAGCCACAGTCTTTTGGCTTCTTTAACTGTCCTAACATGTGGGAATTGTTTCAAACAGCAGCGCCCTCATTTCACATTCCAAGCACCCATTGGGTTAGCCCTTTAAAATGGGGTAGCCATTTAAAAGGAGGGGCTGCGGTTTTCGGGTTAACGTGCAGCACAAACCCAACTACCCCCCCACCACACACAGACCCAATTCTCTGGGATGATCACTTCACCCCTCCCCCCACTGCGTGGCTAACAGGGATGATTTCTGTTCAGCCACAGGCAAACAGCTCAGCAGGAACAGCCATCTCTGAATATCCCCTTCATAAAATTTCCGTATTTCAACCACGAATGATATCGCTCTCCTGAGGATAACACAGTGAGAGAAAGAACAGATGTTACTTGAATGCCAGCAAACACCGGGATCATACGCTGCCATGCTTTGTTATGCAATGATTCCAGACTACGTGCTACTGGCCTGCCGTGGTAAAGTGTCCTACCATGGAGGATGGAATAAGGCTGCCCTCCCCAGAAACCTTGTGCAAAGGCTTTGGGAGTACCTCCAGGAGAGCTTCATTGAGATGTTCCTGGAGTATTTCCGCTCCATCCCATACACTTTTCCAGTAGCTGTACTGGCCGCGAATGCATCCCAAGTCTTCAGGGCAAATTAGTCATTAAACACGCTTGCTTTTAAACCGTGTATTGTATTTACAAAGGTGTACTCACCAGAGGTCCCTTCTCCGCCTTCTAGGTCCGGGAGCCTGCCTGCGGTGGGTTGGGAGGGTACTAGATCCAAGGTGAAAAACCGTTCCTGGCTGTTGGGGAAAACAGTTTCTCCACTTGCTTGCTGTGCTTCAACCTCCTCCTCGTCCTCAAAATCCACATCCCTGTTGCTTGAGAGTCCATTGATGGAGTCCGCGCATGGGGCTGGGGTAGTTGTAGGGGGTACCCCCTAGAATGGCGTGCAGCTCATAATAGAAGCAGCACGTCTGGGGCTCTGACCTGGAGCAGCCATTTGCTTCTCTGGTTCTTTGATAGGCTTGCCTGAGCTCCTTAAATTTCACGCAGCATTGCTGCGGGTCCCTGTTATAGCCTCTGTCGTCATGCCCTTGGAGGTTTTTTTTTTTTTTTTTTTTTTTTCTCAAATATTTTGGCATTTCGTCTTTTGGAACGGAGTTCTGATAGCACAGATTCGTCTCTCCATAGACGATCAGATCCAGTGCCTCCTGTTCGGTCCATGCTGGAGCTCTTTTGTGATTCCGGGACTGCATGGTCACCTGTGCTGATGAGCTCACCATGCTGGCTAGACAAGAAATGAAATTCAAAAGTTCCTGGGGCTTTTCCTGTGTACCTGGCCAGTGCATCTGAGTTGAGAGTGCTGTCCAAAGTGGTCAGAATGGAGCACTCTGGGATAGCTCCCGGAGGCCAATACTGTCGAATTGCGTCCACGCTACCCCAAATTGGACCCAGCAGGGTAGATTTCAGTGCTAATCAACTTGTCGGGGAGGAGTACAGAAATCAGTATTAAGAGCCCTTGAAGTCGGGGAAAAAATTGTTTCATAGTGTGTATGGGTGCAGGGCTAAATCTGACCTAAACTCATAGTGTAGATCAGGGCTAAGGTGCCACGAGTACTCCTTTTATTTAGAGCAGGAGCTGGAAACACATTTTTAAGTGTGGCTAGAAAAAAATGGACAAAGTTTGTATGCTACTGGAAATCTAAATCTTAAGTTAAATATGAAACAACTGGAGATGATGGGGGGGGGGGGAAGGCAACATCCGAGTGAGAAGCTCATTTCTCCCACTCTACCCTCCCTCAGCTGCTGAGATGGTGGTTATTGCGGTTTGTTGATCCTGCCTTTTGAAGAGAAAAGGCTTTATCTTTTATAGCCACTTCTAGTTAGTAGGTGTGAGACAAATTTTGAAGATGTATCGTTTTCTAGTAGCCAGGAGGAAGGAGGTTTCTGTTTTGTTTTTTTTTCTTTCCGCTCAATCTTCTTTTGCCTCCCTACCCCAAAGTCTTGTGGAAGCTCTACCCCACTTCACAGGTAGGGGGCTCTGGAAAGATGGGGCAGGATGGTTCTCATCCTTTCTAAGCCCCCTGCATCCTTTCTTTCTTCCATCTATCCGTGACACCAGGGCTTCCTTCTTTTAAATTGTTCCATGCAGCAGCGTGGATATGGCATATTTACAATTTTATTGTCAGTAGATTTCTGAATAGCAGCAGTTTAACCTGAAGTCCTATTGACTTAATTCCACTCTCCTGATTTGTATAATGAGCAGCAGCAGATACTTAAACTTTATGCAGATTCAGGAAGCGAATGCTGCATGGTTTTGTAAGGTTACTTTAGCGTTCTTAAAAGCTAGAAAAGGAGTACTTGTGGCACCTTAGAGACTAACAAATTTATGTGAGCATAAGCTTTCGTGAGCTACAGCTCACTTCATCTACTGATCATATAATGTGAAACCAAGCTAAAAAATGATCTATTTCTTTATTTTCCAATCACTTTTTTTTTTTACAAATTTTTGATTAAGAAACCACTTATTGATTTGACTCAGCCCATTCCATTGGAAATAGTCACTCCAGACTGAGGCACCTGAATCTCAAAAAATACATATTTTCATAGGGCAGGTTTTTTTTCATTTGGTTATCTCTAACTTTGAGTCTTAAAGGCTGCCCAAGCTGTTGTAGTCGTTTGTCTTTGTATTTTAAAACATTGCAGACAAGCGTTTTTGTTAAAGCATCCCTGCAAATGTGAACTCTAGTCCCCTTTTTGAAGAGTGACAGTTTAGATATTGTATATGCCCCCATGTTCCCTAGCCAGACCTTCTATTGCTGTGGGAAAGAAACACACAAATAGGGGAATGGTTTGACTGACTAACATCACGGTCATCAAATGCATAACATAATCAGACTTAAAAATGGATGCAGAAATATCTTAGTTGTAGTAATCTTGGGTGTTAATTGGTAACACTAAATACTTTACACTGATATTATTTAAGCTGATATCCATTTTAAATAGCTGAAGGGTTTTATTTGTTTTTTATTTATTTTATGTGGTTTCGTATCTCACAGTTGAAAAGCATAAGCCTATTCACTGTTTCACCCAATTACAGAACTTTAAAGAGAACTGACAAATCTGAAATGGAGCAGAAATTATCTGCCATGTAATTTAGCCAGTAATATCATTTTTGCTTTTTCCTGTGGAGATATTTTAAACTGAGATTAGTGTGGGACCGGTGCTGCTTATTTTTTTTTCCTTTATGCTGCTTTTCTTGGTGAAGGTTGTGGTGGCAGCATGGAGAGTAGGGAGGCCCAGTTCTCCTTTTCCTCAGCAACAGGTTCCAGCTTCTCCTGGGGGATTCCCCAGTGTTCCCAGGCCAGCTGGGAAATCTAATTCCTCTAGTGTGTCCTGGGCTAGCCTTGGGGCTTCCACCCAATGGGATGTGCCCGGTGGAGTTCCAACGGAAGCCTTCCAGGGTGCATCCTTATCAGGTGCCTGAACCACATCTACCGGCTCCTCTTGATCTGGGGGAGTAGTGGCTCTACTCTGAGGCCCTCCTGAATAGCTGAGCTAGTCACCACATCTTGGAGGGTAAGCCCAATCACCCTGCAGAGAAACCTCATTTCTGTCACTTGTACCTGTGATCTCATCCTTTCAGTCATTACCCAAAGCTCATGATCATAGGTAAGGATGGGGACATAAAGCGACCAGTAAACGTAGAGCTTCGTATGAAAACTCAGCTCCCACTTCATCACTATGGATCAGTACAGTGCCTGCATCACTGTCACCACCACACCAATCTGCTGGTTAATCTCTCGCTCCTGTTTACCATCACTTGTGAACAAGACCCCTAGATACTTGAACTCATCCAGTAAGGGCAGCTACTCCCCCTTACCTAGAATGCAGTCCACTTTCTTCCAGGAGAGGACCATGACCTCTGATTTGGAGGTGCTGATTCTCATCCCAACCGCTTCACACTCAGTCGTGAAACATTTGAGTGCACGTCAGAGATTGCACTCTGAAGAATCAAGAAGGACCACATCTGCAAAGCAAGATGCCACCTCCGAGTCCCCATACTGGATGCACTCTACAGCTCATCTGCACTTTGATATCCTGTCCATGAAAATCATAAACAGGAGTGGGGACAACACACCCCTTGGTGGAGTCCAACACCCACCTTGACTGACCTCTACTTAATGTCAAGAATACAAACACAAGAGTGTCTGAGAGTAGAGAGACCGGATAGCACACACGGGCGGCACTGACACATCGTACTCCTGCAGCACTTCCCACAAGACATCTTGGAGAACACTGTCGTGTGCCTTTTCTAGGTCTACAAAACAAAGGTAGACTGGATTAGCAAATTCCCATGACACCCCAAGTATCTGCAAGACAGCAAAGAGATGATTGGTTGTTCCACGGCCAGGATGGAATCCGCATTGCTCTTCCTGAATCAGAGGTTCAATTAACAGGCGTAACCTCCCCTCCAACACCCTGGCTTAGGCTTTGCCGGTGAGGCGGAGGAGTGTGATTCCCCTATAGTCGGAACATACCCTGTGATCTCCTTTCTTAAAGATTGGGACCACCACATCAGTTTGCCAGTTCAGAGGAACTGCACCTGCCTTCCATGCAACATTGAAGAAGCACATTAACTATGACACCCCAACATTGTCCAGTGCTTTCAACATCTCCAGGTGAATCTCCTCCACCCCTGCTGTCTCTACCACTACGAAGGCACTGTACCACTGTATCGACTTCAGTATCCGAAAGAGATCCAATCTCACTGGAGGTTTCCGGTGCTGCCTTCTGAAAGGGGGGTGTGCCCATTAGGTTGAGGCAGAGGTGGGCAAACTTTTTGGCCCGAGGGCCACATCTTGGAATAGAAATTGTATGGCAGGCCATGAATACTCATAAAATTGGGGTTGGGGTGTGGGAGAGGGTGAGGGCTCTAGGGTGGTGCCAGAAATGAGGAATTTAGGATGCAGGGGCGGGGAGGGCTGCTCCAGGCTGAGATCAAGGGCTTTTGAGGGCAGGAGGGGGATCAGGGCAAGGGGTGGGGCATAGGGAGAAGTTAAGGGGTGCAGGCTTCCAGCAGTGCTTACCTCAAGCAGCTCCCGGAAGCAGCGGCATGTCCCTTCTCTGACTTCTACACAGAGGCACGGCCAGGCAGCTCTGCATGCTGCCCCGTCCACAGGCACTGCCCCGTCCACAGGCACCGCCCCTGCAGCTCCCATTGGAGCGGGGCCATTGGAGTGCATAGGCGCTATAGAGGGGCCATGCCTCAACTTCTGAGAGCTGCGTGGTGCAGCCCCCAATCCTGCTCCCCAGCTGGAGTGCCGGAGTGGGGCAAGCCCCAGATCCCACGCCCCAGTGGAAGCTCGCAGGCCAGCTTAAAATGGCTCATGGGCCGGATTTGGCCCACAGGCCGTAGTTTGCCCACTGCTGGGTTGAGGAGTTCCTCAAAGTGCTCCTTCCACGTCTCTGCCTCCTCAGTCGAGGTCAGCGTTTCACCAGTCCTTGCTGAGTGCAACCTGGGCAACATCCCACTGACCCCTTCTAAGGCAACAAATGGTTTGCCGGAACACCTTTTGAGGCCGTCAATTATAATTTTCATTAAAGATTTTATTCTTGATTTTTGAATTTGGCAGGGAGACCAGTTCTAATTAGCAGATTAACTAAAAATCATATTTGTACTATATTAAATTTGATCCAAGAGCCTGCTTGCATGGCTTATACCACTGATTGCTTTTTAAAAGTCTGCTTATGTATTTACTTAATGGAAACATTGGTCTCATGCACTGATTAATGTAAATTTTGATTAATTCATAGGTTGTGGCATACACTAAGAAAAGTGAGTTACTACTCATAATCCATCCTTAACTTGTGGTGTTCTGTATTAGCATTAGTAAAATATCAGATTAATGCATTATGAGTAAGACCTGATCTGTATTGTGGGATGATCTTCAAATAATTGCAGTTGAGTTATGAAGAAGACATGGAAAAGTACGGTAATAATGGACCTTCATTAATTGTCGTAACTTGGAAAAGCCACAGCAGACGTATTTAAGAAAAATTTGCTGGAATAATATAAACACTCAACTATTATGTTATGCCTGTAAATTTTTTTTGATAACCAGACAATTTGGTGCAATTAAAGGACTGTAACCAGAGTGGGACAGCCATCTATGGTTCAAAGTCAGGGGGAGGAGCAGAAAAATGGGGATGGGGGGAATGGTAGGGGTTAGAGCATGGTATTGCCACCCTTATTTCTGCGCTGCTGCTGGTGGTGGCAGCGCTGCCTTCAGAGCTGGCTGCCCAACTCTGAAGGCAGTCCTGCTGCCAGCAGCAGCGAGTAAGGGTGGCAATATCATGCCTGCTGCAGGGCTCTAACCCCTACCATTCCCCCCCATACCCATTTTTCTGCTCCTCCCCCTGACTTCTCCCTCTCCCTCTCTCCTGCCCCCAGGCATTGCACCCTGGTTACGTCCGTGCCCCAAACTCTCCACGATCATTTAATGCACTACTAGGGGAGAGTGTATAGTGGAAACCTCAAAACGCATGCAAAATTCTGGACTATGCCAAGTAAGCTAATTTAAAACAAAAATTGCGGTAGAAGCCTACTAGTGCAGAATCCACAACTTCTGCAATATTGCGAATGAAGGAGGACCTTAATTGTGAACCATGTGTGCGTGAAAAACATCATTTGAGACCATGGATTAACTTGCTTGCAGTTCCATTAAAAAGCCAAGTACTATTTTGATTTTCTTAATTTCTTGCCAAACAAATGTTACCAATACGTCTCAAACTTACAAACTGTACCACTTGGAACATTAGGACACTTGTTGTTCTACCACATTAATTTTTTTTACAAAATCTTTAATGACACCCATAATATTTTTAGACTGGGATTTACAAATGAGCAGGAAGGAGTTTATGTTCGGAGTACCCATTTTTACTTCTACTGAGATTTGGGTGTTTAGATCACTCAGGCCCCTTTTGAAAGTTTCAGCCATGATCTAATACATAGGGCTTGTCTCCATATACTGTGGATTGATGCTGTGGTGATCGATCGACTGGGAATCGATTTTAGCGGGTCTAGTGAATACCTGCTAAATCGACTGCTCATCACTCTCCTGGCTATACCAGTACTCCACCGGAACGAGAAGCATAATAAGTCAACGGGACTTTCCTGTTGATCCAGTGCAGTGTAGACAGAGCAATAAGCCTTCCTAAGGGACGTCAACTCCAGCTATGTTGTTCATATAGCTGGAGGTGTGTAACTTGTGTCGACTTAACTTAGACCTACCCATGGTCTTCTAGTGGTATAAGAAAACTCCTGTCATTAGTGGTAAATAAAACAGCACTTCTCTATCTTTGATGCTGTTCACTATATAACAAGGGTCTTGCTGTACTCGGAGAAACTGGGCCTAAATTCTGCAGCTAGGCCCTTTTTTTTTGTGGCATAGTGATACTTGATTGTGTGGTGCACAGATTTTTCTGCACAAGATTCAAATTTTAAACTTTGTATTGACTTAACTAAAGTGTAAACAATGCAGATAGTACATTACTCAAAACGCATTGTGGAACACCGTTCAGTGTTATGTTGACAAATGTTAAATTTTTCAGTGTCAGAATTGTATGTTGTTAAAACAATTGCATTACAGATTTTACTGGGCGAAACCTACAGTGTTAGTAGCTGGTAATGGGTTTGTTTGGACTTGGAGTACCCAGATGGTATGGGCAAATAGCTTAAAACTTAAGAGAGATGAGGCTTCTGACACTGGAGAGAGGGGATGCATCTCCTCTCCTTTCCTCTTTTTTTTTTTTGTACGTGGGCAGAAGTTGATCTTCTGCCCCAACAACACTTGCAGGACACCAGCTGCATGCCCCTGGAATCTAAGATCACTGAACCAATGCACTTACTGGAGGCACTTCAAGATGAAGTCTGTAAAATGGTGATCCTGCCTTGCATTCCGGAGGATTTATTGATCCTGAGTTGTCTCAAGGAAACCAGCCTGCACGTTTCCTGGGGTGGCCTGCTACATCAGTACGACCTTTGATTCACTCATCCAATACTGTGCTTTTTCTATTTGGATGCTCAAAAGTGTGACGACTGTTTACAAAAGTGACAGATGTGGGTGGTGGTAGAATGCCAAAGATGGGGGTAAAAAAAGTGAATGAGCTTCCATTCTTGGTCTGAAACAGTCCAAGGTTACTGACTTCAGGGAATATGATGTAATTTTTATTTAATTTCTTCCCCAGATTTGAAAGAGTGAGGCTTACTTGAGCAACTGTTGTTGGGGATGGGAGTTTTGAGTGGGGGAAGTCCAATCTATTGGGTAGTTTTAAGGGTCAAGAAAGGTAGAAAGAAAAGGAGTACTTGTGGCACCTTAGAGACTAACCAATTTATTTGAGCATGAGCTTTCGTGAGCTACAGCTCACTTCATCAGATGCATACCGTGGAAACTGTAGCAGACTTTATATATACACAGAGAATATGAAACAATACCTCCTCCCACCCCACTGTCCTGCTGGTAATAGCTTATCTAAAGTGATCATCAGGTGGGCCATTTCCAGCACAAATCCAGCTTTCACCCTGACCACACCACACGATCCATCGTCTACAGCCAAGCTCTGCGATACAACCGCATTTGCTCCAACCCCTCAGACAGAGACAAACACCTACAAGATCTCTGTCAAGCTTTCTTACAACTACAATACCCACCTGCAGAAGTAAAGAAACAGATTGATAGAGCCAGAAGAGTTCCCAGAAGTTACCTACTACAGGACAGGCCTAACAAAGAAAATAACAGAACGCCACTAGCCGTCACCTTCAGCCCCCAACTAAAACCCCTCCAACGCATTATTAAGGATCTACAACCTATCCTAAAGGATGACCCAACACTCTCACAAGTCTTGGGAGACAGGCCAGTCCTTGCCTACAGACAGCCCCGCAACCTGAAGCAAATACTCACCAACAACCACATACCACACAACAGAACCACTAACCCAGGAACTTATCCTTGCAACAAAGCCCGTTGCCAATTGTGCCCACATATCTATTCAGGGGACACCATCACAGGGCCTAATAACATCAGCCACACTATCAGAGGCTCGTTCACCTGCACATCCACCAATGTGATATATGCCATCATGTGCCAGCAATGCCCCTCTGCCATGTACATTGGTCAAACTGGACAGTCTCTACGTAAAAGAATAAATGGACACAAATCAGATGTCAAGAATTATAACATTCATAAACCAGTCGGAGAACACTTCAATCTCTCTGGTCACGCAATCACAGACATGAAGGTCGCTATCTTAGAACAAAAAAACTTCAAATCCAGACTCCAGCGAGAAACTGCTGAATTGGAATTCATTTGCAAATTGGATACTATTAATTTAGGCTTAAATAGAGACTGGGAGTGGCTAAGTCATTATGCAAGGTAGCCTGTTTCCTCTTGTTTTTTTCTACTCCCCCCCCCCCCCCGATGTTCTGGTTTAACTTGGATTTAAACTTGGAGAGTGGTCAGTTTAGATGAGCTATTACCAGCAGGAGAGTGAGTTTGTGTGTGTATGGGGGTGGGGGGGATGTGAGAAAACCTGGATTTGTGCAGGAAATAGCCCGACTTGATTATGTAAAGAGTTGTCACTTTGGATGGGCTATCACCAGCAGGAGAGTGAATTTGTGTGGGGGGGTGGAGGGTGAGAAAACCTGGATTTGTGCTGGAAATGGCCCACCTGTTGATCACTTTAGATAAGCTATTACCAGCAGGACAGTGGGGTGGGAGGAGGTATTGTTTCATATTCTCTGTGTATATATAAAGTCTGCTACAGTTTCCACGGTATGCATCTGATGAAGTGAGCTGTAGCTCACGAAAGCTCATGCTCAAATAAATTGGTTAGTCTCTAAGGTGCCACAAGTACTCCTTTTCTTTTTGCGAATACAGACTAACACGGCTGTTACTCTGAAAGAAAGGTAGAGTTTCTTGAGGACTTTTGCTACTGCTTTTGTTTCTATAGTTAAAAATAAACATTACACAGTTAGTCACCCATAGTAGAAGAGTGGCTCATCAATGTTATAAATCATGTTTCTCAACCTTTTTCCAAACTGGAACCAGGTAGGGAACCCCTTTCATTGAGCAATATGACACTGATAATGTTCTCATATGGAGATCATGAGCACTATGTCCTATTTTTGCATCTGAAAAGAAGCTTTCAGAGCAAGCAAATCCTGATCAGCAATTGATTAAAGGCAAAGCCACATTTACCAAAGAAAATGTTTGCATGCTGTCTTAATTCAGACTATGTGCTCAGAACTTTGCCATATGAAAATCAATGAACTTCAGTGTGTAAAAGAAGTTACTACTATCAAGTGCCCATTTTTTTTCATGTAAAATAGTGAAGAGGAATGCAGTGGTGGGCTTACCTCTGTTAATTTTCACAACATTTAAAAACTCATTAAGTGCCTCTTTCAATTCCATTAGCATCCCTATTTCCACCAAAGCTGCTTTGTATTGCTGGTCAGAAAAAAAAAAAAGGACCCGACTTTTGCAAAAATTGGTATGAAGGTTTTTTTTCCCCTCCTCCAAAAATTGCAAAATTAGAAACTTTTCAACCAGCTCTACTTCCTGGTGAATTGAATATGTCCCAATAGCTTCAGGTGAAAGACTGGATTCTAGTCACAAGGGTGCCGTTTTCCAGTTGCAACTAGGGAATCCTCAATGAAGATAGCAAGAATGATGCTTGCAAGAATTGATTCTTGGAAAACTTCAAATATTACTTTTCTTGTTTAGCACACCTATCAGTGGACAGCACAACGGGCAGCTCTATTAGGGGGACGATAAATGAGGACAAATCTTAAGGGAACATTTGTAGTTTGTCCAGTTGTACTGGCTCATCCGAACAGCTGTTCCTGGATGTCTGCAGTTATATCATCAATTTATCTAATGATTGCATAACTGGAGAGGATAATTACCTTGGCTTGACTGGCAACAGTAGATCCTAACAAAACATTAAAAAACATCTGAAGCACACAGCACAATCTGTAAAAAGAAAAGGAGTACTTGTGGCACCTTAGAGACTAACCAATTTATTTGAGCATGAGCTTTCGTGAGCTACAGCTCACTTCATCGGATGCATACCGTGGAAACTGCAGCAGACTTTATATACACACAGAGAACATGAAACAATACCTCCTCCCACCCCACTGTCCTGCTGGTAATAGCTTATCTAAAGTGATCATCAAGTTGGGCCATTTCCAGCACAAATCCAGGTTTTCTCACCCTCCACCCCCCCACACACAAACTCACTCTCCTGTTGGTAATAGCCCATCCAAAGTGACAACTCTCTACACAATGTGCATGATAATCAAGTTGGGCCATTTCCTGCACAAATCCAGGTTCTCTCACCCCCTCACCCCCTCCAAAAAACACACACACAAACTCACTATCCTGCTGGTAATAGCTCATCCAAAGTGACCACTCTCCCTACAATGTGCATGGTAATCAAGGTGGGCCATGTCCAGCACAAATCCAGGCTTTCTCACCCCCCCCCTTTTTTTTCCCCTGGGGACACACACACACACACACACTCTCACTCTCCTGCTGGCAATAGCTCATCCAAACTGACCACTCTCCAAGTTTAAATCCAAGTTTAACCAGAACGTCTGGGGGGGGGGGGGTAGGAAAAAACAAGGGGAAATAGGCTACCTTGCATAATGACTTAGCCACTCCCAGTCTCTATTTTCTTTTTGCGAATACAGACTAACACGGCTGTTGCTCTGAGCACAATCTGTGTTTCCCCAGTTGAGAGGCTTGACAGTTTTTGCTATTTATAGTGACACCAAGTATGATGCTCAGAAGGCTTTTGTGTTTTAGTATTGCCATGACTGTAACAGTCTTCTGAATTTGTAAATATATAAGCTCTTCTTGAATTCAGTAGGTTGTTTATATGGAGAGAAGTGCTTGTCTCCAGTTGGCCCCTTTTAGGGGGAATATGCGTGCCCCAGAATCCTTTCACAGAAAACTTCTTTGAAATACTGTGGTAGCTGATGTGCATTCTGGTTCTGAGTTTTCCCCCCAGAGAGGAGAGTCAGGCACCAACCAGCAGCTCCACTGAAGAGAGAGAAAAAGAAGGTGCTTGGGACTGTCCTGCCACTTGGCTCAGAGGAATAGTGCAGCGAGCATGCAATCCAGTTAGCAGGGGCACAAGAGACCGGTGCAGACAAATGTCGGTGTGGCAGGGAAGGGAGACAAAACAAAAGGTTGAGCACACTTGGCTGTGGTAAAATGGCAAATAATGCTCCATTCTATAGCATCATAGAAAAATGTCAAATTCCACAGCAGCAGAATGGCAGTAACCATAAGGCATTTGAGATGAATGGGACAGTTAACACCCTTTAGAGCTATTTTAAGCTGTCTGAAGATTTGGTTGGGTCTGCATTGATTTATGCTTGGCTCATGTTTTCAAAGTTATTTTCAACTGTAAGGATAAGACTATATTTTATATTAATATCTAATGTATTATATATTTTTAGTGAAAAGGTGAGAGTGTGTGCCTACAGCCACCATGAAACCTGTTTGCAGATTTTTGAATATGAGAAACTGGACCAGAAAAAAGCACTTATTGTGGAATAAGAGTACTTACGCAGGGAGTTATGTAGCAGTATATTTATACTGGTATAGTTGTAAATGTCCCCATGTAGACAAGCCCTCAGTGAGTGGCTAATCAGACCTGGCTTGTTATCTGGTAGCAACATCTGCAGTGATAAGCTTGTTTTTTTGAAAACTCGGAATTGTGGGGAATCTACACATGCTGATCTAGAAAATGGAACACAAGGAGAATCTTTCTTCTTTGATCCCTGTTTAACTCAGTAGTGATGAGGTCAAATGACCTCTGTCCACCACATTCTGTCTTGTACTAGCTTCGTGGCTTCATCCATCTTTAGGCGTTTTTGTTGTATGTCATTCTTCACTGTGTATCCAAATCCTCCTCCGTTTTCCTGTTTTTCTAGTTGCTTGCATTGTGTGTATTGACATACCTGGCATCTTTTCTAGGTCCATTTTTGACATGTGTCCAAACCACTGCAATCTTCTTTCTTGAATTTTCTGTAACTGTTTTACTTCTTGCCCTAGCTGTTTTCTTATCACTTCATGTTTTATTTATTTAGAATACAAAACAGAATGGGGATGCATTGTCACAGTAAATGAACAGAGTTTCTCCTGGTCCATATTGATTCACAAAAATTAAAGGAAAGATTGAATTACTTTGAAGATGCTTCTGAAGAAAAGTGCTAGCTTGTCAAGGCCTCATAGTAGTTCTGTGGGTCTTAATACATGCCAGATGTCTCCTGTTTCTCCTAGTGCAGAGGCACAGCTTTAAAAAAATGTCCAGTTCCAATATTCATCTTCCCACCTGGGTTACAAACTAAAGGGTGAGTGATCTTCTTATAGAGTACAGACAGCAAGGAGAGTTAGGGTAGGTCTACATTTAAAACACTGCTCTAGCACTTCAGTGAAGATGCTACTACACCAACAGGAGACCTTCTCCTGTTGGCTAGTCTGGACCTGTGAAAGCAGCAAAGAGTCCTGTGGCACCTTACAGTCTAACCGACGTATTGGCACATAAGCTTTTGTGGGTGAATACCCACTTTGTCTCCTGTTGGCATAGTTAATCCACCTCCACAAGAGGTGGTAACTATGTAACGGACAATACCTCCCATTGACATGGCACTGTCTAGACCGGGGTTAAGTCGGTATAACTGTGTCACTCAGGGGTGTGGATTTTTCATACCCCTGAGCAACGTAATTATGCTGATTGTAAGTTTATAGTGTACACCTGACCTTAGCTCTCAACAGGGACATAGGCTTTTTTCACCTATGAAACTTCATTCTTAGGCTGGCATGTAAAACCTACTTCAAGACTGAAGTTCTAACATATTATGTGGAAGAATGCTTATCAAGAATAGTTGGCTTGGCCCAAAATACTGTGGAGTAGGCACCTTAGGCCCAGCCTACAATCAGCAGTTTTACTGTCATAGCTATGCCATACCAACATAACTGTCTGTCAAAAGCCCTAGTATCAATGCAGATGTACCAGCAAAGAAAAAGTCCTTTTGCCAGTATAACTTTTTTTTCTTTTTTGTGGGGAGGAAAGTAGTTGAAGCTATACTGACAAGAATTCCTTTGCTAAAATAAGCTGCATTTCCACTGAAGGACTGCCAATATATATCTATACTGGCAAAACCTTTTAATTATCGACACATTCTCAGAAACACTTTGGAGAGAGAACAGTCCATGTAAGATCTGATTGATTGACTTGGGAATTTATACTAAAAAAACAAAACAACCCTCCCCCCAAAAAACTCCAGTTTGCTACTCTGTAGATAAACAAAATATTGATGACTCGGCGAGAAACATGTTGCTCCTTGGCTGGGCAGTAGTCTCTTTGTTGTTTGTTGTACCAAGTCAGTTTCCATTGGCTTGTCATGGAGTTGGGTATGTTGTAACTGGTTTACCCTGTGTATCTTATCTATCTTTTATATACATGAGTGTATTTTTAAACAAAGATAGACTTTAATTATATGCAGGCAACTCAAGGAAATCAGCCAAGTCACACCAAGCAGCCACCCAGGGGCATCTACCTTCATTGCTGTCTCTCTAGGTCTTCAACTGTCCTGCCAGCTACCACAGAACCTCCTTTTTATGGCTGCCATATCACTCTCTCTATTCTTGAGCCAGAAAAGTAGTAGAAGTTTCATTGCTATAGTAATCACACTGTCCTCTGCTGATGTATTAGTGCTCAGCCAGTTCAGTACAGTGTGTGAATTGTGGAATAAACTTTCGCACTACCGGCTATATGAGCAGTAGTGTTTTTCAAAGACTCAGTGCTCTTAGTACCCAGTGCACTTTTTAGTTTATATATGGAGATAGATATTTGAATCCCATCAGTTAAACTGCATAATGGAGAGTAACCAGCTGGTAACTGGGGATCATACTGAAGATACAGAAACAGAGAGGCTTTTGGGTATTGTTATGGGAAGAATTCTTCATATTTTCTTAACATGAAGCTTGTTCTCTTTACTCTGTAGTTTAAAATGTTTGGAAGCTTAAAGGTAAAATGTTTAAGATCATTTTTAACAAGTGCATATTAGAGATTACAGTTCTTTAGAGTACCAGCTGGTGAGGTGACCACAGGACTTGCAATTAGTTGTTCGCTGCTGCCTGATGAGCTGAATTACAAACTCATGATTGTCAATTCTGAATTAGAGTACTGAAATATTTATAAATGCATTTGCCAGATGAAACATTAAACTTGCAATTGGAAATGAACTGGCATTGCATTAATATATTAAGATGGCTTTAATGTGGCATTGTTTTGTAATATCCTTGTAGATGAAAATACTTTTTCCTCCTTCCCTTCTCCAATCTTTTTTCTTGTTATGAAGGCTTTTTTTTCTGACTAGATTGCTCTAACATGTATTTTTGTCCATTAGCCTTATCGCTGAAGTTACTTCATCTTGGAGGAGTAATGTTTAACTGTAGCGACAGAGCAGCTTTATAAGTAATATTAATAATACCTAGCTCTTATAGTAAACATGAAATCACTTCTCTGTCAGTCTAATAGTGTTAAGGATTAGTTGATATACATATATATTTTTAACCTTATGTAACACAAGAATGATTTATCAAAGCTTCAGGTAACATCACAATCTGAAATATTTTAGTCTGTTACCTACTTGAAAGTGTAATACATGGACTTCCTAATCTGACTCTTTCTCCCTTGATTGGCTTATTTTCTGACTGAAAAGATGCTTTGTATGCTTTGATATTGACCATTTAGATTTTAACTAAATATTACATTAATATCTCATTTGGGGTACTTGGTTTTTCTGTTTTTACTTGAAGCAGTTGTATATTTCAGTTGTCACTCCACACTAAATAAGGATGAAGTCTGAGGTAGTATAATACAGCCAAATACCTCCAAAACCAGAAAACATATCTTGGAACTATTCTGGGTTACAGAATGTAGAGTTTAAGTCCAAAAAAACCCATAACTTAGTAGCAGGGGAGGAACAAAGACCTCATCAGTCTCTTAATTCTTTATAGACAGTTGTACATTAGGGGAAAAGTAGACACTGATGAAAATAAATGGATTCCAACCACTTCTTAGGAGGACTTTTTTTTTTTGTATTAAACTAGCAAGCAAAAAAAACCTCAGTTTATTGACAGCACTGAATTAGGTCTGAATTTAGGGCGACTAAACTTCCTGTCTTTTACAGAGGCATTGATGTCACTGTTTAGTTTTACAAGTGTTTGTCGTGCATGCCCATGAATGTTCTATCACACAAAGTATCTCCTCTTTAAATAAATAGAAAAATAAAAAGCATTGTCCTTTCATAACGCTTAAGAAACCGCTCGTGGTGCTTTAAAAATTCAGACCCTTATACTCCACACACACACCCAGATTGCCAAAGATAAATGCCACAAATTTAAATAAACATGAAGTGTACAAACTATTTTTTCCACTTATCTTCTGTTGCCTTCACTTGTGACAAACATTTTGGTAAAGCATATATAAAATTTCCCAATCTGTATCTCTAATGAAAGTGCAGTTTTTAACACCAAACTAAACATATGGGAAAACAGGATCCTAAAGAACAGTAAATACTGGAATGGAACATCCAGTAAACATTTTAGGACCAGTACTTCAAGTTGTCTCAGATCTGGTTGGTAATTTAACTTAGCTGTACATTCCAATTTTTTATTTGAGAAACTGCATGAAATTGTTTATTATACAAGACTTTAGAGCTACTAATGTTCAGACTTGTCTGCACTCTGAGTGCAGTGGAAAAACATAAGACCAGTTTGCTCAAAAGTTATGCATGTCTTATTCATGTTAATGACTTTTTTCCAATAATCTCGTAGCAGATATGAGTCAAATTTGATCAGACAGCTAATGTCTTTATTTACTAACTAACTAGACTTGCTGCTCTCTGTCCAATGGGACCTTCACCATAGTGCAAGTCTCATAGAGACTCTAATTTATTTACTAAACTTTTAAATTTAGCGGACTTGAAGCTTAGAAATCATTCTTTTCTTGTGTTGTTTGTACAATTTACTTGATTGAAAACAGTTACTAGGTATAAAAATGACTATAGAAAAATGTTAAGTTCTGAAAGCAGAAATGATAGAGGACTTCACTGTTTCTGTTAATTCCTCTTTATCCAACGTTTTTTTCCTCTGCCTGTGCTTGAGTTGAGGGTTATGTTTCTCCTGTAGTAGTGGATGACCTTGCAGAAAGTTAAACCAGTACATAAAGGATATGTTTGAGTGAAGTATCATTAACTAATGAAGGGGCGGGCGTGCCTGAATTCTAGCCATAGCAAGCAAGTTAGTGAAGGAAAAACACTGTGGTGGGTTTTGTTTTTTGTTTTAAATAAACTGCTTTGTTTTAAATATAGTCAGTGCTTTTACAGACATTAAACTTTTTGCCATCTGTTCAGGAGTAGCTGATGGTACCCTAGTTTTTACAGTGTGTGACTTGCTCAAAGCCATATAGCAAGTCAGTGGCAGAGTACCCGTGCAGACTACATATCAGCAATGGCTATTCCTTTTATTTCCCCCCTAGCTGCTGTTGTCCTTCTCTGTGTCCACCACTTCTTTTTTTTTTTAGTTGTGGCAAGGTTAAATACGTAGTGTCTAGGAAGATCTTTTTTCCCAGCTGATGTAACAATTTTATAGGCTAAATTTTGGACTTAACGTGCTTAAATGTTCAATTTTTAGTTAATAATGAAAAATGTATAGTTTTTATATAATGGCGTTATAATAAATGTGTTTTGCTTTAAAAGGGTATTCAACAATGTGTTTATTCAGTGTCCTTTACCATCAGTCTCCTACAGAAGGAATACCACAAAGCTTTCATTTTCTACCTGCACACTTCTCTTCCAGGAAACATTTTTTTTCTCCTTTTTCCTGTCTTCTCCACCTTCTTAATCTAAGAGTTAACTAAACGTACATATTGAGAAGTAACTTTGATTTTCAGACTTCTACTAATGTGTCCACAATGAGACCGTTTGAGAACCTTTGCCCCACAAATAAAGCTTTGCTAAATTATTCAGAGGATTTTTGTCTCTAATTTTGTTCCAACAAATGGGGTATGTTTTTTTCCCCCCCTTTTCCTTAACAGATAAAGACAGGGACAATTAAAGTCCTTGACAATATTGCCTCTATGAAAGAGAATGTTTTTTCTGTTAGCAGCAGTTAGACTTACTCAATACTTGCTCTTAAACAAAATCTTGTCTTTGCTTTTATGTTTGGCTTGAGAGTTAATGTTTTGGACATCCAAAGTGTAGCTTTGTTTACTATGAAGTAGCAGGTCTTGTGTAGATGAACAGTTAGTGTGTGACAAGCTGGCATGTGAAGCTACAGTGCATTAACATGCTGCCCATGAACTTCCATGTGGACCCTGCTACCACACATTAAAAGTGTCCTCATCTGCATTGACCTACTCACATTTCAAAGAGTGTTCTTGTACTATGCTTCTTTTTCAGTTTTTCCAAGTATATATCAGACTGGAGGTGCGCACCACCATGTGGAGAAAGGAACCACTAGCATCTGCAATCCCATGGTTATGCCTATACTTCTCAGCAAGCCCTCCGATAAACTTGGTAGTTGACTTCTTTGCTTGACCTTTATGTTGTGTTCCTGTTCTATTCACCAGTGGCATGTGTTAGTGAGTTCATAAGTAGTCCCAAAATGGCGATTTGAGACAAAACTATCCTTTTTTGGTGGAAAAGGACTTGTCCATATAGAAATTAATTACTATGTAGTAGAACCTTGGCGTTTATAGACACCTTGGGAATGGAGGTTGTTTGTAACTCTGAACAAAGCACAGTTCGGGCTCCAGATCTAACAGCTGACATGCCAGGCCATGCTTCAGCAGCAGTTGAGCTACCTCCTCAGCTCCAGCAGGCAGCATCTTTCAAGCTTGTCCACTTTCCAGCCGCGTGTGTGTGTGTGTGTGTGTATGTAAACAGTATATCTCCCTGCTGGCTCCAGCTGCCTTGGGCTGGCAGCCCCAGTGTTGTCGTCTTTTACTGTAGCTGTAAGTGGCTGCCCTGCTTGTGGGGGTGGCATTGGGAACAGGCAGCCTAGATGTGTCTACCTTTTAAGGTGCAATACAAGCACAGCACATTATTTGCCCTTTTTGTCTCTGCTGCTGTGTGATTGGTTGCTGCCGGTTTTTACATGGTGTCCGGTTGACTTGTCAGTCTGTAACTCTATTCATATATTTGAGGTTCTACTGTACCATTCTAATTATTAATGTTGGCTGTACTTAAGGCAGTGTGATATATTTACATCCAAAGGGGAAGACACTACTTCTAGAAATGCTTTGTATATGATGAAACTGAGATAATACTAATGACTTCAGGAGTAAACACATCTGTTAGTTACTACACTATATTTCCAGGAAAGAAAGACTGAGATTGCAGTAATTGGACTTAATGCCACAAAGGCTTATGCTCTAGAGACTAAAAATTTATTAAGGTGCCACAGGTTCTCCTGTTCTTTTGTCTCAAAGAAGTAGCTTTACATTGTGGTGATCCTCTGTGCTGCTGTTTCAGAGTAGTAATCTGACTATAAGATCCCTTGGGTATTTTCTATGATACTGTGTGGGTTCACTGCAGCTTCTTATTGATTTTTTTTTTTTTTTTTTAGATTCTTGTTCTGGAATGGATTAGCTAACCTCAGGGTTTACTTGCTCCGAGATGTTAATCTTGTGGACCTTTCTTTACCAAATCAGTTTACATTAAAAGATGGCAGTGAAAGAGACCTTGTCACCCTTCCTACTAATCTAAAAGGAAATATTTATTACATGTCATTTGTGTCAGTCTGAAACTTGCTGCCACACAGGTATTACTGAGTTTAGTAAATTTCAAAATTTGGGTTGGATACTGTTAAGGAAAAAATGCACCTACAGATGCAATAAAATTTCAAGAACTATCATTTTGTCAGGGCATAAAGTGATCACTAAATACTTAGGAAGAAACTTACGCAATATATGATGGAGAATTGATGCATCCGATGAAGTGAGCTGTAGCTCACGAAAGCTCATGCTCAAATAAATTGGTTAGTCTCTAAGGTGCCACAAGTACTCCTTTTCTTTTTGCGAATACAGACGAACACGGCTGTTACTCTGAAACAGGAGCATTAGGGTGAGTTATACGTCTTCTCTGCAGCCTTTGTCATTGGTGACTGACAGAGGATACAGGATTAGATGACAGAATTCTCATTGGAACAGATTTTGTATTAGAGTTGATGATCTTGATGTAGTCTCCAAAGTATAACCCTTGGATCTGAAAAATATGAACTAGATCCTACAACACGAATTTGAGGAATAGTCAACAAGGTGAAAAACCTTCTGTAATTTCTGTATGACTGACTTGCCCTCTGTATTCTCCTCTTCCCAACTTTAACAAAAGTATCTGAGGTATCACATTTTCTTCTAACACTAGTTTTGTCTGTGGTAACTCCAGAAAGGCAGAAGTACTACCAGGGTGGAAGTTTTACATTTTGGTATTCGTTTTTTCCTCTTATTACCACACAAGTCAGTGGATGTAGTATTTTCTTTCCCCTCAACTCTTTAGTTTTGGAAAGAAAACTAATTATTTTGTCTCTCTACTGTGTTCCCTCCTTTACAGCAGAAGGCTCTCAGGTGTACTCTCATGACTTGCCTCCACGATCCCTTTTCAACTACATCTGTCTTTCTGCAACACTTCTGAGATAGCTCAGGGCCTCCTTACTACTTTTCTGGTGTCCTTTAAATGTCTGCAAAACAGCCTCCAAGAACAATCAGTCAAATTACAATTCTTTCTCCATTTGTCACACACTTCCTAATTCTTTGAGCATAATTGTCCTCCTTGTTGCATGCTTAAGTAAGTATGAAACCACCCTCCACCACCACCAAGACCTGCTTTCTATCCTGTCACGGAAACGTGATCCTGAGTGTTTGATAGAGTGGGATGACTGTCCTGCCAGTGTCCAAGCAGTAACTTTCATGAAAGGGAATTCTTATCTGAACCAGCTTATATTTACCAATCCTGCTCCCCACTCAGAATCTAACATGAATAATTTTGGAAGAGTAATGGAGGACAGTAGCATGACGCTTTTTCCCAGAACAATGCACTTTGGGAATGGAGCCCAGAGTTCTCTTATCCCTCTAGTATTCTGTATTGTATCTGTACTTTAACACAAGGTTTCTAAAACAGTTATTCTCTCTGGTTCTGTGGCCACTCTCATTGATGTGATCTGTAGAAAGCAGTGTTCCCTCAGATGGATTTTTGAGATTTTAGTAATGGACTCTAAAATTTCTCTGCTCAGTGCATTCATAATAGGGCTATGCATTTTTTTTTATTTTTATTTTTTAAGACCTAGCCCTTCTCTGGGATTCTATGAGCCATATTCCAGTGCCCTCAGATACTTCATTTTATAGCCCCACCTTGCCTGTGGCACAGGGGTATGTTGAGGTAAGGGCTAAAGTTCCAAGTTCTTCTTGGCTGCAGATCAATCGAAAGTGGTTGTGAGGAGACTGGAACTGCTCTGATTTCTTCTGGGCCCACCAAAGTGGCCAAGAACCTTGGAGGCACAGAGGTGGCTTAAAGCCCCATTGTGGGGCCCTGCCCTGCTTGGATAGTTTATTCTGTGCTATTGAGAGGCTCATTGCAGAATCTAGTCTTATAGTTGAGGAACTATTTGAGGTACTGACTGTCTTTATTCATGTGTGTACTAGTCCTATCCTCCTGGGGCCCCATTCCTGAATAGTGCATCTGGGCCCTACTGTAATATTATTATGCTCATGCCTGGTACTACTTTAGGCCTGGGAGCTTAAATTCAGATCTTTGTTAGACACTAAAAATCATGGTCTTAATAAACACACTGAATTTGTCTCCTAACAATCTGTAACTTACTAACCTGCCTTTGTCCAAGGACTGCAGAAGTGTTAACTGCCCACTTCACTTTGAATTGTCTCTTACAAAATAACTCCTTGTGCTAAATGATTTGTTCCACCTGGTATTTAGCTGTGGCGTTTCTCGGACCTTAAGGTCTGGTCTACTCTACAGAGTTAAGTTGATGCAAGGCAGCTTATGTCAACGTAACTGTGGAAGTGTCTACACTTAAATTTGGCTCCTGCTGACCTAACTGCCCAGCTACGCCAACTTAATAGCTCCACCCCACGAGCGACGTAGAATCAAGGTCAATGTAGTTAGATTGACGCAGTGTCAGGATAGTACTGCATTGCTTACATCAACTGTTACTGGCTTTCAGGAGCCGTTCCACACTGACAGTACAATTAATGCAAGCATTCCTGGTCAATATGCATGCCACCAACACAAGGACCAAAGTGTAGTCACACACAAGTGGTGTAATGACTGTAGCAGCTGTACGGTGTCAAAAATTAGGTAAACTTAATTTTCTAGTGTGAATTAGAAAGCTTGTCCCTTACCAGCAGAAGTTGGTCCATTGAAAGATATTACCTCACCACCTCGTCTCACTACTTTTTATAGCAGGTATTAAGTATTGGCCATCTGTCTTTTATTATGGAGAATCCTCACTGCTGGAACTATAGGAAATCCATAGTAGTTAGTGCAAAATGTTTTTACAATATGAAATTGCTATCTGTCCAAGGCCTTTAGAGAACTTTACAAGCATTAATAAGAGAGAGACTCAACTTCAGTCGGAGGTAAAATTTGATCTAGAGTCTGCTGCATATGTCAGGGAAAGAAAACTGAGGAGTGCCTTAACAAGGAATATAGGAATGATCCTTTCAGATCAGACCAGTGATCCAACGAGTCATCATAGAATATCAGGGTTGGAAGGGACCTCAGGAGGTCATCTAGTCCAACCCCCTGCTCAAAGCAGGATCAATCCCCAACTAAATCATCCTAGCCAGGGCTTTGTCAAGCCTGATCTTAAAAACTTCTAAGGAAGGAGATTCCACCACCTCCCTAGGTAACGCATTCCAGTGTTTCACCACCCTCCAAGTGAAAAAGTTTTTCCTAATATCCAACCTCAACCTCCCCCACTGCAACTTCAGACCATTACTCCTTGTTCTGTCATCTGCTACCACTGAACAGTCTAGATCCATCCTCTTTGGAACCCCCTTTCGGGTAGTTGAAAGCAGTTATCAAATCCCCCCTCATTCTTTTCTTCCGCAGACTAAACATCCCCAGTTCCCTCAGCCTCTCCTCATATGTCTTGTGTTCCAGTCCCCTAATCATTTTTGTTGCCCTCCGCTGGACTCTTTCCAATTTTTCCACATTCTTCTTGTAGTGTCGGGCCCAAAATTGGACACAGTACTCCAGATGAGTCCTCACCAATGTCGAATAGAGGGGAACACGTCCCTCGATCTGCTGGCATTGCCGTTACATATACATCCCAAAATGCCATTGGCCTTCTTGGCAAGAAGGGCACACTGTTGACTCATATCCAGCTTCTCATCCACTGTAACCCCTAGGTCCTTTTCTGCAGAACTGTTGCCTAGCCATTCGGTCCTTAGTCTGTAGCGGTGCATGGGATTCTTCCGTCCTAAGTGCAGGACTCTGCACTTGTCCCTGTTGAACCTCATCAGATTTCTAGGGGCAGAGCTCTTCTTGACCTGCTGCTGACAAACGGGGAAGAATTAGTAGGGGAAGCAAAAGTGGATGGGAACCTGGGAGGCAGTGACCATGAGATGGTCGAGTTCAGGATCCTGACACAAGGAGGAAAGGAAAGCTGCAGAATACAGACCCTGGACTTCAGAAAAGCAGACTTTGACTCCCTCAGGGAACTGATGGCCAAGATCCCCTGGGAGAATAACATGAGGGGGAAAGGAGTCCAGGAGAGCTGGCTTTATTTTAAAGAATCCTTATTGAGGTTACAGGGACAAACCATCCCGATGTGTAGAAAGAATAGTAAATATGGCAGGCAACCAGCTTGGCTTAACAGTGAAATCCTTGCTGATCTTGAACACAAAAAAGAAGCTTACAAGAAGTGGAAGATTGGACAGATGACCAGGGAGGAGTATAAAAATATTTCTCGGGCATGCAGGAGTGAAATCAGGAAGGCCAAATCACATCTGGAGTTGCAGCTAGCAAGAGATGTCAAGAGTAACAAGAAGGGTTTCTTCAGGTATGTTGGCAACAAGAAGAAAGTCAAGGAAAGCGTGGGCCCCTTACTGAATGAGAGAGGCAACCTAGTGGCAGAGGATGTGGAAAAAGCTAATGTACTCAGTGCTTTTTTTGCCTCTGTCTTCACAAACAAGGTCAGCTCCCAGACTACTGCACTGGGCAGCACAGCATGGGGAGGAGGTGACCAGCCCTCTGTGGAGAAAGAGGTGGTTAGGGACTATTTAGAAAAGCTGGACGTGCACAAGTCCATGGGGCCGGATGTGCTGCATCCGAGAGTGCTAAAGGAGTTGGCAGATGTGATTGCAGAGCCATTGCCATTATCTTTGAAAACTCGTGGCAATCTGGGGAAGTCCTGGACGACTGGAAAAAGGCTCATGTAGTGCCCATCTTTAAAAAAGGGAAGAAGGAGGATCCTGGAAACTACAGGCCAGTCAGCCTCACCTCAGTCCCTGGAAAAATCAGGGAGCAGGTCCTCAAGGAATCAATTCTGAAGCACTTAGAGGAGAGGAAAGTGATCAGGAACAGTCAGCATGGATTCACCAAGGGCAAGTCATGTTTGACTGATCTAATTGCCTTCTATGACGAGATAACTGGGTCTGTGGATGCAGGGAAAGCAGTGGATGTGTTTTTCCTTGACTTTAGCAAAGCTTTTGACACGGTCTCCCACAGTATTCTTGTCAGCAAATTAAAGAAGTGTGGGCTGGATGAATGCACTATAAGGTGGGTAGAAAGTTGGCTAGATTGTCGGGCTCAACGGATAGTGATCAATGGCTCCATGTCTAGTTGGTAGTCGGTATCAAGTGGAATGCCCCAAGGGTCGGTCCTCAGGCCAGTTTTAATCTTCATTAATGATCTGGAGGATGGTGTGGATTGCATCCTCAGCAAGTTTGCAGATGACACTGAACTGGGAGGAGAGGTAGATACGCTGGAGGATAGGGATAGGATACAGAGGGCCCTAGACAAATTTAAGGATTGGGCCAAAAGAATCACAGAACCATAGAATATCAGGGTTGGAAGGGACCTCAGGAGGTCATCTAGTCCAACCCCCTGGTCAAAGCAGGACCAATCCCCAATTAAATCATCCCAGCCAGGGCTTTGTCAAGCCTGACCTTAAAAACTTCTAAGGAAGGAGATTCCACCGCCTCCCTAGGTAACGCATTCCTGTGTTTCACCACCTTCCTAGTGAAAAAGCTTTTCCTAATATCCAACCTCAACCTCCCCCACTGCAACTTGAGACCCTTACTCCTTGTCCTGTCATCCGCTACCACTGAGAATAGTTTAGATCCATCCTTTTTAGAACCACCTTTCAGGTAGTTGAAAGCAACTATCAAATCCCCCCTCATTCTTCTCCTCTGTAGACTAAACAATCCCAGTTCCCTCAGCCTCTCCTCATAAGTCATGTGTTCCAGACTCCTAATAATTTTTGTTGCCCTCCGTCATTACAGAGGGCCGTCTGAAGGTTTGTAAATGTCTCCTCTGCTGCGTCAGTCCACTTTACCATGTCTGGACCTCGAAACTTCACCAGGTCCGTTAGGGGACTTGCCCTAGTGGCGAAGTGGGGAATAAACGGTCGGTAGTAGCCTACCACGCCTAGGAATGCGTGGACCCGCTTCTTTAAAATACAGCCAGCTCTCCTGGACTCCTTTCCCCCTCATGTTATTCTCCCAGGGGATCCTGCCCATCAGTTCCCTGAGGGAGTCAAAGTCTGCTTTTCTGAAGTCCAGGGTCCGTATTCTGCTGCTCTCCTTTCTTCCCTGTGTCAGGATCCTGAACTCGACCATCTCATGGTCACTGCCTCCCAGGTTCCCATCCACTTTTGCTTCCCCTACTAATTCTTCCCGGTTTGTGAGCAGCAGGTCAAGAAGAGGTCTGCCCCTAGTTGGTTCCTCCAGCACTTGCACCAGGAAATTGTCCCCTACCCTTTCCAAAAACTTCCCTGATTGTCTGTGCACCGCTGTATTGCTCTCCCAGCAGTTATCAGGGTGATTTGAAGTCTCCCATGAGAACCAGGGCCTGCGATCTAGTAACTTCTGTGAGTTGCCGGAAGAAAGCCTTGTCGTCTTTGGCGGGATGGAGGGAGGGAGCAGTGCCAAGGTGTCCGTACTGAGGCATCTTCCTTTTGTCAGTCCTCCTGTTCTTACTCTTCGGCCATGGTTAGTTATCATTTGCTGTTTTAAGCTTTTTTGAGAGCTTAGAGGAAAGGGAGGAAATGCTCCTTTGAGAAACAGAAGAGCAAGCCAGTTGATGACTTTATATACCAAAAGTCCTGGATCTGTTGTCAAGACTTATCTTGATACATTTTGCCATGTCTGTCTAGCTTTAAACTATCGATTCAGAGGTGCTGAGGAATCTCAAGGCCTACCTCTGCCTTTTTGTGGATTTTTTCAATGTGTTTTCCTGAAAACTTGTTCCTGCTCACCAATAAACTCACTTGCAGAAGAACTCTGTGGGTACTGTTCTAGAGTAAGCAGTTACAAACAAACCATAGTCTCATTGTCACCCTACTTAGGGGCAAAAAGCTTCTGGTCAAGACTGGCATGATGAAAAGATGCCCTTATCGGAGCCAAAGAAATCTTCCTTCTCTTCCCCCTTCTGGGATTGCTCCAACTCCCACTGGTTTCCTAACAGGTGTTATAAGACACTGTTCTGGATATTCTACCAGCCGACTTTCCCCAGGAACAGAAGTAAGCTGTTAGAGTCTGCCAAAGTTTTCTTAACCTCAGGGAAGGAGGCTGCCTCCTTTTGTTTTTTGGGTGCATGTATAGTGACAGCCTCCTTGATCCATTGGTAGAGTTTGAAATTGGGATCATATAAAACTTCTAACACTTGAGCTCAAGGAGCAAGTAGCTTCGCTGGCAGGAGAGATTCCCCGTGTTACGGACCAGCCACTTTCCTAGTATGTGTTACTCTGGGTCCTGATGCAAGGAGAGTCTGTTGTTTCCAGCTAAGGCCAGGGTCAGTCATATCTTGCAGATTCATCAATGTAAATACTAGCTTTTTTCTGCACGGAAGGGCCAGGAAGCAGCACTAAGTCTACAAGCAGCAGGCAGATTTATTTCCATGAGTACATTCAACACTTCCTTAGAGCAGCTTCATTGATTTCTCCTATCCTCCAGAACTTGGGTTCGCGGGCATGGGGGAGGACGGGACTCAACGTTGGAATGTTAACTTAATTCTAAATGCTGTCACCAAAGTACACCTCTGCCTTTTCCTTCCTCCCCACTCCCCAATAACTTCTGCCTTGGTGAGAAGTGTCTCAGAATTCTGTTATATCTAGAATGTTGCTTCCATGTCCCAAGGTTAAGTCCTTATTCTACAAAGATAAGTGAAGAATAGTGATACTGTTGTATCCATTAGAGCAGTGGTTCTCAAAGCTGGTCCGCTGCTTGTTCAGGGAAAGCCCCTGGCGGGCCGGACCGGTTTGTTTATCTCTCGTGTCCGCAGGTTCGGCCGATCGCGGTTTGCCACTCCAGGCCAATGGGGGCTGCAGGAAGCGGTGCGGGCCAAGGGATGTGCTGGCCGCCCTTCCAGCAGCCCCTATTAGCCTGGAGCGGCGAACCGCGGCCAGTAGGAGCCGCGATTGGCCGAACCTGCGGATGCGGCAGGTAAACAAACCGGTCTGGCCCACCAGGGGCTTTCCCTGAACAAGCGGCGGACCGGCTTTGAGAACCACTGCATTAGAGGGACTAGCTAACAAATTAGATTTTGAGCACCAAACACACAGCGCTGTAGACCTCACATTATCCTTCTGAAGAGTTGATGATCTCTTCATCCTCAATTTCCTGGCTTCAAAGGGCCAGAAGGCTTCAAAGTCCTCATGCTCCAACCCAGCCATCTGAAAACTTAGAGCCCTTTGGAGTTGTTTCCCTCTTTTCAAGAGGCAGAGCTTATTCTCTAAAGGCAACAGCAACATCCTGAGCAGAGAGTCTCCATTGCAAAAAGGAGGGTGGCTGGTGGGGAAGGATATCTATGTAGGAATAAATTCTACAAGATAGATTTTGGTGTCCTTTTTGATGCATGCTTTGGTAGAAGGATTCTGCAGGTAGTAATGTCTAGAAAGCTGAGTAAAGTCTCTATATAACTAAACATAAATTAAGAGTTATTTAGGTTGCAAAGGTAAGCATCATAAGTTAGGAAATGATAGTTTTATAGCAGAGGTTCCAAAACTGGATTGTGACTGCATCGGCAAAGGTGGTTGCAGCAATCCCTAGTGTGTGGAGGATGCCAATTTGTCCCACACAGCATGACCTCATGCACATGGTATATATGAGGTCACACTGCACGGGGATGCCATTTTGCTTTACCAAACGGGATTCTCCACACAGCTTGACCTCGCATGCACCATACATACAAGGTCATGCTGTGTGGAGAATGCACAGCATGACATCACACACGGTCCACGTGCAGGCTCACACTGTATGAAGGACACCATTATGCTCATCAGAATAGCGTCGTCATTGCTGCTTGGGGTCCTGGGAAGGAAATAAATTATTAAAATTGGGTCATGTTGGCAAAAAGTTTGGGAACTGTATTTTATGGTTATCTGTGCCACCTTACTTCTGCTCCTTGTGCATATACATTCTGGCAGCAGGAGAAATTGGCCGCTAGTCCCATGCACTTGCCAGGAAGAGGTCGGCTTTTTTCTTTGTTCACTACTGCCTCTAACTGCTGCCTAGTACCCTCCCTTCTTGGGTGAACTCCTGCACCTTGTTGTTTCTCCTGAAATAGGAATAAGGTCTTGGGGCCATATGGCCGGGCTTGGGTGGGAATGGAGTCTGTCCCCCTCCTCTTCTCTCCTCTCCCCCAACCCTGATGCTACAAGTGTTTGTGGTGGTTCCCAGAAGCTTGCTGCTACCTCTGCTTTGGCTGTGGGGTGGCCCTTACTTTTTAAGTTTCATGTGCAGTTGACTTTAGCATAGTGCCAAAATTATCAGGACCTAAAGTGAGAAGGAAAATGGTGACTTTAATAGTTCAGAACTCTTCTATTCCTGAATGGAATTTCATAGGACAAAGAAAACTGCACATAAGCTCTCATGTTGTCATATTTGAAAGGCAGTGTAGTCTTGTGGATAGAGCACTAGAATGGGACTAAGGAGACCTGGGTTCTATTCCTGGCTCTGCCATTGACCTCTTGAGTGATGTTGGGCAAGTCACTTCACTGCACTATCCTTTCCTTTTCACCATCTGTAAGGGAGAGAAAATGTTATGACTATCCATTTTGTAAAGAGAGCTAGTGATGAAAAGCATTATATAAGAGTTAGGTATGTTTTATATTAATAAAATTTTAAAATATTTTATGGGTCTATTTCAAGGCAATTAGGTGTTAGAGCTTCTGAAAAAAAGTAGCAAGAATCTTTTTATAAATGAAAGTGTTAAAGTAGCCTAAATATATGGGAATCTGGTAGCTGCCCATGTAATATTGGTATCTAATTGTTCTTGCCTACACATGTTTCTTAAAATGCCATTGTGGGTATGTGTACTTTCCTGCACCAAAAAAAAATGTATTTCTCTTGCTTACCTGAAAAATTCCATTAGGAAAGTCCACATCTGACCCCTCTGCCCCTACTCTTTGCTGGGGCAACATTTTAAGAAGTGGGACAAAGATTGATAGCTCTGTTGGAGAACATATGCTATCTTGTTTGGTTGTACTTTTTAGAAGAATGAAACTAAGTCCTTTTAAAAAAAATTGTTTTAATGTCTAGATTAAAATATCCTTGGAGTTTCTAAAGTATATGTTACTTTGTGTGTTAGTTATTCTGTTAGACCTCTTATTGATAAAGAGAAATTGATGGCTGCCTAGCTGCAAATAATAAAAATCTCATTTCACTTGCTATGTGAAAACAGAATATATTGTCAGCAATTTACATATACACATGCTTTAAAAGGCCATTTTTTCCAAAGATGAAAACAAGTAATTGTAAAATAGGGAATTTTCATCTAAAGGGGGTATTTGCAGTGAGATCCCATAGAAATCTGTTCTTGACCCAGTGCTTTTTAACATCTTAATCAGTGATAGGGAAGAAAATATAAAAAGTATACAAATTGGTGGAGTAGTAAATAATGGTGTGGCCAGGCCAACTACACAAACCAACATGGATCACTTTGTACAGTGACTCATTTAAACATGAATTTTAATACTGCCAAATGCAAGTCTATTTATTTATATAATATGAACAAACAACGTAGGGCAGACTAGTAAAATTAGGGGTTTACACCCGAAAAAAGTGACTCAGAAAAAGACAGTAAATAATCAGTTGAACATGATCTCCCGCTCTGATATTGTAGCTCAGAGGATGGATATATAAATGGGAATATTAACTAGGAGTAGCGAGTTGGTAGAATCTCTGTATAGGGCACTAGTGTGGTTGCTACTAAAATAGGGTGTCCAGTTTCAATATCTACACTTCAAAAAGGATGCTGACAAACTATAAAGGGTTCAGAAAAAAGTTACAAGAATTATTTGACATATGGGAAACATGTCTTGAACTTATTTAGTCTCTATTCACTTTATCTAAGAGAAGGTTAAGAGTTGACTTGAATACTGCTACAAGTACCTGTATATGAGAGATTCTTGATAGTATATGGTTTGCTTAATCTTGAAGAAAAAGGCATGATGAGATTCAATAATTGGAAGCCAAAGCTAGACAAATTTAGCCTAGAAATAATGTGCAATTTTTTTAACAGTGAGAGTAATTAACCATTTGAACAGCTTACTTAGATATGTGGCTGTTCTCTATTACCTGCAGTGTTAAGACTTCATATCTTCATAAAATTAGATAGGCTATAGCTCCAACAGAAGTTGTAGGCTTGATGCAAAAATTGATGGGTAATGTTCTTTGGACTGTTGTATAGGAGGTCACATTAGATTATTGTAATGGTTCTTTCTGGCCTTAAACTATGAATCTATATCTGTGGCAGCAGGTATGGAATTAGTCAATCTGAGGGGTTCTGCAGTGGGTAGGTTACTCCCACCATGCTAATAGTGGACAGATGTGATTCTGTCCCTCTGTGCTGCAAACAGGCTGAAGTTACATGATTAATTTGTGGGCCTTTCTGATGAATAAAAGGAAATTTTCAGACAAGCATCGATAAGCTGCTCTGTTTCTAGCACCATTGGCTTCAGAATAGGCCCTTGCACCTGTTACTGGTCCAGAACTATTGTTGTGTACTTGAGGCTCATTCTTAAATCTTGAAGAACATTTTTTTTTTTTTTTTGACACCATCAGTTCAATTTACTAGCTACAGGTAATGCTTCCTTTTGTTTAATAAATTAGTTGGCTTTAAATTCAAAATATTTTGATTTCTTATGTATCTGCACCCTTAAGAGAGTCTTATTTAAGTAATTTTTAAAATGCTGTCTTTGTGCATTTTCAATATCAATACAAATAGAACTTGACACAAATCATGAGTTTAAAAATTAATCTGGTAAATAAGAAATACATCAGTTACCATAATACATTTATTCAGGTTCTTTACTTTTCTTTGAGATCTGCTGTATAATTGCTAAATAAAGGTAGCCCTTGTGGTTTGCAAAAAGAAGCATAGTATTTAATCTAAAGGCTATGTTTAGTTGCAAATTGTGTTTTAGCGGTTACTAGTGGATGAGAATCGATGTTTCTTTAGGAAAATAATTAAAAAGTACATATGGAAAACACGATTAAAATCAATCCATCTTGGCTAAAGGTAAGCTATCTGGATTCTGAGGTCTCTTTAATAGAGACATTGCCTGGAAAAAGGATCATTGAACCTGTGCATTTTTCCGTACTATTGCTGCATAGTGCATTATATGACATGAGTGTTCTATTTTCACGAGAGTAAATCTGTTTTTTATGATGTTAAAACAATTGTTGTACTGTAGGACCAGTGCAAAAATGGTTTTGTAGTAGCTTTCAGTGGATCTCTTGCTCCAACCCCCTAATCTCCAAAGGGAACTACTTTTTCCAGATTTAAATGTTCCATTAAGCATATTTTAAATCTAACTATATTTTATCCTTTTTTGAGTCTGCATAGATAATTATTGGTCATTGATTACAGTAACTTAAGCATACCTTTTTATTTAAAAAATTGGCTTATCATATGTATATACAGTGTTTTAAGTAAAAGTTGTTTCTCTTGATTTAGGAGGTGATTGTGGACTAAAATGTGATTAATGTTCTTTGCAGATGTTGTTTTATATGCTTCAGAGGCTTTCTGAAGTAGACAGTCTAGACTGTCTGTCTGCATTCTGTTACAGCTTTGATCCTTAATTAAAACAGTTGTACTACATTTATCATGTTCCATTTTTAACCTCAGAAAATTCTTAACTCTGATTTTATATATATTTTATTATATTTATGTATGTGTGAGGGCAATTGTCCTAGTAAAAACTGCTATTTAGGAGAGCTTTTATGTTTTACATGTTCAGCAAGCAGCAAAAAATAGTCTTCTGCCTCCCAAAAACCTTGAGTTGAACATTCAGCTCTGTTTAGATACTTTAAGTGTAACTTCACTGTAATAAACAGTCACTTAAATGCACCAAAAAAATTAGTTCAAAATGTTGCCATTATAATTTTTTTGTTCCTTATGTGCTGGTACTATGCCTAAAGATATTTGACTTCTACTTCAGTCTCTGATGTTTTGGTTTCTCCCCCTCATTTTGGTAGTCTATCCTTGTGGTGTTTTTTTTGTTTTGTTTATCAGAGCTCTGATACCACTGACCCACTTGCCTGTCACTTCCTCCAGTACCACCAAGATTGTATTTTCTAGCCCCTATTCCTGTAGTTGAGGATGACTGAACAGCACTGCCTTCAGGCTTTAATAGGGTAAAGGAGTTATACTGCAGCACTTCACATGGTGTAAGAAGCTAAACAAATACAATTGTTAACATCTGATTACCTTTCTGAATTGGGGCTTGGTGTTCTGCTTCTGTAGAATTCATATTCCACCTCCATTTTGGGGAGCAAGAGACCTGGACTGAAAATGGAGTCCATGTCCCCCAACCAGCAGAACAAAACAATTTTGTTTTACCCCTCTATATAAACTCTCTCTCTTGGTGATGCTTCATTAAATGCACTGCTGTTGGAAATGTAGTTTTGTCACCTTTAAAAAAAAATTTTTTTTGTTTTGGTTAGCTGCTTATTTAGAAATATATTTAACTTTAAAATCAGTAGGATGCAAATTCTCAATTTTAAGAAGGAACATTCAGTACTCAGAATTAGTATTTGAACATTAAGACATTGAATAGTCTTGTGAAATTAAAACTTCACATTTAGAATTGTCAAAAATTGTTAATACAAGACCATTGTAACAGTGAAAATAGTGTGTGAATAAAATTAATAAAAATATATATCAAGATGCAACGTATGAAGTTTGTAGGATCAAATTGTTATAGGACACTGTTTATAGTGCAGTAGCATCAACATCCCATCAGTGATCAGGGCCCCATTGTGATAGATGCTATATAAACACAATGAAAAAGACCATCCTTGCCCCAAAGCTCTTACAAGCTATATGTATGGCAAGATGCGGCAGATGGCTAAGACAAATAAATGACTATTTAATTTAGATAAGGCTATTGTAAATACATTCAAACAAGGGAGGAGAGTTAAGGTTGCACATTTGTGCTGAACTTTGGTACTGCCTGCTTTCAGTGTTGAACCATGCAACGTTAATACTGAATTAAGTTATTTATTTGGATTTATTACATATAATGTTGAAGTCTGTAGCAATTACTATTTTGGCATTCCAGAAAAAAGAGACTCAGTGTGTGGAGAGCCATACTGAATGTGCAGAGTATCAGCCTGCATCTTAGCTTGTATATCTAGCTATGCTAGAAAAACTTAACTGGCTATTTTTACTTCAGTGATCAAACAAGAAAATTGTAGTAATGAAATGCCGGCATTAAGTTTTGTATTGTTAATCTCAATGAAGTGAATGTGGCTGACGCTGTCCCCTGCAGATTTAGGAAGGGAGCACTATATCTGTTCGTACATGGAACAATGTAAGAGCTTGAATTGAAACTTTTATTTCCAGTCTCTCTGGAAAGTCTAGGGTCACCAGAGAAGTGTCAAAACATAATATGTTGGCTTACTTTGAGCCCTAGTTTGGGTGGAAAAGTTAATTTAGGAGCAGTTTCTTCAAGGCTCTTCGGCTGAAATGGGAGGAAAGCTTGTCCTCTGTATTGTGGTTGTGATGCATTAGTGCCACCACTTTGCACCCTATTCCTGGGATGTGACTGAACCTCTTAACACACGTGTAGGGCAAATATAGAAAACGTAGGCTTTGGCCTTGTTGGATTGCCACACCTGAACTGTGATATAAGCCTCTCTCTCATTTGTTTTGTTATAGCACAGCCCCTCTACATGAACCATAAAGGAAAAGAAAAAGGTTGTTTGTATACCACAGTTCTCCGTGAAGAGGGTTAGGTTTTGTCGGTGGGGAGAGGTCTTTGAACAGTGGGACATCAGGCTGCAAGCAGATGTCTTGAGGTTCTGTTGTACATCTCTAGGGAAATGTTTACTACATGGGGGAATTCTGCTGCAAAAAAATTAAAAATTCTGCACACAATATTTTAAAATTCTGCAAAATTCTTCGTATTTTATTTGTCGAAATAACACAGTATAATCATGCCAGTTTCAATTATTTTGGTAATTTATTTCAAAATATCTATCAGCAAGTATGTATGTACCAGAATCTTTTTTTGGTCCGTATTGTTAATTTTTTTTTTTTTTGACAAATAGATTCCTTACTAGGCATATTAATATAGAACTTAGAGTAATTCTTTTTTAAATTACAATACAGAACTGTATTTCCTGTACCCATCAGAAGCAGTGCAAAGGCTTGGGACTTTCAGGGGTAATGGAAGCTGTCATAAATATAAAGGAAGGGTAATCGCCTTTAAAATCCCTCCTGGACGGAGGAAAAATCCTTTCACCTGTAAAGGGTTAAGAAGCTAGTATAACCTCGCTGGCACCTGACCAAAATGACCAATGAGGAGACAAGATACTTTCAAAAGCTGGGAGGAGGGAGGAAAAACAAAGGGTCTGTGTCTGTCTGTGTGATGCTTTTGCCGGGGACAGAACAGGAATGGAGTCTTAGAATTTAGTTAGTAATCTAGGTAGATATGCGTTAGATTACGATTTCTTTAAACGGCTGAGAAATTAAGCTGTGCTGAATAGAATGACTATTTCTGTCTGTGTGTCTTTTTTGTAACTTAAGGTTTTGCCTAGAGGGATTCTCTATGTTTTGAGTCTGATTACCCTGTAAGGTATTTACCATCCTGATTTTACAGAGGTGATTCTTTTTTACTTTTTACTTCTATTAAAATCCTTCTTTTCAGAAACTGAATGCTTTTTCATTGTTCTTAAGATCCAAGGGTTTGGGTCTGTGGTCATCTATGCAAATTAGTGAGGATTTTTACCAAACCTTCCCCAGGAAGTGGGGTGCAAGGGTTGGGAGGATTTTAGGGGGAAGATGTTTCCAAACAACGCTTTCCTAATAAATAATCCAGATAAACGTTTGGTGGTGGCAGTGGAAGTCCAAGGGCAAAGGGTAAAATAATTTGTACCTTGGGGAAGTTTTAACCTAAGCTGGTAAAAGTAAGCTTAGGAGGTTTTCATGCAGGTCCCCACATCTGTACCCTAGAGTTCAGAGTGGGGAAGGAACCTTGACAGAGGCATTGAGGGAGAGGGAAGGAGCCTGGACTGAACCTGGAGGGTTGCTGAGTGCAGGGGTGGGGAAGAAGTATGGAACAGCGGTTTTGTTTTGTTTTTTGTTTGTTTGTTTTTGGTTTTTTTGGTGGGGAGGGGCAGGATAGGGAGTCTCCCCCATGCAGAACCTGGTTGATCACAAGCCTTTCCCATTCAGTCAGGCACATCTGCCCTGTCCCTGCATCTATTCCTGGGGGGAATTCTGTGCCACTGCACGAGCACAGAAAATACATTTTGCCCCTGAGGTGCTGCAGTTCTGCCTTTTGCCCACCAGAGGCCACTCTGGCACCAGAACAGCCTGCTACATTCATGCCTTTGGCTGTTCTGGCATCACAGTGGCCTCTGGTAGGCGAAAGACAGAACTGCAGCACTTCTGGAGCAGAATGTATTTTCTGCCAAAAAAAAAATTCTGCTTGATACATGAATTCTGCACATGCGCAGTGGCGCAGAATTCTCCCATGAGTAGGAAATAGAAACTTGTGTGGGATGGGTAATATGATAGAGCTTAATGCTCTCTCAATAAACAGGAAGCTGGTATTTCTCTGGTTTTAGTAAATAGTTAAATTCCCAAGCCTTTTGTTTGTAGAGGAACACTGTATATTCATGAACTTTTGTGTAAGTGTTCCATATTAGAGGAGAAATAAATAACTTGCCTAGTTGGTCAGCCCAGAAAAATGATAAAATAATTTGGACCTCAGTGTAATAAGAAAATTAGTCCAATTTTGATGTAATTTTTTTTTTTTTTTTTGAGGGAGAGAATCAGGTGGAACTTTTTTAGTCTCTCCACACACATCTAAGTTTCCTGGGAAGCTTTCATTTTCATAGAATCATGGTAAAATATTTTTTACGGTATTAACACATTGAAATTAGAGCATAAAAGCTGTTCATTGGTGTGTGTGTGGTTTGTTTGTTTGTTTGGGTTAAACTGTATTTCAGGGCTCTCCTGTAAGGTTAAGTAAACAAAGACAGTCTAGTAGTTGAATAAAGTAACTTTTTTTTCTTCAGATAGGCCAAATTCTTCCTTGACTTGCACTCTGTAAAGCCAAGCCTTGTTGTACCTAATGGAGTTGCACAGAATATCATAATCCTAACTAGATATCATATAGCTAAGCACAATTTGGCATGACTGTTTCTCTAACAGAGAGACCAGGTAGGTGAAGTAATATATTTTATTGGACCAACTTCTGTTGGTGGAAGGGACACGCTTTCAAGCTTCATCATTTTTTTTTCCAGGTATGGAGAAGGAAATGAGTGTCCAACGTAAATAAACGCTGGGACAGATTAAACATCAAGGGCTCACATGTTTATAGGAGAGCCCTTAAAATGATGTGGGCAGTTAACACCTCTGCATTCTTAAGAGGATGGAGGGTTAGTTGGTGGCAGGGTTTGTTACAAGTTGCTGCAATGAGCCAAAAAAAGCACTGTCAAGTCCATGTTTTTAGTGTCTAGTAGCGTTATGAATTTAAGTTTTCGAGCTCCTCTTTTGAAGGTGGTGTGCAGGTTTCCACTGAGGACGAGCACTGAGAGGTTTAATATGGAGTGGCTGTTTTGTGAAGTGTTGAGCTACTATTTCTCTTAAACATTCATATGGTACCAGAATGAGCAAAGCAATATAATCCTGAATTTAACAGCATTAGCTTCAGCAAGATTCTGCACAAGTTTAAGACTCCAAATCAGGAAATCAGTTTAGACTATGTTTAAGACCATCCCTATTCAAGACACTTAAGTGCATAAGTCCTATTGACTTGAGTGGAACTTAAGCATGTGCCAAAGTGCTATCCAAAATAAGGTTTTCCTGAATCAGCGTTTTATATTGGAGGGGACTTCTTGGTTAATTATATGTTTGTGTTGTTTTAACATTAAAGATGTTGAAAGTGTAGTTTCAACATCTTTATAACTTTTATTTAAAACAATTAAAATCTGAATTCTGAACTTCTACAAGAAAGATCTGTGGTGATGTTTTGTAAAACAAATGTTCCCACACACAGTCTTGCAAAGAGGAATATTGTATTGATTCATTAATAACCAGCTCTAGTGTTTCTTCTACAGTGCATACTTATTGTGTTGCTGGAGAATTTTGTCTGAGTCATGTGCTGTGCACTCCAAATCAATTTATAATGTCTTCATTTTTCATCTTCTGTGTCTGTAAGGATCACACTGAAGTATTCAGTCTAACTCCTCACATCTTCCTACTCTGTTTCCATTGTAGGGATTGGGCTGTAAAAAGCTGCTATTCACCTTCTGTTGGTGGGTGAGAGATGATGAAATTCTGAAATGTTCACCCATGTGCAAGTTTCTTCTCCAGAGACTGTCTGGAGAGAGTGATAAGAGTGTCCATCACTTGTGTGTGTCATATTGTTGTTTGTATGTGTAGGGAAGTGAATCACATTTTCAAATTTTATTTTATTTTTTTAACACTGAACATGAGAAATATCTGTTAGTGATTTATGTTGGAACTTGTGGTGTACGGATTGATTTGATGATGAAACAGGAGAAATGTCTGGTAATGTTTTTGTTTAACACAATTGCAAATGGTGGTAAAAGGAACTTAGTTTCAAGAAGTACATCCTGTTGAAGGCTGAAAGAATTTTGGATATTTTCACACATGGCAGCACGTGGTTGCATGGAAAAGGAGTTGATAAGGTCCTCTATTTTAGAGTACTTTTATGTGACTATGCTAGGTTTTTACTCTAATTCTTATTTATTCATTTAATCTGAAGACTGGGAAATGACTTCAATTAAAAGAAAACTTTTAAACCTTGAAGGTCTTCTCTACAAAATATATCCCAAATACCTATGTAATGCTCAGGAACTACCTGAATTAGAGTTGCCAGTTTAAGTACTTATGTACAGTTCATAAGCTCAGAATGCTAAAACAGCAGCTACCAACCAGTACTAGGAAGTCCTCAAGAATGTAGCAAAACACCTAATCAATCAGTTCCTTTCTGGTCTCTTAGGTAGGCTAACTTTTTTATTTCTGCTTCAGGAAGACTATATCCAGAGAGTCATTGCTCCTAATATTTGTGGATTTTTTGCTCTCATCATGCTTGTTTGTCCACTTAATAGTCAGATCATTTGAGAGTAATTAGTTTATGAAGCTCAGTTTATTCTATTTCAGGGGAATGTAAAAGATTCTAGTTCCCATTTTTTACACAGTGTATGAAAGTAAACAAAGCATGGAATTTGGTGTAAAAAAAATCTGGGTTCTGTTACCATCGCTGTCATCATTTTGGTCTGAAACATTATTATCTTACGGTCTTATACTGCCACCCATCTCAATAGTATCCGAGTGCCTTCCATGTAAAATCAATAGCAAATTCCATGGTGAACTTCATGGAGCCTCTGGCATGTCCTCCTTTTTTGGGGTCAGAACTCTGCTTGGGGTACGTGGTGTTTTTTGTTGTTGGGGTTTTTTTGGAGGGGGGTTGAATTGTGTCACTTACGGTGGCAGGCCTTTTCAAAGAAGAAGGCATTGCAGCATTTCCTAAAGGTAGATTTCCCTGATCTCTTCTGGAAGATTGGTGAGAGGCTCTAGCTATGGAACGGAGAATGTTTGTTTTGTTCTCAACTTTCGCATGTTTCATCGTGGACTTTGAGATATATATATATATATATAGTCCCTGAGTGTGGCTGTAATGGTTGGTGTTCAGTAGATCAATGAGTCTTGGATATAGCTGGGGATTCATGCACTAGTTACTTTAAAATCTTCCGATGAAGTGAGCTGTAGCTCACAAAAGCTCATGCTCAAATAAATTGGTTAGTCTCTTAGGTGCCACAAATACTCCTTTTCTGTTTTGCGAATACAGACTAACGCGGCTGCTATTCCGAAACCTTTAAAATTAGGACTAAGGCTCTTAAACTGCACTGGAAGCTGACTGAAAACCAGTGGAAGAAAATATTACAATCATTGTTCAACTGATGCTGCCAAAACTCCTCACTCTCATCATCCTGAGGGGATACTGTTTGCCGGTCACCTACAGTGGAATCCAAACTCTCACTCAGTGAGAGGGGTTTCTTACCCTTCAGTAACTATTATTCTTTCAGGGTGGACCCTTCAACCCAACTTTCATCTGTGGTTTTTGGAGTTCTCATCTCCTCTGGACTTTGACTTGTTAGGGAACTGAGAGAGGGTTGTGGCCACTTATGCCTTCACGCAAAAAGCATGAGGAGGCACAGGAAACATGCTGAGAGATATGGCTCTTTTGAAAAGTGTGTGTGTGTGTTCCCCTTCAACCTCTCATCAACAGTTATTGTTGGGTAAGGGTAGGCGTGAACTGAGGATCAATTGTATTAACTTGCTGAGGTACCAGTTAGTTTTTTCTTAAAGCTGAAATCCAACAAATTAGATTTGCCCATTTGGTAAGTGTAATAGACCAGTATTGGAAAGTAATATAATTAGGATAACCTCTTTTTGAGTCCAGAAAGCTCTAGCTTATTAATTTACCTCTTAAATTCTTTTCAGTTCTGTTTCTATCTTGGACAGTATTTCTCAGATCTCAACCAATCAATAGATTGTGGTTCTGGGCAAATTAATTCAACTATGAATTGTTGATTATTTACATAAGGGTAACTACCACAGATGTTTCAGGCAGGTACTGAACACAACATGCATGCAGTCTTGTAAATGATTAGCATAGACCAGCTTTAAATAGTCTTTCCCCCTTGTGCTATGTAATCTACATTTCTGGAGTGTGACAATCATTTGGAAAGGAAACCAAACAAACCCTTTATAGTTCCTATAAAGTTAGAAGACCTAGTCATGCGTTCTTTGATTTTATGTATAAGCATTTCACCTCTTTTTAAGGTTTACAATATAACAAGACCATTATTTTGAAGGAACAAGGTTAACCACATATGGAGAATAGTACCTTTTTGATTCATAAGAGGCAAGCATAGCTTCACATCTGAGGTGAAAACTGTTGGTTGGGATTTTTTAAGATACCAGGAAGTTTGACCTCTGGAAACTTTAGATTTGTCTGGGTCACACTGAAAATTATTTCCTAAACAGCTTATTTGACTTTGCCCCCAAAGCCAACGCTTTGCCACCCATTTCTGGTATTTAATTTCCTGTAGACAGACAAAGAGATGGGAATCCTACCCACATTCAAACCATGTGAGGTTCCTGTCTAAGAGTTTAACAGTATCTTGAAAACTAAGTTAAACATCAGCCTGCAACCCCTGGGTACATACTTAGGCAGCAGCCTATGCTACCATAGCTATACTGCTATTTTTAGTGTGCTTGCTGGAGCAGAACTAGCATGGGGACATCTACATGAGCTAGGAAGCATACCTCTTAGCTCAAATGTAGGTGAACTCTATGCCATTAGTTGGGTTATTTTTTCAAGCTTTTCTTCACAACTGCAAGGGTTAGAAACTTTTTTTAAGAGCTGAGCTAATGAAGTAATCACATGACCCTAGGAGATGGAGGGGGTGGTTTTAGGCAAAGGCCTACAGTACCTATACTTTAATCCAGGGGCGGGCAAACTTTTTGGCCTGAGGGCCACATCAGGTTTCCAAAATCGCATGGAGGGCTGGTTAGGGGAAGCTGTGTCTTCTCAAACAGCCAGGCCTGGCCCGGCCCCCGCCTCCTATCCAACCCCTCCCCCCCCACCCCCCCGCTTCTCGCTCCCTGATGCCGCCCCCCCTCCTCCGGGACTCCTGCCCCACCACCACCATCCTGCTCCCTGACCACCCCTGGACCTCCCACCCCTGACTGCCACCCCATCCAACCCCCCCCACTCCCCATTCCTGACTTGCCCCCCGGAACCCCTGCCCCATCCAACCACCCCTTCTCCCTGTCCCCAGACTTCCCCCTGCCACCCCATCCAACCCCTCCTCTCCTTCTTGACACCCTCCTGTTCCCTGCCCTCTGACCGCCCCGACCCCTATCCACATACCCCCTGCCCCCTTACCGCGCTGCCTGGAGCACCAGGTCAGGTTGCGGTTCTGCAACTGCGCCACCCGGCCACCCAGAGCTTTCATAGAATATAAGGGTTGGAAGGGACCCCAGAAGGTCATCTAGTCCAACCCCCTGCTCGAAGCAGGACCAATTCCCAGTTAAATCATCCCAGCCAGGGCTTTGTCAAGCCTGACCTTAAAAACCTCTAAGGAAGGAGATTCTACCACCTCCCTAGGTAACGCATTCCAGTGTTTCACCACCCTCTTAGTGAAAAAGTTTTTCCTAATATCCAATCTAAACCTCCCCCACTGCAACTTGAGACCATTACTCCTCGTTCTGTCATCTGCTACCATTGAGAACAGTCTAGAGCCATCCTCTTTGGAACCCCCTTTCAGGTAGTTGAAAGCAGCTATCAAATCCCCCCTCATTCTTCTCTTCTGCAGGCTAAACAATCCCAGCTCCCTCAGCCTCTCCTCATAAGTCATGTGTTCCAGACCCCTAATCATTTTTGTTGCCCTTCGCTGGACTCTCTCCAATTTATCCACATCCTTCTTGAAGTGTGGGGCCCAAAACTGGACACAGTACTCCAGATGAGGCCTCACCAATGTCGAATAGAGGGGAACGATCACGTCCCTCAATCTGCTCGCTATGCCCCTACTTATACATCCCAAAATGCCATTGGCCTTCTTGGCAACAAGGGCACACTGCTGACTCATATCCAGCTTCTCGTCCACTGTCACCCCTAGGTCCTTTTCCGCAGAACTGCTGCCTAGCCATTCGGTCCCTAGTCTGTAGCTGTGCATTGGGTTCTTCCGTCCTAAGTGCAGGACCCTGCACTTATCCTTATTGAACCTCATCAGATTTCTTTTGGCCCAATCCTCCAATTTGTCTAGGTCCTTCTGTATCCTATCCCTCCCCTCCAGCGTATCTACCACTCCTCCCAGTTTAGTATCATCCGCAAATTTGCTGAGAGTGCAATCCTCAGTCCAGCTTTGTGCCGGCGGCTTGGTGCACTGAGGCTGCAGGGGAGGGGGAACAACATTGGAGGGGCCAGGGACTAGCCTTCCGGGCCAGGAGCTCAGGGGCTGGGCAGGAGGGTCATAGTTTGCCCACCTCTTCTTTAATCCCTCCCTTGACAGAGCAGAATGATGTAAAGGGTGTTCATTGTGAAGTGTCTGTCTGCACTTAGTGGTCAGTGTTAAAGTTGACTACCTCAGAGAGAGGGTGTGGGTGAAACTGAATAGCCATTTGGTCTTAGCTTGATTTGAATAATTTTAAGATGAAATGAAATGAATTGCCGTCGTTTTCTTTACATGTGACGCAACACAACACAAGACAAGGAAGTGAGGCAGCCTTTGAAAACTGGGTAAATTCTGCTAACTAATGCTGCTTTGGAATTTAAGACCACCATTATTTGACTAATACTTACTGACTAAGCTCTGTCCTTTAGCCAATAAAATCTTTGGTTACAGCCATGTAATGAGAAGCTGTGCCAAAATTTGTCCCTTATTTGGTAAGAAATATTATCCAGCTTTTCTACAAATCTTGACAAGCTATGCGTTCAGGCTATATAATGAAATTTAACAGAAGACCATTTGTTTTAGCTATTGTTTTGTTTCAGCACCTGTTTAGAATGCATGCTAACTTTAAATATAAAAACAATTAATGAGAATAGAACTTGAATATTAATAATGGAATCAATATAAGGAACTTATATGGAGCCTGATTTTTAATGTTCAAATGTGCTTCAGCCTTCAGAATCCAGTGGTTTAACATTAAATTATTTTTAATTCCAAATAGGTGCCATACTAGGCAGATCGGAAACACAGGAATGCATCTACTATAATGCTAATTGGGAAAAGGATAAAACAAATCGCAGTGGCATTGAACCTTGTTATGGTGATAAAGATAAAAGACGACACTGCTTCGCTACATGGAAGAATATTTCTGGATCAATTGATATTGTGAAACAAGGTTGTTGGCTGGATGATATCAACTGTTATGATAGGTGAGAAAATTTTAACTATCTTATGTATAAAGCTTTAAACTACGTTTACCAAAAAAGTGGCTAGTTAGGAGACACATTGCAGGATACCAAACATACGTTGTTCACTATATTTATTATAAACCAGAATTTTTGGATTTTAGGTGCCTACAGTTCCCACTTAAATTTGTTAACAAAGCTTTTACTGTAGTTAAATACTTTATCTGGCATGTTGGAAGAATGGAGGGTGCCAGTAAGTTTAAAAAAAAAATAAATTCCTGTTAACTAAGTGGGAGGGAGTTTGGGTGTGGGAGGGGTTCAGGGCTGGGGGTTAGGGCACAGGGCATGGCCTCTGAGAGGAAGTTTGGGTGCGGGAGGGGGCTCGGGTGTGGGAAGGAGTGCGGGGTGCTGACCTGGAGTGGCTTCCCACAAGTGGTGACTTGTCCCTGCTGCTCCTAGGCAGAGGCGCAACTAGGTGGCTCTGTATGCTGTCTCTGCTCCTGCCCTGAGCACTGGTTCCGGGAATTTCTACCTAGCCACACCTCTACCCCCAGGCACTGCCCCAGGGCAGCACACACAGCCACCTAGCCACGCGTCTGCCTAGAAGCAGCAGGGACTGGTCACTGCTTGCAAGGAGCCGCCTGAAGTGAGCGCCACCCAGATCTGGCACCCCCCACCCTCTCTCGCGTACCTGCCCAGAGTCCCCTTCTGCACTCAAACGCCCTCCCAGAGCCCGTGTCCTGCGCCCCCTCCCACACTGTGAACCCCTTGTGGCCGTTCCTCCACCTAGGAGCAGCAGGGACATGTCGCTGCTTCTGAGGACCGAGGTAGGGAGCCTCCTGGACCAACACCAACCGGACTATAAACCAGACTTTTCAATGAAGATCAGAAATACTGGTTTATAGAGCTTTCCAGTTGATAAAATGCCAGATAACACAGCTTGTACTGCAGTTGAACATATTTTCAGAGAGGCTGAACACTTCCATCTTCCATTGAAGTGACAAACTTTAAGCATTCATATTTTTTAAATTTTCCCTTCTAGTGCCTTAAAGTTTATTTTAAAAGTGCTGCTTATTATTGAATGATTTAAAGTAAAGTATTCAAACTAGTGCCTAAGTTATACTCCTGGGGTAGAATTTTAAAAGCATTTACTTAGAAGTCCAGCTCTCACTGGACCCTAAACCATTATTCAGACATGTCAATATATTACTTGATTGTCAAAATTTCTGAGCACCTAGAAGCTCCCACTGAGGCTGGTGGCAGCTTCAGTGTGTTCATAATTTCTGAAATCCTGGCCTATTTTGTGTAGCTGATTGCTAGTCACAGACATGTGTAAGCAATAACACACACATCATAGTTGTATTGGGATATCAGTAGGCATTGGTTGGGTCCTAGGCCAAATGCTAAAGATCACAACAGTCTAATTGATCACTGTACTCTGAAGAATTCTTTTGAAACTACAAAATTTGTCTTTATACCAATGTTGGGAGAGGAAGGAGAAGGAAGAAAAGAATGCATTAAATTTATAGTATTGTATTCGCATTACTAAAATGTTTCCAAAAAGCTTGAACAAAACCTTTTAAAAAAAAAAAAGTAACTTACAAATCTTCATATCTTTAAGTAAAAAAAAAAATTCAACTTTCCTTGTATCAGTGGAGGAAAGTGATATTCATTGTAGTCCTCTTTACCTCATAAAGAGGTTTTATAGCTTTAAGTTTGTCAGTAAAATGCGGTTTAAGGAAAAGTTGTAATTCTGATTTGCGAGTTCCTCAGGCGGTAGCAAAGCATCTATAGAGTAGTTTCCCCTCTCTGACTGAAGTGTTGCTGTGCTGAAGAGAAAAAGGCAGTTTTTATGAAACCTTGTTAATGGCTGTGTACAGTATTGTAGAACTGTATTTCAGCCATTGTGGGGAGGTAGTTAAACTATGTTCCTTTTCCAGGGGTGAGGGAGGGGTAGGTTTACAATTTGAGATTTAATGATATTACTATCAAATATTAAAACTTTAAGGAGGGATTTTCTACAGTGCTTATTGTTGGCCTAATACTCACTGGAAATCCATGAGAATTTTGGCACTGATTACAAATGAGAGCAGAGCTAGAAATTTTCAAGAGTGCTTGGAAATGCCTCACTCAAAGCTGCCTATGAAGATGAAAAAAGATTTTGGAAGGAGAAGTCAAAGGGTGTGGGAGCAGTGAAAAGTTGAAGAGAAGGAGGAGTAAGACTTTGTGAGTAAACAAAATTGCACTAGCATAGTTAAACTATTACATCCCCAGGTGGATAATCTCCTCTCAGTGTAAGAGTGGCTTTTTCTTTTAAGACAGGTTTAAATTACCCCATGTGAACGTTTACGGTTTTTGTACCGGTTAGTCTTTTTTCAACAGATGAGTCAATCTCAAGGGCTTATCTAAACATGGAGTTGTTCAGGAATAGCTGTTACACTGCAAATTCACTCTCTACCTTGATCCAAATTAACTTTCAAGTGTAGACAAGCTCTAAGTTAACTGGTGCAATTCCACGGATGTTGATAAGCCCTAAATTTTCTAGAGAAATAAAGGGAACTAAGGAAGTGTCTTTAAATATAATAAACACAGAAAAAAGGGTGAAGAAGTAGGAGAGAATGCTAATCTTTTTTCTTTGTAGCATACTATACACACCATTTAGTGAACAAAATCATCAAGATATTAAAACTTCATAAATTTTAGAAAACTTCACTCTGGTTGTTAAATAACCATTGCTTATGGTAATAGATCAATATTATCTAGTGCATTTCGGTAAACAAATAATACTTTTTTGTCTTTGTGCCAGGACATCACTTATATTTATTATCAGAATACAAGATTTCTGAATACAGTGTTGTAATTGAAGCATTATAATATCTGTTGTATGTAACTTTATTAGTTGGTGAAGGACTATTGCAGTTCATTAAACTTTTAAGCTTATGGTATACCAAACGCCAAATAGTGCCAGTCAAAGAATACCAAGCAATGACTGCATTATGGCAGAAACAGTAAATTGCAATTATAATAAGCAAGTCTTATATTTGTATATAAAACAGCAGCCTTCACCGATTTTCTCCGACAGATTCAAACTCTTTCTAGAATTCTTCACTATTTTTTGTTCTCTGGTATAGAGACAACTTCCGTTGTCTTACCTTTCTTCTCCTGAGTTCTTAGGAAAAAAGAAAAGAAGTACTTGTGGCACCTTAGAGACTAACCAATTTATTTGAGCATAAGCTTTCGTGAGCTACAGCTCACTTCATCGGATGCATACTGTGGAAAGTGTGGAAGATCTTTTATACACACAAAGCATGAAAAAATACCTCCCCCCACCCCACTCTCCTGCTGGCAATAGCTTATCTAAAATGATCACTCTCCTTACAATGTGTATGATAATCAAGTTGGGCCATTTCCAGCACAAATCCAGGTTTTCTCACACACCCCCCCCCCCACACACAAACCCACTCTCCTGCTGGTAATAGCTTATCTAAAGTGACCACTCTCCTTACAATGTGTATGATAATCAAGGTGGGCTTCTTTTCCAACGCCCTTGAGGAATTCCACCATGATTTCAACAATTTCCATCCCACCATCAACCTCAGCCTGGTCCAGTCCACACAGGAGATCCACTTCCTGGACACTACAGTGCTAATAAACGATGGTCGCATAAACACCACCCTATACCGGAAACCTACTGACCGCTATTCCTACCTACATGCCTCCAGCTTTCACCCTGACCACACCACACGATCCATTGTCTACAGCCAAGCTCTGCGATACAACCGCATTTGCTCCAACCCCTCAGACAGAGACAAACACCTACAAGATCTCTGTCAAGCATTCTTACAACTACAATACCCACCTGCGGAAGTGAAGAAACAGATTGATAGAGCCAGAAGAGTTCCCAGAAGTCACCTACTACAGGACAGGCCTAACAAAGAAAATAACAGAACGCCACTAGCCGTCACCTTCAGCCCCCAACTAAAACCCCTCCAACGCATTATTAAGGATCTACAACCTATCCTGAAGGATGACCCAACACTCTCACAAATCCTGGGAGACAGGCCAGCCCTTGCCTACAGACAGCCCCCCAACCTGAAGCAAATACTCACCAGCAACCACATACCACACAACAGAACCACTAACCCAGGAACCTATCCTTGCAACAAAGCCCGTTGCCAACTGTGCCCACATATCTATTCAGGGGACACCATCACAGGGCCTAATCACATCAGCCACACTATCAGAGGCTCGTTCACTTGCACATCCACCAATGCGATATATGCCATCGTGCCAGCAATGCCCCTCTGCCATGTACATTGGTCAAACTGGACAGTCTCTACGTAAAAGAATAAATGGACACAAATCAGATGTCAAGAACTATAACATTCATAAACCAGTCGGAGAACACTTCAGTCTCTCTGGTCACGCGATTACAGACATGAAAGTTGCAATTCTTCAACCAAAAAAATTTCAAATCCAGACTCCAACGAGAAACTGTTCAATTGGAATTCATTTGCAAATTGGATACAATTAACTTAGGCCTGAATAGAGACTGGGAGTGGCTAAGTCATTATGCAAGGTAACCTATTTCCCCTTGTTTTTCCCTCCCCCCCCCCCCCCCCCCCCCCCAGACGTTCTTGTTAAACCTTGGATTTGTGCTGGAAATGGCCCACCTTGATTATCATACACATTGTAAGGAGAGTGGTCACTTTAGATAAGCTATTGCCAGCGGGAGAGTGGGGTGGGGGGAGGTATTTTTTCATGCTTTGTGTGTATAAAAGATCTTCTACACTTTCCACAGTATGATTCCGATGAAGTGAGCTGTAGCTCACGAAAGCTTATGCTCAAATAAATTGGTTAGTCTCTAAGGTGCCACAAGTACTCCTTTTCTTTTTGCGAATACAGACTAACACTGCTGTTACTCTGAAACCTGAGTTCTTAGGGGTTTTTTTGGTGGTTTTTCCTCACCAATTTATGGCACGTCTTTTGATGTGTCATAGTGTAGATTGTTACTGCAATAAGCTCTGGCTCTGGGCAAAGTTAATGTTTGGCTGCACAGAAATTGCCTGTATTTTTCCTTTTAAAGGGTGTTTCCCCCATAAGCCTCGCACTGAGGGTTTCGTGGATAAACTCAAGGCATTCAAAGTACTCATTTTATTTATTATGCCACATTTAAATTGGGTTCATGGATTGTTAAAACCTCCCCCAAACCACTCCCTCCCCTTGCAAGAGGAATTTTTGAAACCCAGCTTGCTGGTGGCTTTCTTGGGATGCTAACATGTTTGCAACTTGCAAGGTTAGGAAGAATATCTCTGTCATCATGGTTCATCAATGCTATATTTCTGCAAATGGAAGTAGATCTGTATTGAAATATTTTTCTCATCAGAATACTATGCTAAATTGAGAACGCCATCTTAGTCTGGTGGATCACAATTTTCAAAAGTTCATTTCCAAAGTTAAATTTGTATCTAATTATGCAATTATTTGCTCTTGTACAAAGGAAGTCAGTTTTAAATGAACAAAAATGACTTTTCTGCTGCTCTCTTACAGGACTGATTGTATAGAAAAGAAAGACAGCCCTGATGTGTTCTTCTGTTGCTGTGAAGGCAACATGTGTAATGAACGTTTTTTCTATTTTCCAGAGATGGAAGTAACACAGCGTAAGTTGGTTTAACATTCTAAAGAAATGGTTTTGCAGTATTGTTCAGAATACAGTTTCTGTATGTTTAGGAGAGAAGACTTTTCCAAAATATTCTGGATAGCTTCTGTTTCCCCTTTTCCAAACATACGTGTGGAAGAGGTTTTTTTGGTAACTATAGTGGTTCAGAGTGGGTTGTATTAGTTTAAATCATTTTGATCTGGGCAATTTAACTTTTTTCAGCTTGAAATGAAAGGTCCATGTTTTGGAACAAAACATTCAAATCGATAAAACTATTCTAAACTAGTAGGGGGATCTATCCTTGGCAACCTGTTCAGAAAAATCTCATCAGGAAGGCTAATTCACATTTTTTTGAAAATCTAAACAAAAATCCATTATTTTAAATCTCATTTTAGGTGTAAGTAAATGCAATTGGTTGTGTTTGAACTGGCCATGATGCCATAGCACACCCAACATGTGCAAGTACTGCCTTACAGGTGTATACCCTGGAGTCGGTATTTACCTTCTTTGGTCTGTTTAATGTTGTAGATTATTAAATGCACTCATTGTCATTGCTGGGCACACTTGTAATTTAAAAAAAAAAAACCAAAAACCTGGAAGTCTGCTGAAAAGAACACACAAAAGGCTACTAAGAAAACTGTCTGGAAATCTGTTTAGTCACAAACAAACAAAAAAAAACAGTGCATGATGTTTTTAAGTAATAACTTCAAAAATTTGCCAGGCTATTTTTCCATGCCTTCCAACTAAGGCACCTAACCTATTAAACACTACTAGGTCTCCCTAACGACTATATCAATTTGAAAAGTATAGTAAAATGTTGTTGTGTTTTTTTAATTTTTATACAACTCCCCCGCACCCCCACCACCCCACCAGAAACACCCTGCAAAAGCATCCATTAAAAGGGTGAGATGATCTGCTTTCATCTACGTGAACACTAGTGCTGTTTTATGGGTTATCCGTAGAGTGAGTGGGTGGATAAGTAATTATTTTAAAAACATTTATTTACATTGTTTGCTTTTAAATGTTTCAAATTAAGTTTGAAATTATGACAACGAAGTTAAAGACTAAACTTAATATCTATTCATTTAAATTATTCCTCTCTCACTTGGTGGTTGGGATGTGTGGTTTCTTTTGTGGGGTGGGGAGGGGGGTTAGTTCCATTCCAGGTCCTAAAACAGTACGACCTCCTAACCACAGCAATAAGCAGGATATACAGCCAAAAAATTAATTGAGCTATCACTTTGGTACTGCCACTAGTGACTCACTGCACTGTCCCCCTGCTCCCCCAAGTACAAAATATAGTAGAGATACTCTACAAACTCCCCAGACCCATGTCATCCATGTATGCCTTTTTGAAAACAGAAGACTTCATCTTGAAGTTACTAGTAAATCCTGGGATAAAGAGCTAGATCATCGTTTAAAGACATTACAATGGTCCATTTTACTACACAATGCAAAATGTGCTTCTGTAGATTTACGCTTGTTTAATTCAAGAAAAAAATTATTTAGAATGAATTGAGTATGGCAAAGACTATAGAAGATTATTTTTCCCTTTAGATACATGCTGGCGCTATGGTAGATGGGGTGCACTTCTGCGCAGGCTATGGGAATGTCCCCTTTCTATAGAAATAAGTTGACATTAGAATTAAAATTATTTTTGGATTTAGCAATCAAACATAGTTTGAGAACTGCATATTAGAATATTTTGCTGCAAATTTTGGTCTCATTGGCACAGCATTCGTGTACTTGAGAGAAGTCCATGATTACAAAGCAAATGATTTTACAGAGGTGGAAAAGTAAATGAATGTGCTCAGTAGGACAATGGTATTCAGACCTACCGGACAAAGAAAGGGTCATTTTCTGTCACCCGGATCAGTGACGTGAATTTGAGGAAATCTTTGCTATATTAAAAAAAACAGTTAGCTAGGGAACGTCTGAAGGCTCAACAGCCCATTCAAGCCTCCTTCCTCGCCTTTTTGCCTCTGCTTCCATGCTGCCTGACCCTAGCTAGTCTGCATTATTCTTCCCCATGAGTTCAAAAGTATTGATTTCCTCAGTTTTATAGTTTAAGGTTGATTAAATGGGTTTTTGCAAATGCATGTTAACACTATGCTGCATGTTACAGAAGGTAATTATACATTTATAATTTTTTGTTCCTGGAGTGTGATGTTTGTATGGAAAAGCAAAATCAATAAATACTTTTGTAAAAAGATAATGCAAATTAAATCATAAAATATTAAGCAGTACATGTTTTGCTGAGGAAGTTTTAAAGAAAGTTAAACCACTGAACTTGTGGAGGTCACATGCTTTTCCACACTCCTTAGTTACTTAAATGACACCAAAGGAAGTGCTAGGGTATACAAGCTTTCAGTGACCAGAAAGTCAGTTCAATTAACTTATTACAGATGATGATTCCTATGTATAATAAAGTAGTTGGATTTTAAATGCAAAACATGTTAAACTTTTTTCTTAAACATCCAGCATATTTAAGATAGTTTTATTTAATTTTTTTTTAAAATGCTGTTTTTGTGCATTTTTAATTGATTTCCAATTTCCATGCAAATGGAGCTTGAAACAAATCACAAGTCAATTAATCATTTGATAGAAAAAGATGACTAACTTATTTTATTTAAGGTTTTAAAAAAAAGGAAAAACTAAGAATCTGAACGCATGCATCTTAAGCTATATAATTGCTTAAATAAATTTATATAGATATAATGTAATCTAATTTGCTAATTAGCAAAGAGAAGCATCACAGTGTAAAGGCTTTATTTCATTCAAGTCACTGTGTTTTTTAATGGTTAGTAACTAATGAGCATCCACTTTTCTTTAGGAAAACAACTAAAAAGTACAAATACAAAAGAAGATTACAATTAATATAAATTAAGATTTCCTATTTGCTGATTTATATCGTGATTTAAAATTGGTGATTTAAATAAACTCTGTAAAATGGTGCCTTGTGATATAGTTCCCAAAGTTTGAGCATCCGCTGTGTGAATTTATTTTTCTTGGAATGGCAGTTTTGAGGATTTATTTTAGGAATTGCATGAATATTAAACAGTTTGTGATGGATAAGAGGAAGGTTTTTCAAAAGCAACCAAGGAATTTAGGAACATAAGTCCTTTCAATTGAACTTGAATTTACATGCTTTTGAAAATCTCTGATAAATCTTTAAAATCTGTATCTGGCTATTAAACTCTGTTATGTTGAATTAGGTTCCACCACTGTGTTCTGCTACTTAATGAATGTGTTCATTTCTTTTAGAACTTAATAATCAAGTTTAGATGTTGGATGCACTTGTTAAAATCTGTAATCACAGAAGATTAATTGTAACTTTTGTTCTTCAGCCACTTCCAATCCTGTTACACCTAAACCACCCTTGTTCAATACCCTGCTTTACTCGTTGGTGCCTATAATGGGAATTGCGGTGATCGTATTGTTTTCATTTTGGATGTACAGACATCATAAACTAGCATATCCTCCAGTACTTGTACCAACCCAAGTAAGTTGCTATATTGTAATCTTAATGTTTTAAAGATAGTGATTCTAAAACAATGTGGTGAGGGAGAAAGAGAGGATGTTTTTAAGTGATGACTGAAATCTATCTTCCTTTGCATACCGAAGCAGGTGCTTGGTTTTCCTTACGTAAGGAAACTTATCAAAATCAAGTACTGGTAGGTTAGGCTCTAAAATTATCAGAACCTAGTCAAGATTCAGTTCACCTTTTAACATTTTTAAAAAACAGAGTATGCTTTAAAAAACAAATTAAGTAAACATGTCCATATATCTATTTTAAACAGTAAAGACTCAATATTATGGGAAAATTGTGGGAAGTCCATGTTCAAGTTGTTGCCTTGATGTGAATGGACTACCTATTCATCAGAGGGAATAAGATGCTCATGATCTACTCCGGTGGGGTGGGATGGGATGTGTGTCTGTATGTGGTTTAAAAGTAAAAAAGGAGGATAAAAACTGGTAACTAGCAAAGCAGAGGTTATGAAAAAAAAATGAAGATTGGCTTAGACAGCAGTAAATAATTGAAGTACAGTCATTGGATTGTGTACTAGTTAGCTTGACTACTGCATGACTTGATTGACCTTCTTCCCATTTTCTCTCCTTTTGTTAAACAAGCATTTTGTGTCTTGTTTTAAATTAGTTCCAAATCCTGTAAACACTTCTGTATATGCTTTAAATGGAAAGTGTTTGAGGAACGTGATCTTGGACTGTAAGTTATTCAGGGGAGGAGGCTAGCTTTTTTTTTTTTTTTTTTTTTAAACTGTGTATAGTCCTAGCATGATGGGGCCCCAATACCTAGAGTGCCAATCAGGTACTATTAAAAATTAAGTTAATGTTAATATTACTTTATTTTAAGTGTGTGTGTGTGTGTGTGTGTGTGTGTAAGTAATATATTCTGGTCACAAAGGTGCCACCTGAGATCAGCACCTCATTAGGTATTATAAAAACAGTAAGACAGTCTCCCAGAGAGCTTACATCTCAAAAGACTGGACAGAGAGGTGAAATCACTTGCCCAAGATCAAACATTGGATTGCTTTGCAGAGCTGGGAATAGAACCTGTGTCTTCTGACTCCCAGTGCAATGCCCTATCTGCTAGAATAGTGGTTCTCAAATTGTGGGTCGGGACCCCAAAGTGGGTTGCGACCCTATTCTAATGGGGTCGCCAGGGCTGGCATTAGACTTCCTGGGGCTGAAGCCAGTGCCCAAGCCGCACACCCCAGGGCTGAAGCCAAAGCCCAGGAGCTTCAGCCCTGGTGCCGGGGCTGAGGTTACAGGCCCCCTGCCTGGAGCAGAAGCCTCTGGGCTTCGGTGCCCCCCCACCCCTTGGGTCATTGGGGCTTGGGCGAGCTCCAGCTTTGGTCCCCCCTTATTGTATTGTCAGAAGGGGGTCGCAGAGCAATTAAGTTTGAGAACCCCTGAGCTAGAATACATTGCCTCATGGGTAACATTGATTAATCTAATTGTAAAACGCACTACTTTTTGGTAAGACCTAATCAAAACTTTACATGTTCTTGTGCTCTGCTGACACCACTTTCAACAGTACTAGAATTGCTACTTCTGCATATTTCTATAGATGTTAGTGGTTCACACACAGAGTGAGATCTGTTGGTTTGGTTCATTATTAATAGATGTGGGGGGGAATCAGTATTTGTCAAATGAGAAATTGGGGGGGGGGACTTCTAATTCTAAAACAAGAATATTCATTTTCATACTTCAGAAAGAGTATTTCCAACAGCTCAGGATAATACCTACTGATACTTGGGCAGGTTCCATCATTGGGAACTACTAGCATATATCTTTCCACCCACACAGAATCCCATTGTCCTCAATGGACTCCACACAAGTTTAAAGGTCCACTCTTAGAGCTCAACATAGGATCAAGGCCAGAACTGATAATGCACTTAATGATGATTCTCAAAATCACTGCAAGAAAACAATTAGATATAATGGGTATTTGTACGCTATGTCATGTTCTCTTTATGCACGATGTCTAGATAATTTGATAAGAGTCCTCAATGAAATGTTTTGAAGAGTAAAGTGAAGCTTTCAACAAAATGAGAATGCGTCAATTTAATTTGCCTCTTCAGGGTACACTAACTTTGTAAATAGAGTGAGTACCTGTTGGATTTTTAAATTTGGTCTCTGCAAAAATTACCAAAGCAAAAAGATACATACCGTAACATTTAAACACCTGCTCCCTTTTTAAGTCTACCAAGCCAAATCTTTCTCTTCAGTTACATCCTTCCTAAAAAGAAAAGGAGTACTTGTGGCACCTTAGAGACTAACCAATTTATTTGAGCATGAGCTTTCGTGAGCTACAGCTCACTTCATCGGATGCATACCGTGGAAACTGCAGCAGACTTTATATACACACAGAGAATATGAAACAATACCTCCTCCCACCCCACTGTCCTGCTGGTAATAGCTTATCTAAAGTGAGCATCAGGTTGGGCCATTTCCAGCACAAATCCAGGTTTTCTCACCCTCCACCCCCCCACACAAATTCACTCTCCTGCTGGTGATAGCCCATCCAAAGTGACAACTCTTTACACAATGTGCATGATAATCAAGTTGGGCCATTTCCTGCACAAATCCAGGTTCTCTCACCCCCTCACCCCCCTCCCAAAAACCACACACACAAACTCACTATCCTGCTGGTAATAGCTCATCCAAAGTGACCACTCTCCCTACAATGTGCATGATAATCAAGGTGGGCGATTTCCAGCACAAATCCAGGTTTTCTCACACCCCCCCCCCATCCCCATACACACACAAACTCACTCTCCTGCTGGTAATAGCTCATCCAAACTGACCAATCTCCAAGTTTAAATCCAAGTTAAACGAGAACATCGGGGGGGGGGGTAGGAAAAAACAAGGGGAAATAGGCTACCTTGCATAATAACTTAGCCACTCCCAGTCTCTATTTAAGCCTAAATTAATAGTATCCAATTTGCAAATGAATTCCAATTCAGCAGTTTCTCGCTGGAGTCTGGATTTGAAGTTTTTTTGTTTTAAGATAGCGACCTTCATGTCTGTGATTGCGTGACCAGAGAGAAACAGCAGACTGGACTTCTACATAGAGTGCTTCCGCCGACGTGCACGGGCTGAAATTGTGGAAAAGCAGCATCACTTGCCCCATAACCTCAGCCATGCGGAACGCAATGCCATCCACAGCCTCAGAAACAACTCTGACATCATAATCAAAAAGGCTGACAAAGGAGGTGCTGTTGTCACCATGAATAGTTCGGAATATGAACAAGAGGCTGCTCGGCAGCTCTCCAACACGAGTTTCTACAAGCCATTACCCTATGATCCCACTGAGAGTTACCAAAAGCAACTACAGCATTTGCTCAAGAAACTTCCTGAAAAAGCACAAGATCAAATCCGCACAGACACACCCCTGGAACCCCGACCTGGGATATTCTATCTACTACCCAAGATCCATAAACCTGGAAATCCTGGGCGCCCCATCATCTCAGGCATTGGCACCCTGACAGCAGGATTGTCTGGCTATGTAGACTCCCTCCTCAGGCCCTACGCTTCCAGCACTCCCAGCTACCTTCGAGACACCACTGACTTCCTGAGGAAACTTCAATCCATCGGTGATCTTCCTGATAACACCATCCTGGCCACTATGGATGTAGAAGCCCTCTACACCAACATTCCACACAAAGATGGACTACAAGCCGTCAGGAACACTATCCCCGATAATGTCACGGCTAACCTGGTGGCTCAACTTTGTGACTTTGTCCTTACCCATAACTATTTCACATTTGGGGACAATGTATACCTTCAGATCAGCGGCACTGCTATGGGTACCCGCATGGCCCCACAGTATGCCAACATTTTTATGGCTGATTTAGAACAACGCTTCCTCAGCTCTCGTCCCCTAAAGCCCCTACTCTACTTGCGCTGTATTGATGACATCTTCATCATCTGGACCCATGGAAAAGAAGCCCTTGAGGAATTCCACCATGATTTCAACAGTTTCCATCCCACCACCAACCTCAGCCTGGTCCAGTCCACACAAGAGATCCACTTCCTGGACACTACAGTGCTAATAAACAATGGTCACATAAACACCACCCTATACCAGAAACCTACTGACTGCTATTCCTACCTGCATGCCTCCAGCTTTCACCCTGACCACACCACACGATCCATCGTCTACAGCCAAGCTCTGCGATACAACCGCATTTGCTCCAACCCCTCAGACAGAGACACACACCTACAAGATCTCTGTCAAGCTTTCTTACAACTACAATACCCACCTGCAGAAGTAAAGAAACAGATTGATAGAGCCAGAAGAGTTCCCAGAAGTTACCTACTACAGGACAGGCCTAACAAAGAAAATAACAGAACGCCACTAGCGGTCACCTTCAGCCCCCAACTAAAACCCCTCCAACGCATTATTAAGGATCTACAACCTATCCTAAAGGATGACCCAACACTCTCACAAGTCTTGGGAGACAGGCCAGTCCTTGCCTACAGACAGCCCTGCAACCTGAAGCAAATACTCACCAACAACCACATACCACACAACAGAACCACTAACCCAGGAACTTATCCTTGCAACAAAGCCCGTTGCCAATTGTGCCCACATATCTATTCAGGGGACACCATCACAGGGCCTAATCACATCAGCCACACTATCAGAGGCTCGTTCACCTGCACATCCACCAATGTGATATATGCCATCATGTGCCAGCAATGCCCCTCTGCCATGTACATTGGTCAAACTGGACAGTCTCTACGTAAAAGAATAAATGGACACAAATCAGATGTCAAGAATTATAACATTCATAAACCAGTCGGAGAACACTTCAATCTCTCTGGTCACGCAATCACAGACATGAAGGTCGCTATCTTAAAACAAAAAAAACTTCAAATCCAGACTCCAGCGAGAAACTGCTGAATTGGAATTCATTTGCAAATTGGATACAATTAACTTAGGCCTGAATAGAGACTGGGAGTGGCTAAGTCATTATGCAAGGTAGCCTATTTCCCCTTGTTTTTTCCTACCCCCCGCCCCCCAGATGTTCTGGTTTAACTTGGATTTAAACTTGGAGAGTGGTCAGTTTGGATGAGCTATTACCAGCAGGAGAGTGAGTTTGTGTGTGTATGGGGGTGAGGGGGGTGTGAGAACCTGGATTTGTGCTGGAAATCGCCCACCTTGATTATCATGCACATTGTAGGGAGAGTGGTCACTTTGGATGAGCTATTACCAGCAGGATAGTGAGTTTGTGTGTGTGGTTTTTGTGAGGGGGTGAGAGAACCTGGATTTGTGCAGGAAATGGCCCAACTTGATTATCATGCACATTGTGTAAAGAGTTGTCACTTTGGATGGGCTATCACCAGCAGGAGAGTGAATTTGTGTGGGGGGGTGGAGGGTGAGAAAACCTGGATTTGTGCTGGAAATGGCCCAACTTGATGATCACTTTAGATAAGCTATTACCAGCAGGACAGTGGGGTGGGAGGAGGTATTGTTTCATATTCTCTGTGTGTATATAAAGTCTGCTGCAGTTTCCACGGTATGCATCTGATGAAGTGAGCTGTAGCTCACGAAAGCTCATGCTCAAATAAATTGGTTAGTCTCTAAGGTGCCACAAGTACTCCTTTTCTTTTTGCGAATACAGACTAACACGGCTGTTACTCTGAATCCTTCCTAAAGACACACTTTTCTTCTACAATGCCCAAGAGAAGTGAGTCTGTGGTAATTAATAAGTAAGCCCTGACGAATGTTATAGCTCAAGCTCTCAATGAGAGTACACCTTTGTGTTGTGGACTGTCTGTTTTGTACAGCACTGGATGCAGCAATTCCAGATAGACAGTGACTATTTGCATGTAAAACTTAAATGTTTCAAATTGATATTGCTTGAACAACCTGTCAATACTCAATAATGACATTAGGGATTGGTGTATGATTAGGTTAAGCAACCAACACTCCACTTCCTTATCTAAAGTGCCTGTGTATGCAAAATTTAGATGGAAATCTCATGAAAATAGAATTTATCGGAATGTTGTATTTCTTACCACTTCCAGTCTGTCTGAACCTAGAAGAACAAAGACGTACAAAATTGGGGATTGTGGGTGAAGAAGTGGGAAAAGGCGGGTGAAACTATAGGAAGAGATAGGAAACACAGTATAGGGGAAAAAGAGAAGTAACTGAAGGATTGGAAAGTGAAAAAGGGAACAAACACAGAAAACAATTTAGGAAGACATAAGCGATAAGAAAGAAAAGGACAAGAGAAACAGAAAAAGGCGGCAAACAATATTTAAAAAAATATTACAACTTTGTTTCACAATAAACAATATCTGACTGTTTGGTTTTTAATTAGCATGCTTTTGGAGAATGCTGAAAGCCCAGGTATTTTTGTCAGTCGGGTTGGTAGATGTGTCTTACCTGGTATGACCATGTCAATGAACTATGGCGGGGTAGGTGGAGGTGGCTAGAATTAAGGTTGTGTCAATGACCTTAACTTTGTTTCCAGAAGGTTTATATATGTATATAAATATAGTGGAAATGTAACCAACAGTTAGAAGAAAATTGTAATGACTGAGATTAAAGTTTTTCTCTGTAATGTTAGCAATACTTAAATTATGAACTTTAACTCAGGTTTAACAGTTAATTTTGTTTTGTCTTTGCTGCTGCTGTGCACAGGTGTGGTAAATTGGAAAACTGGATTTGTCATTGTAAACCTATTCCTCTTGTCAAAGTAGGCATGCTCTTACCTTCTGAAATAAATATACTGTATGTTCATTTGTAGTTACCTTAGCTATCTACAACTTGATTGGCACCATAACAGTGCCAGACAAATCTCACTTCAGTTAAAATTAGGAACTTAGTACAACTTTTGATTCAGGGTTTTAATTTTGGAAATGGGTTAGCTTTTACCTTTTGCCTTTGGTTTTTACCTTTTGGTATTAGTATCTTACAATTAAAAGTAATATGTTTGTGGGGAGGGAAGGGAAGGAAAGGTAGCATACCTAGTACAACACTTCTTGCCCATGTTTGAGCCACTAACTCTTTCAATTTCTTATTAATTTTATGTGGGACTAAAATGTAATTTATTCATGGAGAGATCCCCATATACAGACTGTTCAAACATTTCATCATCTGGGTGTATTGTTTATGCTGTTAACTTCATGCCATAATGTGTGTCTACAGTATGACCACATTAAAGCTTCTTTAGTTTTTAACTCTGATTTTCGTAACTGCTGTGCCTTTAAAATTATTTAAGTACCACAGGAATGTAGCTTTTGCTAAATTTTTGTAAAAACAAAAGCTAGAAAGGGCTGGTGTGGTATGGGGGGGGTCTTTCTTTTTCTTTTCCCCTCTTCAATTTGCCAGTTGTCGTACTGCAAATGTATATTTATACAAGTGCTTGATCACATTGAACAGGAATTTCATTTGACACTTTAGATGAGGTGTCAGTTTAAAAATTGTTCATGTAAAATGCTTCATTTTTAGTGTGTTTAGTGCTGGTGAAAATTGCCAGAGGTATAGCTTTGGAGAGTGAAGTCCTATCCACAGAACAAGGTGTAGGAAAAAATGGCAGTTATCCAAGCTTCTTTCCACTACCCTGCTAATCCCTCTGTTCTGGGGAGAATCACCTCTGTAGATAACCAAATAGTTCAATCTCCATACTCATTCAGTTGAGACTACTGTCAAGGATGTCAAATAATACCAGTTGTGTCTGTGGTGTGATGAGTGTCTTACCTAATAGATCTGAACATTTTACAGCTGAATAAAATGTCAAATTTAAACTTTCTGCAATAATGTAAAACAAGTTTCTCCATTCATTTGTACTAATCCCGACTTTTAACTAGGACAATTTCATACCTTTACAGTAGCTCCAGTAAGTAAACATTGGAATTTTTTTATAGTTATGTCCAGAATAAGAACCTCCTGTCTTGGAGCATAGGGTTTATTACTTTACTTTTAACTTTGTCAGAGGACATCGTCTTAAAATCTAGTCATTTAAGAGTTAAAAGGGTCAAGATCCTTGGATAACTGCACCCATATGCAGTAGTGACAAGTCAGAGTAGTAGGAAGGGATTTCTGACTGTAGGAAGGAAGTAGTTAAGAGGTGAATTCCCCTTAAAGTTTGTACAGTAAGATTCTCTAATTTAAAAAGTGTATATAATTGTTCTTTGTATTTTTGCTGAAGGACTTAGTCTAAATTATTAGACGAGACCTTGGGGCTTGTCTACATGCACATTTAGTTCACAGTAGTCTGGGATATGAGTTTAGCCTGCCACAGACTAACTGTCCATGTGGACTCTGATGCTCATTAGCTATTTGTTAATGCTCTTTGATGTAGACCTCTTTGAATCAGGATTGAATCAAAGCTCTTTAACAGATTTAATGGACATGAGCAGGGTCCACATACACAGTTGATATGTGGCAATCTAGTGAGGATAGATTAACAACCCTGTTTGCCACAAACTAATTGTTTATGTAGAGAAACTTAGGCCTTGTCTATACTGGCAAGTTTCTGCACAGTAAAGCAGCTTTCCTGAGGTGTACACCTTGCCAAGCCACTTAGTGCGCAGAACCCGTGCAGTTGCAGGGCTGTAAAAAAACAAACAAAAAAAAAACCACCCCGATGAGAGGCGTACAGCTCTCTGCGCTGGGGCTACAGCGCCACAGTGCCAACGTAGACACCCTGGTTGAGTACAGCCCTGCAATTGGTTTCTGGGAGGTGTCCCACAATGCCTGTTCTCACCTCTCTGGTCATCAGTTTGAACTCTACTGCCCTGCCCTCTGGTGACCAACCGTCATTCCCATCCCTTAAATTACTTTGGAATTTTGGAAGTCCCCTTCCTGTTTACTCGGTGACGTGTGCAGTGGTCTCAGCACATCTTTCCAGGTGACTATGCCTGCTCCATGCACAGGCGATCCCCTGCTTGGAGCAATGCTGTGCTGCTGGACATCAACATTTGGGGAGAGGAGGCTGTCCAGTCCCAGCTGTACTCCAGGCATAAAAATTATGATACCGATGGACAGATTTCACTATGCATGACAGAAAGGGGCCATGACCAGGACACACTGCAGTGCAGGGTCAAAGTGAAGGAGCTGCGGAATGCCTACCAAGGCAAACCACCAGTCTGGTGCTGCGCCCATGAGTTGCCAGTTCTACAAAGAGCTGGACGCAATACTGTGTGGCGACCCCATCTCCACTGCGAAGGCCACGGTGGATACTTTGGTGGTTCGCATGCCAGTCAAAAGTGGATCGAGCCAGGAGGAGGAGGAAACCTTGGACGAGGATGTGGAGGAGGAGGGGGACCCAGAGGCAGAGGATGACTCGGAGGTTAGAGCTGCATGCAGCCAGGAGCTCTTCTTTACTCCAGTGGAGGCTAGCCAGTCACAGGTGTCAAGAGGTTGGCAAAGTACAAACAGGAGAAGAGGCCCTGGTAAGTGGCTTTGATTTCTGGGAATCGCTGAAGCGAGTTGTTGGGCACAAGAGGGTTGCAGAAAGCGGGCTTGTGTCTGTATGATGCACGTACCACCATATGCCTAGTCTGAGCGGCGGAACAGGGTGTTGATTGACTCCCTCACTTCACGGGAATCTGCCATAGAGATCTCCACAGAACTCTCCTGGAGATACTGGGCAATCTGCTGCTGCAGGTTCTTTGGCAGAACTACTTTGTTTCTTGCTGTATTAAGGTTAACTTTCCCGCACCACTCTGCCGTAACAGGCAGGGGGACCATTGCTGCATACAGGTGAGCCGCATAAGGGCCAGGGTGAAAGCCACAGTCTCGGAGAAGACCCTTCCTTGATTCCCTACTCACCCTCAGCAGCGAGATCTTCCATAATGAACACAGCCTGTGGAAAATGTGGGGACAGGAATGATTATAAGTCCCCTGCCCCAGTGCACAGTATGGTCATGGAACACTGATTTCCTCTGCCCCTGCGGTTACTCACCATTTTGGGGGGTCTTGTGGCTCATGGCTGACCCCAGGCAAGCAGACTGTTAGTGACAGGTACGTGAATAGTGGCTGTGTTTTTAAATCAGTGGTCTGAGTGTTGCAAACAATACTGCTTCTGTTAAAGGTTGCATTTTGGCTTCACAGATATGACCCAGGGAGCCCAGCCTCCCTCTTTGTTATCGCCAGCTGAACGGCTGTGCAGAATTAGAAAGCAACCAAGGAAAAGTAAAGAGGACTTTTCTGCGTGATGTCATGATACACTCTCTGGCCGAAAAAAAAAAATTGAAGGAGTTAGTGGAACAGTAAGAAGAGAGACCGAAAGGAGAACGTGGGGTGCCAGAACAAAGTCACGGAGCAGCTCTAAAACTTTATGGAGTGGCAAGCAGATACGTGCCAGGCGCTACTAGCACTGCAAACGGAGCAGCTCCGCAGCTGTCCTCCTCTGCAGCCACTGTCACAAAACTCTTTCCCATGCGCCCGTTAGACACTGCCATCACACTGTTATTAATCTCCTGGCTCTTGTCTGTACCCGCGGCATTCCATTCCTCTCCCATCACAGTCCAGCACTGCGGACTCCCAGTACGCACTGCACTCAACACCTGCCCCTCTGTAGTTTAGCCCTGCTGAAGTTCGTTACCCGCTGCACTGTACTCCAAAGGAGAAGGTTGGATATGATACCTGGACATACGCAAATCTTTAACCGTCCCGGGACCCTCCCGGGACCCTCCCTTCCCCCATCTCCCTCAGTTCTGATGTGTATTTTTTGTTTGTCTCTCTCCTCTGGTTTGTTGTTTTTAATAAAATAATTGTGTTGATTTGAAAGCAATCTTTATTCTATTAATTGAAAGAAAATAGAGCCCTGCAAAGCAACAGGCAGTTTTCTTAAACCTTCATAGTGCATCGTCTGCATCAATCACAATCACCTCCTAACATTACAAGCACTGCACTCCCAAGCATAGCAACAAATATTAGTGGCTTTCAGCTTCAAATTGCTGCCTCAAGGCATCCCTGATCCTTATGGCCCCACGCTGTGCCTCTCTAACAGCCCTGGTCTCTGGCTGTTCAAATTCAGCCTCCAGGGTCTGAGCCTCAGCGGTCCAACCTTGAGTGAAGCTTTCACCCTTCCCTTCACAAATATTATGGAGAGTACAGCACGCGGCTATAAGCATAGGAATATTGTCATGGGCCAGGTCCAGCCTCCCATATAGGCAGAGCCAGCGGGCCTTTAAACTGTCATTTCATTTTGAACTTGCTCAGCCTATTGTTTAACCACTCCTTGCTTCTGTCAAGTTGCCCCATATATGGCTTCGTATGCCACGGCATTAAGGGGTAGGCAGGGTCTCCCAGGATCACAATGGGCATTTCAACTTCCCCTACAGTGATCTTCTGGTCCGGGAAGGAAGTCCACACTTGCAGCTTCCTGAAATGGCCAGTGTTCTGAAAGATGCGTGCATCATGCACCTTTCCAGACCAGCCTGGGTTAATGTCTGTGAAACACCTATGGTGATCCACAGGCTCCTGGAAAACCAGAGGAATATCCCTTCTGATTAATGTACTCGGTGGCTAGGTGCTCTGGTGCCAGAATTGGAATATGCATGACATCTATCGCCCCTCCGCAGTTAAGGAAGCCCATTTGTGCAAAGCCATCCACAATGTCACGCATATTGCCCAGAGTCGTGGTCTTTTGGAGCAGGATGCGATTTATGGCCCTGCACTCTTCCATCAACACGAGTCCAACGGTCAACTTTCCCACTCTGAACTGGTTAGTGACTGATCGGTAGCAGTCTGGAGTAGCCAGCTTCCACAGTGCGCTTCTCCAGTGGCAGGGCAGCTCTCATTCTTGTGTCCTTGCGCCGCAGGGCTGGAGCGAGCTCATCACATAGTCCCATGAATGTGGCTTTCCTCATCTGAAAGTCCTGCAGCCACTGCTCTTCATCCCAGAAGTGCATGACAATGTGATCCCACCTCTCAGTGCTTGTTTCTTGAGCCCAAAAGCGGCTTTCCACTGTGGTCAGCATCTTCGTGAATGCCACAAGCAATCTCGTGTCGTAGCTACTACACATAGCGAGATCCAATGTCTAACTCCTCTTGCCTTTGTAGTTTAAGGAGTAACTCCACTGCCACTCGTGACGTGTTAGTGAGAGCTAGCAGCCTATTGGTCAACAGTGCGGGATCCACTCTTGTAGACTGAAGAGGCAGAGCGTGCATTACACAAACCATTGAAAGATGGCACCAACTGCGAACAGAAGCACAGGGAATGCTGGGATGCGAAGCAGTGCATCACGGGGAATTGTGATAGGACCAGGGATGCTCCCTGACCTCCTCTGCCTTGCTACAACTCTTAGTGGCAGATGAAGAAGAGATGCTCCATGGGAAAGCTTCCTAGAGTGCACTGCTCCGAATACCGCTGCAAGTGCGAACACGCTATTGCCCAGGCAGCTGACAGTGTGAACACACAACAGCAGTTTCACTTCAGCGCTCTCTGAGTGGCAGTGTAACTCTGCCAGTGTAGACATACCCTTAGTGTTGAGTTTGTGGTCTTAATATGAGTTCATTAGGGAGGGTCTAACATTTTACAAATTCCAGTATCCTGTCACATCAGAAGAAGTTTCTGCATAATTCCTGATGTGTTTTATAAACATATGCCAAATACAAAATTGGGATTAACTGGCTAGGTATAGTTCTGCAGTAAACAGTCTGAGGGTTATAATGGATCACAAATTGAATATGAGCCAATAGTATGATGCAGTTGTGAAAAAGATGGTCATTCTGGGGTGTATTAATGGGAGTCTTGTATGTACAACATGGAAGGTAATTGTGCTGTTCTGCTCTACTTAACAGTGGCCCTCAGCTGGACTACTGTGTCCCTTTCTGGGTGCCACACTTCAAGAAATATGTAGACAAATTGGCGGGAGCCCAGAGGAAAGCATCAATAAGGATAAACCATGTCAAAATCTCAGCTACGAGGAAAATTTGTTTTTATAAAAACTGGGCATGTTAGTCTTGAGAAAAGAGTGGGGGGGGGGGCATAAGTTTTCAGCTGTGTAAAAGGACAATGATCAGTTGTTCTCCATGTCCACTGAAACTAGAACAAGAAGTCATCGGCTTATTCTGCAGTGAGGGAGATTTAGGTTAAGATATTTGGGAAAATTTTCCAACTATAATGATAAAGTTCTGAAACAGGCTTCCAAGACAGGTTATGGTGTCCCTGTCATTGGAGGTTTTTAAGAAGAGGCTATAAACACCTGTCCTGGATGGTCCTCCCTCAGTGAAGGGGGCAGGCCTAGATGACATTTCAAAGTCCTTTCCATCTATATTTCTGGGATTCTGTGTCAGGTGGGTGCCAGGCTTTGCTTCAGGACTTCGGGGGCAAGAAAGGAGACTGCTCATTTTTCTTTTTTTTCCTTAGTAAAGGGATCATCGGGAAATCAGTTGGAACTTGGTCATCCTTTCAGTAGCAATAAGCCCTACTGTAGGATTCATAAGTCTGACTCTGGCTAATCTAGCCTTCAAGAAATACTTCATCTAGCTTATTATATAGATACTGCTCAGCGTGTGCTAGGCAGTTTCCAAGCACAGTGGAAGACCTGGTCCTTGGCCCTGCAACGTGTGTAATCTCAGAAGATAAAGACAGACAAAGGGTGGTGGATAGGGATAGTTGCCATTAAAAATGAGTACCCTAAGTGTTTGAATTTTGTGCAATAGCACTCACTTATCTGATGACATGATTGATGATGCTGATGTCCAGATAAAAGGACTAATTAAGGACCCAGTCATTCAGGGCAATTAAAAACAAACCAACCAATCATGTAAGTTAACAAAGACTCAAAACTAATGCTTAATGAGTGTAGTAGTAAACTGCAGGTGACATGCCATTTGGATTAAGAAGGTGTGTGTGTTGGGGGGTTAACCTGGCTAAACAATCAACATTAATTTAAATCATTTTCTCCAGTAATTGAGTTCTCTGTTCCTCCTTTTTTACAAAGCTTTTCAGTGAAAAATCCATAAATAACTATTTGGACTTATTGAAAGAACCCTTAAGTATTTTCAAATGTCTTACATCTGTCAAATATTGCATTTCTAGGATCTGTTATTTAAATTGTACCCCCAGAAGTACATGTCCAAATCTTCTAAATTAGTAATACAGATCTACCATATGATGTGCTATTAAAGAAAGGTTGTTTCATTTCATACACATGGTTTTTAGTTACAATATAGCTTCTTAATTTTAGAAAATGCAACACTGCCATCTGCTGTACTCTTGTGACCACAGTGGAAAATAAGTTTTAGCAGGAATGTGAATGTTTTTCTAGTAGCATAAATCTTTCAAATTGAGTAGTGGCAAATAGACTAATTAACATAATGCTGTGTAAATATGTGGAATAATGAGCAGCTGAACAGATGAGTAACAGTTGTGAAATCCAAGTAGCATATGAAAAAGGTAGATGGTGGACTATATGTCCCATATTTGTGCTGTAAGTTTTCTATTTCATTACTGTTTATAAAATATCTTTAGAAAAATCATTTTTGTCATACTGATTCTTCATATACTTTAAAAGAGCAATTCTGTGTTTAATCATAAGGTCATTTCTACTAGCATCCCGTACTACAATTATTCTTTTACCTATTTACTTTCCTAACATGACATTATCAGTGACTGATTTATTATTCTAAATCAGTTAATTATCCAAGCAAAAACTGATATCCTCTTCGATATTCTTTGTAACAAATTATTGTTTTATACAAACTAATCTTCTGTGTCACTTTTCTTACAAAATGCTTTTCACCTTGTTCTTGATATAATTAGTAACTTCCTTTGCCTGTTTTTGTTTGTTTGTTTTACAAGCATGCCTTTCATATAATGATTGAGGTAAGCTGTACTGATGTGTTTTTGTATTTTGTGGAACTTTGTGGTCATGTAATATGTTCTATTTCTTGTTGCTTTGATATAAATTAAGTTCTTTACAGTATTTTGTAGCAGTGCTCAGTAAGCATGCTGGGTCAAAATGTAAACTTACTCTCAAAATTACTAGAATTTCTTGTGCAATATAGTTGAATGTCTGTGGAGATTGATAATGGAATACACCACCTTTCACTTCTTAGGTTACTGGTTTGAATTCGGCATTTGAGATTTCAGAGGCTTATATGAAAGAAACGAATCACTTTAAAGTGTCTGCACATAAAACTTCATTGACAATTGGCTGTTCCTTGTTGGCAGTCATAAGAGAGTTAAGTTCTAAATTGATGTGGATATGACCTTCACTCTCTTATAAGCGGTCTTGCTAATTCATAGTACAAGCCCATTGGAAATATGCTTTAGAGAAAATGGCACATTGCTTTTTGCTGTTTTAAATTGCTTTCCTGCAAATTTTAAATTTGTAAAAAGTTGATAGAGATTTCCTTCCACTTACACCACTGTTCAGCTTCAAATGAAACTCTTCAGGTTCAGAAGAAACTAAAATAGAAAACTCATTGCTATTTACCATGTGTGTAATGGTTTTTCAGCATTTACAGATATTTACTAATCTTTATTGTACCTTTGCCAAGATGCAGGATTTGTTGTGTTTAAGCCATCCAAGACAGATGGCTATCCAGCCGCCTTTTGAAAACCTCCAGTGAAGGAGCATCTGCTACCTCCCTAGACGGTCTGTTCCATTGTCCTACTGTTCTTAAAGTTATGACCACCTTCATTTTTGCAAATAAGTCATTCCTGTTGGTCAGATCCAAAATGGATGACCCTGTACTTGTTTCTTCTGATTCAGAGAATTGTCCCCTATACATGCTAAGAACTTGCAGGACATACTGTGTTTTGCTGTAATAGTCTTCCAGCAGATATCAGGGAAGTTAAAATCCCCCATTAATACTAGCTCATGTGTGTTAGCTAATCTTGTTACCTGGTTGTAGAATGCCTCATCTACTTCCTCTTCTTGATTTGGTGGTCTGTAATAGACCCCCACCATAAGATCACTACTATTCTTTTTCCTTTTTATTCTCACCCAGTGACTCTCAGTAGGTCTGCTGCTCAATTCCTCTTGGACCTTGTCACAAGTGTAAACATTCTTGACGTACAGCACAATGCATCCTCCTTTTTTCCCATACCTATACTTCCAGAACAAGCTATATCCTTCAGTACTGGTACTCCAACCAGGAATGTTGTCCCACCAAGCCTCTGTTTGTTTGCTTCTCTGGTGTTGCTGCTCCCTAGGTTCGCAACCATAGTCTGGTGCAGCATTTAACGCAAATTAGCTTTACGACTTACGGGAAAAGTGGAACTTAAATTTATGAGCTTTCTGCCTCCTAGTCAGTTCATCAACATTGGTCTTCTTCTGACTAGGTTAGCCAGTCAGTTAGGCTTTTCAGAAAATTGAGAGACCTTAAGGCTACAAAGATCTTTTGAAAAGATTATTTAGAAATAATTATGCCTGTGGCACCTAAATGGTTTGCATAAACTAGAATTAGTTGGGACTCTTCCAGTGGAACATTTGTCTATTTGGAAGAAATTGATTTTTTTCAAAAAGTGAAACACTTCATGGAAATATGTAGATTTTGATGAAATTTTGCTTCAGGAAAAATGAAACAGTGTTCCATTTTGAACTTTTCAGAAAGGAATGTTTGGATTTTTTTTGTTGAAAATTATTTTTCAAATTTTATTTTTTTTTAATACCCAAATAAAATTCTAAATTGAAGTAAAACTTTTCAGTTTTGTCAAGTCAAAACAAAACATTTTAATAGAAAACTACCTTTTTTTTTCAGAATTTTGTTGTGTAGGAAACAGAATTTTTTTTTTCAGAATTTTTTTTTTTAATTACAGAATTTCATGGCACAGTAAGTCCAGTTTCTGCCTTATAGAAGAATTCTGTGTGTTCCACTGTGAAAACAAGAAAACATTTAATTAGAAGTTTTAGTTTTTGTTGTGGAAGAAATATTCTCTGTATACTGTGATAATATAAATATCACCAACAGTGTGGAGAATACATTCTCCTGTCTGTGTACTTTCTGAAGTTTTTAAGAAGTATGTAGTATTTAGTGGTTAGGAAGTCAAGTACTGCAGTGGAATTTTTTTAATCACTATTAGTAAATGAGAAGTTTTGAACATTCACTTGCTATATGGTACAGAGTGAATTCGGAAAGTTAAATATTCTAGATTTGGGAGAGGAATGTTGTTCTAATGTCTAAATGAAGAAAGCTAGATCTGTGTGCTATTGCTCACTTTGTCACAGAGCTGCTTCTTTAATTTGGGCAACTCATTAGGGCCAAGACTTCAAAAATGAGTGCCTAAAGTTAAATGTGTAAATCCATATTTAGGCATCCATGGGAACTACTGGGTGCTCTGAACACTTGTGATAAGCCTACTAAATTGGTACAAAGATTTGGATTTACAAATAATTTCAGGCATCCATTTTGGAACAAAATAGCCTTAACCCCTCTGCCTTAATTTCTACATCAGCAAAATTGGGATAACTTCTTCAAAGGTGTTTTGTAAAGGAATTTGAAATTGTATGAAAGCTATTATAGGAGTGAAATTATACTTCATTGTGTTAGTGAATTTATCAGTGAGACATAATTATTTCATTTTGAATGTCTCACACAAAATTATAATGCTTAATCTTGGTGCTCTGGTTTTGTATTTTAACAGCTTTATTTTTCTAATAAGCATTTTTAAAGTATTTTAACTTAGTTTTGTTTTTAAGCATCATTCACTCCCATGTTTCTTCAAAGGTTCAGATTCTTACATGAAGGGTAACGTTTACATGATTTAAGTGGTTTTGAAAATGTGTGAAAATAGGGGTGTGTGAAAATTTTACCCTTAATCTTTATTAGGGCGCTCAAATGATTAAAAGAAATTGTGATTAATCGCAAAATTAAAAAAATACTCACAATTAATTGCACTTTTAATCGCACTGTTAAACAATAATACCAATTTAAATTTATTATAAATCTTTTTGGATGTCTTTCTACATTTTCAATATATTGATTTCAGTTACAACATAGAATACCAAGTGTACAGTTCTCACTTTATATTTTTATTACAAATATCTGCACTGTAAAAGAGATAAAAGAAATAGTATTTTTCAATTCACCTCAGACAAGTACTAGGCAGCGTTATCTCCTGCAAATGTAAACAGATGTGTTTGTCTTAGCGATTAGCTGAACTAGAATTAGGACTGAGTGGACTTGAAGACTCTAAAGTTTTATATTGTTTTTGAGTGCAGTTATGTTAAAAAAAATATTTGTAAGTTGCAGTTTGACGATAGAGATTCGACAGTACTTGTATGAGGTCTGTTGAAAAATACTATTTCTTTTGTTCACAGATATTTGCACTGTAAAAAAGATAATCAAAAATTTAAAGTGAGCATGTACAGTTTGTATCTCTGTAATTGAAATGGATATATTTGAAAATGTAGAAAAACATCCAAAAATGTTTATAATAAATTTAAATTGGTATTCTCTTTGTTTAAAAGTGTGATTCAAACTGTGATTAATTGCGAATATTGTTTTAATCTAGTTAATTTGTTTTGTGTTAATCGCTTGCGTTAACTGCAATTAATTGACATTCATTAATTACATTCATTCCTTGAAAAGTATCATTTTCCTTAGTAATCATCTGGTGTTAGTTACTTACTGGGAAGAAATGTTATTCTTTTAGCACGTTTAAACTAGGACCTGGTGAAGTATTAAATTGGCATTATGTGAACAACAACTTTAGCTAACTGAAATCTGTTCATCTATAATTTTCTTCTAATTAAAATGGGGGCAAAAACATTTGTATTTTGTTTGTTCTCACAATAGTGAAGCAGATTTAAAGACTCATATTTTCTGAACAATTGTAGTTGTAACACTTGTCTAAGGGTATTCTATACCACCCTTCATTGTAGTGTCCAAATATGGAGGTGAGGGAGACCACTTGTTATGTAAAAGTAGCAAATCACTTTCCTATCTTGCTTTTCCCCCTCCCCCATAAACAGTGCAGTAATGTCCATTAGGGAAGTCAAAATGTGTGCATTAAAAAGATTTAAAAATAGACTAAAACTCCTTTTCTACATCAGTCTGAATCTTATCTTTATGATCAGTAGAGGGGGACTAGAATTAATGATCTGTAGTATCAGACACAAACTTTACAAGTGAATGGTGTATGTGTACAGTCAAGAATAACTCTCAACATTTGACTCCAGAAAATTGGCCTCTGCCTGAAGAGTTAAATTTTCTGTTAGATCAGTGAGTGGAAAATTCTGATATGCTTGTGCAGACACACAAGTAGGCCTGACATTTTCTTCAGAGTAAAGTAATGGCTTACATAAACACAGTATATTGGGAAGAAAAATAAAAACGCCCAAAGTGCTTGCCATTACCAAAAATATTGAAAATGTGCCATTTCAATAGAGGAAGGTGCATGCAGAATGAATATATATGTATATAATAAAATATGTAAGGGCTTTTATTATTTACAGTGACTGTAATAATATTTCCCAGAAAGGGAAGCTACCCAGAGTAATCAGCTGGTTGCATAGACACCCTCAGACACTTGTCCCATTGCCTTCCTGTAGTCCTCTCAACTTCTTTTGTATTTGAAAAGGATTGGTTTGGTTTCCCTTTGGAGCTCACCAGCACTACTCCTTCAGTTGGAGAAAATACTGTTGAGTGTGACATGAGACACTGCCTCTTCTCTAAACGTTAAACATTCTGCAACACTGTTTGCTAACTTCATGAGAAAGAGAGATGGAATGGTAGTTGAACCTAGGTCTTCTTTATGGCTATGTAGAGTACAACGAAGTGAGTGGGCAAGTTGAATCTTCAGTCATCTTCTAGTTAGTGACAGAAATACATTTGGTTTAGTTTGCATTTTACACATACACACACACAATGTTCTCTGCTCTGCTATTGTAAAAATACTTGAAATTCTATCATAATTAAAGCTTGATTTTCATTCTCTTTAGTGCCTTTCTGCCTTCATATCTCAGAAGACTAAATATTAGAAATATGTTAGGTTTCTATTTGTGTCTTATTTCTCAGTGTGTCTGATGGAGTCCTGTTTCCTTCCTGTAAAGAAGGGTTAAAGATTGTTTTGTTTTCGGCAGAATTTGACACCAAATGTTTTTCAATATAATTGTCTTTATGTTCCTAGTACTGTCATCCTAGATCTCACACAGAATAGCTAGATTTCAATTATACACTTGTATCTGTTTTCAGGACCCTGGCCCACCACCACCTTCACCCTTGATGGGTCTGAAGCCTCTGCAGTTGTTAGAGATCAAAGCTAGGGGAAGATTTGGTTGTGTATGGAAAGCTCAGTTGCTAAATGAGTATGTTGCTGTCAAAATATTCCCAATTCAGGTATGTAAACGTTCTTATTGTCCTACGGCAATTTAAAATCTCAATATACAAAGCAGACTTTTCTGTATACAATAGGAAGTTGTCATCTCCCCAAACGTCAGTAACTGTAAAAAATTAAGTTCTCAAATAAAGGAAATGTTTGCAGCTCAAAAGTGAACAAGGTAGATGATGGCATATCTTTTAATTGAACTAAAAATAAGTTACAATTAAATGCAAAATATGTGCTCTAATTCAACATTGGGGAAATGGAGTTAAAAGTTAAGAAATTCAAAAGAGAGGTTCTGGTCCTGCAAACTCTTAAGCATCTGAGTAATTTTAAGCACTTTACTAGTCCCATTGTACCTGCTGTCCATCCTCCTACTGGTGTAAGTAGTATTTTGCTGTTAGGTACTGAAAAAATGTGTCCCGACTAAGGAGATTTTTTGCTAATTCTGTCTAAATTTTGTGGTGGTCATAATGAATGGCAATTGTTAGAAGAAATAGGTATCCTGAAAGAGATCCCAGTAAAGTGGCTGTTCCAGTTAGGCATGTCTCCATTAAGTGAAGTATACTGCAGTACTGGAAATGTTGAGCTGTTGTTAAATTGTTAGAAGTGCAGTCTCACTGGGAGTATTATGAAGTATTATAAAGCTGTAGCTCACGAAAGCTTATGCTCAAATAAATTTTTTAGTCTCCAAGGTGCCACAAGTACTCCTTTTCTTTTTGTTAATCTGAGTGTTACAGTACTTAAAAATACACTTTACCAGTTACACTGTACTTATATTTTCTAATGGGTAGATCCATATTGACTTGCTGATAAACACATCTATAGATATAATCTTTCTCTAGTAGGAATTTCTCACCCCAAAATAAAATCCATTACACCTGGATTCAATTTAATGAAGAAAAAGCTGTTCCCACTCTTTAAAATTATATAATAATCTTATTAAAACTTGTATTGAGCATAATTTTTGAGCAATGATCTTCAGCATCAGTGTAGTTAATATTGCTAGCATTATCAAGAGCCAAACATTATATCTGGTGGGCAATATGCAAACACTTCACTCAGCTCACAGTGCCCCAGACCTGACCTCTAGCTTCTCTGCTATTCCAATGTGTGGTATCTATGGAGATTCACGTTGGTGCCAACCTGCATAGTACTGTTGCAATAAACAGATTTCCATGGGAAACTACCAAATACAGTTTCCTTGTAACTTATATAGGTACATTAAGATTTATCCTGTACTTGTATGCATTTTTTAAATAATCAATCCAGTCCGTCAATATTAATATTTTGGAATGTGCCTTTCTTTCCATTGATTCAAATTTATACCAGGTCAGAACAGATTTTAATCTGTTATAGAAGGTCAGTTAACTTTTCACAATGAATTACAGCAGCTAACTTGTGACTTGTAGAAGAGAGGGTTTTTTTTTTCCCATCAGAATATAATAAGTGTACTAACTTAATATCTGTGCTTGATTAAGGACAAACAGTCATGGCAAAATGAGTATGAAATTTACAGCTTGCCTGGAATGAAGCATGAAAATATCTTACAATTCATTGGTGCAGAGAAACGAGGCACCAGCATTGATGTAGATCTATGGTTAATTACAGCATTTCATGAAAAGGTATGGTCAGTTTTAACAACGAATAATGTTGTTGTTTTTATCTATTTAGTTTCATTGTAATTTTATTAAAATCCTGTAGCCTATGAACAAGCTTAAAGAAAGGAAGGCTGTGTAATTGTAATTTGGAATTCCAGCCAATTTTAAAAAAGAATTGAAAGTAGTTTCACTTACCCACCAAGTCCTCCCCTGTTTTTGTTACGTCAGAGATCATTATTCTCCTCTCACCCTCTTCCCTGTCCAAAAAATCAAACCAAAACAGGTTTTGTCCTAGTAGAGAAGCTGGAAAAGTCACTGGCATTGATCCTTGCCAGAGGAAGATGTTTACTAAAATAACACAAAAATATAATTTTCTCAGTGTTTCACTCTGATTGTGGGCCTTTCTAATGAAGTAGGTCTTCAAAAGTTTTTTTTAACTAATGTCTATCAATTGAATTGAGTGTCATACATGAAATTTTTATCACAAATTTTAATGGTTTTCAGTATGGAAAGCTCCCTACAATAAGAAATATCAAAGTGTATGTATAACAAAATAAGAGCATTATTATTACTACTGCCCCATCTAGCTTTTGTGATGTAACTTAAATTTCTTGTACTAGAATAAAAATATTTTCAGACATTTTTAACATTGGGACTTGTAAAATTAAAGCAGTTGTGTAATAGCATAAACAGCTAAGGGAAAATCGAGTGTTTTGCTATGAACTATGTAAATTTAGGAAGGTTATTTCCTGTATCAGTCTTGTGAAAATAATTATTCAATATATAAAAATTCTACATAATGTAAATGTGAAAATTGATTTATGCTGTCATAGTCAGTATTTCTAGTTTGAGAGATATCACACCTCAATCCTCATAAATACATCCATCAGGTTAAATGTAGCTTTTGATTCTAATTTTTGCTTTGGTTACTGTAAAGCTTTAAACAAGACAGCTACCTCACATTTTTGATACCTGTCTGTTAAATTTATTTATGCATGTTATATCAAACTAAACCAACAGATAAACATTTCCCTTTCTAGAAGGATATGATCTATTTAATTGCTTGTCTGAAATTTTTTTAACTATTGTTATCTCTTAATAACCAAGATTACTCTCATTGAAGAACAGGAGAAAGAAATCTGTTTTTTCCCCCAGTTTTTGTACATTTGTCAGCATTTGGTTTGTTAGCAATTAAGTTCTTCTTCGAGTGATTGCTCATGTCTGTTCCATTCTAGGTGTGCACGCGCCCATATGCATGGACGTCAGAGATTTTTTCCATAGCGGTATCCATAGGGTTGGCTGTGGCACCCTCTTGAGTGCCGTGCTCATGCGTCGGTATATTAAGCGCCGCTGGCCCTATGCCCTCTCAGTCCCATGATGGTTAGTCAGAATGCCTTTTCCTTGCCTCACAACAGCTAGTGGTTTCATCGTTACTTATTTCGAGCCTTAGGGTCTTGTAAATTGTTTGTTTATAGTTCAGTAACTCCTTGCTTTACGTTGTAGTTATGTTCCTGAAAAATGCTACTTTAAGCAAAACAATGTTAAGCAAATCCAATTTCCCCATAAGAATTAATGTAAATGGAGGGGGGAGGGTTAGGTTCCAGGGAAATTTTTTTTGCTGGTGGAGTCAGATGGTGGGATATTTCCGAGGGAATGCCTTACTGCTAAATGATAAACTAGCACTCAACTGAGCCCTCAAGGGTTAATGCACTGTTGTTAATGTAGCTTCACATTCTACAAGGCAGCACAAAATGGAGGGAGGGGAGACAGCATGGCAGAGAGACTGACACGCTCTGTATGTGGGGGGGACGGGGACGGGACGCATTGCCCCTTTAAGTATGCTGACCCCACTCTTAAGTACACTGCCTTTCTAAGTAGATCAGCAAATTGAGACAGCAGCTGCTGTCAGCAAGCTCCTTCCTTCCTGAGCTCTGTTGTGTCATCATCCCCCCACCCCTGCTCTGTGAAGATGGGGTAAAGGAGCGGGGGGTGGGAGGAGGGGAACACCCTGACATTAGTACCTCTCCTCCTCTCCTCCCACCACACAGCAAGCAGGAGGCTCCCGGGAGCAGCTCCAAGGCAGAGGGCAGGAGCAGCACATGTCAGTGGGGGGAGGGACAGCTGAACTGCCCAGCAGTTGATAGTCTGCTGGGCAGCTGCCGCACAGGGAACTTAGGCGGGCTGCCAGTCCATCCTGGTTCCAAGCCCCCACCTGCTAGCTCCAACAGGCTGCTCTTTCTGCAAGCAGTGGACAAAGTGGGCGACTGCCAAACAACGTTATAAGGGAGCATTGCCCAACTTTAAACAAGCATGTTTTCTAGTTGATCAGCAACAAAACAACGTTAACTGAGACGACGTTAAGTGAGGAGTTACTGTAGCTAGTGTCTGAGTAGTTGTTAAGTAGTGTAGTTAGAAGTTAGAGTCCCAGTGAGGTGCGCATTCCCCAGCCTCTGAGTTTTAAGCCCTGCTCTGTCTGTAACAGACCTATGCCTGTTAGTGACCCCCATAGCAGCTGCCTGAAGTGCTTGGAGGTATCGCATATGAGGGACAAAACTTTTGACCCAGGAAGAGCACAACATCCATTTGAGGGCCCTCTTCATGGAATCTGCTCTCTGTCCAGCTTCCGAGCTTTCCCGGCTAGACTCTACCCTTAGTACTTTGGTCTTGGTGTGTAGGGCACCCTTGGCACCAGGCTCTGCCTGGCACCACTCTCTGTTGCCGGTGCCCAAAAAGAAGTCCAAGAAAGGCCATGGGGTATCTGGCAAAGGACCCAGTTTAGGCCGCCAGCTCACACTGGAGCTACGTGGACCTGCCACCCCATTGAGGGCCACACTCCTGGGAGCGGTAGGGAACCCAGGCTTGTGGTGGGGCTGATGCCTTCCCAGGCTCTTCCAGAGCAGAGGCCTCTACCGGCGCCGTGTGGGTCACCGGAAGCGGCAAAGGCTCACTATGAGGGTAAGCCAGCCATCTAGACCCTCCCAGAGGGCAAGTGAGCGCTGCCTATCCCCAGAGCTGAGACAATGCTCTCTGTCTCCATGCTGCAGATCTCCCCGGCTTCACAACCCAGGTCCTCTGCAGGTCGCTCTAGACCACTGGAACTGTGATCATGGTCTCCGCCCTCTTTAAGTGGATCGCCTTGAGGGAGGTGCTGGTCACTGTATCGCTGGCACCATTTGCCATCCTGCCAGTTGTCGTCTTGGCACAGATCCCCATTCCCTGCACCGTGGGAATGTTCTCAGTCCTGGTACTGGTCCCACCACCCCTGGTACAGGTCCTCCTATTCAAAATGCTGGTCTCTAACGGCAATGGTTAGTCACCAGATGTAGGCATAGACAGCCCCACCGTGGTCACAGGAAGAGGATTCCTCCGGCATGGAGAGAGAATTCAGTCCCTTGCTGAGGCATCACCAGCATGCTTAGGCACCCAAGGCACCTTAGGCTGACCTGTGTTGTCAGCTTTGCAACACGGCCATTGGCCAGGACAGTGGCTCTACTGGAGTACATGGGGCATGCCTGTGATGCCAGTGCCCCCTCTGAAGCCTCAGCCAACAGCTGACGTCACCGGTGGTACCAGGCTCGATGCACAAAGTGCATCAAGTGCACTCAAAGGTCAGGGTAGAGGAGTGAGTGCCCACCCCAAAACCCCTTTCCCCCACAGAGCATGATGCCCTAGGGACTCTCCCGGTGGTTCAGTCATCATCATCATCATCCCTGGACAAGGCTGTGACAGGGGCCTTGAGTGCTAGCCTGCCAGAGGACTTTAAAGAGCACCAGTTCCTGCTTCGACGGGTGGCCAAGAACTTGGGCCTGGAGATAAAGGAGATGGCCTGTGTTCAGTGTGCTCTGGGCTTCTACCCGTGCTGATGTTACACTACCAGTGGATGATGGAGTCTTAAAAATAGCCAAAGCTCTCTGGCAAACCCCATCATCCATCCCTCCCACCTCCAAGAGGGCTGAGAGAAAATACTTCATCCCAGCCAAGGGGTTTGAGTACTTGTATAGCCACCCGCCTCCATGCTTGCTGGTCATCTCTGCGACCAATGAAAAGGACAAACAGGGACACACCAGTTAAAGTCCCATCAGAACAGGAAATGCAGTGTGTTCTGTTTGATCTCGGGGATGGACAGAGGTTCCCTGTCAGACGCCTTTCTGCTCCCATGGTCAGGTCTGATGTATGCCTTCCCACCAGTGCCATTGATCTTCACGCGGACTCTGTGGATCAAACAGGACTGGGCAAAGATTATCATAATAGCTCTTGCATGGCCTGAACAGCACTGGTTCAGCATGCTGCTGGATCTCTTTGCAGCCTCCCCACTGCAGCTACCTCTCTGGCCAGACCTGCTGTCCCAGAACCACGGCAGTCTTCTTCACCCAAACCTGGCAGCGTTGCACTTGACAGCATGGCTACTGTATGGCTGAATGTGGAAGAACTGGAATGCTCGGCCTGGGTTCAACAGGTCTTTTTGGATAGCAGAAAACCCTCTACCAGAGCAGCTTACCTGCCCAAGTGGAAAAGGTTCATGGTGCTGGACCTCACAACGATGTATCCGGGCTGAGCGGGCCTTGCTGCAGGCGATCCTGGATTATCTTCTGCACCTCAGACTCTAAGGATTGTCCCTGTCATCGATCAGGGTCTGCCTGGCTGCTCTTTTGGCCTTCTACCCTCCGTTCCAAGGCAGGTCGGTCTTCGCTCAGACATGACAGCCCTGTTTTTGAAAGGTCTGGAGCGTCTCTACCCTCACGTCCAGGATTCTGTCCCTCCCTGGGACTTGAATCTCATGCTATTGCAGCTCATGGGGCCTCCCTTCGAGCTTCTGGCTTCCTGCTCTCCTCTCCTGGAACGTTTCATTCCTGGTTGCCAAAACATCTGCCCTCAGGGTGTCTGAGATCAGGTCATTGACTTCAGAACTGCCCTATAAAGTATTCTACAAGGTTAAGGTTCAGCTGTGCCTGCACCCAGCTTTCCCGCCCACGGTAGCTTCCCAGTTTCATACCGACCATGACATATACTTACCTATCTTCTTCCCGAAGCCTCATAAATCATAAGAGGAACGCAGGTTGAATCATAGAATCATAGAATATCAGGATTGGAAGGGACCTCAGGAGGTCATCTAGTCCAACCCCCTGCTCAAAGCAGGACCAATCCCCAACTAAACCATCCCAGCCAGGGCTTTGTCAAGCCTGACCTTAAAAATATCTACGGGAGGTAGTGGAATCTCCTTCCTAGGTAATGCATTCCAGTGTTTCACCACCCTCCATTACTCCTCGTTCTGTCATCTGCTACCACTGAACAGTCTAGATCCATCCTCTTTGGAACCCCCTTTCGGGTAGTTGAAAGCAGTTATCAAATCCCCCCCTCATCCTTTTCTTCCGCAGACTAAACAATCCCAGTTCCCTCAGCCTCTCCTCATATGTCTTGTGTTCCAGTCCCCTAATCATTTTTGTTGCCCTCCGCTGGACTCTTTCCAATTTTTCCACATCCTTCTTGTAGTGTGGGGCCCAAAATTGGACACAGTACTCCAGATGAGGCCTCACCAATGTCAAATAGAGGGGAACGATCACGTCCCTCGATCTGCTGGCAATGCCCCTACATATACATCCCAAAATGCCATTGGCCTTCTTGGCAACAAGGGCACACTCTTGACTCATATCCAGCTTCTCGTCTACTGAAACCCCTAGGTCCTTTTCTGCAGAACTGCTGCCGAGTCATTCGGTCCCTAGTCTGTAGTAGTGCATGAGATTTTTCCGTCCTAAGTGCTTTTTCCACATCCTCCGTCACTAGGTTGCCTCCCTCATTCAGTAAGGGGCCCACACTTTCCTTGACTTTCTTCTTGATGCTAACACACCTGAAGAAACCCTTCTTGTTACTCTTAACATCTCTTGCTAGCACATCTCTTGCTAGCTGCAACTCCAGGTGCGCTTTGGCCTTCCTAATTTCACTCCTACATCCCCAAGCAATATTTTTATACTCTTCCCTGGTCATCTGTCCAATCTTCCACTTCTTGTAAGCTTCTTTTTTGTGTTCAAGATCAGCAAGGATTTCACTGTTAAGCCAAGCTGGTCGCCTGCCATATTTACTATTCTTTCTACACATTGGGATGGTTTGTCCTTGTAACCTCAATAAGGATTCCTTAAAATACAGCCAGCTGTCCTGGACTCCTTTCCCCCTCATGTTATTCTCCCAGGGGATCCTGCCCATCAGTTCCCTGAGGGAGTCAGTCTGCTTTTCTGAAGTCCAGGGTCCGTATTCTGCTGCTTTCGTTTCCTCCTTGTGTCAGGATCCTGAACTCGACCATCTCATGGTCACTGCCTCCCAGGTTCCCATCCACTTCAGCTTCCTCTACAAATTCTTCCCGGTTTGTGAGCAGCAGGTCAAGAAGAGCTCTGCCCCTAGTTGGTTCCTCCAGCACTTGCACCAGGAAATTGTCTCCTACACTTTCCAAAAACTTCCTGGATTGTCTGTGCACCGCCGTATTGCTCTCCCAGCAGTTATCAGGGTGATTTGAAGTCTCCCATGAGAACCAGGGCCTGCGATCTAGTAACTTCCGTGAGTTGCCGGAAAGAAAGCCTTGTCCACCTCATCCCCCTGGTCCAGAGGTCTATAGCAGACTCCCACCACGACATCACCCTTGTTGCTCACGCTTCTAAACTTAATCCAGAGACTCTCAGGTTTTTCTGCAGTTTCATACCGGAGCTCTGAGCAGTCATACTGCTCCCTTACATACAGTGCAACTCCCCCACCTTTTCTGCCCTGCCTGTCCTTCCTGAACAGTTTATATCCATCCATGACAGTACTCCAATCATGTGAGTATCCCACCAAGTCTCTGTTATTCCAATCACATCATAATTCCTTGACTGTGCCAGGACTTCCAGTTCTCCCTGCGTGTTTTCCCAGGCTTCTTGCATTTGTGTATTGGCACTTGAGATAACTCGCTGATCGTCCCTCTTCCTCAGTATGAGGCAGGAGCCCTGCCCTCTCACGCGCTCCTGCTCGTGCGTCCTCCCGGTATCCCACTTCCCCACTTACCTCAGGGCTTTGCTCTCCTTCCCCCGGTGAACCTAGGTTGCATGCCCTGGACGTCAGGAAGGCTTTGGCCTTCTACATCGATAGGACAAAGCCATTTCGCAAGTCAGTGTAGCTGTTCATTGTAGTGGCAGACAGAATGAAAGGTTGCCTAGTGCCTGATGAAAAAATTTCATCCTGGAGCACGGCCTGTATCCACTACTGCTATGAGCTTGCAGAAGTGTTTCCGCCGGCAATCCTGATGGCACACTCTACTAGCACACAAGCATGATCAGCGGCCTTCCTGGCACAATCCAAGAGCAGTTGCCTGGTCATCTGTCCATACGTTCACATCTCATTATGCACTTACTCGGCAAGCTTGAGATGACGCTGGCTTTGGCAGAGCAGTACTACAGGCCACACAACCATGAACTCCGAGCTCACCTCTGAATACTGCTTGAGTCACCAAAATGAAATTGACATGAGCAAGCACTCAAAGAAAAAAAAAATTTGTAACTGTTGTTCTTCAAGATGTATTGCTCATGTCTATTCAATTATCTGCCCTCCTGCCCCTCTATTGGAGTTGTTGGCAAGAAGGAACTGAGAGGGCATAGAGTTGACGGCGCCTAACATACTGACGCATAAGCACATCACTTAAGAGAGTGTCATAGCCAATCCTACGGATACTGCTAAGGCAAAAATCTCTGATGACCGTACTCATGAGTGTGCGCACACCTAGAATGGAATGGACATGAGTAACACATCTCAAAGAACAACAGTTATGAAAGTTAGGTAACCGTTTTTTCCCTTGAGCAGTCAATCCAATTTTTGCCTTTTGTATGGGCTTTACTCATAGCAATAAGTGAGAGACAGACACTTCTCTGGTTTTTAAAAAGTGTTATTTAAAACCCAAAATGTTGGCATAGAGGATTCAAGCGTAGTAGTGTAGTATCTGAAAATATTTTTTTACTCATTGTTTATAATTGACTCTATTTGTAGTCCATAATATGAGAAAAGGTAAAGAAACAATCTCTTGCCTAGATCCCCCTCACTCTAAAAAAGGCTCTGAATATCAATGTAATGCTTGTGAGAAAGTACATACATGATTCAACATGATGCTTGGGGGTGGATCCACAAAACTCTTGTCTTTGTGCCCAGAAACTCGAATCACCCTGTTTTGAACGCAAAGAAATTCCAGCATTTTCTTCCTTGACTGTTCTTTTACAGAGTAGTTTCTTAATATCTATCATAAATTGTCTATCTTCATCTCGTCTTTTTTAGTTTAAAAAAATGAGAGTCAAATGTGCAAATGTTTAATCTTCTAATAAATGAGGGTCAGACATTTTCACATCTCTTTAATTTTATTAAATAGTTTGGTTATTGTGTGAACTATAGATATATCCTGTCGGTATTTATTGTGTTAAGAGATGACCAATTAGATTGGAAATTATACCTTTTTTTCTAAATACCAACAGATTATACAATAGAACTTCAGAGTTACAGACACCTAGGGAATGAGGTTGTTCATAACTCTGAAATGTTCACAACTCTGAACAAAACAGGGTTATTTCAAAAGTTTTTTCAACTGAACATTGACTTAATACAACTTTGATACTGCTTTTAACTATCTTAATTTAAAAGAAAAAAGCACAAAAACAGTTTTCTTACCTTGTCAAATTTTTTTTAGAACTTTCCCTTAATTTTTAGTAGTTTAACACAGTAGTGTATGTATTTGTGTTGGGGTGGTTTTTTTGGATTGTTTTATTTGTTTTTTGTTTTGGTCCCTGCTATTGCCTGATTGCATACTTTCAGTTCCAAATGAGGTATGTAGTTGACTGGTCTGAGGTTCTACTATATGGTTCATGAAATGGATATGATTCTTTGTATCTGTGTTCTAGGTACACTTTATCATTAAGAAAATCTCTCCTTAAGGGGAAATAATACTGAGATTTACCTTCTTAATTGTTTTTCCCTCCGCTGTACAGGGTTCATTATCTGACTTTCTCAAGGCAAATGTGGTTTCTTGGAATGAGCTGTGTCATATTGCTGAAACTATGGCTAGAGGTTTGGCTTACCTTCATGAGGATATACCAGGTCTGAAAGATGGACATAAACCTGCTATATCCCATAGGTATACTATATTTCAGATATTGCCTATTATCTTGTGTATTAAGCTTTATCTTAATCTTGTGTAAAGATATAAGAACAATATGGCTATGAAATACTTTATAGTAGCTAAAATAAACATTTAAAATCAGATTAATAAGTAAAACAGCATTGCAACTTTGCACTTTCAAGAAAAATCTGTTCTAGATAACTTCTTTTAAAAATATTTTTATAATTTTGAACTGCAGCTATTTAAACTACAGGTTAATGTGTCTGATATAAAGCATTCTGTGGTTATAAAATGTAAAGTGAATTACTACTGAAAATGACACAACTAGTCCCAATGTGAGATATCCAGTAAGCTACTTAAAAAGCAGATCTCCATATATTTCATCTATCTCTTCATGTCTAGATGACTACACTGTATCTACTCTATCTGAGAATAGATACTTAACTCAAGTATTTCAGTACACAGTCAAGTCTACTTTGCATTTATTATAGTACCTGCTCAGTTCCCTATGCTTAAGGTTATGCATATTCCTGGAACTCAAAAGTAATTAGGCCTTGTTCTATACCACTGATGTCTAATGTAAGTTTTATCATGGACTTATGTGAGGATCAGAGCCTTAAACCACCACCTGAGTTCTGTATGGGTGGAGCCCTGAACTTATCTGGAGTCGAATTTGACTTCAGTGGGTCTGTTCACCTTCTTAAATACGTGCTTATGTGCTTAGTTGGGTTGGGAAGCAATTGGGAAACTCCTTGTAACTGTTAGAGGCATATTGACTCTACTCTCTATTCCTAGTTACTCCACCTTCATACAGTTCTGAAAGCAAATGAAAGTGTTAATATTTTCAGTCGGTTTGCTTTATAATTATACCCAGACAAAAAAAAACTTAGTTAAGGTGAACATAAGAGTACAAAGCAGTAACTTAAAGATACTCGGATCCCTGAGCTTGAGGTTAGAATAGATTAAAGATATGACTTAAACCTAAAAATTTGAAAGTACAGAATTTCACAAAGTACCCCAAATTCCTTAACTATACTTCCTTTAGTGATATCAATTAACCTTGCATTTTTCCTCTTTATTGCCTGCTTTGTAATTTATTTCCTTTAATGCCTGCTTTGTAAGATGTATTTTGGGATCAGGAGCGTTTTTTTTGTTTTGGTTTTTTTTTTAAACTTGAGTGCATAGTTCATTACTTAAATTTTGAACAGTCACTATCCTTGTACAGTTTGTAGGTGGACTGCTGAAAATATGCATCACCATTGGTTTAATATCTCCCTTGTGTACACACTAGCTCCAAGTATGACCTGTAGATTGTCTGATATTATAGAAATGTGATCTAATTGGAACACTTTTTGTAGAAAGTAATGAGCACATCAAAGGATCAGGTCCCTATTTAGCAGTTGGAATGACTGCCCATATTATCCTATTTTATTAATCAGGAATTTGGAAAGTAGGCTTTTTGTGGAGTATGACAGTAACAGTTGGTGTCCTGATCCATGACTAGGGATCTTAGGAACTACAGTAATAGAGATAATAAGGCTAAAGTTGGTACAACCACTTAATTTTATTTATATCAGTGGGACTGCTCAAAGTGTGTGAAGTTAAGCATGTGCGTAAGGCTTTGCAGCATCTGGGCCCGATGTACTATGTACATATTGACATGAGTAATGTCTTAAACCAGGGTTTCCCAAACTCTTGAAAGTGATACCCTGGTTCAGGAAATAAAACCAATAAAACCAATACCATCTCACTGCATGATGGTATGAAAGGGCTACACACTTTAATTTTTACATTTTGTGCTCTGCCATCCGCTTTGGGAAACATTGATATAGGTCTTCATCATGTATTTCCCCCTCCTTTCTCAAATGCTTTCAGCAGTGGAATAGTTGTATGTTGCTATTTAAAATATTAACGGGGCACCTGAATTAGCATCAACTTAAATGGGCAGTTCACACAACAGAGCTATTGTTTCAGACATTCTGGCCGATCGATGATTCTATCTCTGTTACAGATTACTTCACACTTCGAAGATTTTCCTTGCAACCTAAGATTGAATTTAAAATAAATAAATAAATAAAACCCACCACTCTGGAGAGCAAATGAGATATTAGTGTTCTCCTCAACTAGTCTTTTCCTAGTTGGCATGCTCCACGCTTTGGGGAAACATTTTGTCTTAAGAAGTTTCTTTTGGGTAAATAAGAATTTTCAAAATTGGTATATGTATTTAATATATAAAGATGCTATTTATTATCTTTATTTTGATATATTTTAATTTAATAAAAGTACTGAATCAGTTCAGTATATAAGCAGGACACATTTGTGTTGCTTTTGTGGGCCAATTAATACATGTCAAACTCGTACATTCTAATCTTTAGTGGTCCTATAAGGTTGTAGTATGTGGAGTTCTCTCTTTTGTTTGTCAGACTTAATTAGTGAGTTAAAGGAGAATGGAAAAATGATGATGATTGGTGATCCCTTGATTCCAGGATGATCTCTACCGTGGATTTACATATGGGCCCTGAGATGACTCAGGAGTTCAATTCTGGAACTGCAAATCCACCCGCAGTAGGTACAGACATTTTGTGGCAGGCCAGCAGCCTGCTGGGAGAAAGTTCTTTCTTTTTCCTTCCTCCTCTCTCTCCTTTCAGCTTTGAGACTAAGGCGCTTCTCCTTGAAGCAGGCCACTGTCTGATGGAGGATATGGTGCCATTGGGGTTGGTTGGTGGCTTGCTCTTCCCAGCTTGTGATGTCCACATCATTTTTCTTAAGATACACTTTGTGTGTCTTTGTAGCATTTCTTCTGACCATGGGTGAACTGAGAGTAGAGGACTTGTTTTGGAGGCGAGAGTCTGGCATCCGTACACAATGTTCAGCCCAGCGAAGTTGGTGCATGAGGATCATTGCTTCAATGCTGGTGACATTGGTTTCAGCGAGGATGCAGGCGTTAGTGCAGCAATCTTGCCACTTGATGTGAAGGATCTTCTGGAGGCATCGTTGGTGATGCCTCTCCAAACTCTTGAGGTGCTGTCGATAGGTCACCCAGGTTTCTCATCTATAGAGGAGTGTAAGAATTGTCTTATAGACCTGGATCTTGGTGTCCTGCTGTAGGTCACGGTGCTTGAAAACGTGTCCGAGCAATTTCCCAAAGGAAGCACTTGAGGACTGGATCCTGTGCTGGAGCTCAGTGTTGATTTTTTGCATTTTGAGAAAGTTGGCTACCGAGGTAGTGGAAGTGCTCAACTGTCTCCAAAGTTTGACCCTCCAATGTTGATTTGTGGTGGGTCATGTGCAAGGCCTGAAGCAGGTTGATAGAACACTTCAGTCTTCTCAGTATTGATTGAGAGTCCTAGGGTTCGGTAAGCTTGTACAAGAAAATCCAGTATGGACTGAAGGTCATTCTCAGTGTGCGTGAGGATGACAGTCATCAGCATACTGAAGATCAGTAATGGACGCCCTGAAGACTTTAGACTTTGAGCGGAGATGTTTTTAAGGCCTGGCTTGACAAAGCCTTGGCTGGGATGATTTAGTTGGTGTTGGTCCTCCTTTGAGCAGGGAATTGGACTAGATGAGTTCCTGACATCTCTTCCAACCCTAATGTTCTATGATTCTATGTCGAAGATTAAAGAGCCGCCAATCCATTCTATATTGAATGTCAACTCCACTGGGGAGGTGATCTTTAACGAGGACCAAAATGACTGCTAAATAAATGGAAAACAGGGTTGGGGCAACAATGCATCTTTGCTTAACCCCAGTTTTGATTACGAAAGGTTCTATCTCAGGGCCATTACAGAGAACCGTGGCAGTCATCTGATCATGGAGAAGCCTTAGGACCTTAATGAAGTTTGGAGGGCAGCCGGATATGGCAAGCACCTTCCACAGAGCTTCGCGATTGACAGAGTCAAAGGCCTATGTCAAATCAATGAAAGCCAAGTACAGGTCCTGATTTTTGCTCCTGAGATTTTTCCTGGATTTGGCTTGCAACGTCGGTTGTCCCGTGGGATGGTCTTAAACCACACTGAGATTCCGGCAATATTTCCTCAGTAAGGGGAAGTAATCAGTTTAAGAGGATATGGGCAAGGATTTTCCCTGCTGTAGATAGCAAGGCAATGCCTCGATAGTTTCCACACTCCAACTTATCTCCTTACTTAAAGATTGTAACAATGTTAGCATTTCTTGAGTCTTCTGGAATCTTCTCATTATATCAGATATGAAGAAAAAGTGTTTGGAGCTTTCCTACCACTTCACCTCCAAATTTGTAGACTTCAGCTGGTATGCCATCTGGCCCTGTTGCCTTGTTGTTCTTAGTTTGTATAATGGCTCATGTTACTACTTCGGGGTGGGGAGAATCAGCAAGAGATTCTCTTTCATGTTTTTGAGATATGATTCGATATTGGCATCGGAGACGGTTGACTCACGGTTCAGGAGTAACTCAAAATGCTCCTTCCATCTGACTTTGATGGCTTTGCTGTCCTTAAAATACGTTGACCATCTTGGGTTCGGAGTGGTGTGGGTCCATTGGAGCATGGGCCATAAATGGCCCTTATTGCCTGAAAGAAACTCCTCATGTGGGAATGTGATGACAATTACAAATAACCTTCTCCTTTCAGTCTGTCTATTTTCCTGTTATCTTCAGTGGATGTACTGCTTTGAAGTTGATTTTCTTTTATTAAAAAGTTTTAGCCTTTTTAAGACGCCAAAAGCAACCTAGATGCCTGCAAGGACATGCTGAAACAATAGCCTGTGGGCTGCAGAAGCCTTTTCAAAAGCAGGGGGGTTTGTTTGCCTCAAGCAAGTACCCTAACAATTATTATCCTCACAGCCTGAGTGCTATTTTTTTTTAAACTTTTCCAAAAGGAATGTACGATTTTAAACAGGTCCCATTTTGAAGAAATAAATAAAGTTCCAGGACTGTCATGGCAGCATTGAAAAAGAGAAAGGTAAAGAAAAGGAGGCTGAATTTTGAGGAGGGAAGAAATCTGCATTATAGTTTCCTGCAAATCAAATACTCCTAGAAAAGCAGTAGAAGGATACTTGAAAAGGGCAAAGGGGGATGTTTTAGTACCTACTTGCACAACATACATTTATGTTCAGTGTGCCCAATTTTTTTAACGCTAATAGTGTTATAATTGAGATTTTAATTACAGAAGAAAAATCTCCTTTTTCTGCTCCCACATCCACACAGAAATCACCACTTCTAGACTGAGAGCAAGCATGAGAATTTTCAGCTTTAAAGGTTGTTTTTGCTCCTAGTTTTCAGAAAAATCATTAGCCTGGAAAAGGTCTGATAATAGAAGTATCTCTACCGAACCAGATGATAAGCTGATTTACATGATATGTTCTGGTGATCATGGTTGGTGGTGGTGTTATATTTTCTATTTTGCATATTTAAATAACTAAGGACACTATTCAGCTACTCAGCATGGTGTAATCCGTATCTGTAGCTATAGTGTAAAATGTTGTTTTAAATAACCTAAATGCATGTTTACACAAGCCCAAACATGCGTTTACCCTTCAAACAAAATAGGCAGTACCTCTCAGAAGTTTGATGAGTAGTGCTGGGAGCTGCAGGGAGTCTGTGCTGCTGAGTGAATAAGCAGCAATTTCCTCTATATGGCAATATTGTTCTGTAATCTTGGAGAATCTGGAGATTTGTAACAAGTGGCAGATGGAGTGAACCACTCTGAAGGTGGTCATATCATCTAAGTTGAACTGAGGCCTGATTTGATGTGGGATCATTCCTCCTTGGTAGGAGTTTGTGAAGCTTAAATAGAACTTTTAAGTTAAAGGTGCTGATTGTTTTGGAGAGGAGCTCACCTCTCCCCTCTGTAGGGAGTTGCAGTATCACTGTATTGATCGCTTAGTGGTGAATGAGCTGGAAGGAGCTCTTCCTTCAACTCTTTTGGGATTAGCAGAATGGCCCTAAAGACTGTGAGCTCTATTCCATGCTTCCCCCAAATGTGGGAGATTTAAAAGCATGTAGACATCCCCTTGGAGATGGTCTGCTCTCCTTCTTCCCCCTCCTCCCCCGATTTAACCTGTGTATCCTCATCTATTGTAGTCTAAATTAACTGAATTCTTCTATGAGAAGCAAACTCCTCTACTCGCCATCTGGGGTTTGGCTCACATGAGTTCTGATTTTCTTGATACTTTGAATTCTGAGGGAAGGAAAACCCTGGAAGTATCTTATCGACTAAGGATCTTATAGATAAGGATCTTGCAAATTTAGAATTTGTGAATAGCAGGAGCAATATCTGTGAACCTGTATCATCAGACTTGGTGAATTATGACCATCTTTCTTTTAATTATTCACAGATCCCATTGGTTTTCTTTGTTGAAACTTCTTATGGAGGCATTAGCGAGTATTAAGAGCTCTTTGAATGAAAAATTCTGTTGGGTGGATTATGAGAGGATTGGTCTAACCGGCAAGCTAGATGCCCCTCACTGCTAATTCAGATCTGGACAATGAAGAACCTAAAGTTATAGATGATTTCTCTCATACTGATGATAGGAATATACAGAGCTTTATTAGTGAGGTAAGGCTAAATTAAGAGAAATTGACACCTCTTATCATCGTCTTGCCTTACCATACAGAAATCCTGTTTCTTGATTTAAATTCTTCCGAGAATAATTCCCTATCGCTTAGAAATCCTCCAAATATGTCAGTATCGGAAAATGCCAAAAATGTGGCCCTCTGATACTCTACATAATTGGGCCCTGTGTTGATAGTAGTTTTGGTAGTTTTTTTCAGGGGGATTATATTCAGGCAGACAGCCCCTTACAGATATTGATTTAAATCCATTATAAATTGACAAGGTTCATTTGGTATTTACTATCTAACTTGATTAAGGCACCTTTATTTTTGAAATGCGCACGAGGTGGGAGATGGGTTTGTTTTTTTTATTGGCACATAGGTTCTAGAATTTGGAATTTGAGGAAACCGCTAAAGCTCTGAGGTGTCTTCATCTCTAGAGTAGAAAACACTCTTGCGAGATCCTTGCTCTATAGGACATTCTCAAAAATATATGGTATAATTCTTCGGATCTACTGAAAGAATCTGTTTTTTATTTATCTTATGAGAATATATCTCAGGATTTTACATCTACTTTCTAGAACTGTTTGTGCTATTTATTTAACTGGGTTGCCTAAGTTTGACCTTTCAGTCTTTTCTAGACCCACAAGCTTTACAATTCCCCGTCCCCAAAATAGTGTTATTTTTTATGGGAGCCTTGAGATAGACTTCCTTTACGTTCAAAATCTCCCACATAGATTACTTTTTATAATACAGTGGTATTTGGAGATTAATCAAATTCTTGTAGTCAGGCTGTTGGGTGTGTTTCTTATGTCTGACTAGATTGTCCAGTTTCTTTCCCTGCACCCAGGAAGAGCTTTTGCCAGAACAATTTACATATTTTATCCTGAATTTGTGTGGTTATAAAAATAAGATGAATGATATGGATCTTTTTTTTTTAATTTTTGGAAACTTTGGAATTGATTTATTTTAACAAGAAACATGGTTATTGAGTCTGAAATCATAATCTTTCTTGGGTTTGAATCCTTCAAGGAGGAAATTGATTGTCAATAAGGGGTCATATAGCAGGAGTACTTGCAACTTAGTTTCCTTATGCCTGAAATCCCAGGTTTTACCTTTGGAATCAAATTGTCAGGGCATTCAGGCTGTATTTTATTTTTTTCCTGATCTCCAAATTTTAGTATTAAATATTATTTTCCTCTCATTCTCCTCGTCTTATTGGAGTAATTGTGGGAGTGCCTGGATGAGCAAATTGATATAGCTTATCTAATTTTGGGAGGTTTTAATGCTCGAATAGGTCCTCCAACAAACTCCGTATCAGGGGAAGAAAACCCTGAGGAGATTTTTGAACTTCCCTCTCAACTCTAGAGATCAGGTAGTCATTGCTGGTCAAAAATTAAGGCTTTGTTACACAAGTTTAATCTGATACCTGTAAATGGAAAAAGTGTGGCAGATAGAGGTGGACAGTTTGCCTATATTTCATCAAATGGTGCTAGTAGTATTGATTATATAATTATCCCTATAATTAATTGGTCCTCCTTTAGGGATTTTTGTAAATTTTCTTGCCCAGATAGTGACTGCCAACCTCTCTATAATTATGAATGATATGCCCTTTTTGGAGAGAGTTTTTATTTCCGATGGATGATGATGCTTTAATTGTCCCTTTGGAACAATGTGGCTGTAAAAGACTAAAATGGATTCCAGCCATTGATGACAAATTATCGAGGAGATTGGAGGACTGATGTTAGATTTTTCAGAGACATAATTATTAAGTCTGAGAATTCCTCTCAGATTTGTGAATCATATGAATTCTGGTCAAGTCCTTACAGCCACTTTTCTCTAAACAAGTAGACTTTGGTTTTAATTATCCCAGAAATGCTTTCAAAGTTAAGCACACTTTGGTTTGATGTGGACTGCATGAAGGAAAAGTCTGCTGTTGCACATATAGTTAATAAGATCCCTCTCCTAATTTACTTCAGAATTTAGTAGCTGCCAGAAGAAGATATCAAGGTTTATTATGTAATAAAAACCAAGAATATCTGAGATCCTTATGGAACAATTTTGAAGCAGCAGCTAAAGCTAAAAATTATTCCATGTTTTGGAACATGGTGGCCTCAAGCCTTGGTAGATATACTCCAGATGAGAAACCCCATATTAATGATGAAGCCTGGATAGCGCATTCCAACCATTTTTTTTAACGCTTATTCTTCTGTAGTTGGTGCAATGAGAAATCCCCTCTTTGATTTATAGACTCATAAGCGTAAGGGACCACCGTAATCACCTGGTCTGATCATCTGCACATCACAGGCCATAGAACCTCACCCATCCACTCCTGTACTAGGCTCCTAACCTCAGACTGAGTTACTAGAGTCCTCGATATCATGATTTGAAGGGTTCAAGTTATGGAGAATCCACCATTTACTCTAGTCCATGTTCCGGAGGAAGGCCAAAAACACCAAAACAAAAAAACAAAAACCCAAGGTCTTTGCCAATCTGACCTCAAGGGGGAAAATTCCTTTCCAACTTCAAATAAGCCCTCAGAGTGTGGGCAAAACCTATCAGCCAGACACCTGGAAGAGAATTGACTGTAGTGACTCAGGGCCCTACCTGTCTAGTGTTCAGTCTTTGGCTGCTGGAGATATTTGCTAGTTGCAGATGGGCCGTGTACCATTGTAGGCAACCTCTTCATACCATCCCCTCCATAAACTTATCACTCTGTCCTTTGGTAAAGGACAATTAAATCCAGTCATTTATTGTAGCCCAACAATGGAAAAAAGTCGAGGGGAAGACTTTTTGCCTGCTGAAGTTATTCAGGAGAATCTTAATTGGTAATTTCCAGTCTTTGGCTAAATTATTTACTGTCATTAATCATCTTGGATGGATTCCATCTGGGTGGAAGTCTCATAGTTCCTATCTTTTAAAAAAGGACAAATAATCCTATTCCCTAAAGAATCCTCTTCATTCACCCTATTAGTCTGTGAGATGTGGCAAAGAAACTTACTCCAGATTCTTACTATCTCAGTTGAAATGGGCTTCAGAGGCTAATTTACTATACAAAGAGCAGTCCAGCTTTAAGGCTGATAGATCCACAATTGATAATTATGTTCATACATGATTTATAAATATACTGTGGTTAAGGAAACTAAATTATATGCTGCTTTCATAGAGTTAAAGATCGTATTTGAGTCTGTTAACTGAGACAAACTTTGGGTGAAATTAAGAAAGATAGGTACCAATCTAAGACTGTTATATATTTTGGAGGCTGTACACCAGAGCAATATGGCTGGGGTAAGAACTAAAGTATTGGAGTATGCCAGGGATGCCATCTAGCTAGCACCTTTTCTTTTAAATTTAAGTATTAATGATATGGTGGATGTTTTAAGAAAGAGCATTTCTCTCCACCCAGACATTATGGGTAGATTTATCCTGGTGTTATGTGCCTGTTACATGAGTTTGTGACAGAAAGCCTGTGCCGATTATCTTGTTTTTGTAATTCTTAAGACCTAGTTCTCAGTAAGATGGTCATGATTTTTTGGGAAGAATCCTCTGAAAATTGAGTGGAAGATAGACTGCCACCTTGTAGAACAAGTATTTGCTTTTACTTATTTGGGCTATTGATCCCCATATCATAAAAACTTAAATCAAAAGGCTCTTATCTCTGCTCAAGGGGTTCTCTCCTTTATCCGTTTATGTGGCAGGAAGGGGCTGAATTTGAAGCACAATGTAGTATTTAAAAGTCAAGAAAGTGACCAGTAAGTACATTCTGTCCTGTTTATGCTGATACTTCCACATCAGATTTTCTTATTTTACAAATAAGATTTTCTTAAACCAGAAAGACAATAAATTCATAGTTAAAGAATGTGCTGTACTCAGTTTTTTAATTTATCACTGTTTTAAAAATATTTAAACAGCATGATTTGAAGGATGGACAGCCACACTTAGCATTCTGTCTCTTAGCTTTTGTTGTCATCCCTTTAATGTTGTTTAAATATACTTTTAGACCATAATTATGTTTTCAAATTATTGTGCATCGGCAAGATCCTTTGTTTTGTTGCATTAACACTTTTATTGTTAGACCTTTTAGATGTATTATTTGGGTAATTTTTTCTTTCTCTTCTCTCCTTCCCCCCCCTCCCCCCCTTAATTTGAAGGGACATCAAAAGCAAGAATGTGCTGTTGAAAAACAACCTTACAGCTTGTATTGCTGATTTTGGTCTAGCTTTAAAGTTTGAGGCTGGAAAGTCTGCAGGTGACACACATGGACAGGTAAATTGATCTATATAAAAATGAAATAATATAATCATTGTTAGTAATTTAAGTTTGTAGCTTGGAAGGTATTTATTTACAAGGAGGTCACACACTTGGTTGCATCTGTAGGCTGAGCTTATTGCACAAATGAGGAGCTCTTTGCATCCCTCCAACCCCCCCGACTCCTCCCCCAACTTTGTGTTCCACTCACCCAACCCGATACCCTGCAACTCCCCCAATCTCCTTCCACCCAGGTGTATGTGTTCTCCATTCCAGGGTCCCCCATTCTCTCTGCCACGCCAGAGGCTTTATCTGTCTCCCATACTTGCACTCCATGTCAAGATCTCTCATTCTCCTCCCTGTGCTGGGGGGCTGAGCACTTGCTACTGGAAGGCATTAATGGGTGCCGTCAACCATAGACAATTAGAGGTCCTTGAAGCTGTGTTTTTTCTCAACAGATGGCAGAGGCTTCATGTGTGTGCCCCTTTTTGGTTTTCTGGTTTTCCCCTTAAATTAGTAGGATTCCAGCCATTGCTGCATAGAATGTTAACTGAAAATTCTGAAATGGATAAGATATGGTTTCAAAAGCTATTATGTTACAGGCACAGAAATGCTCTCATGTTCTGTTTAAGGCCTTCACAATCTCAGCCAATTAAAACTCAGGACAAAAGCCCTGTGGAAAGGGCTTAAAATTGTGAATGGTGCCTTGTCTTGACCCTTCGTACTAAAATGAGTTTTAACCAGAAGAAATATAGCTTTCTTTTTAGATCTAATTCAGTAAATCACTTGATGTGATGTTTCAATTTCATAATTGATCATGGCCAACTAATACAATTCTATCTGAAGATCTTCCTTTCTTCAGAGTCATCTGCCTTCCTACCTGCTGCCTTGGAGAATTTACTTAGAGGATTCTGTGTGTGACACCTTTGATATTAATTGCAGAGGAAGTGACAGTCTTTAGCAACCAGGAGGAAAATAAGATACCAGGTCTGCTGAAGGAAAATTAATGTAGAACTTATTTATTAACATATATGCAGACTTTTATGCATTCTGGAAATCCACTTTGGGAGCCCAATCGATCCAGGTGTTGAGCATCCTTAACCTCTCTAAGGGAGTTGAGGGCATGCAGCACCTTGCTAGATTGTGTCCAAAGTAAAGGCAGTGATGACAACTGATTTTTTTAATGGGGGGGGGAGGGAATTGTACAGTAAGATCAATCTGTCTTTTTGCGCATTGTGAAATAAACGATTTAGTGCAAACACTTTATGCTTGAATGTCTTTAAAAGGTTGGTACACGAAGGTATATGGCTCCCGAGGTACTAGAAGGTGCGATAAACTTCCAAAGGGATGCATTTCTGAGAATAGATATGTATGCCATGGGATTAGTCCTGTGGGAACTGGCATCCCGATGTACTGCGTCAGATGGTAAGCAAAGTGTTTAATTTATAAAAATACATAGTTGATACCGCAGTACTTTAAAGCTTTGAATCAGCTGTGGGGGGCGGGGAGGGGGAGTCAGGGACGGGGAGTCATGTGTATGTCTGTCTGTCTTTTCTTTTAAGCTCTGAATTTCCCAGGCTAAAAATGGTTGATTTTGTAGGATACATGCAACATCACTGTAATATGTATTACCCTACATTACTGATATGTATCTCAGTCTTAATAAATCCGTTTTAACATATCTTTTGTCTGAATTTCTTCTTTTTTAAAGCATACATGAATCCTAAACAAGAATTTCAAAGAGAATCTCCCATGTGATATTTCTAATAGATCACATTACTCTCCGGCTATTTTATGCCCCTTTGTAGCCAGATCATGCTGGCCAGTTAAACTGGGGTTTACAACTACTTTATATTGCCAGACCAGCACAAAGCAGCTGCTGAACACCCCAGTTTTCCCCTCACTCCTATTCCTTACCTTTCCTTGTGCACACACGTTCCCCCTCCCTCTTGTCTTCCACAGTCCACTGTGCACAAATTCTAACTTTATTTCCCTCCTGCACCCTTCTGTTCCTCTGCACACACTTTGTGCTGGCTCTTGCCCCTATACCATTTTGTCCTCTGAATAGATAAGGGGCAACAAGTAGTTTTTGTAAAGAACATTTAATCCTAAATATTTTAACCTTTTGTTGTTTTTTCCATATTGGAAAGCTTGTCCCTCAGTGTACACTGGTGCATGAAATTTTCTTGAGAAACTTATGAAGAATTGCCCTCTCAAAATGGCCACTGCCTCTGTTTTATTCACAATAGGAATGAAGCCAAGCTCCTTGCAGGGAAGATGGTATTCCCTTGATGCTGTCAGAAGTCAGAGGGGAACACTGAGGAGCAGATGAATGGCAATAAGAGACAGCAGCTATTTTTCAAGAGGGCAGTTCTTCATGTAACTCCTTGAAAATTATCCTTCAGGTTAACCTGAAGCAGGAACTTTCAGTTATGAAGAGCAACACCAAAATGTCCATTTAAACTAATTTTTTTTTCAAATGTATTTCAGCAAATTTTAATTATATGGGAAGTTTGAAGAGTCAGTGTTGTTCCATTAAGATATTAGGGGAACAAAATAAAGGTCTGATAGGGTGCCAAATTTCTTAACCTATTTTTAAACTTAATTTAAATTCATAAACTAACCAATTTACTTGTGAATTCTCACAAGTCATTGTTTACTCAAAGATGTAACTTTGGAGAGGATATGGTGTAATTTTCATATTTAACAGAGGAATTCCTGCTCTTACATGTAAAATTTCTCAGCCTTAATTATGGAGTCATAATTGGTACTTCCTTAATTTAAGTTAGGAGGAATTTTGTCTATTCATCTAACCTCTATCTGTCCATCCTTCATATATTGTAAGAACTTTGAGCCAGGGTAACTTCTTTCTTATGAGCTGGGTGCTTTCCAGACAGATGTTTGTTAATTTAGTACCCAGTTCATAATAAATAATCTTTTCTAAAAAGTCATCAGAAGTGACTTCAGTACATACAAGGAACAAATCCTGCACCCTAGGATGGAGCATGCTTAGTCATTGCATTGCATGCACAGTCTGATCACATGTAAGAGTTGAGGGGCTGGAGTATTCTCAATACAGACAATGTTCAGAGAATTTACTAACCAGATTCTAAGTCTCGAGTGAGGATGTGCAAATTGCATTTTTTTCCAAAGTCTGATTATTTGGATGAATAAGTTTTGTGGGTTTTTTGGCTTTTGTTTTTTCAAAAGATAAGCAGAAAGTATATTTCTGACAGCATGGCTATCCTCCATGTCCCCCACCCCCCTCAGGTCAGATACCAAGACCCTGTTCCAAAGGAAAATTTATTTTTCTCTAATCTTGTTCTCAGAAATGGCTAAACCATTTTTCTGAAATTTTCCTCAAAAAATTTAGCCAGAGACACACACTTGATATAGACAAATTCAGCCTGAATGATTTAAGTTTGGCAAAGTTTTATAAGTAGAGTTGTTCAGGCAATTTTTTGACAAAATGCTTTGTCAAAGAGAGCAGATTTTTCCAAACCAAAATTTCTAAGAGGAAAAAGGGGTTTCAACAAAATTTTCACTTTGAAGCCATTTTGAAAAATAAGTTTCAAAATTCTTAATCTTTTGATATTTTCTAAAAAATTCCAGTTTTGGGGTTCAGTATAACCTTATTTCAAAATCTAAGCTAATCATTATTTTACAGGTTAATCAGAATGAAAGATTACACAATTATAATACCAAAACTTTTGGATGGACCCAGAGCAGGTGGTGGGTTTTGTTGGTGGGAATTTTTTTTGTTTTTTGTTTTGGTTTGTGAAAATTCGTGATTATGATTTTGTCAATATTTGGAACAGGAAATTTTGTTGACATCCTGAAAATTGTCGTAGGACCAGAAAAACATTTTCTTCCTAGCTTTATAAGTAAATGGAAACAGGGTCTTAAAATGGGAAGTGTTGGTCAACCCTAACTGTAGGTATGACTACCTGTACTCTGTGTAATGCCAAGTTCATTTGTATACTGCAAACTTCTGCTGACATATCTATGTTAGTTAGCTGTGTGAAAAGGTACGATCCCTAACCGACAGTTGTGCTGCCAGATGTCCTTAGGGTAGACATAGTAACACTGGTAAGAATACCCTTGTTTCATTGTGGGAGGGGAAAGGATAGACTAGAATAAGCTCCATATAAGCTGCGTGTACGCTACAAAAGCTTCGCTGGTATAGTGTACTTGCAAAATGTTCTTACTGTAGGCTCTGAGTTTTAGTGGTGGCCCTACAGAGGTTACATTACAACCTGTTTTTGCACCTTAAATTTTTATTCTGAGCTTTTTTGTCGCTGTTTTTTTTTTCCTGGATATCTTTTTACAATCTAGGTGCCCTTTGCCTTCAGCTTGAAGCGGATAAGTTGCTATTAATGTAACTTCATGAGTTGAATGGTAGAGTTTTTTTTAAGAACATGGCCACTCTCTTGATATGTAGTCTAGCATTCATTGCTTCTCAGGCTTCTCACATGGCAGCATTGCTTGTTGCCACTTTGGCATCATAGGAGTTTTTCATGGCAATAGTGAGTAAATGGCTGTACAGTATTTTGACATACTTATTAAATTTGTGATGTGGTAATTGTCTGAAAAGCAAAATTTATTTTTTATTAAATATAGGACCAGTGGATGAGTACATGTTGCCATTTGAAGAGGAAATTGGCCAGCATCCATCCCTTGAAGACATGCAGGAAGTTGTAGTGCACAAAAAGAAGAGGCCTGTTTTAAGAGAGTGCTGGCAGAAACATGCTGTAAGTAGTAAAATAACCAAGTTCTGAAAGTGTTACTGTGCTTTAACTGTGAAACTTGAATGAAAGGATATTTTGATTTAATTCTTATCTGTGGACATTTTTTCTTCTGATACAGTATTTTTATATAATTAGCTCGATTGAAAAATTAATAAACTGTATACCAATATGCTTTATAGTACTTTGTTTTTAAATGCAGTGCTCATACCAAAGGATTCCAAAGTACTTCATAAAAGTTTTAAACTTCCTTGGTGGGTGAAGTGACTCTTCAATTTTAGTCTTAAGCAGTTCTGTTATATTTTTTTCATATAAAGATTCTTATTTATACTCTTCACTCATTACTTAAATGATGCCACCTCCCCGGGGGTAATTTGGTAGTTGCCTTTAATATCACAGCAATAATCTCAGAAAGGTAAAGAGTGCTTGAAACTTCAGGGATAACTTAGGTAGGCAGAATGAATTGCCTGCATTTGGGTTTGGGCTAGATATTGAGTGATGCCACTACTTTTGGAAAAAGCAGCATGTCATTTTTTTTGTCTCCTCTAAAAATCAGCACCTCTCACAGCATGCTTCTCCCTAATAGCAGGCTAGGGTATTAACTCCATGATGACTTGAAAAGTAAGCATGCATCCACTGTCTGACTGCTAACACCCTGGCTTGAACCCTTATTTTTCTTGGAGTTATTTCGTTCAAATTTTGAACAGGACCAGTAGTTCTTAGAGATCTCATGATATTTTAAGATGGCAAAGTTGCTATATATATTGAGGAAAATCAATCATTCTGTACTCAGGGCAGGGTTTAAGTGCTTTGATGTGAATAAGGCATGGACAAACCTCAGTTCTGGCATTTCCAAACTTCTGAGTTCTTGACTTTGCCATCCTTAACATTCTTTTAATGTAGCTTTCTTCATGTAATGTCCTGAAAAAACCAAATGTGATCATGCAGAACCATATTAACCTCAGCATAGTTCATCAGCAGAGTTAGGACCTTTAGATTCATAGCACAGATATCCTGGCACCTTAGCTGAGAGTAACTTGTAGCCGGACTAGGTTGTTACCCTCTGTTCCAGCCGCTACAGGAGGATGAAACAAACACTTTTGTCAGTGGACGTCGCAGCGATTTGCTAGACAGCATGGAAATGTTGAGACTTTGGTATCCTGGGGTCTGTTTCAGATTCTGGAGAAGTTTAAGTGATTACAAGACTGTTCCACCCAGTCATCTTTCTACACTTGTGCCCTCCTTCTGGTCTGTGTCGTACCCTTCTCACCCCTCTGCATTCCATTTAGGTTGGTTATGTCTCCATGCTGCTCCAGCAAGCGCATTGAGAGCATGGGAGAAACAGTCTCTTTGCACTGTTTTGGTATCACAGCAGCTCCCAGGCTGCAGGAATTGGAGGAAAAGTCCTGCTTAGTCACTCTGTGAGGATGGTTCATGCGCTGTCCATTTGACATATAGGAGTTGTGAGGAGAAGCATAGTCAGTGCAGACAGTCTTTATTAGAGGCTTGCAATGAAATTCACCAAACTTCTACTGAACATGTGTGACCCGCCCCCCCGCCTTGCCCAATTTAAGTACCTGCTTCAAAACATGGAGGTGCTAGAACCTCTCAGATGTAAGATTTAGTCAACATGGACAAATCAACATATTTTGCCTAACTTCAATCTGAATCAGTTGAACTGATTTAGCTGAAACATTTTGGAAAAAAAAAAAAAATCTGAGGCAGACAACTGGCATAGAAAATTTCAGCTTGAGTGGTTTAAGTTTGGTAAAATTATAACTAGCTGAAAACAGGGTCTTATAATGAAAGTATAAGGCAACTCAGTTACCAGCTCTACTTATATATTACTTTTTCTTTAGGGAATGGCAATGCTCTGTGAAACAATAGAAGAATGTTGGGATCATGATGCAGAAGCCAGGTTATCAGCTGGTTGCGTAGAAGAACGGATTATTCAGATGCAAAGACTGACTAATATTATAACAACAGAGGACATTGTGACAGTGGTCACAATGGTGACAAACGTTGACTTTCCTCCCAAAGAATCCAGTCTATGATAGTTGCACTGGTTGTGTGTTCTGACCAACAGGACTCTGAACTGGAGCTGCTAAAGCTAATGAGACTGCTTACGGTTGTTACTTTCTGTGTGAAAAGAGGAATGGTAAGTTTTTTTTGGGAATGTCAATAAGGAGACTTTTTTTCCAAACATGAATACATGAGACTCTACTGCATTCCCATCCTGAAGGACATTGACCTGAGAAGTGGCAAAATGTTAAGGAACTTAAATAAATGAAGAATATGGACCTATCTGAGCTAATCAAGTGTTTTAAAAACTGACATCAGATTTCTTAATATCTGTCAGAAGAGACTAATTCCTTAAATGAACTACTGCTATTTTTTTTTTAAATCAAACATTTCATTTCAGATTTAAAAAAAGGGTAACTTGTTTTTATTGCATTTGCTGTTGTGTTTATATAAATGACTATTGTAATGCCAATATGACACAGCTTGTGAATGTTTAGTGTGCTGCTGTTATATGTACATAAACAAAAGTAATCAAGTGGGATATAGCAAAGAGGCTTCCAAGCATTACTTCAACCTCCCTCAACAAGGTATACCTCAGTTCCACGTCTGCTAAATTATGAGATTGACAACACTAACAATTTGAATAATAAATTGATCCATGTTTTGTAAATGCTGTATTACAAATTCACTGTTATTTAAAAAAGGGTAAGCTATGCTTCATGCCAAGAGTAAATGGCCATTCCTAAAGCAGTGTTTTTAGCCCTTTCTTGTGCTAGCTTGTGTATAAAAGTGCTGGGTTTGAAACAAAACTTTCTTTCTGTTTTAGTTTAAAGCTTTTATCTCACATTCAGTTCCCAAAATAGTGCATACATTTTATTTTTACTAAGTACTATTTAGGTTTGCTGTGTCTGAGGAATATTTGAAAATTTAAGCATGACTTTTTTTTTTAATTTTATGTGAGCTATGACACTGGAAAGCTCTTAATTTTTATTCTTTCTAAAGAAGGCTTTTTCCTATTTATGTATGTAAAAAGTTCTGCATAGTGTATTTTGTTTCACTAACAGTGTGCAGTGTGTTCTGTATCACTGTTTCAGGATCACCTCAGGAAGCTTAATTACCCAGAACTCCTCACTCTCTCTGCTTTGAGATTTGCAACTTCTCTACACTTAAGCTTGGTGCCATCTTGTTAGAGTGATATTTGATGTCTGTGATGCATAGGTTCATCCTGGAGTGATGTTAAAAATGATAGCTACAGACTTCCGATGTAACTGCTTAAAAATATTCAGGGATAACTTTAGTTATTATGCTATAATTTCAAATATGCAATGACTATTTAGAGGTAACGAATACCAACATAGGTAGCACAGTCTAGCAAAAAATAATAATAAAATTACTTTCACAGCTGACTCCAACATTATTTTAGGGTTTAGGAGATCATGCCTTATATACTATGTAACATAAAAAACCTGAATTGACCGTAGGTGCCAAAGTCTTTTCAAAATTAATATTACACTAGTTATTTGATCCTTTACATTTATACAGATCAAAGTAAAAAATTTAACTTTCTAAAATACTCAAGTACTGAACCAACAATAGCCAGTATTATGCTATGTATTTTGTCAGATCCTTTTTTTTAAATCATGCATTAGATTTTTAAGGAAGTTTTTAATGTCACAATCAGGAGCTCACTGTGAATGTTATCTTTAAACAGTTATTTGTAAAACCACAGAATACACTCAATTTTACATATAATATGCACTTAATCTCTGGGAACAATAAAATTATTTATAAACAAGATCTAGGTCACCATATTCTAAGCAGGGAGGGGGAAGAAGGGTAATAGCAACGTTGTTCATGCGTAACATACCACTCAGTACTGCTCTGCTTGCTGTTTGTCACTCTTATTCCTAGGGTTTCATGGTAGCCATAAGAATCCCTGCTTTAATGGGTTATTGGTACTGGTAGGGCAACTTGCTCATTTTGTTTATAAAACAAACTATTCATGCACCCATTTTCTTGATCTGGATTTTTATTTTGCTTCCACCTTCAGTGCAGGGATAAAATATCTTAAACATACATCAAGTGATCATGGCTAAAGAGATTAGAACAAAACCAGTCATATTTTACTGAAAAACTTGTATTGCTCTTTGAAGTTTAAACCCCAACACTGGCAAAAGTAGAAGGAACAGCATGGATGATAAAAGGATCAGTTATTCAAGATTCAGTGCAGAAGTCATACCTAGCTAAGGACATGTCAGTGTCAGCTGCCTCCATGCATGATCCTTGAACTTCTGTTGGTATGGGCCCTGGTGGCCAGGCTGTTTGGGGGCTCCTTGGTGTTGTTAGTGCACTTTGTGTTTGCAAGTGATGTAGGTGAATCGCAAAGCCTGACAATTTAATGGGATGATATTTATTTTCATAGAAATCCCCACAGGTGTGAATATTGTACTAACTGTATTTTCTGATGTTTCTTTTTAACAGCATAGTATAGTATCACACTGAAAAGGATGTTCATGGTAAAAGTGTTTTTATAATTGGTGAAATAACTAAACTTTTGTGAGCTGTTCTTATACATAAGACTTCTGTTTTGCAGGGCATTTTAACCTATGTGTGTTCCACTTATAGTACAGTAAATATAGATGTAAGTTAAAATGCTTGAGCCAGACTCATGAATGAGGATAAGAATAAATAAGAACTAAGCTAGTGAAAATATTCTGGCATTACTTACTAGCAGAAGTAGTGACCATTGTCCCTCTTTGTACTTACAGCATGTGTGGTGGTGTATATGTACATGTATGGTCTATTCCAGTGGTTCACCCTGTATTTTGGCTTGTGAAGAAAAGTCAGTCCCTTGGCTCTCACTTCCAACTTGTTGGCTTTGCCTGTCTATTTAAATGATTGCTGTATAACTGCCACAGGACTGATGGATTAGCCAGTTTTTGGCTTTACTGGAAGTCCAAGCCCTGCATTTTTTTAAGTTTGTGTTAGCTACAAGGAAATTTTTATATCACATGATGCATGACTACTTTGTACACCTACTACTACATGTACCTTAGCATTTCAGAAGAAACTGTCTCAGTTCTTGGAGTTCCTGAACTAGCCCTGTCATTCATGGTGACGTTCTGAAACTATAAATCAGGATTGAAATTCACCACTTTCTGTCTTCTATTTGAAATAGCAAAATTCATGTAGAGTAGCTTTTAAAGAGTCTTGGAATTCCAGCTAAAATGTAAGCAGAAACAGGAGTGAATATTCCTTGTTCATACTAGGTTTCAACAGAATTGCTGATTGTAGTTTAACAAGTGGGATTACCAGTTTGACTGATCTTTTTCCAATTTCTCTTTTTAACTTCTAATGCATTTATTTTTATTAGGAACATTTGGTACAAAGTGCAGAAAGCTATATGCAGTTTATGGGCAAAATGACACAAGTAGCATCCTTGATGGAACATCATTTACCTCAGATATTCAACCAGCAGTACTTTTTTTTTTTTTTTTTTTTTTTAAAAAGCAGTCTCAGTTCATATATTATTCGTTACCTCTCAAGATATTGGTAAGCAATTATTTTAGCTTTACTCTCTGTATTTGTCTGTTTTGGGCACAGGTTGTTGTACTACTGTCAGATTATACTTGCTATTTTTCTGCAAGTATCAAAAACAAAAACTACAGCCCAGGATAAAAGTGATTGTTAAATATTGTACAAATAAAACATGTATGCTCTTTCTGCCCCACCCCAAAAGTTAAATAAAATAAGTGACTACTGTATGACTTGCATATGCCTTTTTTCAACTTTTCATATCTTCTCTAGGAAAAAAATAAATCTAGGTAGCATTTTGTGTTGACACTTCACCTTCAGAAACCTTGCAGCTTGAAAAAGGTTAAAAAGGAAGGAAAACTTCTTCTCCCCCTTTTTTTGCAACATTACAATGGAGAAGTGGAGCAGAGGCAGACTCTTATCTCTTGCATTTCTGATGTAGAAGGTAATCATTCCCATGCATTAGTTACCATTCTTTCCTGACAGGAAGGATGAGGGGGAACTGTGGTTAACAAATATCCTGGTAGAATTCACTTCAGACTGCTCCAGAAGACTGCTAGGCATTTTTTCCCCCGCATGAGTAAGAGCTGAAGAGTTTCCAGAACTGAACCCAAGTATTGTGTATATAAGTGAAGAGCACTTGTCCTAGGATGCTAGGTCAGCAGAAAGTAGGTAATGCCTTTTACTACAGTTGCTTTTGATATTCTTTGATTATACCTTTCTATCCACAAATTTGGGTTTTACTGCCCCTCCCCAGATAGGCAGCAACAATAAAAAAAAAATAGCACCAAAGAAGTGTTTTTCTTTCAAGAGGCAACTTCTGGTATGGTACTCTTCCATCAACCTAAACCATGGGAAAACCAGCTGGAAAAGGTAAGTATCTTCTGTACCACCTGACAATTGTTTATCACCATTTCCCTTTTCTGGCAACTTTGTGAAGGCCAGGTGCACCAGCTGTTCTGCTTTTGTCAGATTGTTTCCACTCATTGGTAGAAAACTGCAGAGCTGATAATTTGTAGGAGTGATGGGGCACTACAGCCAGTGATGGAGTGGCCCTGTGATTAATGATACTGGAAAGAGTTGCATCTTTCTTTCTGCAAGTACTATCACCTGTAACTTCCATAGCTATTCTTTAGAAAGGATTTCAGACTATAGAGAAATTGAAGCTCTTTATAAGGGAATAACTAATCCTTACTTAGAATGGATGATAAATGTTGTTCAAATTGAAAATTTCTAACTGATGTTAAATGATCATTCTGGTGGTTACTAGAGCTTTCCTGCTGTCTAGGAACCAAATAAACTATCTTCAAGGCTCTGGCCTCCTAATGATAGGTTTAAAGAGTATGGCTCTATTTAGTAACTTTATAGTGACTCATACCTTAACTCATCTTATGTAAATTGTATGCATACAAAAATGTACATGGTTGCATGCTTGTAGTTAAATCCAAACAGAATACTGTCAACTTTTGTCTGAAAATGCCAAATGTGAGAACACACAATCTAATCAAGTGCCAAATCTTATTTTGCACATGGCCTTAAATCTAGCACTGAATGTCTTCCCCTACCCCCACCAGACCCCAAATGCTTGGGGCTTTTTGAAGTGAATACCAGCAGTAGACCAGTAGGAACTGTTTATACCCAAATGGATAAGAGATCCAAAAGGTAAAAATTCTGACCTTTTTTCCCCCCCCTTTTGTAAGGTGTAGGCTACCTTCATCCAGGACTTCCATGCCTCTCAGCTCCCTGATTCCTCCTTATACCTGATTGATTCCCAGTTGAAAATGTCCAAAGCTGAACATTTTGAAATAATTGTAAAGGGATTTTATGTGTCTGCAAGGTCCATGCCCTTCCAGTGTAGCAGTGCTGCAACTTTTCAAGTCATGCTATTGGGTATACACTAGGTTTTATTGAAAAAACAAAGCCCCCAAACTCTAATCTTTGACACACAAAAGTACCCTTCTTTAAAATCTTCTTCTTTTAAAAAAAAATCATTGACCCTTTACTATATACTTCTGAGGGAATTCTGTGCCAAAAAAATTCTGCAAATTGTACTTGTCAAAGGTAGAGATTCCAGCATAGCACAGGGGAGCAGAGGCCAGTGGCTGCACAGAGGTGGGGGGATTGCGCTGCAGCCCACAGGACTTAACAGTGAGATGGTACCTGACCCTGCAACAGTGAAAGGGCTTGGCCTGTGCCAGAAGCAACATAGGGCCCCAACCCTCCATGCCAGGCACACCATGAGGGTCTAGGTGTGGGGTGAGATGGTTCTGGGTGTGGAGCTCAGTGGGGGATCTGGATTCACAGGGGTGTGGTGGTGGGGGTTCAAGATGCAGGAGCTGTGGGATTTAGGGGAATCAAGGTGACTAGGGCTCCTCCACTGAAGTGAGCTGTAGCTCACAAAAGCTTATGCTCGAATAAATTTGTTAGTCTCTAAGGTGCCCCAATACTCCTTTTCTTTTTGCAAATTCAGACTAAAACAGCTGCTACTCTGAAACCTGTAGTTCCTTGAGAGCTACAGAATCTAGAATTTTCTTAAAGTTGGTGGCTCTTGATTCTTGCAAAAGGATATAAAATTATTCAGGATTTATGCCAGAGTTCATGATGGACTATACAGATCTTTTCAAAGTAGAGGGAATAATTCTTTAGCTTATGCCCTGTACCTGCAAGCTAGAATTAGTCTCAAGCAATAGCTGTAAATCATATAAAGTGGTCATAATGTAGTGCTGGACCAGAGATGTTAAGGCACATCCTTTCTAGGGGGTGTTTAAATTTAAACATTGGGGTGTTCTGTAAGATCTCTGGCAGTAGCAGGTGTCTGATACTGAGTCACCTTAACAGATTTCAGTTTGAAACTGGACTTCACCAACCTTGGCTTTTTTTAATATTTGGACCTGGGTAATACTGGTATGCATTCTTAACACAAAGGGGAGTTATTGTGGATTGATAGTTAAAACACTTAACTGCCTGACCAACCAGCAGCTTGCTTCTGTTGAAGGTAGACAGCAGTCTTCGTGAAAATGGAACTGATGGATAAAAGCATTAACACCCTGGCACCAAATGCTTTTTCTTAAGTTCTAGGTCAAATCACCCTATTTTCCTACCTCAGTGGAAAGGAAGACAGTCCTTACTAGCCTCTGATCCCCCTAGAAAAGTCCTTTTAAATTTTATACCCTGGGAAATTCCATCAATTTGTCCCTCTTGAACACAAGTATCACAGTAACAGGATGTACAATTATTCTTACGTTGCTGAGCTGATAACTGTAAAAGATTTAATATATATTGCAGGGGAATATCAACTTCAAATTTTATTCAACTCAGAATTAGGATCACTGTGTAAGTCCAAACTGGTGGGTTTCTTTCCTGTAGTTTAACCAAAAATCCCACTTGGCGCTAGCCAAACATCCGAACAACAGATTCCTGAAGAAAACCTAAATCCAGCTGCACTATGGCCATGAACAGAGAAGTGTTTTTAACTGAAGACTGGAAATAAAGTGTTTTAATGTGAGACTGGTGTTTAGACTCCCTGAACTAATTATCAAGGCACCGTAAACATCATTTTCTTGACTTTATTTTCAATATCATGGAACACTTCAGAAAAGTACACCATATTTAAAAAAAACACATGCTCTTAATGTCAAGTGAATGAGCAGTATCCACTGAAATTATGCTGAGTCAACCCAACTTATTGTATTTCACCTTAATGTGGTTTTAATAAGCTTCAGAAAGTTCACAGCCAACTCAATGAGGATGTTGCCCACTGTTTCACATCTGTTGGGCAGTTTGGATACACCTGCAAAGCATCCATTATTTGATTATTGTCCAAAAGTAGCTTCATTAGTAGGTATTCTCTCTGAGCACGCACAGACAGTCCTTCTATTGGTTTTATTAACTCTAGTTGTAGCAAGTGTTCAAAAGCCTAAAGAAAAAAACAAGCAAGTCTGGGGTAAGTCAAACATTTTCCAGTCTACAACCACCATTCTGAATAGCCCACATAGGACACATTTTACAGTAGCAGAAGCAGCAACTACTATAGACAAATACAGCTGCTTGTACTCCTCCGTTACTCAAATGCCCTGTTCTTGCAAAAACTAAGTTTTCTGGGCTTGATATACTAACTGGGATTTTTCAAAAAGCCTGAGCAGGATACACTAAAGGTATTCTCACTGGCTGAATGAATTTTGTTCATTGACTTTTCTTTCTAGATCTCCAAAGGATCAAGACAAGTTTGAAAAAGTGGTTTATTAGTTTTGAGCATGTCATTTTTGCAATACCTCACCCACAGTAAGTACAGAATATATAGCCTTCAGTCACTGTTTAGTAACTTGTAGAGTAATGAAATTACTTGATTTTTGTTCAGTTTAACCAAGACAAACTTGTGTAAGATTGAATAGTGAGCTGTCAGTTGCTGGGGCTCATCTGGGAGTGGAGAATTGAAAAGGGTGGTCCATCTTGAACTCTAGGCCATGAGTAGTATTTAAATTATAAAATCTAATGAAAAATTCAAACTTGTGTATATATATCAGATTTAAACCAACCCAGGCCCAATTGATATAATTTACAAAATTAAAAGAATAAACCAGATACTAGAGTTTAAGGCATACAATGTATCATTAAACTGAAAACAATAATTTCTTAATTTCTAGAGTGTCTATGGCATAATTCAGTGTAAGGAAGGAGATTCTATGCTTAAAAATTGAACTCTGCATTTCCTGACTTGTTTGATTTCTCAAACTTGAATGGCAATAGCTAGATTTTCATGATAGACTACAGGGGTGGTAGAGATGCCTTTCGGTCTGGGGCAGTTATATTTCCCCTAGAGTAGCAGCAAATGGATGAATCAGTTGTGAAGGTTATCCTACATAAGTCACTTATTCACCACAACTTACAAGAATTATTTCAGAAATATTTAACCCTATAAAGCCAAGCTCCCTTAATAAGGTGAAACTAGCAGTACAGTCTTGGAGCAAATAAACTTAAAATCCTCTTCATGTAAAAAAAAAAAGTCACAATGTTAAGGTTCCTCCCAACAGCTCAGTCAAATGCTTCCTTATGGAAGAGGAAAATTTTTGTACTTACATGAAAGCTTCCTTTCACTAAGCACTATAGTCCACAGATCTGTTATGATGGCTCTTCAGGCTACTTGCACTTTTTCAGGCACAGCCATACCTGTCTGTCTGTCACTGGCACAAAGGTGTGTGGCCACACTTGAAGGCCAAGTTAGTTTGAGAATTTGGGAGGTCAAAGGGAACCAGCACAGTTTATCCGCCATGCTGTATTTTTGTGCAAGTGACCCGGAGGACCAGAAACTGAGGTTGAAGTGCTGGAGTCTCATCCAAGTCTAAAGAAAGGCCAGAGAGAAAATGATGGCAGCATAACTCATTTGGGGGGTTCAAGTGAGCAGCAGCTTTTTACAAGCTGACAGGGTCTTCAGGGGCTGGACCACACCCTTTTCTGCTAGTGACTGATAGGTCTAGTTTTATGTCCAAAAGATGCAGGTATGATGAAGATTCACCAACAGATCAGTACACCTTAGTTCCAGACAGAAAAGGGAGTTTCAGCTCTTTACTGATATTAAGCTACCTTGAGCCCTGTTTAAGAGATATTGGAACTTAAACCGGTTACTGATTCAGGACTAAATACTAGCTGTCCTGCACCTTGTATCAGAGTAATTTGGGGGCAGCAAAAAAACCCCTACATGCCACACAAGGCAACACTTTAGAAGTCTGCTAGAAACCAGAATACTGTCTTTCTGAATAAAAGGCTCTATATCAATTGAAACAATTATCTCCACGCAAAGGAATGACAGTCTAAATTCACTCACTGCCAAACTTATCCCTTGATAAATGGCAACGGGTGCTTGGGTTCAGCTGCTGAACTCTTTAAAAATAAAGTCCACTTTGGTAAGGTATGTAATGTTTCAATAAGTCAGATATTAGCCCCCCCCAAAATTCTGTCTTTATATTTAACCATGGACACTGAGATACAACACCCATCCAGCAGATGGCAGTACAAGTACCACACAAATGTGTTTTTCATTATAAGAGACCTTTCTGATCGTTTTATTATCTACTATCCAATCACTTTACACAGCAAAATCCCTTAGAGCTTTAGCTATGGAACAGATATCAATTTTTAAAAGTAGCTCCCAGAAACCTATAACCCAAGTACAGATTAATATCTAGGTATGTAAGGAAACAAATTAAGGGTTTACCTTCATAACAACAGGTTTCTCAAAGTTGTACATGGAATGTGCTTTCCGTTGTATGAACTTCTGAAATTCTGTACCAAGGAAAATGATATTACTTGAGTAACAGTAAAGTGATATTTATAGATTTTTAAAGTTGATACTTTCATCTCACCATTATAGACCATTTGAAAATTAAATGGTTCTCCTTCATAAACATCATTTAAATGTTTCATAGCTATAATTAGGCAGATTTCCAGCACAGACAAACCTATATGGAGAAAAGAAGATATTTGGAACGGTCATTCACATGTATATGCATGTTTCTAGGCACATTAAAATACAGGCACATTTACAATATAGCATTACTTTGAAATTAACAGAAGCACATCAACAATTCAAAATTACTGTTATATATAACTTTAAGGGTTGAACAAGAGCCGTAAAAGCTGACTAGATTAAACTTAAACATCTCTCCTCATTTTTTCCTCAGTGAAACTCAGGGTATGTCTGCTGTTGCGGCAATGCTTTAAACGTGGCTGTGTAGTGGCAGCTCCATCACTAATAAAACCATCTCTGCAAGAGGAGTAGCACTGTCTACACTGCCACTTACAGCGCGGAAACTTGTACCGTTCATGGGGGTGTTTTTTTACACCCTTGAGCGAAGGAAGTTTCAGCACTGTAAGTGGCAGTGTAGTTAAGGCCTCAGACTTATATGCGATCAAATGTAAACTGAAGTAGCGTTATAGGAGTTAAATTCCTATCCTTCTGAAAGGCAGGTAAATCAGCTGGCCCTGCTGCCTGTTGTACTGCTTTAATAACTCAGGAAGTTTAGGAAAAGATTTTTAAGACACCAAACAAAAGGCCTTCAATCTTAAAGCCCTAAGGAAGCTAAATGTCAGCTTAAGATAAATTGTGTCTAATGGTCAAGTTAATCAATCCTTTGATAAGTATATCACCACCACCCGATTACATTAATGAATCACTAAACAATTATTACACTGACACCCTTACCTTGGTGTATATAGTGTAGTAGTGGCCACATCAGTCCCAGCATATTAGAGAGACAAGGTGGGTAAGATGTCTTTTATTGGACCAAAATCTGTTAGTGAGAGATACAAGCTTTCAAGCCCCACGGAGCTGAAGAACAGCACTGTGTGGCTCAAAAGCTTCTCTCACCAACACTGGTCCAATAGAAGACATTACCTCACCCACCTTGTCTGTCTCTCTACATTTACCTTAGTAATAGTTTTACCACTGGGACATTTATTTCTCAACTTACCATTTGCACATTTTCTGGGCTACTTCAGTTCAGCCCATCTCGTTAGAAACAAGTTAACTTCTGATTGCTATTTGGTATTTCCCATTCACCTTTTTATAAACAGGTATCTATTAAGAATCATCACCACTAGTAGTATCTCTCATGGAAGGGAGGCCAAACCCAACAATTAATTTTGGGTTTATATAAACATGTCTCTTTCCTTGTCAGAGACCAGTAAGCAGACAAGCATATTAAAAGAACTACCTTCTCACCCATAAACCAAACAGAAATGAGCCTTAGTGTGCTCCCAGAAAGTTAAGAGAAACACACAAACCTAGATTGTCAGGCCAATAGGGACAAGTCAATTCTAGAGCTGTGGCCAAGGTATTCTGAAACAAATCAAGGAATTTTTAGCTAAAAGTATTCCTCTAGTTAGGTAAAGCATAGAGAAAAATCAATCGTGGAGAGCCAGGCCCTGAAGTGTGTGTGTTTTAGAGCAACAATCAATGCCTTGAATTGTATCAGAAACAAGGCAGTGCAGTTCCAAAAGCACATCTGTAATATGCACCATTCATGAAACTGAGAAATATTGGGGCAGCTGTATTTTGCTGTGGCTGAAGTTGGAGTAGTCCTTAGGTATATCTTCAAGAAGAGCTCACTGCAATAATCCAATGGAGGTGTCCAAGATATAGATTGTTACAGTGCCCACAGAGAAGCATTTTGGGACATTGACCATACAGAAACAGTTGAGGATCCAAAGACTTAGGTCACCAACTTTGGTAGCAAAAGGTCAGCACAAGCCCTGTTGCTGCACATTCCCCCCCCAGCCCAAGGGTCAGAAATCAGCTCTCAGTTCAAGTTGATTTCTTAGTGCAGCACTTGCAGCTCTTATTTGAGCGATGCCTCAACCAGCTCATTCATTTAAACCCATCTTGTTTAGGACATTGGAGAAGGATCTACTAGACTGAAGAAAAGGAGAAACAGAACTTCAGATCATCAGTAAACTAATGGCACTACACCTCAAGCCATCTCATTCTTCCCTACTGGTCTGACAATATGAGTGATAAAACAGAACTGCAACTTATGTCTGTCAAGGTTCCTCCCCCACTCTGAACTCTAGGGTACAGATGTGGGGACCTGCATGAAAAACCTCCTAAGCTTTTCTTTACCAGCTTAGGTCAAAACTTCCCCAAGGTACAAAATATTCTACCCTTTGTCCTTGGATTGGCCGCTACCACCAAACTAATACTGGTTACTGGGGAAGAGCTGTTTGGACGCGTCTTTCCCCAAAAAATACTTCCCAAAACCTTGCACCCCACTTCCTGGACAAAGTTTGGTAAAAAGCCTCACCAATTTGCCTAGGTGACTACAGACCCAGACCCTTGGATCTTAAGAACAATGAACAATCCTCCCAACACTTGCACCCCCCCTTTCCTGGGAAATGTTGGATAAAAAGCCTCACCAATTTGCATAGGTGACCACAGACCCAAACCCTTGGATCTGAGAACAATGAAAAAGCATTCAGTTTTCTTACAAGAAGACTTTTAATAAAAATAGAAGTAAATAGAAATAAAGAAATCCCCCCTGTAAAATCAGGATGGTAGATACCTTACAGGGTAATTAGATTCAAAACATAGAGAACCCCTCTAGGCAAAACCTTAAGTTACAAAAAGGATACACAGAAATAGTTATTCTATTCAGCACAATTCTTTTCTCAGCCATTTAAAGAAATCATAATCTAACACGTACCTAGCTAGATTACTTACTAAAAGTTCTAAGACTCCATTCCTGGTCTATCCCCGGCAAAGACAGACTATAGACAGACACACAGACCCTTTGTTTCTCTCCCTCCTCCCAGCTTTTGAAAGTATCTTGTCTCCTCATTGGTCATTTTGGTCAGGTGCCAGCGAGGTTACCTTTAGCTTCTTAACCCTTTACAGGTGAGAGGAGCTTTCCCCTGGCCAGGAGGGATTTCAAAGGGGTTTACCCTTCCCTTTATATTTATGACAATGTCCCAGGAAACTGCTCTTCTGCCTCAAGGGTTACCACTTAAAACTAACCTCTGGCTCCCTTTACAGAGAACATTACTTTCTCCTCCAGCCATGAGGGAAGGCAGATGATCAGGGAAAGAAGCCTCATATTACCTTTGTCCATACTATCTTTCTGTAGATAGGGCACAGGAGACAGAAGTTCCCTAACTATAGCACCTTTGACAAGACCTACATTCTCATTTTAAAAAAAACAAACCCTGTTGTCAAGGTTCCTCCCCCACTCTGAACTCTAGGGTACAGATGTGGGGACCTGCATGAAAAACCTCCTAAGCTTATCTTTACCAGCTTAGGTCAAAACTTCCCCAAGGTACAAAATATTACACCCGTTATCCTTGGAATGGCCGCTACCACCACCAAACTAATACTGGTTACTGGGGAAGAGCTGTTTGGACGCGTCTTTCCCCCCAAAATACTTCCCAAAACCTTGCACCCCACTTCCTGGACAAGGTTTGGTAAAAAGCCTCACCAATTTGCCTAGGTGACTACAGACCCAGACCCTTGGATCTTAAGAACAATGAACAATCCTCCCAACACTTGCACCCCCCCTTTCCTGGGAAATGTTGGATAAAAAGCCTCACCAATTTGCATAGCTGACCACAGACCCAAACCCTTGGATCTGAGAACAATGAAAAAGCATTCAGTTTTTTACAAGAAGACTTTTAATAAAAAATAGAAGTAAATAGAAATAAAGAAATCCCCCCTGTAAAATCAGGATGGTAGATATCTTACAGGGTAATTAGATTCAAAAACATAGAGAACCCCTCTAGGCAAAACCTTAAGTTACAAAAAAGATACACAGACAGAAATAGTTATTCTATTCAGCACAATGCTTTTCTCAGCCATTTAAAGAAATCATAATCTAACACATACCTAGCTAGATTACTTACTAAAAGTTCTAAGACTCCATTCCTGTTCTGTCTCTGGCAAGAGCAGCACACAGACAGACACAAACCCTTTGTTTGTCTCCCTGCTCCCAGCTTTTGAAAGTATCTTGTCTCCTCATTGGTCATTTTGGTCAGGTGCCAGCGAGGTTACCTTTAGCTTCTTAACCCTTTACAGGTGAGAGGAGCTTTCCCCTGGCCAGGAGGGATTTCAAAGGGGTTTACACCTTCCCTTTATATTTATGACACCTGTAAAAAGTTCACTCATATCCAGAGACCAGGAGTGAAAGATCTGGTATGAAAGCATGGAGTGCTTCTATCAACCAACACTTAGACTAGAGGACCAAAGACACTTCATTGCTTCAAAAGTAAGGTAACAGGATGTAATGGGAAAGTAGCGGGGGGCACTACCCAGGGGCAGAGATGTTCCCCCACCAGGGAGCTGAACTAAAGGGGACTTGTGAGGAAGAAGACAGTTTCCTGAACTTTACTTGTCCAGTGCAAGAGAAGAACTTAAGGGCCATCACCTTAGCACCTTCAGGGTTTCTATATTCACAAATTATTAAAGTAAAAAATACTGGAATTTACCATGTACAATGTTTGCTTTTGAGTCCATTCTGCACAATTTGCTTGCTTCAAGAAGATCTGATCCAGTCATAAATGGGTGAGATACTGTTATGCTACTTAAAGCAAGCATCTGAAAATAAAGCAAGAGAAATGTTTCTTATACAAATATTGATTATATACATTCCATACTCATGACATTCATATGTGAAAGTGTATATGCTTCCTAGAGTAATCAATGGGAAACATTTATAAATAAAGCTGATATGTGCATTTACAGAGGAAGTTACAACACTAAAGGCAGCTAAAAATCTGGCAGCTAGTTCATTAATACAACTGACTCATCTTGAGTTATTTGTTCTGAAGACTGGAGAAAGAAAAACCTTATATCTGGGTAACAGTACAGCCTAGCCACATTTAGATTCCAAACGCAAAATGACAAGACACTAATAGCTCACAAATTGATGCAATGAATGGCTGAAAACACAAATTTCAATGAAGAATTGGCCTTAAGTGATATTCCTAATTAATTAGCTTTCACTTGACCTTCAAGTGACTATCCTACTATGAACATCATTTCAAATATACTACTTTTGTATACAGGGAGGAGCAACTTGCCCAATGCACTTATAGAAAATGAAAGTTAGCTGACCCTGTGGAGTATAGAGACAAGGTTCCCCAATAAGTTTATATCTATCCTGCAAGATACAAAGTTATATCAATTACAGTTTATATTTAAATGTTTTTGTGGGCAGAACCCAATTACTAGTTTAGAAGACATGCCAGAATTTTTAGAAAGTACAGAACAACTAACACTAATTTTAGAAAATTCAGAATACAGTAGACTGATACTTTTTTATGGCTGATAACTGAAGACCAACATTAAAATGACATTTGAGCCAGTAATAATACAATGCAAATAGAAATTAATTTGTTTCAGACCAGACTGGTATCCCATACCACCATTGTACATTTGTTTTAATTTCAGAATTTATACAAATTCACAAGGCAAGTATTTAAGAAAGCTGCTAATAACTTACTCTTAAATACACAGCCAAGCAATGTTCTTCAGTGGAACAGAAAGATATAATTTTAATTCTTTAAACCTGCATATTAGATGGTGGTGGGAGGAAACAGGCACATTAACAGGAGATTAAATCTCAGCCATGGCAGATTTACTTTTTAAAACAATAAACATTTGAAGTTTTCTGTCCTGTCTTGTGAGCTATGGGTTTTATTGCTGTCTCCCACACTCCTGTGGGTCCATCTGAAAGAAGGCCTGGTTTCTACCCCATTCAGTTAAGTGATCATCAAGAATCTTCTACTGAATGTTGACCAGTCCCATATCTTTAGGGTTTTGTCCCAGTGTAAGAATAGAGCATGGTGCTGTAAGCAAAGATAACTGACAACTGTCACAGTCCTTTGCTCCTATCCTGTCTGGTAGTCACTATATTCAGTGGCAGGAAGAAGGAACCAGAACTATCATTCATTCAAGGTATACAGGCATCAGTGCCTCTTTCTTGCCAGTTGAAGGACTGAGTTAGGTAAAAATCAGAGTGAGAAACAGCTAAGACTTCACAAATGACAGCCTTAATGTGAAATGGGAAACATGTAGAATAGAAAGAGGACTATAAAGGTAACTTACCAAAAGTTTTCTGTTGTGAGCCCCTTTTCACTTATCCTACATTTATACCACTGGAATTAGTGAGCAGTATATCTACAGATAAGAGCTTACCTAGAGTGGAGCTTGGACCACTGAATGACTGCACTGCAATTCTGCCATACAGAAATTCAGTAAATACTCACAGATGAAGGCATACAGAGACAGCCTGATGACTGCCTTGCAGCTGGGAGATACTTAAGTCCTTCACACTCCTGAGGTGGTCATGAGGGAACGGGTCTTGGTAAAACCTGTCTAACCTGCAGTTAGTTAGATTTTACCAACAGGGTTATAAGCACCTAGGCTACACTCCCAAGTTCAGTCATTTACTGTAGCCTTACAAACAGCTTTGCTGTTGCTGAAGTACTGAACTTTTCTGAATTACTGAGTCTGAGCAAGACAAAACTTCAGGGCCTGTTCCACATTAAGGGAATATAAATTCCATTGAAGAGAATTGAAAGGTTCTTGACATAATGAAGTAAAATAATTATTTCTGAATTAAACTTAAGTAACCAACTGCAGGGGTAAGTAAAAATGTGCTGATATAGGAAAAAAATTAAGGTAGAAAGATAACTAGCAAGGTCATCCGATTCCTTGCACTGAAGTCACCAATTACAAACTAACTCGAGAGAAAGCAACCTCCGGGATACTGTTCCCACAGGTTCAAATGGCAGACAACTACATTCAAAATTAAGGGAAAGTCCTATTAAGGGGAAACTGGGCTGCACGTGGGGTGCTGTAATGAGACGAACAAAATCTGTATTCTGACCTCCTCTTATTGCCAAAGAGTAAACTCAGGGCTCACCTCACCTTCAGCCCCTTTTCCAAGCCAAACAAGGAATTCAGGACATGCTAGAGAGAACAATTCAGCACCTCAGCCCTTTTATTTTGACTACTGGTAAAGGTATTCCAGAACCAGGTAAAGTTATCTCTGAGAGGCAGTTAGGTTAGAGCGGAAACCACTTAGCCCCCAGGAAACAAAAGCTAATTGTTCCAAGCTGCAGAAGATGCTTTAGCCTCAGGATAACAGGTCAAGTTTCCAGGGGAATATCAATAGAGGACTGTGGCCAGTGCTCATGGTGTTGGACAATCCGAAGCAATAGATCCAGAGAAATTCTCAGCTTCGTCCTGTTTAATTTTTCTTGGGCTAGATACCAGGGAAGCAGCAGCTCAATTCTCTGTTCCTATCCCCTGAGAAAATATCTTTTCCCAAGACAGTTGGGTTAAATTCCTGTAGTGAAATCTACGCAGTCTACCCTCACTTGTTAACACAGCAAACCAGAATGTAAAACTGTTGTTCAAAAGTGGTTCCATGCTCAATACAGCTGAGCAAATAGCACATGGAGATCTGGATATTGAGGAGGGCACATTTCTTGGGCTGATAAACTGCTCAAGTGAACTCACCAGCCTGATAGGATGGCGGCATGTTTAATGCAGAGAAACTTAGCTCCCTGGCGTCCAAAGGGGAAGAGCAGCACAGAAAGGATTCTTGGTTGGGATGTGCACAGAGTTCCTCAGGTAAGTGTGTGCACCATCTCTGGAAAATAAAGTTCTGCAGGAGGCATAAGCAGAATCTGACCCAATTGTGCCAAATCCGCTCAGAACACAGTGATTTATCTGCTGAAAAGTGTGGCTGACACAGGTGAGGAAAGATTCTAATATGTCATACCTTGATATTTGGTTACCAAGGCTGGAAGCAGATAGGAATTCCCTGCAGAAGAGGTGTCTGTGGTCTGTAAGAGAGAAACTGTTCATGGACTGGAGAGGAGATTGAGGTTTGAATCATGTTCAGGCAGAGATACAATGTGAATAATTTTCCTCATTCAAGTTGGTTATGAAGGTTAAGGGTTTTGCAGAAAACACACAAGTCAGAGGCAAGACCAAAGGACGGGCAGAAGTGGATGTTCTGGTTACATCGTAAAGTGTTGGTATTGCCAATGTGTTAACATGAGGGGGGAGAAAAGTACAGATCCTACAGGTGCACAATGCAAAAGAAGTTGCAGGGTGAGATGGGTTGAAGAATAGACAAGAGGAGTGGTTCCAATTCAGAATTTTCTACAGCAGATCCAGTAGTTGAGTTTCAAAGTGGACAAGAGCTCCATGTGCACTAGTAAACAATGGAATATCAGGAGTAAAATCCCTAGCCTCTGGTCAGGAAGTGGAGGTGTAGGGTCAGAGACAAGACAGATGGCCTTTTTGTTCAGAAGATCTCAGCTGTCTACCTCTACATTCCAGATTTGATGGGCAGGAGGAGATCCAGGAAGGAACTGTGGCATATCCTAAACTAATCTCTTCTTGTGTACAGGTACTGAAGATCCATAATTCCAGGCCTAAGAGAAAGATCTGAATTGACCTTCTAATGCAGTGGTGGGTCCGTCAGGGTAATTGCTGGCAGGCCGCGAGACAGTGTTTACATTGACCACCTCCAGGCATGGCTGCAGGCAGCTCCCAGTGGCTGCAGTTCGCCGTTCCTGGCCAAAAGGAGTTCTGGAAAGCAGCGCAGGCCTCAGGGATGTGCTGGCTGCCGCTTCCCACAGCTCCCATTGGCCGGGAACGGCGAACTGTGGCCACTGGGAGCTGCGAGTGGCCGTGCCTGCGGACAGTCAATGTAAACACCGTCTCGTGGCCCATCAGTGGATTACCCTGACTGGCCACATGCGGCCTGCGGGCCAGAGGTTGCCCACCACTGTTCTAATGGAATGACTGAAAAAGGGGTAGGGTGCTGGCCAGCAAGGCTGTATTAGGGCTGCTTGAGGTCAGCGTTCAGCAATGCAAAAAGGAGTTCTGTCTGTTGGGAATCTCCTTCATAAAGAAGTGAAGGATCCCTGGACTGCCCTGGAACAAGATTGCCTCCAAGTGGAGGACTGGTGTAAGCCCCTTCCCTCTGAAAACCTTGAGAACACTAAGAGGACTTGGTCGATGGATATTTGAGAGATTTGGCCAGATTCTTCCCAAAAAGCTGCTTAGAGGGCAGCTCTGCCAATCTGTGTTCCTCTCTGCACTATAATTAGGAACCCAGTTGTTGTGACAGCCCACCATGGAAACCCACGACGGCTGAAGACCACATCACAAAAGGTATGAAGCCACTTGAATGGCCCCAGATAATACCCAGTTCTTCCCTCTTGGGCTTGAGGGAGACCAGGAAACCAAAACACCTTCTTTAAGTCTACTTAGGAGAGATCAAAATAGGCTTGTACTGGGAGGAAAAGGAACCTGATGACAGAGAGACTGAGGAGAAGGAGGAGAGTAGAGATGAAGGCAGTGGCAAGGAAGGTTAGAAGATATGGGGAGATGGTCAATGGGAGGTTGGGGGAAGAGAGTGTCCATGACAGGAAAAAAAAAGAGCATATTAAGAGGCAAGAGAGGAAAACGTAGGGGGTAAAAAAGTGGAACAGGGAGACAATCAGAACTTATTGATCTTCTCTGAAGAAATAATTAGGATCCTGTCTGGAAAGGGAGGAAAGAGTGGGAGAAGAATGTGAGGCGGGAGTCAAAGATTAGGAAAAAGCAGCTACGGCTACAGACTTGCAAGTAGGCTTGTGCGGGAAGTAGTACAGCTGTGTGGTTAAGATAGCGGAAGTAAAGGGACTCTGAAGAAGTAGAAATAGTTCAGATTCAGCAGTTAGAGGTAGGAAAAAATCTTATTCAGGGCAAAATATGATTAACTGGATGTTGTCTCTTAAGAGTGAAATGCTTTAAACATTCATTCTATATGTGTACACTATATAGCTCAGCAATACATTTTATAATAAAGCAAGGACTAAATCTGAACGAAGCAGTTGACTACACAGTCAAATAATGAAGACTCATGAACCATAAGTGTATCCTTAAATAAAAGCACAGTCATAAATCAGTACAATTATTCATATACTTAATAAGGAATAAAATATGCACTAGTGAATGAAGGAATGTACAAATATACACTGCTAATGACATTTGAAAAAACCTATCCAAGAAGATGTTTCAAGTAAAGCTCAATTAATTTGTATGAAAAATAACTAGCTTACAGGCTACTGTATTAGCAATTTCATGATTTAACAATATTTTAGAGACAAATATCAATACATACCAATAGCATGTGAAGTGATCGCAGGTCTTTGCTGCAGTGGAAATGATTTCGTAGCACATCTTGCACTGTTCTGTCTTCTGAAAGAGACTAAAAATGGAATTTTTAAGATGTACTGTTTCTTGACCAACTGGAAAATTCTTGGTCATCTAACCAGACCTATTTTTATTATCCAATATTAATATTTATTGTGGAATCAGAGCAAAATTCTGGAAAAAAAATTCACTGAAATCTCTTTTCAGGGGGAAAGACAGGCCAAGCTCTTGTAGAGAACATTTCCACAAGTATAAACTTGAAAAAAGTGAAATTACAGTCCATTTTATATTGAACTAGGCAATACTAAACATGCCACCACTAGCTGAATCCCCTTTCAGCTCTAAAATACATATTTTATGGTGCACTCTCAATGTTTTGCCTAATTATATGATCACTGTAGAACTTCTTGATTATATATACACACCTATTGAAAAAGGTTACTGAAAGAAATTCATGTATTTTCTCATTTGTATCCATATTTTAATGGTTTTAAAACCACATCTGATTCTTAATCATTTAACTAGCTGTACACAAAGCAATTCAACTTGCCTTCTCTGATAAACTTATCTCCTCTGGCCAACACTTAGTTTTTTGTAAATCAACCTCTCAGCAGACAAGTTTATAGTCTCTTTAAATGAGAAATCCTCCACTGTATTTCCATACTATTGAGACTCTTCAAATGGATTATTCAAATGATACTCCCTCTCCTAAGATCTCACTTAGGCCTGGTCTACACTATATGTTTATGTTGACATAAGCTGCCTTGCATCGACCTAGCTGTGGAAGTGTCTTCACTTAAATTTAGCTCCCGGGTGCCTCTACACCAATTTAACACCACCACCTCCCTGACTGGCATAGAGTCATGGTTGATGTAATTAGCTCAGCAGCGTGTCAGTGTAGCTATTGCATTGCTTAGGTTGACTGACTTTCTTTCAGGAGCCATCCCATAAGGTCTGGGAAAAGTGGAACAGATTGCTTAGCATAAAGTAGTTATCCTTGAATGGTCCCTTGAAATGTGGTAAGTGGTCCACTAACATCCCTGCAGGTTTCCTTTGAGAAAGGGGGGTTCCAAAGAGGATGGAGCTAGGCTGTTCTCAGTGGTGGCAGATGACAGAACAAGAAGCAATGGTCTCTGTTGGATATTAGGAAAAACTATTTCACTAGGAGCATGATGAAGCACTGGAATGGGTTACCTAGGGAGGTGGTGGAATCTCTATCCTGAGAGGTTTTTAAAGGCCTGGCTTGACAAAGGCCTGGCTGGGATCATTTAGTAGGGGTTGATCCTGCTTTGAGCAGGGGGTTGAACTAGATGACCCTCCTGAGGTCTCTTCCAACCCTACTCTTCTGTGATTCTAAGCAGGGCTTTGGAGCTGTGCTCTGGCTCCGCTCCAGCTCCAGGCAAAAACCTGCAGCTCCGTGCTTCAGCTCCAGGCACTGCTCCAAAACCCTGATTAAGAGTACTGATAGGTCAGATACAGAGTGACTGCATTATGAAAAAAAAGTGTTCGCCCACAGGTGATATGGTGGGGTTTTTTTTCCCCTATGACAGTTCATTCAAGAGCATAGTGATTGGTTTCACCCACATAGTTGGTGTGGGAGCATTTAGTGCACTGGTGAGGTATACCACATTTGTATGACTCACGGACCTTGAAAGAGGTGTTGTGGAGGGTGTTGATCATTGTAGCAGTGGAGATAGGTCTGCAGGTTTTGCATCTGTTGTGGCAGGATCTGGGGCTTGTTTTAGCTGGTGTGTCCTGATCTGGGACTAGGGCACCAAAACGGGGCGGGAGGGTTGGTGGGGGGGGGGGTTATCAAGGGGCCTTGGCTCTGCCACTTTTTGAAAGTGAATGGGCATGGCCTGTCCACTTTTTGCCCAGGCCTGGCCCCTTGCCCCTCCTCTTCCCTTTGAGGCCCCGCCCACAGCCAAGCCCAGCCCAGGGAGCCTAAGCAGTTGTGGGGAGCCATGGACCCACCATCTGCCCAGGGTGGGGAAGGCCCCCCAAAGAGCAGCCCCTGGCCAGTATCCCTGCCTCCTGGGCCCCTCTCCTAGGGCAGATTGAAGGTCCGTGGCTCCCCACAGCTGCCCAGGTGGCTTTTGCCATGGCCCGGCTGCTGCTGTTCAGCCCCACCACCAGGCCAGACTGGAAGCTGGAGCTGGGTTGGGGTAAAAGCTGCACAAGCAGCTGTGAGGAGCCACTGACCTTCCTCCTGCCTTGGACAGGAGGCCTGGGGACACGGGTCAGGGGCTGCTCTTGGGCCCATCCACTCTGGGCAGATAGAGGGCCCAGGCTCCCTGGCCAGGCTCCAGCTTGGCTGGGGGCAGGGCCTCATCCCGCCCCTCCATGCGCATGCGCACACACCCACACACACACTTTTAGGCAGAATCAGCCGCCCCACTGTGGGAACTTGCTTCTGAGGAGGAAGAGCTTGGAGTTTGAAGGTCAAACGAGGGATTTTAGGAAGAAGGGGCTAAAACCAGGTCCTTTTTAATGTAGCAGAGAAAAGAACAACAAGATCCAGTGGCTGAAAGCTGAAGCCAGAGAAATTCAAATTGGAAATAAGGCACTTTTTATACCTAAAAACGTCTCAAGGCAAGAGGTGGATTCTCTATCTCAGTGTCTTCAAATGAAGATTGAGTGTCTTTTTGGAAAATATGCTTTAAACAAATGAATAATTGAACTCGATACTGAGGTAACTGGGTAAAATGTAATGGCCTATAATTTTCACATGGCCAAGCTAGACTATCTAGTGGTTACATCTGGCCTTAAACTTTATTAATTTAATATCTGCTCTTCATACAAAGTGCCATGGGTTCTTTAATGGCCAGAAACAGGACCTCTAAGGTTCTTCGGAAAGACAGCACAAACGATCACTCTGTGGTTCTAATGCTATTCTGGGGCATTCTGACTCAATAGCTCACCGAAGTGCTATCGAGTCACCAGCACTATTTCCTTTCCCAGATTTGCTTTCCCATCCACGTGCTGCTCAGTACCTAACTGACAGATCTAACACAGCCCAAGGCAGTTTCATATCACAAATAGTGAAATACAGCTAGAGATATACATGTTAACAATCAGCTTATTAAACAAAGTCCAAGGTTTCATTCACAATACAAGCTATATCATATGTACACAGTTTCTTCAAGGCACATGGTCAGTGTAAACGTCATTCCCTCTCAAGAGAGCTTAAATCCAAGCACAATCTGCTCAGGATTATTTCAGATGGCACGTGATTCAACATTCACATGATTCATCACATCATCCTTTACTCAGATTAATAAATTATTTGAAAATGGGCTCAGCCACTGGTCTGCTGACCAATATTGTCTTACTGTTTTTCTTGTACTTTTGTTCTATTTGTACAATGCCTAGGACAATGGGGCTAGGGCTACTAGGAGCTATGATAATACAAACAGTTAAATTCACACTATTTTTCTAAAAACCTGAAGCAAAAGAGAAAACATAGGCTATTTCACATTTTATTCCTTCCTTAAATAGTGAATACCAAAAATAAACAGAGGACACTAAAGACAAAAACACTATAAACCACAGCAATTTAGAAAAATTATGAATTTTAACTTTTTCGAACACTTCAGTGAGACAAATTAATTACTTCATTATTAATACCTTTGTTTCAAGTTACCTGAACATTCTTATTCCATTTCTGTGTGAAAGGCTTGTATAGAAACTCTGCAGGTAGATACAACTGTTCTTTAAATATTTTAAGATATTGTTTAAAATCAAACGAATTCAGCAAATATATCTGTCGGTGGGAGAACCTTGACTTCACTCTCTTTTCCAGGAGTTCCAGAATATCCTTGTTTAAAAAAAGACAGATTCAGTGAAACAGTCTAAGAGGAAAGTACAAATAGCATAAATAGAAAAAACTGGATTATTAAAGTTTTGTTTTAATAATCTAAAGCATGATTAGTAACAAACTTGCTAATTTATAATATAATTGACAATGTTTCTTTTAAATGCCCAACTACAAGCTATTTACTTAAGTCACAGTAATTAGTTGCTGGGACACACAGTAATTATTCCATAGACTAAATATTTCAATTACTTTGGGTTGTATTCAAGACTTCAGCCACTGTATCAGGACTGTAAAAATGTGTAGGTTGGTGGCTCATTTCACATGTCTTTTGGAAGGCTGAACCTGATCTTGCCAGAAAAATTTCAAGAGCCAACATTTCTCTTTTAGAAGAATAATTCTCTTGTACCACACAAATACTATTAGGCTGCTTTTGAGCAGGAAGAATAATCTGATTTTCTCTAGAGAGGTAATAAAGAGCTTGTCATCAGAAGGAAATAAGAGAAAATTGGCATTTGTCTATTAAAAGGAAAATTAAGTACTGCTTCCCTATTACAGTGACATTTGGGTAAGAGACGGATTACTTTTTCCAGTCCTTTTACTTGCCCTGAAATTGGGAAAGTTTAGGCTTTGTTAAAAATGCATGAAATCATCTCCAGAAAGAGAATGAAATCAAGACAAACTAAAAGTAAGTACAGTAGTAATAGGACAAAAAACACAATCTTGTATATACAATCTGATGACCCACTGTATATCAACCTCCAATTCTCATGAAATCTAATGAGACTCTCTAAAAAGATGTGGAAGATTGTTTAAAATCAGTCTTTTTATAAAAGATTTTGCTCCTGAATCCAATTAAGTAAGTCACTGATGGAGAGTGTAGTGGACCCTGGAAACAGGAACCTTTATAACAGAAGAGATTCTGTACATTAACTGCACATTCTGTACATTAAATTGGTCCAATATTAACTTCAAGTAACTTGCCCATTAGACATTGCCCCAAACCAAAAACCAGAAGCACCTCTAAACTTCTGCTCTATTGGAGGCCCATTGTTTTCTAAGACATCTTCCTCTTCCTTTTTTTGTAACCTAGTCATCTTTTCAACTGTTGCTTTAAGAGCATTAAAAAAAGTTAAAATAATCTTTAATAATACTTTTCTAGATTGTTAATGTTATCATCACGAGTGTTTGATTGAAGGAATGATGGTTGTTTAACCAGCTTTTTAAAAACACACGTAGTTTGTATTCCACGAAGACATACCTTATTGTAGTAACGCACAGATTTAGTGTTTAATGATAAGCAAGACTGCCTTATATTTAACAAAGTGAACGTAAGAAAAGCCTGAAACATTTTACCCTGCCCCACCTCCACACTTCCCAAAATTAGTCTAGATCAGAAGTCTTTTCTTTTGTAAGTATGGCAGTGTTATAGCAGCAATTACTGGTGAAAAAGGTTTGTTTTTAAAAAAAGCAGTCGTCATATTTCATAGTGTGGTAGAAAGACAGTGTAGTTTGATCCAAGTTTCTACACTTGCTCAATAGTGAATGAGGAAAGGAAGAGACCAGCAGCCTGTAGAACAAAAGATAGGTAACAATGTTGATCCTGATATTTTTTAGATGGAAAACTAATGAGAAATGGATTATCATGGCTCCTGCGAAGTAGTAAAAGAAGTCCAAGTTTTTGCCCTCTTCTCCAGAATGTAACCATTTTTAAGCAGTAAAACTGAAGCTAACAGGGAACAAAAAAAGCAGAGATCCGAAAAGCCTAGTTACATATAAGGCAAGCCTGAAGATTCACAATTACTACTGTTGAGTTTGTGGCTACATACTGTATGTAATCCCTGCAACATTTAGTTTGTTTAAACTTTTTAGCAGTTCTTTATATTAATTACAAAACAAAACAACAATGTTACACTGGGTAATGCTTATTGTTGTTCTGTGTTCCCCTATGTCTTAAGAGTGTAGAAGTTTATATATAGTTTATTTCTTTTTAATTACCTGAAATGAAAAGGCATTCTTCTTTGACAGTGTCAGTGTGGTTTAAAGTCATTTCTAGTGCTTATTCTAAATCTTTTTTGTGGGGGACACCAGTGATAAGTTTGTCACTATACCCTGAAGATGACCCTGTCCTCAATTCCATCTTTAAGTCCAGACATAGGCAACGCAAAGATTAAGTGGGGTGACCACAGCTTTTTCTCCTGAAGTACAGTCTGGTTAAGACATAGGAGAAATTGACATAGCACTGACATTGTTTCTATGGCATTAACTTTAATAGCTTCTTGTGTTGTCCTTTTCTTTTTATAACTTTTGGTACTTTTTGGTGAGATGCTTCATCTTTAAGACAGATATTAAGATGCAGGAAAAAATTGCTTCCTATTAAATCTGAAAGAACCTCCTTCATTTTCTTAGTAAGAGAGGTTACTGGAGCATATTCCTGTTTTCCTACTTCTGTTCCCATTTGCTCTGAATATTTACTATTTTGTGTCACTTATTTTGTATCTGTACTAGAATCAATTTTTAAAGTAAGCCAATATAACAACGCTAGGTCAGGGGGAGAAGTTTCCGAAGTTAGCAGAATTGTCTCCTTAAGACATGACTCTTAAGAATAAAAATATGAAAAGAATATGAAACATTACAGTTGTCAGAAACATAAGCTCTATAAAACAGAAAAGAAAAACTTCTTACTTGTCTACATGTAAGTCCAATAACTGTTACCGGAGTCTGTGCTGACTGGGATATATCAAAAAGATTATACAGTAATGTCTGGTTCTTGTGATGAACAAAGAGGTCAAATTCATCCAGTATAAAGAGCACTGGACAACTGCTATCTCGGTCACCTAAGACAGGAATTAAAACAGTATATTACTGAACTGGTAAGTACACAACTACTAGACTTCTTACCTTTGCAGCACTTTTGTTCTAGTGTGCCCTCAAGTTTTAACCTGTTTATAGAATCTTTGCTAATTCATAAGACCCCCATCTCATGTGTATTTGCTACATGCCATGGTTGATGATGATTATTTAGCTTAAAGTACTGCAGAGGTTAAACTAGCTTGTCAAGATATTTTTTGGTTACAAATAAACAGTGAAAACGACAGTTAAGATGCCCATTTATCATTTTAATATTTTAAGAAGGCTATATCAATTCTCATCATGGGCAAACAGACTTGATAACAGCATTGCAAAAATCTACATGCACATCCACCACTGCATTCTACACCTGAATGCATAGCAAATATTTGCTTTTGGTAGAATGAACAATAAAACCTGCAAAATCTGATTGCATTTTGCTGGGGGAAGATGGTATGAATGAGACAAAAAAAAAAAATAAAAATCAAACAGTAACTGTTTAAAAGCAACAGAAAAAAGTTCAATACTATTTTCAGGGTTTTTTTTAAACCTGCCATCCTTAGCCATTCCATGAACAGTAGAAAGAAGTCTTTAGTGCTGCTCCTGTAAATTAAGCTTAAGCATTTGATTCAAACATCACAATGCTTGATATGACCACACGACTGTTCACTCTACCCATTTTGCAACCAAGGTTCATTCTCATGCAGAAGTGCCTTGTACTATGGTCCAGAGCAGTGGTCACCGACTGGTTGATCCTAGAGGATCTCCCAGTTGATCGCGATCTCCGGTGGTGTAGTATAGCTATCGCGAAGGCAAACTCCCTGCCTACTCTGGCCCCACGCTGCCCCCAGAAGCCGCCAGTGCAGCCCCCCAGCTGGGGGTGAGGGGGAAAAGCAGGGGTCTCCCTCCACGCACTGCTCTTGCCTGCAAGCACCGCCCCCGCAGCTCCCATTGGCTAGGAGAGCTGTGGGGGCAGTGCTTGCAGAGAGGTGCAGCGCATGGACCACACTGGCCCCTTCCGGGAGCGGTGTGGGGCCGGATAGGCAGGGAGCCTGCCTTCGCCTCGCTGTGCCTACCGCCCACTGGGAGCTGCCGAAAGGAAGTGTTGCCCTGCAGGAGGCTGCGCCCCAACCCCCTCCTGGAGCCAGCACCCCAACCCCCCTCCTGAATCCCAACACTCTGCTCCTGCCCTGATCCCCCTCCCAGAGCTAGCACCCTGTACCCCCTCCTGCATCCCAACCTCCTCCCAGAGCTAGCGCCCCGGACCGCCCCCTGTAGCCCAACCCCCTGCCCCAGGCTCAGCCCAGAGCCCCCTCCCACACACCAAACTCCTTGGCCCAAGCCCAGAGCCTCGTACCCCCTCCCGAACCACAACCACCTACCCCAGCCCAGTGAAAGTGAGGGAGAGCAAGCGACAGAGAGGGGGGATGGAGTGAGCAGGGCAGAGCTTTGGGGAAGGGACAGGGTAGATCCTGGGTTGCCCTTAGATTCAAAAAGTTATCTTGGGCTTAAAAAGGATTGGAGACCACTTGTCTAGAGCGTGAGGTAATCTTTGATTTCTCTACAGCATTTGGGTGAAAGTTTGTTAAAACTCACCGGGGGTTTAAAGTCTTATACAAAATATTTACCTTTCTTTAAAGCTTCAAGAAGAAATGCAAGGTTTTCAGCAAAACTACCCTAAAGGAAAGAAAGATATAAAATATATCAATGTAGGGTAGGAAGGTCCTCAAAGATCATTTAGTTCATGCCCCTGTGCTGAGGCAGAATCAAGTATAACTAGACCATCCTGAACAGGTGTTTGTCTAATCTGTTCTTAAAAATCTCCAGTGAGGGGGGATTCCACAACACCCCTTGGTAACCTATTCCAGAATACAACTATCCTTATAGTTAGAAAGCACTTTCTAATATTTAGGCTAAATCTTTTTAAAGTTGGTGCCCACCTAGCTAAGTTTTAACCATATTGAAACCCTACAAATACTAGCTCAAAAGTCAGGAATCTACCACTTACTCAATCTTGTCTCCCTTAAAGTCAGAAGATAAGGGACTTTTTTCTCCTCTGTAAGGCACCTGGCAGACCTCATACCCACTGTCCTCATTATCCAATTCAGATTTTAAAGCCAAGCTTACTAGGAAGAAGTAATAAACTACAGTTTAACATGCTTCAGACTAATACTTCTAAAAATATTGCTAGTTGAACAACAAATTTAAAATACTTAGTACATTATTGATCAATCCTTTATTTGTAAAGAAATAACTATTGTAGCTGATGTTATCCAGATGCTCCAGTCTATTAGTAGCAATACATTTGGAACTATCAATTTTGAATTCCACTAGAACTCTTTGCCTCATCTATATAGTTAGATGTTTCAAGCAAGTTTTAAGAGGGTCTTTTCACTATTTTGTGATGAAATAGTTAAAATTTCTGATTAAAAAAAGATTTTTTCAGAAAAACAAGTTAACTTCATAAAAGTTACACTCAACATTGCATATAAATATATGGTAATACTGTCTAAAGGGGAAGGTGACGTCTACACTACTATGGTCATCACTGAAAGTGGTGATAAATCTTAGACAAAGTATGCCTTGTGAGGTATCACTGAAAAAAAAGTTATAACCTGCTGAATACTATTATCTTGTTATAAGGTGTATATCGACATTATGTATGGAGTTATGAAATTTTGCTCGGTGTCTAACTCAAACATGTTGTGGGTCTGAGAAATGCCCACAGGTGAGCTCTTTAGAAGTAACAAAGGAGCTGTAAACAAAGGCATCTGGACTCATCCCTGAAAACACCTCAGAAAGCAGGTAGGCAAAGGTGTAAGCCAAAATCTGCAATTCAGATGGAAGGATGGCAGAGCATATACCCCAGGGAACTGCCTGACCTGTAACAGAGCCAGGATTGTGTGTGTGTGTGTGTGTGGGGGGGGGGGGGGGGATGATGACTAGCAGACTTAACATTCCTACAAACAATTTGAATTGTGTACTTCAATCCAACTGTAAAGTGTTTTACATGCCTTAACCTTTTAATAACTCCTTTTCTTAGTTTACTAAGTACTGGCTACAGCATTGTTTTTTGTGTAAGGTCCTGAGCATCTATTGACCTGGGTAAATGACTGGCCCCCTGGGACTCAAAGAAGTTAATGTGGGGTGATTTTTGGTTTTAATAACCCTTCACCAAAGAAGTCCAGTTTGTCTGGGTGGCAACATAGGCTGGAAGGCCTCAGGAGATGCCCTGTGGATCTATATTAAGCTGGTTTAGTGATCCAGAAGCCACATTTGTTGCAGGTTTGGTTAAATCTGGATTACAGAATAAACCACCAATGTGGTAGTGTCTACCCAGTTTTTGTCAGTCTGACCTGAAATTGACTTTCTCAAGTGTGATCGACCACAGGCATGGTGACATTGACTGTACATTCATAAGTACTGTCTGGTATTTTCTACTGTCAAGACAGACAGACAGACTTAGGAAATACTTTACAAGGGCCTTAACAGGTTAACATTATTGTTCTAATTCCATAAATCTCATATCAGTAGTATTCAAAATCATTTATAAATTCTGAAAAGATAATTATGTGAAGAGTGAGACAGTCCATCAGTTTTGCAGTAAGGCTCAAATCTATTCATTTTAGTCTGGTCAATATATGGAAAAGTTACTTATTTGGTGTGGTTATTTTTCTGAGGGGAGATCTTTTGTTTAAGTCTTGTAATGCTCTTTTTTTTTTTTTAAGCTGTGCCTAAAAGAGCAGCAAGAAGTTCATACTCACAAAAACTTTGTCTCCAACCACATTTTCCATTTGTAGTTGTCTCGTGATCTCCTTGAGTGCTATTTTATCATTTGTCTGTAAGAGCCCTAAAAGAAAGTGGTGATTATACATCAAACACTAAATTACCTCCTTCGCTCATTCTACACCCCAGTTGTCACACCATTATGCCACCAGCGAAGAGACTTATTCCAGGAACTTTTTCCCAAAGTGGGACTTTATATTATTTTTGAAGTAAGACTACTTGTACACCTCTTGAAATGTTGCTTCAGACAATCTATCTTTCATAACTAAACAATGGATAGCAGGCAAAGATTTTTATGAGAGCAGATATTCTGAAACATCTTTAAAGGCACTATTAGTTTAGATTTACAGTAAGTGAAAACCCACTACAAAAAGCAAATATATAGTATTTTTAATTTAAAAGAATGCAATATAACTTGCCATTTAGATGAACTTGCAAGAGGTTCTCTCTCACTTGCTTTACTTCCATGAGCTCTTTTAAGACATAATTTAATAACTAGAAAAAAATAGCATAATTCACATTAAAATACCTCCAGTATATTTTTAAAATTAAAAACAGTAAGAAGAAGAAACTGCAAATAAAACAAGAGGATCAAACATCTACTAAAATTGAAGATACTGCTTTGTGACTAATCGAATCAACCTTTATTAGCTTGGGTTGAGGATACTCAAAAGAACATGAGTACTTCCTGTATTAACTACATTCTTGACATCTAGCATTTGCGTCCGTAGAGGAAAAACACTTTCCAAAAAATGTTTTGTTCAGGTTTTTCAAATCAGTCTTTCAAATCAGATCAATGAAACCCTTCTATATGGGCTCATCACTCCTATCTTTAAAAAAGGAAATGCAAGGATCCAGAACTTTGTGGCATGAATGAAACTTCATGAGAAGCATGTTGCTGGCAGGAAAGATGACAGATACTGTGGCTAAATTCAAAATTCTAAAACTTTTGTTATTTCCATGTTTCATGAGTTAAGTGGAGGAGGAGGAGGAGGAGGAGGAGTAGTATCAGTTCTTTGTGAGAGAACAGAATATAAAAGTATTGCCAATAATTTTCAAGTTACAACATGCAGACTATTTTGTAGCTGCACATAAAAATCCAATAATGCAAAAAAGCCTTTTAAAAGATTCTAAAATGGTAGCTCTAGCATTTTCATTTAGTAGATTTCAGTAGCACCCAAAGGCCCCAATGAGGATTGGGCCCCATTGTGCTTGATGCTGTACAAGACACAAAAGTAGTTAAGGTCCTTACCTTGAAGAGTGGAAAATGTTATTAAAGACATCTCTCTCTCACACACACACACACACGTTGCATCTTACACACTAAGATAGGAAAGGGTGCACAAAGTTAACAGCAGCATACAATGACATAAATCAACAATGTGCATAACTTGATAGTTCCAAAGAACAACTTTTTTAAAAAGTCACCATTTTAAAGACTTATCTGTGCTCTCAATTTTCTACACAGCCCTTGGCAAGAACTGACCTTAAACGTAAGTATTTTTAGATTCTAGTATGAATTTGATATTTATTCATTACTTCTCCTCCCCCATTGCCTCCTCTATCCAACATCACTAGTTCCTTTTAAACATAAATCCAACTTCCTCTCCACTAGTATTGCTCTCCTGAAAACCCACTTCTTCCCTTTCACCTTCAAGAAGCTAATTAAATACACTTACACATTTCATTTGTCTTATGAATTAACTGCTCACTTACGTAGCCAAAATGGGTCATATACTGGGAAAAGGATCATAAGAACACTGAAGCTGGAAATTGTTGTGGTGAGGAAGAGAAGACTTTAGAGTCTTTAATTGTAGAAAGCCCCAAGACACATAATTTAGACATTTGTCTGTCACCACTATGATCACTCTGCTTACATGTTGTATCCCTTTCCTCCATCTTGTAGCCCATAGGATTATTTGCTAACTATTATCTCCTATGACAGGTTTCAGAGGAACAGCCGTGTTAGTCTGTATTCGCAAAAAGAAAAGGAGTACTTGTGGCACCTTAGAGACTAACCAATTTATTTGAGCATGAGCTTTCGTGAGCTACAGCTCACTTCATCAGATGCATACCGTGGAAACTGCAGCAGACTTTATATACACACAGAGAATATGAAACAATACCTCCTCCCACCCCACTGTCCTGCTGGTAATAGCTTATCTAAAGTGATCAACAGGTGGGCCATTTCCTGCATAAATCCAGGTTTTCTCACATCCCCCCCCACCCCCATACACACACAAACTCACTCTCCTGCTGGTAATAGCTCATCTAAACTGACCACTCTCCAAGTTTAAATCCAAGTTAAACCAGAACATCGGGGGGGGGTAGGAAAAAACAAGAGGAAACAGGCTACCTTGCATAATGACTTAGCCACTCCCAGTCTCTATTTAAGCCTAAATTAATAGTATCCAATTTGCAAATGAATTCCAATTCAGCAGTTTCTCGCTGGAGTCTGGATTTGAAGTTTTTTTGTTTTAAGATAGCGACCTTCATGTCTGTGATTGCGTGACCAGAGAGATTGAAGTGTTCTCCGACTGGTTTATGAATGTTATAATTCTTGACATCTGATTTGTGTCCATTTATTCTTTTACGTAGAGACTGTCCAGTTTGACCAATGTACATGGCAGAGGGGCATTGCTGGCACATGATGGCATATATCACATTGGTGGATGTGCAGGTGAACGAGCCTCTGATAGTGTGGCTGATGTGATTAGGCCCTGTGATGGTGTCCCCTGAATAGATATGTGGGCACAATTGGCAACGGGCTTTGTTGCAAGGATAAGTTCCTGGGTTAGTGGTTCTGTTGTGTGGTATGTGGTTGTTGGTGAGTATTTGCTTCAGGTTGCGGGGCTGTCTGTAGGCAAGGACTGGCCTGTCTCCCAAGACTTGTGAGAGTGTTGGGTCGTCCTTTAGGATAGGTTGTAGATCCTTAATAATGCGTTGGAGGGGTTTTAGTTGGGGGCTGAAGGTGACCGCTAGTGGCGTTCTGTTATTTTCTTTGTTAGAGCCAGAAGAGTTCCCAGAAGTTACCTACTACAGGACAGGCCTATCAATCTGTTTCTTTACTTCTGCAGGTGGGTATTGTAGTTGTAAGAAAGCTTGACAGAGATCTTGTAGGTGTTTGTCTCTGTCTGAGGGGTTGGAGCAAATGCGGTTGTATCGCAGAGCTTGGCTGTAGACGATGGATCGTGTGGTGTGGTCAGGGTGAAAGCTGGAGGCATGCATGCAGGTAGGAATAGCGGTCAGTAGGTTTCCGGTATAGGGTGGTGTTTATGTGACCATCGTTTATTAGCACCGTTGTGTCCAGGAAGTGGATCTCTTGTGTGGACTGGACCAGGCTGAGGTTGGTGGTGGGATGGAAATTGTTGAAATCATGGTGGAATTCCTCAAGGGCTTCTTTTCCATGGGTCCAGATGATGAAGATGTCATCAATATAGCGCAAGTAGAGTAGGGGCTTTAGGGGACGAGAGCTGAGGAAGCGTTGTTCTAAATCAGCCATAAAAATGTTGGCATACTGTGGGGCCATGCGGGTACCCATAGCAGTGCCGCTGATCTGAAGGTATACATTGTCCCCAAATGTGAAATAGTTATGGGTAAGGACAAAGTCACAAAGTTCAGCCACCAGGTTAGCCGTGACATTATCGGGGATAGTGTTCTTGACGGCTTGTAGTCCATCTTTGTGTGGTATGTTGGTGTAGAGGGCTTCTACATCCATAGTGGCCAGGATGGTGTTTTCAGGAAGATCACCGATGGATTGAAGTTTCCTCAGGAAGTCAGTGGTGTCTCGAAGGTAGCTGGGAGTGCTGGTAGCGTAGGGCCTGAGGAGGGAGTCTACATAGCCAGACAATCCAGTATCAATTAATATATTTCTTTTCTGAAATTAATCCATTTAATTCTTATATTTTATTAGTATTAATTCCTTGGAATTTAGGATATGTTGAGGCATGTATTTCCTAATGAGAAGTTTTGTTAAAATGCAAGAAGCCTACAGGCTTGTAAGATCTGCAATATAGCAAAAACTATGATCAGTTATGTCAGCATAAAAGCTGGCAACCTTTGGCACAGATAAGAATGGTCCCTGAACTTCGGGGAACCAAAGGGAGGAACTATCCACATCGCATCACATGTTTATCTGACTTCTTCAACTGGTTGGTAACTGCAGGGTACACCACAACTTGGAGGTCATCAAGAGAGCCTAGGCTGGCAGTTTTGGAATGAGATAATCCTTATTAATATATTTAGAAAGTAAGTGTCATAATCCACTAACCTATAGGAGAAGGGTACCCATAAATTTCTTAGGGTATGGAAATAAGATTGGGTATAGTACGTTGAGCCTGAATTACATAGGTCGGGATCCTATAAAATACCCTGTAAGAGAGATTCAATAGTCAGTCTTTAGGGATAGCTTTAGGGATAAGTTCCGCTCTTCTAAATTCTAAGCTCTATCTATCTATCCTATCTTCTTTCACGCTATCAGCTCAGCTTATGCAGTATCGTACAACATTCCTAACCACTGGGGAAGCCAGCACCATCGCATCATTGGGCATGCCAGGAGTGAGGCTGGTCCTTCATCTCCTATTCCCGGGTCCTCAAGGAAGGGTATGAGTACGTTAGGTTAAGGTACTTATAATAGAGATGGTACCACCAGGAGTGTCAGAATTTTTACTGTTTTGCAGTTATAAATTTAATTGCATTTCTTATTTTTATGTTAATTTCAATAAAGGTTTTATCAATTTGGTATTGTCCTCAGTGTACTTGTTCTTGCCAAGCACCCCGAGAATCCTCTCCCAATATAGAACTCTCTGAGTTCTTAAACTCTGTAGTCTGAATTGGATAAGAACCTATAAATCTTCTGGTCGGTTGCGATCAGTGGCGAGCCATAATCACTAACCCATCAAATTCAGGTCAACAATCTCAGTCTGTCCTTCACACGGTCTGCTTTGTGGGTATGATCTCTATTTTAGGGCTGCTCTATGCAGAGTTTTTGTACTGGCAACATTAGCATACTTTCAATTCTGAAGAGTGAGAGCCCAATGATATTGGAAGAATACTACTATTTAGCACTTCAAAAAGTGCAGTAGACAAAACCATCGACATGTTGGTACAAGCACTTTTATGTAGTGAAATGTTTGTCAATGTCTCCATCACAAAGCCATCTCTTAAAGGGCTTTAAAAAAAAAGGTACTTTAGTTGTTAACCATACCAATTTTTTTAATGTTACAATTATGAAAATTCTTCAGCTATTTTATAGCTTACCAGTTTGAGACAATTTTTATATTACAAAAAGGTAATTTTTTTTGCTGAAAGGTTACACACAGTTTATAACAAATATATAATATAGCCTTTTAAGCTTTGTTATTCAGTTTGGTAAAACTGTAAATGCATGTACATAGCAACCACTTAAGTGTTACTCAACGTACTCTGACTAAAGGCTCCCTATGAACAAGGTGACATGATATACAGTACAGGAAAAGCACCTATTAAGTATGTACTCTAATCAAGTCCTATAACCAGAATCACCATACTCTAGTCCATTATGTCAGCATTTTACAGGTAATGGAAGTTGCTTACACACTTAAATTAGGCTCATAACAGATCCTGATCCCAACAGAGGAGCCATAATTAGTGTATTATATGTGTAGGTTAACAAATCAACAGTTACTTATGCTACCTAAAGTAGCTATTTTTTTGCGATGTTGTCATCAGTTTAGGTGCCACTGCAGGTGAGCATGCACCTCACATGCATGAGGCTGGAGTTTTTTTGCATAGCAGTCTGTCAAGGACATCCACGCACCCTGTGCCTTTTTATGCTCCTGTGCAAGGGCATAAAGGATGGAGTGGCTGCAACTCTCCAACAGATCCCTCACAATTCAAAGCACAAGTTAGCTGAGGACTCAAAGCAGGGTTGGAGGGAAGGTCATGGGATCCACAGTGACATCATCTCAAAGAACCATGCAGTTCTGTGGGAGTTGAGAGTAATGGGGTCATCCTTTCCCATACAAGGAATGTGCACTTCATAGTGCTTGATAATTTGTAACGTGAAACAAGTTTGTCTTCTTGCCAAAAAGGTCAATGTTTCTCAGATCCTTGTCCTTGAGCTGACTGTTTTTTTTTGTACTGCTGACAAGCACCCTGGTATAGGGTACACACACAACTGCTCAACCACCTTAGGTGGTATTTGCACCTCTTCTTTGCATGAGGTTGAGGGGGGGCAAGGCCAGTGCATGCCAAATATTCCATCGTAGGCTCCATCAAACCCTTACTGATGGATAGGACTATTCTTGTGGAACAGCAGAACTTAAGATGTCAAATAGTTCACAAATATTCTCTTGAACTGAATAGTTTCAATATCCAAGGTATCCACAGTGACTGCCTCATTGGGAGAGGAAGAAGATTCTTGGGGAGGGGAGGGAAGCTGGTGTGTCTCCCCCAGGCTTGTTCTGGCAGCATACCCAGCTGCTCTTCTGGTTCTGGCAAAGGGGGCCTATTGACGCCAAGGAGAACTGGTAATCACCTCCTCCTCATGGAGATATGTGATGGGGCACAACTCTGGGACCAGTGAGATAGCAATAGTCATCAAGGCCAATAGGGCCACAATGGCATATTGTACTGGTGTTGGCCAGATTGTGGGTAACCCATCCACTACCAGTCTTATAAGAGCAATAGTAATGGGCACCCTTGCTTGTCCTAGAGGTGTTTCATCTCTCCTGTCTCCATCAGAGTCCACTCCTAAAAAGAGACTAGAATGGTCTGATCAGGGGTAGAACACCTCTAGGATAAGCAATGCCATCAGGCACAGTTCCTATGAAGCTCAGTAGTAATGATGTTAGTGCCAGGAAGAAAAGTAAAGGTGGATCTTCAAAGGCAAACCCCTGCATCTGGAGTGGTTCCTCAGTCAGTGCTGGTACCAAAGCCCAAGTCTCTGACCTTACTGGGTGCTGGTGCTCTGTTACCATCTCTGAAGCTGAATGGCCTTGAACTACCACCCTTGGACTGAGTCCTCCTTCTGAGGAGGACGTTATGTTAAGCACTACTGCAAACGCAGCTCTGCGCACATACCTGATGCGGAGAGTGTTTTGGGTCACTGTCCTAGAGCCAGCAATAAAGACATCAGCATTGATGTCATTAGTATAGAGAACATATCCAACGGTGCCATGATTCCTTGTGCTGATTCAACTGCTTTCTTTGATCTCTTCTCCCTGCTGAAACTGGAGGTGTACCTAGTTTCTGGTGCACTATCAGAGGAAAGCCTCCTAGGCTCCAGACAGGATGACATTTCTTCCTCTAGATCTGAGGCTACCTTCAGTGGATTGTTCCAAGAGATGCAATTTGAGCCTTGTGTCCCTTGATTTCTGGGAGCACAAGGAAAAGAAGCGTTCACTGGGGATAAGAGCTTCCCCAAGGCAGAAGAGAGACAGATTGTGTTCAGCAGGGCATTAGACAGTAACACAGAGCAGGATGTAAACTTTGAAGGCTTACAGTTTGCCATATTTTAACCATTGTACAACTTTGTCCTGCTGTACAGGGGTGCACAAACAGGTCTGCAAAGGGTTTCCCCCATCATGTCTGGGCTTTTTTGGAATGTCCAAAAAATGAGGAACTTTATGAAGTAAACTAAGTAGTGATGAGTGTTTTAGATAAATCTGGAGCTTAGACAAAAATCCAAATGGGTCAGACACAATCCAGGTTCCGTACTGCTACCACAGGTAGTAAGAGGGAATGGAGGGAGAGTCAGGGCCACTTTGCCTTTACGCCCTTGCATTGGAGCACAAGGTGCATATGCAGCCCACGTGGACACGGATAAGCAAAAAAGATTATGGCCTCTCACACAGTGCATGTGCCTACAGTGGGATCCACACTGACAACTCTAAGTAGAGCTGCAATGACTTCAGTAGAAACAAGTCTGAGTTACAGATTTTATACAGACATCAGGGAGCTTCACAGACAAGAATGAAAAACAGTTAAAGCAAATTGAAACTTCATAAAGCAGGACCTGCTTCCAATGACAAAAATTCCCATTTTTTGGTAGGAAAAAACCCTCAATTTTTAAAAGGGAAAAGTCAGTTGAGTAGCAGGTCAAACATCAGTGCAGCCACTCAAAGCCAAATCAGAGAAACACCACTAATGCAGCAGCACAAGTTACCTCTGTTCCTCACTATGATGAATTAAGAGCCTACAGTTTGAGGTAAGAGAAGCCTATAATGCCTAAGAGCTGGTACATTCTGCTGGTGGGACAGTGTAGCATTCAGAGAATTTCAAGAGAAGTTTCTGCCAGTCACACAAGGAATCTGTTATACTTTGTCACAGGGTGGATGCACTTTTAAAGGAAAATGGGTTTCAGCCCCAGCTGTGATACAAGTTCACCTTTCCACAGAAGGGAGGGATCATGTGGTTCGATCAGGCCTCTGGGATAAGAAAGAAGCCCAGGTGGACAGAGACAGACACTTCAACAAAGGGAGCATGGAGAAGGCTGCAGAGTAGCAAGGCTCCTGCAGGAGACCAAGATACTAGGGGAGAGCAAAAGAGGGGGTTTGCCTGATGACCTCTCTGAGCCAGAGAGAAGACAAATCAAGGAGGAGTTTTGGATCCTTCCTGGGGAGGGAAGGATAGAGTGGGAGTGGCTGTTTGAAGAACAGGGAAGGACTCCTGCTAGAAAGGGCTGGCAATGGCTGCTGGATAAAGGGCAGATTGGAATGAAGGTGCCAGAGTGAGTATGAGCTTGTGTTACAGTGATGACTTTACTTTGGGCACTGAGTGTTCTGTACTGTTTGTTAGTAAACCAGCCCAACCAAGAGTACCATTAGCCAGAAGAAAGCTTGGTGGATTATTTCCAAGACCCCAGAGAGAAAAAACTGAAGCGGGGTGCTTGCAGAGCCACCCTATACCACAAGGGGGCAGGCTGGAGGCAGCGTTCCTGTTACACGCTTTATTGTAAACTGCACATAAAGTCTGACTGAAATATGAAATTCTTGTATTTGAACTACAGACATCTGAATATTATGATTTCAGAAAGACAAAGAAAAATTTAAGTAAGGTTTTTCTTTTGAACAGCCTCATTAATACATCTCCTGAAATGCTCATAAAAAAAGCATTATCAAAACAAGATATCTTTAAAAATAAAACCCCACAAAGACAGAAGTGATCAAAAGCCAAACTCCGCTGTGGTGTAACTTCAGGGACACCGATGGAGTTGCACCCATTTACACCAGGGTACAATTTGACCCTACATCAACTTGTACTAAGAGCTTTTACCATAGTCTTTCCTGATCCCCGGGGTCCAATGATGAGTGCAGAGTTACTTTCTCCATGGATAATGGTTCGTTTCAGCAGCTCCAGTAGATGTCTATAATGACAATGACAGTAAGTTAAAACTTTAGGAACAGGAGTATTTGCTGTAGCTGTAGAAGAAAATTCAGATAAGAAAAAAAGAAGCCTAACACAGGATGGCCGGTTAACTGCAATCACAGTAACATCCACTGGGTGCAAAATGTAATAAAATCCAAGATTAGACTCAGATTTCATAAACATTAAAAATGTGTGTTATAAAAAGTATCACTGGTTCTTCTAAATACCATGTTACGCACCACTATGCCATACATGGAAGGCAAATTTCAGAGAAAAACTATTACATTCAGTTCTTAGCTCCTTTCTTCAAATAGGAAAGGAACTAACCTCAATTAGTATTAAGACTTTTAAACAGCAACAGGTTGACAAACAAATGGTGTTACAACAACAAAAGGAAGAGAGAAAAAATGCTTCAAAATGTGCCAGCTAAGAGACCATGAGGACAGATGTGGAATCACCGACTAAATAATTTTAACCAACTGATTACCCATACTAAGCTTCTGATGCATTCACTGAAACTCAGGGTGTTTAAACTACAGCATAGGTGAACTTTGACAGAACTTAAGTTTACAATGAAATTACAGAAAATAAAGATGGCTAGAATAGTGTTCAGAGTTTAAGTGAATTGATTTAGCATAGAATGTTAGAATTTAAATAGAAACAGGAAGTCATTTATCACAAAGTAGTAAACTTATTCTATATTATTCTGGTACAAATACGGAACTATGAATTCTTCACACAGGTTTTTATGAATGTGTTACTCAAACTTCACACCAATCTAGAGTTATGGGAATGTTACTTGGAGTTCAGACAAATACTTCTTGTTAGAAATTTAAACAATTACTGAACTACTAAGCTGTCAGTTCTAGATGTCCTTCCTTAAGGCAAAGCTATTTCCCTTTAGGGTATCTTTACTGTATATTAAGATAATGTAAGTCATTCATTGAAGTGTTACTGTAAAACACTGAAATGGTTGTAGAGAGATTCTAGTAACCACAAGGGCTTTTTCAGTTCTCTGCCATAACTGAGGAATGAAAACTGTCCTGCTGATTTCCAGTTTTTCATCATGTTGCCTCTCCACAGCGTAACAACATCAGTGCCACCTTTGTTGCTGTGGAGGTCATCCCCTGCGATTGGTAATTTTTTTAAAGACCCCAAAAACATATGGAAGGGGTCCACACGATTTTTTTTTTGTAACAATGAGGATCAGGTTTTATATTCTACATTTATTTCCCCCAAAAACTGAATTAATTCAGTGAAGAATGCGAGCATAACATTTGTTTTATTCGTTTTTTTTAAAAGTCGGTTACAATATGCATTTTATAGTAGGAACACTAATTTTCTTACATTGACAATGGGGAAAAAAGAGAAAAGAACGGGAGTTACTGTTAACAACTGAAACAATCTTCCATTGAGAGGGAAGAATACACTTGGAAGAAAAGAGAAAAAAGTAACTCTTACAGAATCTTGGATGTCTTTCAGCAATGAGTGATCAATATTCAAAATAAATTCTTCATTATCAAAAGAGGAAGACAACAAATGTTAACAACATAAGATCAGCCATACAGGGTCAGATGAAAGATTCATCTAGCCCAGTATCCTGTCTTCTGACAGTGGCCAATGCCAGGTGTGCCACAGGGAATGAACAGAGTAGGTAATCATCAAGTGATCCATCCCGTCACCCATTCCCAGCTTCTGGCAAACAAAGGCTAGGGACACCATCCCTGCCCATCCTGGTTATTAGCCATTGATGGATCTATCCTCCATGAACTTACCGAGTTCTTTTTTGAACCCTGTTATATAGTCTTGGCCTGCACAATATCCTCTGGCAAGGAGTTCCACGGGTTAACTGTGCATTGTGTGAAAAAATACCTCCTTTTGTTTGTTTTAAACCTGCTGCCTATTAATTTCATTTGGTGACCCCTAGTTCTTGTATTATGAGAAGGAGTAAATAACACTTCCTTATTTATTTTCTCCACACCAGTCATGATTTTGTAGACCTCTATCATATCTCCCCTTCGCCATCTCTTTTCCAAGCTGAAAAGTCTTATTAATCTCTCCTCATATGGAAGCTGTTCCATACCCCAAATCATTTTTGTTGCCCTTCTCTGAACATTTTCCAATTCCAATATATCTTTTTTGAGATGGGGCAACCACATCAGCATGCAGTATTCAAGATGTGGGTGAACCACTGATTTATAGAGGCAATATGATTTTTCTGTCTTGTAATCTAGCCCTTTTTTAATGATTCCTAACATTCTGTTTGCTTTTTTGACTGCTACTGTACATGGAGTGGATGTTTTCAGAGAGCTATCCACAATGATTCCAAGATCTCTTTCTTGAGTGGTAGTAGCTAATTAGACCCCATCATTTTATATGTATAGTTGGGATTATGTTTTTCAATGTGCATTACTTTGCATCGAATTTCATCTGCCATTTTGTTACCCAGTTTTGAGAGATCCTTTTGTAGCTCTTTGCAGTCTGCCTGGGACTTAATTATCTTGAGTAGTTTTGTATCATCTGCAAATTTTCCCACCTCACTGTTTACCCCTTTTTCCAGATCACTTACGAATATGTTGAATAGGACTGGCCCAGTACAAACCCCTGGGGGACACCACTATTTACCTCGCACCATGTTATTTTTTGGAGTCCTAATTTATACTAGCAAATGTTTCATTATTGGTTCCTGTAACAGGGTCACTCACCCCTTAAGGCTGGAGCTAGCCACCCTGATTACAGAATAAGCCACATCTAGGCGAGATCAGGGTGACTGCCCTATAAAGAACAGCAGGAGGCTGCAATGAAGGGGAGAATAGTCAGGAACTAGACTGCTAGGGGTGTGCAGGTTCTAGCAGAAACTCCTTGCAGTGTTCTGACAAAGCAGGAAAGGCTCCAGGCAGGAAGACCTGGGAGAAGAAGATACAAACCAAGGTCTCTCAACTTTTGGATGAACTTAAACTAACAAACATTCAAAAATTTAAATAAAAAACAACCTGAGAAGGGATGGGAATGGACAAAATGTAGGAGTTTCTTGAACATACAGGAGAAAAATTCAGCCCAGAAGGTGATTTTCTTTTAGAAGTTTATACACATGAAAAACAGGAATGCAAGTCTTTCTAATAATCTAATTTTAAAACAAAGTTTAAATGAGTTTCAAGCTCTACTGAAGTTTTAAGAAGCTGCTTCTTTTAAGTGCATTTTAAAATCACTACTTAACAGAAAAAAGATCAAAGGCATAACAGGCCCTGTACAAATCAAAATTTATGTTTAAACTGAGGTCAAAATATTAAAGCAGCTGCCCATAAAGTTATGAAATTGCTTACTCACTTGTACTGAAGTTGAACCCCAAACAGTTTTCCATTAGGGCACTGGTGACAAAATCTTTCACGTAAAATTCTTTGTACCTATTGAGATAAAGTAAGATTGGCACAAAATACGTAATGCCTGTAACACAGAGACATATAGTAGCACCCTTAGTCAACTCTGCTGGATTACTGGAAGATTCATTAGTTATTTGTGCTATAGCAACTTGGGCATCATGCAATGAAACCAACTCAAACTGTAAATGCACACATTAGCTGTCACTAAGGATACAGAGTGGAAACCAATCATGGTACATAGTCTTTAGTGACAGTCTTTAGTGACACAGTCAGAGACCAGGAGCAGAGAAGACAAAAAGAATCTATCCAAGAGAGAAAAGCAGTGTTATTTCTGCAGGGTGTCCATCTCTAGTGCCCTGATATTCTGTTGTTGCTTCTCTCCTCACCCCAAAAAATACATAAATGTAGTACTCATTGCCACACTGGATTAGACCATTAGACCAGTGATCCCTCTAATCCTGTGTCCTATCTCTGACAGTACCCTGTACTACAGGAAGGTGCAAGAAAACCCATTGTATACAGTTAAAGAATAATATACTTAAAGCTGAAGTTTCTTCCAAAGAACTGAGTGAGGGTTTATACTACAACACACTATTTTTGTTATGTAATGCATGTTAAAAGAATGTTATTCAAGCTGAAAGCTGAAGCACTCAAGGTTAGAAACTGACAAATTTACAGTTGCCCATGCAACTTAATTCTGCCTCCTTATTCATCTATTTTGTGCAGATACACTGTGGGGAAAAAAAATAGCGTGGGATCATGTCATTAAAACTATATCATAATGCAGACAACATAGTGGGACAGAATTAAGATTGCCTGGACAACCTCAAATCTAGTATTTCCTAACTTTTGAGTGCTTGATTTTGCAACCTAACTACACTGAAAGCTTTATTCCGTATATAATTTCCTAGATTTCTGGGGAGAAAACCTCACACATCATTTATCATCGGTAGGTTTTGAAGCCTCAATCTTCAGCACTAAAGCTGAGCCTTCTACTACTTGAACTACAGGACATTAGCTACCAGTAGAAAACTATTACCCCATGAGAGGGACAGGAACCTGCAATATGGAGATGGTCAGGGACACCTCAACCCAGTTCTTCTCTCCCACTTACCCTGACACTACAATGGCTCTGACAGCTTCCTGGCCTCCCCAGGGCAATGCATGCTGCTGCTTTGGCAGTAGCATGGACCTGACCTTAGAAATTCCATGTCTGGCATCATGACAAAGTTTTTCCTGAAGAACTCAAACAAGAGAGGGAAAAATGACTTTTTCCTCTCTCATTAGAATGTGAACAGAATTTGACAGACTGAAGAAGAGTTGCTTCTTTAACCAGAGGACTTACTTCCCTGTGAATTTCAAAGGCCTGTTGCAAAGATTGGAAGCGTTAAAGCTTCTAAAAAAAAAACTTTCCAAGAATCTTTTATAATGGCAAGTGTTATGACAACCTAAATACAAGGGCAACCACTAGCTCTCCCAGTAAAAAGAATATAATATAATATAATATAATATAATAGGTAATCCTAGTGTACCTGAGTTTCATCCATAATCTAAGCCTTTTTAAAAAAAATCCTATTAAGCTCTTCATCATAATTTTATTTTGGAGCAATGAGTTCCACAGAATAATTACACACTATCAACTAGTATTCCCTTTTTAGCAGCAAAAAGTATGTTGCTTTTCAATTTAACTGAATGCCCCTTTCAGTCTGTATTCTGAAGAAGGGTAAGTAGAAGTATTTGATAGGTATTTACCTTCTTTGAGCTAGTAGTTGTGTCATTCGCTATCATATCCCTTTATCCTTCTCGAAACTGAGCATCCCAAGTCTTTTCACTATCCCTTCACATGAAAATATTTTCATGTCTTTTAATCCCTCTTCTCTTATTGGATCCTCCTCTATTCCTACTTACTCTTTTGAGATTGTGTCCAGAACAAAATGCATTACTCCTAGTGAGGAAGTACCAGAGATACAAAAACAAACAAACAAAACCCAAAATCCCACAAACCCTACCCATACAGCTCATCTTCAGTTTTACTTCCTGACAGTCTGGCATATACCCACCAATTCTTTCAAGCTTTCCATTTCTGCAACACTTAAAAAGAAACTAAACATTTCTTATGTCTTTAGCTTTCTGTTCGTAGTATTCTCAACTTCCATGCCATTTTATAGGCTTTGTTTGGGTGAATTCCCCCACCCCCAGAAGAGTAGGAGGACAGCTGGAAAAGTATCTTGCAATTTAACCAAACTTTCTTGCATTCCTTGATCTTCATTTTAACAGTATGCATAATTTCTGTGACAAGGTATGCTCAAGTATAAATGCATAATTGCTTCAAGTTGCAGTCTAAGATGGAGTCAGCTATTCTCAATGACAACTGATAGAGACTATCAAGAAAGAATTTGCATACATCTCTCAGAATGCAAGAAGTTGGCTTGGTCAAGTTAGCCAAGAATGTGAACCATTTTCCATACATTGGCAGCCACCTCTCCCAAACAGCCAGCATTGACACAAATTGAATACAAAAAGAAAAGGAGTACTTGTGGCACCTTAGAGACTAACCAATTTATTTGAGCATAAGCTTTCGTGAGCTACAGGTCACTTCATCGGATGTAGCTCACGAAAGCTTATGCTCAAATAAATTGGTTAGTCTCTAAGGTGCCACAAGTACTCCTTTTCTTTTTGCGAATACAGACTAACATGACTGTTACTCTGAAATTGAATACAGGATCTGCTATGCCAGCACATTTTGGAAGACTACTCAAATGAGTCTTCAATGACAGGGATCTACAAACAAGTACCAAGACCTTGGTTTACAAAGCAGTTGTCATTCCCCACCCTTCTCTATTGGTGTGAGACCTGGGTAACAGACAACATCTCAAGCGGCTGAAGAGGTTCCAGCACTGCTGTCTCAGAAGGATTCTCAGGATCAGTTGGGAAGACCGACGCGTTCTCTCTGCAGCCAACATCAGCAGTATAGAAGCGCAAGTCATGAAATACCAACTCCAGTGGGCTGGCCACTGTGTACGTATGCCCGACACTTGCCTCCTGAAGCAAGTACTCTTCTCTCAGTTAAGTCAGGGAAGAAGGGCTCAGAGAGGGCAGTGCAAAGACATACTGAAAGTATATCTTAAAAAGGGAGGCATCAACCCAACAAACTGGGAGGACTTGGCGCGGAACAGAACACAGTGGTGCCACACCATACACCAAGCCACAGCTCACTTTGAGAAGAACAGATGTGCTCATGAGACAGAGAAGCAACAAAGGAAGAAAGAAAGGACACAACACTCCAGGCAACAATTATGCAAGACTGTCACTGCTGTGGGAAAACCTGCAGGGCAAGAATTGGGCTCCTCGGACACTTAAAAACTCGCCAATTAACCCACCTTGGGAGACATCATCCTCACATAGAGGGATAGCTGACGAAGCTGCCAAAAATGGCACTATAACGATGTTTCCTGAAGGCTGTTATGCTCCTAACTTTTAGGAATGGTCTGTCTAGCAGTAGCCAGGCCTACAGACAGGGACACTGAAAAAGGAATGTCCTACTGCAAAGGAGTAAACTTTCACGTGCATGTGGGCAATGGGGAGGTACAGTTGCATATTTATAAATGTTAAGTAGTCCTAAGGATTGTGGGCTCCCCTAAGATGACCTGAGGATCTTCATTTTGACGGTATGACAAAAAAAGAATTTGGAAGAAGGGCTGTAGAGATAGTTGAAGAAAAACTCCGCAGGTATGGACACAGCTGGAATTATATGAATAGGCTTGAGCTACAATGAAGATTTTCTTACGAAGTCCTTACTCAAGAATAGAAAAACTTGTAAAGCCACCTCTGCAACAGGTGTTTGGGTGAAGCAGGGGCAGCAGCATTACAATTTCTCTTGACCTTTGCTGGTTTGGCCAGACTTCTAAGAAACATTCTTTTGGAATGTTTTTGAACTACCTATGCTTTAGCACCTTAGAAGATCTACAAGGAGAAGAGTAACAAGAAAGGAATCCAGTAATCTTTATGGAGGATTTCTTGAAATAAGAAAGAAGAGTCAGCAAAACCACCAGGCAGAAGACTGAGTTTTCTTAAATGTCTGTCAATTCATCCCCCAAAAGCCTAGAGAAATCAGTGATGGGTAGAGCAGATCACTTTTAATGCCTGGTCCATCAGCAAGAGGGAAGCCTTGGTGGTACCTCCAAGATATTAACTTGCTTTCAGAGGGCTACATTAATCATATAAAGCCTTTTCAAGGGTCTTCAGTACGGTTAAAGTGATTTTATTCTTCTACTTTGAGAGACTTAGCCAATAGTCTTACTGGTAAAAAAATTTTTTTTTTAGGTTTGCACATCCCGTACCACCACACAAACAAAGGAAGTAAATCCCTGACAAGTAAGTTCAGTAGCAAGACCGTTATACCTTACATAACATACTAAAGATGTTTGACTACTTATAAAGTGCAATCATGGCAAATAGATGAACAGGGCACATGGTGATGCATCATTCTTGTTTTGCTTGCTTACCTGTAAGTGTGGTATTCAGTAATTGTTCTTCCTGTCCTTAGTACAAATTAGAAAGATTCTATACTTCTCCCCACCCCACTTTTCATGTCTCTTAATGTGAAAATTTGTTATGAATCTAAGCCTCAAAATAATTTGAACCTCACCCAGAGAGCCACCATTTACAAGTTCCTCAGAGAAGCTTAAAATTATCTTAACAGATTTATCTTGTCTTAGACAAACTGGTTATTTGCCTGTTTTGAATTAACATAGCTATTTACACAAGTCAAGAGTTGTGAGACAGTGCTTTAACACAAAAATCTGTGGGTGTCAGCAAGGTCTGCAGAGTTCTGAGAACTTATTAGCTAGCGCAGTAGCATAAGCATTTTAAATATAGTGGCCCTTCTGATAATGAAGTGTGAAAGCTGGAATATAGATGTATACCTGAGTGACCTAATTTTATTTTAAAATAGGTCAACAGCAGGATTGCAAGTACAACCAATGGCAAAACTCAGTTTTAATTGTAGTCATTAAGTTCTGGCAACATGTTCATAGTTAAAAAAGAAAGTCACACATCTACCATGGAAGACAGTGTATCCATAGCTGAAGAGAAACTGAGGCAGCAATACCAGAAATGTAAGAAACCTATTACAACCACTGAATGATTAATATAGTATAAGTATGTTGGATAATATCTAGACAGTCAGTTTGAGGAGTTGAAGGGCACAGGTGTGCAGTTGCAGCCTCTTCAGAGAGCTCCTGTCCTACCTCACCTTGCCCCTCAGTGAAGGAGGAATTCGCCTGGGCTGTGATTCACACTGCACATAGGAAGAGGATAGGATCAGTCAATAACCCCAAACGTGAATTTGAAGACAGGCCAGGATTTGCTATTTACTTACCTTGAATGCTTACTTTTATGAAGTGCGATAGACTTGTCAGTGAGCTAATTGTAGACTACTTTCAAAATGTGACAAAGTTCAGGATTGTCCCTAAGCATTTTTATTATAAATGATTAAAAATAATTAGACCAATTGTTTGAATACCTGTATCTAACCGAGTGAATTATCGAGCGGCAACCTGATGCAGGTACATAACTGATGATGCATGGACATGTACAGAGACATCAATAATCAAAAGGGATCAAACTTAGGGTCTTCAGGATCAGATAATGCTTGACAAGAGGACTCCCTTAGTTGTTTTGTAGGGGAAGGGTAGAAATTCACTAAAGCCAGACACTAGAAGAGGTCAGTGTCACCCACCCTACACCAATGAATTAAAACAACAAAGGAAGATAGAAAAAGGTTGCCCACCTGTGAGATGCATTCTTCATTTACAGAGCTTGTCTCCTTTGACTTACGTTTACTCATTGCAGTAATTCACATCTTAAATAAAAAAAGAGATTTTCTCTAAGTTTTGCTTTTTGTTCAACTGTATGTCAAAAAACAGCAATTTGAGATGTTTGCACACCGCACTTAATGCAATACCAAATCAATATTTATGGCAATGTTTACACATTCATAAACTGAACTTTTTGAGTAGTCAGGTTTTTCATATGGGATAAACAGGCAGTCTAACAACATTTTTGGTTACATCATATTACTGGTACAAACAACTAATAATATTGAAAGAAAGTCTTGCACCATGCCAGCTTAGATGAAGGCTTTGTCTACACAAATACACACTCACAAGTTGTATTGATATAATTGTATTAACATGGTTATACTAATACAACCCCCAAGTATGGACAGTTATACCAGCATAAAGGTGTTTTACATTAGTATAGCTTATTCCCCTTTATATACATGAATAAGTGATACCACTATAAAGAATCTTTATACGGATATAATTGTCCACCCTAGGACACTACACTAGCATAACTTCATCTGCTTAAAAAGAAGTCATACCACTGACAGTTATACTGGTACAAAACTGGTGTGTAGACCAGGCTAAAGCTTCCTGCCAGGAGCCCAACAAGCAATTCCATAATAATGAAAAGAAAGGCACTTAGTTGCAATGAAAGACTGAGTTCAACCCACAGCAAAGTGAAAAACTACAGTCCAGAGAAGTGACTCTCAGTGAGACAGGCTTCAGTAGCAATCGGATAGTGAGCAAAGGTATGCAAGAATCTTAGAAGAGCTAACCGTTATGGTTATGTTTGAGTGACCAATTTTTAAACGAAATCAGTTGAATATTTTGCTCTTCTAAAGAAGGTCAGTTTCTAGCTTCACAGGCAGTTACACATCTATAAGTAAGGTTTTGATGAAGCTGTTCTAGCTTCTGTGGTTGAAAAATAATCCTGTCAGCAGAGGTATGCCACATAATAGATAAAAGTAGTGTGGAAGAATAAACACAAAACTGTAAAGGTGACATGCAGTTTTTTTTCCTTTCGGTGATCTTTGAATCCTAATTAGCAAGTGTGATCTGTATCTGTACAGAGATAACCTATTACAATCCATTTAGATAAATTAATAAATAAATAAATAATTTACAAGCCTCAGGCATTTTTCTGACCCCACGTAAGTAAACAAAACATGCAACAGATGTTCACAGAAGCCTTTGTGGCCCTTGTAACATCTAGGAAGTGAAGGCTTCTTACCCTCAGAAGGAGATTTACGTACAATATAAACTTCAGATTATGATAGGAACTGGAAGGGCACTGTCAACAGAGAAAGGAGTAGTAAGCAAAAAGTGTTCTTATCCTTATGAAGGGGAACAAATAGGCATAGAGATGGAGACTGCAGCAGTTATACACAGAATTTTAAGGGTTTGTTTTATCAGGAAGGCACTCCTGTCTCCGATCTTCCTGGGGCAGCATAGTGGGCCAGCTGCCCCACTCCAGTAAAATAGGAGTTAAAAGCAGCCAAGCTAGGCCGATTAGGGAAACAGCCACAGCTGTGGTCAGCTCAGTTAGGGCCCAGCTGGCTCTGATAAGAGGGCTGGGGGCCAGGAGCTGGAGGAGTCTCACTCTAGCCCTGGAGCTGAAAGGGCTAGCTGCCTGGAAGCAAGGTACCTGAGGCAGAGCAGAACACTGCTGGAGAAGGGCAAAGGGAGCTGGGGAGGCTCCAGCCCGGTAAACCCCCAGGCTGCGGGTCTTGTTGAAGGCCTACGAAAGGTACTGGGGCTGCAGAGGGGAAGCCTGGGGATAGGCAAAGGCAGCAGGTCCTACCCCCTTGCCAATGATGAGTGGCCATAACAGACTGCAGTCTGCCCCAGTGAAAGGGGGCTAGATGATGACTGGCAGTAGACACTGAGTCAAGGTGAGTTTAGAGGGTTGGGGGTTCCCCTGGATACTGTGGGGTAGTGCTGGGACAGAACCCTGAGGTAAAGGACACCGGTGTCTGGGAGGGACACAGGGCCAGCAGCAGGCAAGACAGTGACCAGCGGAGGGTGCTCCGAAGGCTGGAAAGAGCTAATTCCCAAGACAACCAGCAGGAGGCGCTGCACCAGTGAGTTATTACATTGCTACAGGCAGGTAGGAAGGAAGTTTACCCTTTAATTGAAGTGCTATTCCTTAGTATGGTTTACACTGTTTCAGGAGCAGAGAAATAAGTCTGAAAATTCTGATTCACCTTTTCGCATAACCAGAACGTAAACAGCAGTAAAACAAGCTAGCTGTCAAGTGATGCCCAGCATCAAAATTAGACTGTCTTCTCAGTGCTGATCTTGGACTCCTCCTGTGTTGAAGATATGAACATCTCCCCCAGTGAAACCACATCATTTCATAGAATATCAGGGTTGGAAGGGACCTCAGGAGGTCATCTAGTCCAACCCCCTGCTCAAAAGCAGGACCAATCCTCAACATAATCATCCCAGCCAGGGCTTTGTCAAGCCTGACCTTAAAAATATCTAAGGAAGGAGATTCCACCACCTCCCTAGGTAACACATTCCAGTGTTTCACCACCCTCATAGTGAAAAAGTTTTTCCTAATATCCAACCTAAATCTCCCCCACTGCAACTTGAGACCATGACTCCTTGTTCTGTCATCAGCTACCACTGAGAACAGTCTAGATCCATCCTCTTTGGAACCCCCTTTCAGGTAGTTGAAAGCAGCTATCAAATCCCCCCTCATTCTTCTCTTCTGCAGACTAAACAATCCCAGTTCCCTCAGCCTCTCCTCATAAGTCATGTGTTCCAGTCCCCTAATCGCTTTTGTTGCCCTTCGCTGGACTCTCTCCAATTTTTCCACATCCTTCTTGCAGTGTGGGGCCCAAAACTGGACACAGTACTCCAGATGAGGCCTCACCAATGTCGAATAGAGAGGAACAATCACGTCCCTCGATCTGCTGGCAATGCCCCTACATACACATCCCAAAATGCCATTGGCCTTCTTGTCAACAAGGGCATACTCTTGACTCATATCCAGCTTCTCGTCCACTGTAACCCCTATGTCCTTTTCTGCAGAACTGCTGCCGAGCTATTCGGTCCCTAGTCTGTAGCGGTGCATGGGATTCTTCCGTCCTAAGTGCAGGACTCTGCACTTGTCCTTGTTGAACCTCAGATTTCTTTTGGCCCAATCCTCCAATTTGTCTAGGTCCCTCTGTATCCTATCCCTCCCCTCCAGCGTATCTACCTCTCCTCCCAGTTTAGTGTCATCTGCAAACTTGCTGAGGGTGCAATCCACACCATCCTCCAGATCATTTATGAAGATATTGAACAAAACTGGCCCGAGGACCGACCCTTGACCCTACCAAGAGGGAAAGAGTCATTCTTAAGTCCTGAATGTGTCGATTAAAACTCCTTTAATGCTTTGAGAGAAGGTGAGTGAGATACCATCTTTTACTGGCCCAACTTCTGTTGGTGAAAGAGACAAGCTTTCCAGCTCTTCTTCAGGTCTGGGAAAAGTACTCCGACTGTCACAACTAAGTACAAGGTGGAACAGACTGTTTAGCATAACTAGTTAACACACATTTTAAGAGCATTCAAGGTGAAGTCGCCTGTTAACACCTAGCCAGTCATAGGAGAAAATAAGGGGGGATTGTAGATTACAGATTGTTGTAGTAAGACAGACACTGAATATATTTTTTTAAGACCATGATTTTAGAGGCTAGCAAAGTTATGTATTTAAGCTGCTAGGCTTGTCTTTTGAAGGTGTTGTGCAGGTTTCCTTTGAGGACGAACAGAGATCAGCTATGGAGTGATTGTTTTGTGAGAAGTGTTTTCTCAGGACAATATTTCAAGGCTAGAGAAAAAAAATCAGCCCCATTTTAACAGATTTTAAAATCTACAATGACCTTAGTGATTGATAGAGACTCTTAAAGATTTAAATTCACTTTTTACACTAAGGCTATGGCTACAGTACAGACCTTATAGTGGCACAGTTATAACACTGCAGCCACACTGCTGTAAGGTCTCCTATGTAGCCACTCTACGCTGGCAGGAGAAAATTCTCCCACCAGCATAATTAAACCAAACCCAACAAATGGCAGTAGCTATATTGGCTACTGCGTGTTCGGTGGTATTTTTTCCACACACCCCGATCAACAAAGTTTTGCCAACAAAAGTGCTCATATAGATAAAACCTAAGACTAGCTTTAAGTCTAAACTAATGTACCAAAGGATTAAAATTATGCCGGACAACCACTGATCTGTAAACTTTATAAGCTTCAGTAACATAGTGAGGCATTAGCTTACTTGATCTTAAGACAGCCTCCACCCTACTGCACATGCCTCTGATGCAAGCCAGAGTGTTTGCAGGTAGCATGACTTCAGACATGCTGTGGCTGATGAACCTGAGCTCAGCCCATGTACCATGAGTTTGAATCTTGCCAGTGGCAGGTCTGAAAATGTGCATTGCACACATTAGGAAAGCTGGTCAAGAATTTTCCAGTGAAAATTTTTTATAAATCAGAAAATGCCACTTCACAGAAACCAAAAGTATTCATATGAAAGAGCTGCTTTCAACAAGTCTCTCAATGAGAATTTTGAAAAAAGTTTCTATATTGAAATATCCCACTGACATTTTGAAAATTAAATGTTTTGGTCTGACATGGCTGTGTTTAAGAATTGGAGTTAATTTGTACTAAAAAAGGGGGGGGGGGGAAATAAGGTCAAAATGAAATGTTTAGATTCAAAGAGTTTTTCAGTTTGCCAGTTCATGAAAATTTGAGATTACTTTTTATCCTGAATCAAGAAAGGAAGTTTTCAAAAATTGTGAAAATTCTTGTTGGACAAAAAAAGTTTCCCCACCCATCTCTAGACATTAGTTGCTCTGTCTCCATTCTTTAGGGGCTGCCTCTTGAGTTTTTGCTCTAAGACTTTGTTTTAAGAGCCAATAAAGCATGCTCTAAAATCCACATGCATACTCAGATTTTCCTAAAGAAAGGAAGGAAGTATTAAGTCAAGGAAGTCAAGGAAGAAAGTATTAAGGTGAGAGGGGATAAGAGTTCAAGAGCTTGTCTACACTTAAAATGCTGCAGTGCTTCAGCAAAGACGCTATCCACATCAATGGGAGAGCATCTCCTGTCAGTGTACATAGGCTACCTCCCACTACTTGACCTATCACTGTCTATACCCGGGTTAGATTGATTTAAATTGAGTCACTCAGGGATGTGGATTTTTCACGTCTTTGAGCAACACAGTTCCACAACCTAATTTCCTAGTGTAGACCATGCCTCATAAGCAACAACATTAGGGTAGTCAGGGCTGTCCCTGTGGGGTATAGGGCCCCCTCCTGCTGTCCTAGGCCCCATGCCCACTCCAACCCTTCCCCCAAGCTCCTGCCCTGCCTGTTCCCACCCCCATTCCATTCCTTCCCCCAAACTCGCACCCTCCCCACAAAGCAACGCTGGGAGCTGGCAGGGTAGGCTGGGTCGCTCGCTGCTGCCCTGGACCTCGCATCCATCCTATGGATGGGATGGCTCAGCTCTGGGTGGAGTAATTATGCCACATGCTGTTAACCCATTTCCTAATCAATGGGACACTGTAATCAAAGAAAAGCAAGTAACTGCAGCTCTCAATGTCAGCATGAGCAAAAGGATAACTAAAACCAGGAAGAGTCAAAGGACATGTGTAGTGTCAACAATTAGATTGTACCAGCATACCATCCCCAATCAAAACATTAACACGTTTATAGTGAAAAATAAAGATAAATTTCAACTGCCGACAATAATTCATCCAATCTACAAAACAAGCTTTATTCTTCCAAGTGCAGTAGTTTGAGATATTGGATTCTAGAAAATTTTAGGTGTGTGGCCATTTTAAAAACAGTTACAGCAAACTTCAAGTCACATTTTCCCTGCACAAACTGCTACAGCAAACTCAAGCAGTGTGCAAGCTACAATCAACTTTTAAAAGTTACATTGTAACCCATGTTAAAATGGAACTCCTGATGCATCCTTGACTGTGATGGAGCTAACACCCTACCATAACACTGTTGTGCCACACAGGATCCATGCGTAGAACTACTGGTGCAAAGTGTTTCTCAGCTATAGCCCCCCTCCAGAAGGAGGTGGTTTTAACATTCAAACGGTCTTGAGGCATAGCAAGGTTGTCTTTAAGTTCCTTATGCCACAACAATAAGACAGACTTTGGGAGAAGGGGAGCATCAGCTCACCCACTGAGATAAATGGGTCAGTTACCATCTTCACTCCTCTCCATGGTTCCTCCAACCTACTGGGGCCCTGGAAGTAACCTAGTGGAAGAACATGGGCAAGAAAAGTGAGAAATTGTTTTCAGAATGATTTTCTAAACAAGCGGCCATTCCATGGCCTAAGATAAAACCCAGGACTCTCTGAGGTGGCAAGGACACACTGAGGGGGACTGCATTTAAGGGTTTGTTGTTTTCTTAAGATATGTAATGCTAGGATTACTTAAGAGTGAAAACTTTTGTGATTAAGAGATTCCTTTCCTTTGCCATATAGTCCCTGAAGGGTGTAATGGAGGGGGGGGACGGGACAAAAAGAACTTTCCACAGTCAGTGGACTTGGTGCAGTTTCATGTTTAAGTAACTAGGGGGTGGAGGAGGGCTGAGGTATTGCTTTGGTCTAAGTGGCCAGACTGTAGGGTCCAACTACCCAAGAAGAAAGCTAAACACTGGATCTGCATTTGTGAATATGTTTATCAGTCACTACCCAAACCCAGGGGACTCTGGAGCACTAGGGATTCAGCAGTCAGATCCAATCACAACCATCTGGTGTCCATTCAGAGAGTAGAACTGGGCCAAGGACAATCTGAGCACCCCATTCTTTCTTTTTTCTTTCAGAAGCTCAGGGGAACAAGAAGGGAAGAAAATAGCTCTTCAAGCAGATAATGTCCCTGAACCTCCTCGGGCTGGGGTTTAGGGAGGGAACCACTTTTCATATGAAGTTATGGTTGGTAGGTATCTGGTAATCTGAATTGTTCTCTCTCTCTCCACTTTGGATAGCTATTACTATCACTAATGCATATAGAAATTTATCCTCTTGATTTTCTTAGTGTGGGTGGGATATACCTCAACAGCTCCTAAAAAACCCTTACATTTCCAAGTACTGTCAATACATATTAAGGGAAAGTAAGGAACCAAGCATTTCAAATAACTAGATACATATCCTTATACAATTTTTGAAGTTCTGTGTACTTACTGAGCATTTGCAAGTGTTACGTTAAATACAAGCAATAGCTTTGACAGGCTAATGGTGGGTAAAAATAAAGGCTTTCTTTAAAAAAAAAAAAAACAGGTTTTTTTCCCCTCAATGCGTTTTATCCAAAAAAAACCCCAATCTTAAAGTTAATTAAGATATAGGATAGCTCAAAGATATTTCATCATGGAATAGGGAATATAAATTCTAATTCTATAGTATGAGACAATATATTCATGTAAAGTTTAAGAAAAGCTTTGTAAACAAGTCCCAACAGTTCATGGATTAGGGACCCAATCTTATGTGGTTCCACAGGCTTTTGTATAGATTTAGGTTAATCTTTCTATCTACACAATGGGACTCAGTGCTCAGTCTAGAAGACACCATCAGAGATGCTTAGTTTTGCAGTTCTCAAACTGTAGATTTGTCTCCCCAGAGGTAACATTCTTGTTAACAGCAAAAATGTTTTTAAATAAATAGAGAGATGAGAAACAGACCTCAACTCTATTATCCCACTGCAAATTTGTGCGCACAGAGTCAATCCCTTACCTCTCTCAAAGTGCAAAGTTTCAAAAAGTTCAATGAATAGAAGATTGTTGGGACAAGGAAGAAAAAGTCTCAAGATAAATGTGAGACGCAAGGGACATATGCTTGTTTTGTTAAAATATGTTTGCTGTTGAAGAAAAAAATCCAGAATATATAAAGTTGTTGTTGTTTTAGTTAAAAAAACAATTTAAATGTCTGTCTGGTGATGATCTCCTATTACAGCATGGCAAGAAAATCCTCCAAATGTTAAAGATTAACCTGTTGACTTGGAGATAGTTCATCTCCCAATGACTTCATAAATATTTGCTTCAGTTACTTTTGGTAAATGAAACAACAAACAATCACTCATTTTGTGATATAGCCGTAAAACTAATCTGAAAAGTTTTCAAAATAAATCACTTTAAAAATGTTGTGTACCCCTTCTAAAAATGAAACCTATATCTACCCGAGTTGTGAAGAATATGTATGAAGGTTCTAACAACCAATAAGAATGCACTTTTATGTAGAAATCCATGATTAAATAGTCTTCCTGACTACTGATTTAAATCAAATTGATTTAAATAAAATCCACCCTGCAGGGTAACAAACGTTGTGGATAGGGTGAGGGGAATGTGGTAGATGTGGTCTATCTTGACTTTAGTAAGGCTTTTGATACTGTTTCATATGACCTCAAACAAACTAGGGAAACACAACCTAGATCAGTGGTCTCAAACTCAAAATGACCATGAGGGCCACATAAGGACTAGTACATTGGCCCAAGGGCCACACCACTGACCAACCCCCCCCCCCCCACTCCACCTATTTCTGTGAGGCCCTGCCCTGCCCTCATTCCAACCCCTTCCCTGAAATCTCCACCCCCAGGGGGTACAGGAGGGGTGCATCAGGGGGCTCAGGGCAAGGGGGTTCAGCTGTAGGAGGGGTTTGGGGCACAGATCCGGCCCAGCACACGCTGGGGCAGGGCAGGCTCCCTGCCTGTGTGCCCTGCCCCTGCAGCGCTCCAGGAAGCGACCAGGACCCAGGGGGCACAAGGGTCTGTGTGTTGCCCTGGCTGCTCCTCCAGGTACCTCCCCCAAAGCTCCCATTGGCCAGGAATGGGGAACCGTGGCCAATGGGAGCTTCGGGGGAGGTACCTGGAGGAGCAGCCAGGGCAACATACAGACCCCTGTTCCCTCCATACCCCAGGTCCCAGCCGCTTTCCGGAGCAGCATGGGGGCAGAGCCGGAGCTGCTCTAGGTAAATGCTGGGGGGGGGGGCAGGGATGCCACAGGGAGCTGTTGGGCCGCAGACAAGAACCCTGCGGGCTGCACACGGCCCACATGTTTGAGACCCCTGACCTAGATGGAGCTACTATAAGGTGGGTGCATAACTGGTTGGAAAACTGCTCCCCAAGGGTAGTTATCCGTGGTTCCCACTCAAGCTGGAAGGGCATATCAAGCAGGGTCCCACAGGGATCAGTTCTGGGTCTGGTTCTGTTCAATATTTTCATCAATGATTTAGATAATGGCAGCAAGAGTACACTTAAAGTCTGCAGATAATACCAACCTGGGAAGGATTACAAGTGCGTTGGAGGATAGGATTAAAATTCAAAATGATCTGGACAAACTGGAGAAATGGTCTGAAGTCAATCGGATGAAATTCAATAAGGAGAAATGCAAAGTTCTCCACTTAAGAAGGCATTATCAGTTGCACATACAAAATGAGAAAGGACTATCTAGGAAGGAATACTGTGGAAAGGGATCTGGGGGTCATGGTGGATCACAAGCTAAATATGAGTGAACAGTGTAACACTGTTGCAAAAAAGCAAACATCATTCTGGGATGTATTAGCAGGAGTGTTGTAAGTAAGACATGAGAAGCAATTCTTCCACTCTACTCCACACTGATTAGGCCTCAACCGGAGTATTGTGTCCAGTTCCAGGTACCACATTTCAGGAAAGATGTGGACAAAGTGAAGAAAGTCCAGAGAAGAGCAACAAAAATGATTAAAGGTCTAGAAAACATGACCTCTGAGGGAAGATTTAAAAAATTGGATTTGTTTAGTCTTAAGAGAAGACTGAGAGGGGACTTAAATAGTTTTTAAGTACATAAAAGGCTGTTACAAGGAGAAGGGAGAAAAATTGTTCTCTAACTTCTGAGGCTAGGACAAGAAGCAATGGACTTAAATTGCAGCAAGGGCAGTTGAGGTTGGACATTAGGAAAAATCTTCCCATCAGGGTGGTTAAGCACTGGAAAAAATGGGAGGTTGGGGAATCTCCATCACTGGAGATTTTTAAGAGCAGGTTAGACCTGTCAGGGACGGTCTAGATAATACTTGGTCCTGCCACAAGTGCAGGGGACAGGACTAGATGACCTCTCGAGGTCCTTTCCAATCCTCCAATTCTATGACTTTCAGTAGCAGGAGATGACCAATAGCTTGGGGCCAGAAAAGGTGCTGACTGACATGGTGTATTAGTGGATCACTTGCACATTGCCAAAGCCCTTCTTAAGACTCACTCACAGCTACTCTTCTGCTGTGTTGCAGCCAAGTTAAATTCACATAATTGAGGCACTGGCTCATACACAAGCGATAAGGAAATATGAGATCAGCATAAGGACTGGGAAAATGAGACAGAAGAAACTGTCACATATGGTCAAGTAAATAACTTCTTTTGGAAATCCCAGAGATGAATCTTAAGAAGATGGCATCCTATAGTTGTTTGTTGTTTTGTTTGCTTGCTTACAGTGGGGTAGTGGAGGAAGCAATAGCAGCATAGCATTAAAGAACAAGGCACTGAATGGCTTTATTTTCAAGGATAAAGTTTAGAATCTGGAGAACACACGACAACCAGAGTTGTACAGAACTCTTGGCTGTCCTTAAAATTTACATTTTGAGAAACTGAGCTATAGAAGGCAAGAAAAAGCTGGACAAGTGATTTCAGAAAAGTTACTAGAACACAACAGTAAGAGGGTTGCCGTTGTTAAAAAGGGGAAGTTTTCAAAAAGCTATTTTGAGTGGCAAATAAGTGAATGGACACTGTCAACACTCATTATCCTTCCGTATTCACAATAACCACTGTCCCAATGTTTAAGTGCTTTATCTGCCATCATTCTCAGGTGTAATTATTCTCTTATTTATTTTGGAAGTTTTAACAGGTTTACAAATCCTTGCCATGTAAGTATCCGGGACCAAAAAAAAAAAAAAAAAATCACTACAACAGTAAGCTTTTGTTTGGAGAAAAAGTAATATAATCAGATCTCTCTATTTAACAGTGTGTTACCATATTAGTGAGTGAGCATCTTTACATTACCTATGACATGCTGTTTCTGGCAATTTTATTACATTAAGTGACATGTCCGATTACCACATTTAACAAGCCAACCATGTCGATCAAATGTTAATATTCAAAAAAGTTGGAAAAGTATACTAGTTTTTTTTTAAGTGACTATACTTTGAATATTAAATGCATGGTAACCAAATATCTGTTTCTATTTTTCCCCTCTCTCAATTTTGCTGGGTATGTAATCAGTGCATTGTTTTTAAAATAAAAGTCTCCCTTTTTTAAAAAAAAGCTTCAGCATAATAAAGAGCTCAATTCTGCAGAGATTCCACAGTTGGTAATGTCACTGAAGTCAGTGGAATTTTACATATGAAGCCGTTTCAAATAACTCCTTCAGTAGCACAATATTTATTATACAATATTAAAAAGGAATTTTCAATTTTCTTCAGAAATATGCCACTTTTTTCAGAGGTGCCATTCAGTGAATGGGAGAGTCATCTCAGGGTTGGATCTGGCCATTTTAATGGTACAGAATGGTGAGAGCCAGTAAACATTAACTATGCCAAATACTAACAGAAATAGTTCTGGCCTTGTTCAGAGAAGTATACTTGCCAAACTTCTTGAAAAATGCAATAGTCCAGAAGCTCTCTCTCGACACTGATAACCTCTCCAGCTACTGTTGTCTCTCTAACCTTCCTTTCCTGGGCAAAATAATCAAGAAAGCACATGTTACATCAACTAATGTCCCACATGCATTACAATCAGCCTTTGGGCCAGGGCACAGCACTGAGGCAACTCTAGTAGCACTTTAGATCATTGACACAGGCAAAATCTTAATGCTCATACTGATGGACCTCTACAGCATTTCACAGAGCAGACCTTAATGTACTATTAAGAAGCCTTATGACACACTAAGAATAAACATTACAGAATTACAGTGGTTCCAATCATTCCTTTCCAGAAGAACGACGAGTGGTGAGAGGTAATTACTCCTCCTTTCCAAAGGTGCTCAAGTGTAGAGTCCCTCAAGGATCCATGCTATTTGCCCCATTTCTCTTCCATACTTTTGTGAAGCCCCTGATGTCTCTGAGTTACTCCTGTCTACACCTAGGATGCTGCAGCAGCGTGCTTCAGTGTAGATACTACTTACATCGGCGTAGGTAATCCACCTCCCCGAAATGCAGTAGCTATGTCAACGGAAGAGACATAGCCATACCAACATAAATTCCTCGTGTAGACCAGACCTTAGTTGCCAACAATCCGCAGACAACACAATTATTTCTCTCATTCAGCACTGATGCAACTATTGCCACTAACAGGATATTAGTATGCCTACAAGAGACCAGCTCTTGGATGGGCACCATGATGGCAGATGAAGTAGTGTTGATAAACGCAAAGTAATGCACATTGGAGGGGAATAAAATTAACTAAATTAACTGTATTACTCAAGAAAGGGACCTGGGCATCACTGTAGACAGCTCAATGTACCCCTGTGGTAAAAAAGGTCACACGATGTTAGGATGCATTAGGAATGGGAGGGAGATCAATATGGAAATCATAATGCTATTATAGAAATCTCTGAATTAGACGAACTATGGGTCTCGTCCAATTAGCCAATTCTTGTGTAACTTTGTAAGTCCTGCTTTGTGCTTTCAGCCTAAATCTTATTCTATATCAGATTATAAAGATAACAAAAGTCCTACTGACTTGCCAATTACTCATGTTTAATGCACTTGAATTTTTGCTAATTTGCTCCCCAAATGGCTGTAGTGATCGTAAAGCCACAATTTCTTTTATATTTTAATCTAGTAACTTTTCATGAGGGCACAAACAACCCATAAAAAGCTTCAGAGTAACAGCCGTGTTAGTCTGTATTCGCAAAAAGAAAAGGAGTACTTGTGGCACCTTAGAGACTAACCAATTTATTTGAGCATGAGCTTTCGTGAGCTACAGCTCACGATCCGATGAAGTGAGCTGTAGCTCACGAAAGCTCATGCTCAAATAAATTGGTTAGTCTCTAAGATGCCACAAGTACTCCTTTTCTTTTTCCATAAAAAGCTTGTAAACTTCTGTATGTATTTTATGTTAGGCGATTCCAGTACACCAGGAATGTTCTCATATTATAAATCAGTTTCATCCTACTGTCAAAGTCAAATTTTTTATTATATTTTACCTTTCAAGAAGAACCTCGTTCTCTAGTTACCTTTTAGTAAGCAGAACACCTCTGTTGACAACCGTCAATTTCGGTCTACTTCTAGACATACATGTTTCAGTGAAGAGTCTATTTCCAATATACATGGGGGTCACTTCTAAAGGCACAGTGATTTAAATTATATGGAGAGAAACGAGTTTCCCATTTCAAATCACAATCTGCTGCAAGTAAGTCACCCCTCTTACTGAGCAGTGTAACAACCTGCACTTTCAGAACAATAATTTAAATATTCACCTAACCTGGTCACCAGTTTGCTGTAAAAAGACTGAATTCTTTCCTCCCTCCATGCCCACATCCTCAGCTAAAAAGAGAAGCAGCAGCAGACCAATCATAGCAAGTACTCCGAAAAGCTAAGCTGCACAGTGAACTCCACTAGTTTAGATAGATTTTTCTACTTTTAAAAAAAACAAAGAATGTAGCCTTCTGCAAGACTGGTGTATGTTCAAATTTTCTTTAGTTACAAAGCTTCTTTGTAACATATTAATGAAATTAAGATCTGAGACTTGATTTGGCCCTCAGACTGCCTTCTTAATAAATTCGAAATATCTAATAAATTCAGACATACTTAATTTTAATTGAGTTATTTGTGAAGGGCCGGAATATGGCACCTTCTCTTACATTTGGTAGTTCTATTGAACTCATTGGATTACGTACTCATTGAGAATAAAAGTAGCAGAATCAGGCCCTGTGTGTATAATTATTTATATATGTTCTCAGCAAGGTTAATGTTTGATTTACACTATACATATTATGAGCTTGATACAGAAATTACTGGGGGAAATTTAATGTCCTGTGTTACACAGGTCACGGTAGGTGATCACAATGGTCCTTTCTGGCCTTTGATAAGATGACATAGAAGCTACTAGTCAAAAAGTTTCAAATTACCTCCACTATAGCTAAGGCTATGTCCACATTAGGAGATCGTTATCAGTATAGAAATAATGGTATACTGCATCAAAGTGTTCCTACTGTAGATGCAGCCAAAACAGCAAACCACATTCTATACCAGTAAAAGCAGTTTTGCCAGTGCAGCTGCATCTACAATACAACACAGCTGTACTGGCAGAAGTCTGTACTGTAGACAAGGCCTAACTCCCTAGAATGGTATCTACAGTCAATACAGTGTGAATTCAGTTCATCTCCAGGGCTCAGAAGCAGCTGCTACATGCTCTACTCCCGAGGGCATTATGCACCAAAAAACTAAAAATTCTGCAAATTTTATTTGTCAAATAAATGTGGAGGCTCCAGCATGGCACTGGGGAACACAGGCCACTAGCTGCACAGAGGAAGTAGATCAGATGCGGGAACAGTTCTCTGTACAGGGATCCCTATCCCTGCAGCTGAGGAGCAATGGGTGCAGGAAGCGGGGGGAGTTTGCAGAGCTTCCTGAAGCCGGAGAAGAAATTTGGGGGTAGGTCTGACCCAGCCCCGGATGCCATGCAGGGGAAGAGAAAATCCCATCCTCCCCAGCCCAGCCGGGACTACCAGCTAAGCACGGTGCAATGTAGGAACCACCAGCGGGTCTTCCCCAGTCCCGCCTCCTGCCCCACAGTCATTTACCTCTGGCCAGCTGCCCTTAGCAACTGAAACGCACTGATGGGGACGGTCGCAGGACTGCACTTCTGGCTTCCTTTTGCTTCCCCATCAGAAAGTCATTTTTTGGCAGGGAAGCAAAGAAATCTGCGGGTGACATGAATTCTGCACATTACTCCCCCAGCAGTAATGTGCATATGCCTTACTGAAATTTCTCTGAAGGTACTATCATGTTCTACAGAATTTCAGCTTTCACTAAAAAAACAAAGTCTCTAACTGTTAGAGTTGCACAGAATGGTTCAAAATTTGAGCCAAAAAACCAGCAAAGATGTCTATGGATGTCAAGGTTCCTTCCCCACTCTGAATTCTAGGGTACAGATATGGGGCCCTGCATGAAAGACCCCCGAAGCTTATTCTTACCAGCTTAGGTTAAATGCTGCCACCACCAAAGTGTTAAACAAAGAACAGGGGAAGTGCCCCCTTGGAAATGTCTCCCCTCGCCCCCAAAATATCCCCATCAAGCACTACACCCCCTTTCCTGGGGAAGGCTTCATAAAAATCCTCAACAATTTCCATAGGTGAACACAGACACACACCCTTGGATCTTAAGAACAATGAGAAAGCAATCAGGTTCTTAAAAGAAGAATATTAAAGAAAAAAGTAAAAGAATCACCTCTGTAAAATCAGGTAAATACCTTACAGGGTAATCAGATTCAAAACATAAGGTTTTGCCTAGAAGGATTCTCTAGTTACAAAAAGACACACAAACAGGAATATACAACCCATTCAGCACAACTTATTTTATCAGTCATTTAAAAAAACAGAATCTAACGCATATCTAATTAGATTGCTTATTAACTCTTTACAGGAGTTCTGACCTGCACTACCGCTCTGGTCCCGGCAAAAGCATCACACAGACAGAGAGAACCTTTTGTTTCGCTCCAGCTTTGAAAGTATCTTGTCTCCTCATTGGTCATTTTGGTCAGGTGCCAGCAAGATTATTTTAGCTTCTTAACCCTTTACAGGTGAAAGGGTTTTTCCTCTGGCCAGGAGGGATTTTAAAGGTGTTTACCCTTCCCTTTATATTATGACATGCCCCCCAAATCACAGATGGGTGAAACGCTGGCTGGGATTTCTTCCTAGAGCTCTAGGAGAGAACAGAGTTAATAAGACACATGCACCTCTAAATATACTACCAAGTATATAAAGATGAACAATATTCTCCACATCTCAAGGACGCTTGTAACCAGTTGATTCTGGAAAACTTTCACAGGAGAGTGCATCAGCCACTTTGTTAGAAGTTCCTAAGATGTGTTGGATGTCGAAATCAAAATCTTGGAGAGCTGAACTCCACCGAATAAGCTTTTTGTTATTTCCCGTGGTGGTATGAAGCCACTGTAGCGCAGCATGGTCCGTTTGGAGGTGGAAACACCGTCCCCAAATATATGGGCGTAGCTTTTCCAGAGCGACTGACCAGTTGCTTTCCCTCTCAGACAGCTTCTTGCTGAGAAACACTACAGGATGGAATTTTTGATCCGGTCCTTCCTGCATTAAAACTGCTCCCACACCACGCTCGGACGCATCTGTGGTTACTAAGAACGGTTTGTCAAAGTCTGGGGCCCTGAGACTCAGACATGAGTGTCGCTTTAAGCTGGTTAAAGGCCTTCTGACACTCTTCAGTCCACTAAACGGCATTTGGCTGTTTCTTTTTGGTTAGGTCTGTCAGTGGGCCGGCAATTTGGCTGTATTGCGGTACCAATCGCCTGTAATATCCAGCCAAGCCTAAGAAGGACTGGACCTGTTTCTTTGACTTTGGGACAGGTCACATTTGGATAGAATCCACTTTGGTCTGTAAGGGGGTTGATAGTTTCTTGGCCCACCTGGTGTCCAAGGTAAGTCACTCCGTTTAGGCCTGTTTGACACTTCTTAGCCTTAACAGTTAGTCCTGCCTCCCTTATGTGCTCGAAGACTTTTTGTAGATGTTCCAGGTGTTCTGCCCAGGAATCCGAAAATATGGCCATATCGTCAAGGTAGGCGACTGCATATTCTCCTAATCCCGCTAGGAGACCATCTACAAGTCTTTGGAAGTTGGCGGGTGCATTGCGCAGCCCAAAAGGGAGTTCACTAAATTCATACAGCCCGACATGTGTGGTGAAGGCTGACCTTTCCTTGGCAGATTCATCTAGCGGTACCTGCCAGTACCCCTTGGTTAAGTCCAAGGTAGAGATGAACTGGGCCCGTCCCAGTTTCTCTAATAGTTCATCTGTGCATGGCACTGGATAGTTGTCTGGGCGAGTTACAGTTAGCTTACGGTACCTCCACGCAGAAAAATATCTCCCCATCTGGTTTGGAAACTAGAATCACTGGAGATGCCCATGCACTGCCAGAGGGGCGGATTACACCCATCTGTAGCATATCGTGGATCTCCTGTTCTATAGCAGTTTTAGCTTGAGGAGACAACTGGTAAGGTTGGGCTTTAATTGGGTGAGCATTATCTGTGTCAATGGAGTGGTATGCCCGTTCAGTCAGTCCTGGGGTGGCTGAGAACGTCGGTGCGTAGCTAGTGCACAGCTCCTTGATCTGCTGTTGCTGCATATGCCCAAGGGTCATGGAGAGGTTCACCTCTTCCATGCCACCAGCACTTTTCCCTTTGTAGTAGACACCTTTAGGCCACGCAGCGTCATCTCCTCCCTGGGCCGTAAACTGATAAACCTTTAATTCTCTAGAGTAAAAGGGCTTTAGAGAATTAATATGGTACACCTTAGGCTTTCGGTTGGAGGTGGGGAATGCTAGGAGATAATTAACAGCTCCCAGGTGCTCCTGGACCGTGAATGGCCCTTTCCACGACGCTTCCATTTTATGGACCTGGCGCACCTTTAAGGCCATGACCTGGTCCCTTACTTTGAAGGAACGCTCTCTGGCATGTTTATCGTATCAGGCTTTTTGCTCTTTTTGAGCATCCTGTAGGTTTTCTTTAGCAAGAGCTAAAGAGGTTCGGAGGGTGTTTTGTAGGTTGGTTACAAAGTCCAGAATGTCAGTTCCTGGAGAAGGTGTAAACCCCTCCCATTGCTGCTTTACCAGCTGTAATGGCCCCTTCACCTCGCGGCCACATACAAGTTCAAATGGTGAAAACCCTAAACAGGGATGTGGTACAGCTCTGTAGGCAAAGAGCAACTGCTACAACACTAGGCCCCAGTCATTGGAGTGCTCATTTATGAATTTATGTATCATGGCCCCTAAAGTTCCATTAAATTTCTCCACCAGGCCATTTGTTTGATGATGGTAAGGGGTGGCAACCAAGTGATTCACCCCATGAGCTTCCCAAAGGCTTTCCATAGTTCCTGCCAGGAAATTAGTCCCTGCATCTGTGAGGATGTCGGAGGGCCAACCTACCCTGGCAAAAATGTCTGCTAGTGCCTGGCACACACTTTTAGCCCTGGTGTTGCTTAGAGCTACTGCTTCTGGCCATCGGGTGGCAAAATCCATGAAAGTCAGTTTGTACTGCTTTCCTCTGGGTGTCTTTTTTGGAAAAGGACCCAGAATATCCACAGCTACTCGCCGATATGGAACTTCAATGATGGGGAGTGGCTGGAAAGGGGCTTTGACCTGGTCTTGGGGTTTTCCCACTCTTTGGCACACCTCACAAGACCAGACATAGGTAGAAACATCCTTTCCCATTCCCTCCCAGTGGAATAACCTCCCCAAAGGGTCTTTGGTCCTGTTCACCCCAGCATGGCCACTAGGATGATCGTGGGCTAAGCTCAAGAGCTTTACCCGGTATTTAGTTGGAACTACCAACTGTCTCTGAGGATGCCAGTCTTCCTGGTGTCCACCAGAAAGAGTTTCCTTGTATAAAAGTCCTCTTTCTACAACAAACCTGGATCAATTAGAAGAGCTGAGAGGCAGTGGGTTTCTCTGTGCCGCCATCCATGGTCTCTGGAGGCTTTCATCTGCTTCCTGTTTGGTCTGGAACTGTTCCCTTGATGCCGGAGACATCAGTTCCTCATTGGATTGTGGACCTAGGCTTGGTCCCTCTGGAATCGATGCAGGGGATGGAGCTGTTTCTATTGACTGTAAACCGCTCTCCGCTGGTGCACTATGTTGGGATTCAGGCTCCAGCTGAGCCTCTTGTATAGGGTTATCGGCTGCTGCCAGTTCAGGTTCAGTGGGGCCCTCTTGTGTTGGGGTTGCAAGTACTGGATTCAGTGCTGGCAATGGGTCTGGTGCTGGTTGTTCCACCGGTTCCGGTTCTGGGGCTGGCTCTGTCTGGGTCTCTGGGACTGGATCAGATTGGGGACTGTTGCAGATGTTGGCATGGGGTCCGGTTCCATCACCTCTGACCAGGTCCTGGTAGAAGTTTCTGAAACAGAGCTAGGCGTGACGGCTTGCTTAGCCTGGCTGCGGGTGATCATTCCCACCCTCTTGGCTGACTTCACATGATTGGTCAAGTCTTCCCCCAACAGCATGGGGATGGGATAATCGTGGACTTTTGCAGTCTATGATGTTCCTGACCAGCCCTGGTACTGGACAACTTGGCTGTAGGCAAATTGAAAGAGTTGAACTTGAAGGATTGACTCATCACTTGGATCTCTGCGCTGATTAAATTGGGGTCCACTAAGGAAGCATGGATAGCTGACACTTGTGCTCCAGTGTCCCTCCACGCGGTGACCTTCTTCCCGCCCACACTCACAGTTTCCCTCCGCTCCGAGGGTATCTGGGCCTGAGGACCTCTGGTGTAATTCCGGTGCAATGAACTGTAATCTATTGGGGTTGTTGGGGCAGTTGGCTTTTACATGCCGTGACTCATTACATTTAAAACACTGTCCAGATGACGGATCACTGGGGCGAGGTGGGTTGCTGGAGAACGGTGTGGCAGGACGATAAGGTGTCTGGAGGGTTCCTTGGGGGGGTAGTTGGGGCCTTGGGCTGCCCCCAGTAGTAGGGTGTGATCTGAGGGTGTCACTTCTGGTATCCACTCCAACTGTGACCAGGGTTGTTCCTCTCTCCTCCCTCCACCCGTTTTGGTCCGGCTCGCCCCGCCTCTCTGGCGGTCTGGGACTGCTTGTATCGATCAGCATAAGAAGCAAGACTTTCTCCGAGTCCATTTCCTTATCCCACAAATACTGTTTTATTTCCTCCTTGGACATATTCAAGAATTGCTCTTGAGCTATCAAATCACACATTCCTTCAAAGCTAGTGACACTCCTTCCTTGGACCTATTTATCTAACAGATCCTTCATCTGGTTTAGATAAGCCACATTACTTACTCTGTAAGTTTCAGGTGTAATTTGAAATTGCTTTAAAACAAAATCCTTGAACTTATTATAGTTAGAAGCCTCATCAATAGGCCTCTTATTGAATATGTCCAGAGCCCTTCCAGTCAATTTTGTGACCAATGTGGTCATCTTGTGAGCTTCAGGAATTTTATGTAAAGTGCACAGTCTCTCAAAGGTGAGAAAATATTCAGCAATATCACTGGATTCATCATACTGTGGACATAGTCGCTCCCATTTGTGGATTGTTGGGGAAGGATTGTTAGGGTTATCCAGTAGATTCCGCTCAGCCCTTACCTTCTCCAACTCCAGTTCATGCTTCCTCTTTTTCCTTCTCCATTTCTTTTTCCTTTGCCTCCATAGCTCTCCTGTGGGAAGCCTCTTTGGCTGTTTCTGCCTTGGGCTCTGTCATATTTCCCTCTCTGTTTTTAACTAAATTTACAAGAGTTAGAAATAAAAAAAAACAAACTAACGAACAAAACTTGCAAAAAGAAAAAGGAGTACTTGTGGCACCTTAGAGACTAACCAATTTATTTGAGCATGAGCTTTCGTGAGCTACAGCTCACTTCACGAAAGCTCATGCCCAAATAAATTGGTTAGTCTCTAAGGTGCCACAAGTACTCCTTTTCTTTTTGCGAATACAGACTAACACGGCTGTTACTCTGAAACAAAACTTGGCTTGTCAAAAAAAAAAAAAAAAAGGTTGTGCTGTAACCTGATACCCATGTTCTCCGATAGTGATTGTCAGCCTGCAGAAAAATTCTTAAAAAACAAACTAACACCTTTTTCTCCAGGCAAATAGACAGAAAAACGCTCTAGTTGCTCTTAGCTAAAAAAAAAAACTTCACGTCTGTGAAGAACTTGTGAATTTCCCTGCAGGAGGTTAAGTACCCTGCCTTTAGGCAGAGAAACTCCAGGTCACAAAAGACAAATCCCTTTTGTTATGCTTGAATCTTTTAAAATCCTTCTGTGCTTCTGGTTCAAAAAAAAACAAACAAAAAAAAAAATCTCAATATGATTTCAAATTAATCCCACCGCTCTGCCACCACGTCAAGGTTCCTTCCCCACTCTGAACTCTAGGGTACAGATGTGGGGACCTGCAGGCAAGACCCCCTAAGCTTATTCTTACCAGCTTTGGTTAAATGCTGCCACCACCAAAGTGTTAAACAAAGAACAGGGGGAAGTGCCCCCTTGGAAACATATCCCCCCACCAAAAAAAAAAAACCCCTCAAGCACTACACCCCCTTTCCTGGGGAAGGCTTGATAAAAATTCTCAACAGTTTGCATAGGTGAACACAGACCCAAACCCTTGGATCTTAAGAACAATGAAAAGCAATCAGGTTCTTAAAAGAAGAATTTTAATTACAGAAAAAGTAAAAATCACCTCTCTACAATCAGGATGGTAAACACCTTACCATTAGGATAATCAGATTCAAAACACAGAGAATCCCTCTAGGCAAAAACCTTAAGTTCCAAAAAGACACAAAAACAGGAATATACATCCCATTCAGCACAACTTATTTTATCAGTCATTTAAACAAAACAGAATCTAATGCATATCTAACTAGATTGCTTATTAATTCTTTACAGGAGTTCTGACCTGCATGCCTGCTCTGGTCCTGACAAAAGCATCACACAGACAGAGAGAACCCTTTGTCCTCTCCCCCCAGCTTTGAAAGTATCTTGTCCCCTCATTGGTCATTTTGGTCAGGTGCCAGCGAGGTTATCTTAGCTTCTTAACCCTTTACAGGTGAAAGGGTTTTTCCTCTGGCCAGGAGGGATTTAAAGGTGTTTACCCTTCCCTTTATATTTATAACAATGGGTATGTCTTCAGTGGACCCTGGGTTTTAGCCCCGCCACCCTTACCTATCCCATCCACCCAGAAAACCATCCGACCAGGCTTCAGAGGTGCTCTAAGCCTGGGCCAGTTTACATGGCTGGGTGCTGAGGTCAGTATCCCAGATTTGGCTGGCACATGTCCACTTTGCAATGAGGAAGCAGGTAAAAATCCAACTCACTCTGCTGAGAGTCCTTCCAGCACACCCCACAGTTCCTCATGAGGGACAGGCAAGTTGAACAATTGACAGGGAAAGAATCCTAGAGCATTTCAGCACAAAGAAACATGGGGTATGATCCCAGATATACACTGACAAGAGCAGAAGCAATGAGGACATAATATTACAGGTAGTGACTTGCTGTGGGGATGCTCACAAATGGACTAGACTAACCCTCATACAAATCATGCAAGTTAACAGTGCAGCGAAAACCTATCCTATGTGACCTAAACAACAGTAGCTCCAAAATATGCGACCCGCCCTAACCTCTTCCTTTCATTAAGGTGTTACAAATTTTATTTCTCATAAGAAAGGAGAAGGAGTTTTACAGAGATGTAGTGACTCACTTTAAGTGGCTGGCATTTGAGAGAGGACCCTCACTTTCTTTTTTAATCCAATCAAAGAAAGTTTAGTTCAGTCCATCAGCATAGTTAAAGGCCACATCTACACTAGTGAGCTGACCGCAGTGACAGTACAAGATCGCTCCTGTAGCCACTCTATGCTAGGAGGAGAGAGCTCTCCACTCAACATAATAAAACCACCTCCACAAGTGCCAACCGTTCTGCACACTCCAGGGTTTCTGTTGGTGTAAGTTATGTCGCTCAGGAGATGCGTTTTTTCATACCCCTGAGCAACATAAGTTATACTGACAAGTGGTAGTGTAGACAAAGCCTAAGACTAGCTTAGTGGTAGTGCAGGTATGGCCGAAGACCCATCTAAGGAAACCTTAGCTCAGAGTCCAGTAGAGCTCTCACATGATGCACAATCCACAGTGAATGTGGCTTCTTATTCTGGTGATTCACCTGGGTGAAGTTTGGAAAAGTACCCCCACCTTTTTTACACCCAAAGTGTGCCCTTTGCTCACCTTAACTCACACAAACTTACGTGATCCAATTTTTAAGGGAAGTTATCTGTGTTCAAGATAAGGCAGTTATAACCACCTTTGTAAATAAAATTAGTTACTTCAGTTTTTCACAAATTTAATCTGAGGTGCTGTAATCCCTTCAATTGTAAAATTACAACAGCTTTCATCTTCAGTGCCTAAGAAACCAATCTAGTTGTAATGTTAAAGAGCTTGGTGGGTCACAGCTTTAGCTCCTTTACAAAAAGTAGAAATACAGCAAAGTCCCAAACATTTAAGGAGCAACTATATTCCTCACAAGAAGAAAAAGAAGAATTAAGAAGTGCCTTTGACCAGCACAAGTGAATGTCTAGGAGCAGAATTAAGCTGCATGAAGTCGGAATTAAAGTCTGATCTTTCTTCCAGAGCATTCCCCAATGCATCACTCTGCAACACAGGAGGCGTCAGCATCTGTCAGCATGGAACAGGAGCGTTTCAATGGAAAGCGCTCTGGAAGCGGACGCACACCAGACACCAACGCGGCTCTGCTGGGAGGTCACTGGGGATGAACTCCGACGCCTCAGTTTTTTTCAACATGCCAGAGCAAGTAACCCGGAGTTGCCCCCAAGACCAGCACGACCACCCGGATCAGCGCCAGGCTCACTGAGCAGGAAGCGTTTCCGGTCAAGGCAGCGAGGACTCTGTCAGTGCCTTTCAGCGGCGCCTGCAGGAATCCCACGACGCCTCGCTGGCGCGCGACGCTCCTCCTTAGCCCTCAACTCCGAGGCTCCATGAGCATCATCCCCCGCCTCGCGCTGCCGAAGGGCCCCCCGGGGCAGGGCAGGACACCGGCAAGCGGCCCTCCCGCCTTATGACACCTGGCCCCAACGAACTGGGGATGAGACCCATCCACCCCCTGGGGCCCGCGAACACAGCGCGGCTGCCGGGAGCCTGCCCCAAGGGACACCGCCGCCCTCCGCCCGCACCAGGTCAGGGCTCTCGCCCGCTCTCTCCTGCCAGGTCATGTCACCTCCCTCCCTCGCCGTCCCCACCCCCGTAGCCCCGCTCCCGCGGAACCCTTACCTAGCTCGGCTACCCTCTTGCCTCCGCCTAAGCGCGTAGTTCGGACTCCAACAGAGTAACCGCCCTCCTCTTCGCCCGCTAGTACCTCAGAAACCTTCCCGGCACCCCCCGCGCCCATCGCTCCTCGTCACATGGCGATGACAGCCCCACCCCCTCCTCTCTTCCCCCGCCCGCTCTTGACTCGCCTCAACTCTGCCCCTTTCACGCCCACTCACTCACTTCCGCTCCACTTCCCTCCCCCTCCCGCAACTTCCTGTCCCTCGACGGCATCTCCTTCCGGGTTCGCCTGCCGCGCGGTGCATTGTGGAGAGCAACCTCTTTCCCTCCCCCCTTCAACCCACCGAGCCCCCTTGGGGCGCATGCGCAGTAGCAGCCTCCCATCTTTCTCCTAGGCAGAGCCAGAGCCTCAGCAGCAGTAGCAGCAGCAGCAGCTGATGATGAAGAGAGAGGGGGAGACTGGGGGACCTTTTATTTATATTGTTAAAGGGACAGAGCACTAATTCCATCTTGAATTGGTGTGTGTGGAGGGGGAGGGGGTTGGTGTGAGGGGCCTGAGTTTTTCCCCCCAGCCCAGCCCAGCTCAGCTCAGCTCAGCTCAGCTAGAGGATCCCAGGGAGACACAGAGAGAGAAGGAGAGTTTCTTCCCCCCACCCCCCTTGGCCGTCAGAGGAGAGAGAAAGAGACCAAAAGCCTCTTAGCAACAGCCCCTTCTCCTCTCTCTGCTGCTGCTTGGCCCTGGCTGGAGACACCTCACCACACACACACAGAGGAGCAGCAGCCAGTTCACCAGCTCCCCCACCTCCTGCTCTCCCCTCCTCCCCCTTTATTACCCTTTGTGTGTGTCTCTTTCTCCACTGCTCCAGGGAAGGGAATAAAAGTGGGGTGCAGCCAAGGTAAGTGTGTTTGTGTGTGGGGAAGCAATACCTTCTCCCAGCTCTGTCTCTCACTCTAGGGCAGACAGATTTGGGGGCTGAAGGTTGGGAAGGTGTTTGTTTTCTGGATCCATCTTTTAGCTTTGATGATAGTTTGATTGTTTACTGGTTTGACAAAGTGGCTTATTTTTTCCTGCTCCAAATGAAACACTTCAATTTTGTGTTTTGCTCTAAGCTTGCTGCCCCTCTTTGGGAAGAAGATATTATAGTGTTCATATCTGTCACTTTTTACTCACTCTTTGAGGAAGTGGAAACCTTTCTCCATGTCCTGCCTCAGTTTTATTTCTTTTTCAGTGTATAAGGAAATGTCATGGAGTAGATGATGATCAAGCGTTGCTAGTGGTACTCTCAAGTGGGTTTCAGTATCACCCTCTTTTTAGAGCTGCTTCTGATTTGGGAATTTGCTGTTTCTGGGAGTAGTATTTGTCTTGTGGTTTTCATTGGTAGTTGTCTTTTTAATAAATAGTTTTTCTTTGTAGAGAGGTAGGTCAAGTGTTAAAAGGTGTTTTGGCCAAGGTTTGTTTTATTTGTGATTTCTTTCAAAAGGGCTTGTATTTCCTGTGTCAAAATAGGAAATTCAAAAGACAAAAAGAATAATATAGAGCTGGAAACCCTTTGGAATTTATCTGTCTTTGTTTTGTGCAGTTGGATGTTGCTATTGTTAACAGTCTGAATAACTGAACTTAGTTACATAATCATTAAGGCCCTGATCCTACAAAGATTTATGTACTTGCTTAACTTTAAGCATCTGAGTAGTCCCAATATGGCACTACTCTAATATGTAAATATTAGCAAGATCAGGGCCTATGCAATAAATCATCTCAATACTTAGTTAGAATAAACAGTTAGCTCTTGTTAAAATTTTTATGTTAATTTTTTTTCATGGTTTTCTGATAGGAAGGCCAAACTTCTCCAGCAGTATTTGTGCTGCACTAAATAGTTGTCTGGCTTAGGTACCAGTTTCAGTTTTAACTAGCCAGTTTCTTTGTTAATGTAAGATTCACATGTCAAAAAATCTGAGTTTTGTATAGCTAAGGTTGACAATAAAACTTATGAATATATTTTCAGGAAAACATCAGAAAAGTCCTTTTAGAGTCATAAAAATCCATAAGAAAGAGTTTAGGAGTTAATGATAAATTGGTTTTATATTTCAATGTCATCTCTTTTACAAAAAGGACACTTGTTTTAAAAAAACACTGTTGTCTGCGAATAATTTGTTTGTTTTTTATGTAACTGTCTTTAAAAAAGAGAACTATGTGTTATTAATTTAGTAAATAATGCAAGGTATTTCTGGACTGTGAGGTAGGCCAGGGATTGTACATTTCAATGGGGCATCTCAGCAAAATGTGATTCAACTTGATATATGCATCTTTATCCCCTATTTGAAGAGGAATACACAAAAAAAGCCTTCACTTGTAAATGCTTTATTATCTCTGATCCCATAATTTGCATCATCAAAAAACAGTTTGTTTAAAGCAGCAATTTCATGTTCAAGCTGGCAATATGAAAACAGCAATTTGATCAGGTTGGAAAGGATTGGAGAAAAATACATTTAGAAGGATACTTGACAAATATTGTGAGAAGAGATTGGAGTAGCAAATGTTGCTATGTTCTGTAGAATTGTCTTCCTTTTTGTTTTCTATTTAGCTTATGAAGACAAAACAACTTTCTATATTCAGAACTATTTAAAAAATGAAATTTGTAAAGTAATATTTCTTTTAAAGATCAGCAAATATGTATAGGAGCTCATTCTTGAAAACTGTGGTTGTCTATTTATTTTATTACAAGCAACACTGGAAACACACAACTAAAAGCTTATCCAGGAATAACATTTTTTCATGTTTCATACCAACCTATCATCAAATAGTTATGTTCTTACTCTGAGTTACCGTTGATGTGTTTCATCTGTACATAGAAACCTATACTATGTTCAAGATTATGTCCCCAATATCAGTATTATTTCAAGTCCATCTGCAATTTATTGTGCAAACACGGATATTCAGATGGAGAATTTGTTATTTATGACATAGGGCAACACTTTCTTTATTGGTTTAATGTTAAAAAATATGTAAATTACACTTTTTAAACTGATTGCTCAGTAAAAAATTGAGTAAAATTTCTAAAATCCCAGTTTTGATTTGTTAATCCAATATCTTGACAGATTCTTCTCCATAGAGAGGAACTGTGTTTGAAACCTCAGCTTTCTTAGGCCCTGATCCTACAGTCAGGTCTGTGCTGGCAGACCACCACTGATTCCACTGAGGCTTATCTTGTGGAATATAGGTCCAAGGCCTTAGATAATAATCCATTCAGAGCAGGGACAGTCTATTTCTGTGGCCTATAGTGCACTATACTGCAAGAAGGCCTTAACTCTAATACGGGTTCTCAGGATGCTGCCATAATATGAAATATTCAATAATTTTCTAAGAACTGCATCTGTCAACTGGAATTATGGGAAACTGTTAGGAACCAACAATTATTACTAAGTAGCAAATTTTTTTGTTCTGTTTTTAAGTCTTTGTGCTAGAATCATAGGAAAGTAGTCAAGATTCTTGATTGCTTTTTAGGCATTGAGGAACGTTTATGTATTTTTCCCTATTGCTTAACTGGATCATTTGTATATCCAACATTAGTAACTATTTTTATGTCTCTTATTTCTTGTCTTTACCAAAAACGTGTGTCTGGAGAGTTAATTTTGAATTTATAAGGAATCTACAATGACTACATATAAGATATACTAGATTAACAACAAGGAAAACATTTAAAGGTCTTGTTCAGGCCAGACTTGTACCTCGGTATTTTTAAATTCCAAATTATCGGTCTTTTCTTGCTTATCCAGTACTAAGTTGGCGACCGTTTATTGGTTTGCTAGTTATTTTAGGTAAGCATGTTGATCTTCATTTTAATCAGGTATAAATGTTTTTGTAAAGCAGTGTTATTTTTCCCCTTAAACAAAAGTTGTTACCTTTCTGCGGTCCTGACCCTTGCTCTCTTCATTGGGAGTTTAGTGTTCTCTGAATCTCTTAGGAAAAACTGAGCCTTTGTGGGATCATTAACAACTTTACTAACAAAAAAACTGTCTGTCTTGTTTTTCACTCAGGCTTTTTGTTACTAATCTGTTAATAGACTGTTTCACTATATTCCTCACAGTGATTTTATGTAAGGAGATCAGCGTTCAGGAACGCTAGTTGCTTGAACGCAGCCAGTAACTACAATGTTAGCTTGTGAATCAGCATTGAGTCCTTGACCTCACTCCTGCAAGCTACTCTTTGGTGGTAGACCCTTGTGCCCATGTGGAGTTGCATTGACTTCAGTGGGGCTTCATGCAGTGTAAGAGCCCACAAGTGCAGGTTTCAGAATAGGGGCCTTAGTTATAAATCGCCTAGGGTAAAATTTTCAAAAATGCCTACGTATCATTTTCAAAGTGATTTAGACACTTAGAAGCCAAAATCTCATTAACTTTCAATGAGACTTAGGAGATAAGAATTTAAGTCACTTTGAAATTGAGACTTGGGCCCTTAGTCACAGAGGCTTTTGAAAATGCATTCCCTGATTTTGTTTCCATTGAAATCAATGAGAGTTTTGACAGTCACTTCAACATGAGCAAGACAGCTCATAATAGAGAGCCTTCTTTACTTTTCATTTGTTAGTGTCTGTAAATATTTTTTTCAAACTGTTACCTGGAGTAATATTACTCATACAGCTGCCAATAATGTTAATTTAGCCTGTATAAGAAGCAAAATACACATTAGTTGTTAAAAGGAACATGAAATTGTACAAAAAGGTTGGAGACTCAGATCTCACTCCTGTAATACTTAAGGGGTTTCATTGTTTAAGTACAGTTAACGCAAATAAGTTGTGCTAATGTTTTAACTAACTCAAGCAGTTTTGATCCCAAATCATTCTTTGATTGTTAATTACATTTATATAGTATCTATTTTTAGATTAACCACCTAAAAGTGAGAGGAAGGTTCAGGCCTTACACTCATGAATTCATTAGCTTCTTTGCTAAGGCTGCCTAAACAGAGTGAAGTGTAAGATAATTATGAAGTTGTGTGTGTATATATGCATTTGTGTGTATATAAACATTTCTTAAATTATTCTTAATCTAATTTCTGGTTATGATGGCTGAAGTTTTTTTTTTTTTTTTAAAGAAAACTGTATGGCTCAGGGAGTTGGTAATGGAGTACAGAGTCTTTCATATCTAGATTGTTGACTTGAATCCAGCAACAGGAACCAAAGTCACTACCATGTGTTAAGAAAAGGAGTACTTGTGGCACCTTAAAGACGAACCAATTTATTTGAGCATAAGCTTTCGTGAGCTACAGCTCGCTTCACTGCATCCGATGAAGTGAGCTGTAGCTCATGAAAGCTTATGCTCAAATAAATTGGTTAGTCTCTAAGGTGCCCCAAGTACTCCTTTTCTTTTTGCGGATACAGACTAACACGGCTGTTACTCTGAAACCTACCATGTGATAGCGAGTCATTGACCTTTCTCAAATGTGTTGACCATCTCAGTTCAGCTCCTAGATGACAGGTGTCCACATCACAAAAATCTCCATTACTTCCTGTCTTTCTCATCCGAGTGACTAAGCAATAAATTGTGGGAGGTGGCATGAATGCCCCTCTCATCAATAGGGGTGGTTCATCTGAAATAGAATTGAGGCACATTGTCACAGCAGTTCAGAGAAGCTCTTGAATTGCTGGCACTACTTCAGTTTTCTGGAGAGAAAGAGGATTCAACCCTGTCAGGTTGGCACTCTTTTTATGAACACTGATGTCTTTAAAAACTGAATAGGTGAGATTTTTTTAAAATTCTTTTAGAAGTTATATTAATTTCCATTAGAACAGAAGATAAAGGATTTCATTCATTTCTGTGGGATTAAGATGTGGAATGCACTGTGATCATTTTACTAAAGCTTAGTTAATTTTCCTCTACAGCGATGATTTAAACATAAGTGTACAGTAAGTTTAAAAACAATTATTAGTTAACACAATTGCTGGTAACTAAACCCTGCAGAGCTGATTATTCATTTTATTTGTTTTATTCCAGAGTGGGAAGAGAATCAGATCTAGTATTTGTAAAGATTAAAATTCTCAGGTTTTCAGACAAGTATAGATTTTAATCAACCTAAGCATTTAAATCAGAAGTTGCTTTTGTGACTTATCAAAGAACTTTACAGTTATTTGAAATGAAAATTGAAGCTTCAGTTTTAGGGTCTTTCAGTCATTGCATAACTAGCCTGGCTGCTCTAAGAGTGAAGGGGAATTCCCAAGTTGGGGAACCAGAACAGTTGTCAAACTGTTTGCACAACAAATCCTTCTGGATCGAATGGTGATATTCTCAATATTTAGATAAAGAGAAGCTTGCAATAATGTTGCCACACACATTGCTGCCAAAGGAAACAAATGTAAGGATAGCTAAGAGAAAAATAGAATTGATCAGTATAATAGAAGTTAAACATAAATCTATATAATAAATGTGATTAGTTTTACTATCTTCATTTATAATGCTTCCATTTTTTCATAGATTTCAATGAAATTTTAATTTGCCAATGTTTTAATTATTTTAATCCATTTGAAGCTACTGTGGAATATTAATAACGTTTGTATTTCGTTTTCCTTTAAACGAAGTATATATGGATTTGTACAGTTCCTGATCCTACAAGGACTTAGACATATACCTAATTTTACACATCCCACTGAATGGCGTGTGTTTATGTCTTCGTGGGATTGTGGCGTACAAGGTACCAGCTACATAAAACAACTGATGTGTTTTAGCCTTTCGTACATATTTTTACTACGAAGAATGTGATTGAGATTAACATACGTTTAACCATTTTAAATGATGTTCTAAGGGTCTCATCCTGCAGAGCCTTATGGATGTGCTCAATTTTATTGACTTGAGCGAGATTTCTTATCTGTGTGAAGTTAAGGCTGCAAGTAAATCTTTTCAGGATCAGGGCCTGAAATCTCTAACTATTTGTCTTAATAGAAGAGAAGAATTTTTATGTATCTAGTGCTTTTACTAAGATAACATCATGTTATAAAAAGTAAATGAGCAGAGTCATCCATGATGAAGGTTATAAAGTTTTCAGATGTTTGTGATAAACTCTGGATTTTGTCAGTATAGAATTTCCTGTTTGGGAGTTTCTGAGTTTCACTATGGCATGTGAAGGTTGTTTCATGGGATAAAACATGAGTTTTGTTTGACAGTGAAGATTTGAAAAAGTGGAAATGTTGATTTAAATTGATAATGACATAATTTAATTATGTTGTACTTGACTCAACACTTTTCGAAATAAGAAATTATTTCAAAACTAGGCTATGTTAATATTTCAAAGTTTAATAAAGCATTCCATTTTGAAGGACAGAACAAAGCATTTGAGAAATGTTCTGTTTTGCAGTGCTCTTTTGAAAAGTTTTATTTAAGTTTCGAAGGATTAGATCAAGTTTCTCCAGGATAGCCCTTATTGGAAAACGTAAAGATCATTTTTCTTATAAAATAATGTGAGATCAAACTCCAGTTTAGAACTGTCTTAGTAAAGGTTAGAATTAAAAAAAACAAAAACAAAAAAAAACCCACTCTTTGAAAATATTTTCCTTCTTTAAACATTTTGTCTCACAGAAGTTCTTGATGAAGGGTTTCTAGGCCATTTTAGAAGCTGTAATCTAGTTAAAAGGTTTGTTTATACTTCCCATCTCTGTTCTGCTGATGGTATTAGAATGCGAGCCAGACATCTAACTGTTTATAACATTCGAACTTCAATTAAAGCTACAGTGTTCAGTTTACTAAATATCAATATGTTCATGCCAGCTTCAAATAATTACCAGAAATTATGGAAGTAGTATGATAGCCTATGGTTCCTCTCCTCCCCCAATACACTGCTCTTAAACTCTATATTTTTTATTTGTATTTCATACATAGAAGGCCTACATACATTTATTGGGATTTAAAAAATTTGGTTTACACTTGGGTGTGATAGTTGGTGGTATTGGAAAAAATAATTGTTGTTATGGCTCAAGTTCTTCTGGGGACAAATTTCCACTGATTTGAGTAGAAGTTTTGCCTAAGTTAGGATTGCAGAGTACTTGTTTTTAGCAGATGTCAAAATACATTTAACTTGGTCAACACATAGGCTGTGGTCCAAATATAAACTGGCTTTAACTGTTCTCTGATAAGATGATTTAGATCTTCAGAACTATGAAGTCCCCCTTCTCAATTCAGCGTGAGCATATACTGTAGTTCTATTTTTAATAGAGGAGAATTTAACCATTTATGATTAGTTTGTTACAATCTTTTTTTAAGTTTATGAATTAATAATATAGATTTATTTTAATTTAATACATTGTATTCCAATCTGATAGTGCTGGTAGTGCGGTATGTTGTTTTTAAATGTTACATTGGAATATTTTTAAAACCAGTAAAATCACTTGCAAAGTGGTTCATTCTTAAACTTGCCTATAATTCTGTGCAGGATGTACTGGCTAGTCTGCAGTTGCACTGTTTATTGTGTTTCGTCTGTCAGTTGGTATACCTATAGCATCTCTGTTATGGCATTTTTAAAGAAGACATTGTTCATTATAATATCTTGGATATGTAGAAATGCTATTACTGCATTTCTATAGACTGTACCTCTATACTGTTGTTGTTATTTATATGGCATCTTCATTTGAACATTGTACTTGATATTGTGTACTAAAGTATATGTATGTAAAATAGTCATACTAAGGAGAAATGTAAAAGGCCTGATCTGCTCTCATTGAAGTTGGTGGTAAAATATTCATTAACTTAAATTGGAGATTGATCAGGTCCTAAATCTGAATTTTGCATGACTTCTGACTTTGAGAAGATATTGTAAAATAAACTGTTCTAACCATGAAAAGATCCAAAGAGTAGGTAAGCAGACATTCCATTTATATTAAATAGCAAATACTTAATCACCTTATAATCCATTTAGGAAAATATTCACACTTTGAATACTTAGCTTTGCACTTGCACATAATATAACATCTCTGTTGCTCATACTGTCATGCTTTTTTTTACACTGCACTGTTCTGTAACTAAGACTGAAAAATTATTGTTCAGTCTTTACCATTTGTTGTCATGACAAATATGTATTTGAATTAAATATTCTACTAGGAAACTGTACACACAAGTTGATATAATCAACATGCTGTAAGCCAGGGGTCTCAAACACGCAGCCCAAGGGCCGCATAGGAGTTATTTCCTGCGGCCCGCCTATCTCTTCCCCGACCCCCATTTTTTACTATACTTTTGTATCGTTAAATGAAAAGGTTTCAGTGATGCGGCCCTCGGGCCAGTGTTCTAGTCCTCATGTGGCCCTCATGGTGATTTGAGTTTGAGATTCCTGAAAGAATATAAAGGAAATTAAAGCACAAAATCATTTGTAAATCTGGAGTTTAAAAAGTAATTTGTAAGCATTTTTATCTCAGTAAAGTGGTGATAGTACACAGGAGCTACCTGCTTTTCATAAATAACTTTTTAATTATCAGAATGAATAATATAATATTCTACACCAAGAAAATAAATCTGTAAACAACCAATAGTGTATTATTTACACCTATGATTCACTTAATTTCAAATATCAATAATACTCATAATTTTCAAACTATTTTCTACTGGATCAGCATTGGCAAATGTATTTTTTGTTGTTGTTTTGTTTTTCAAACCTTGGAACAAAGGTTCGGGTTCATCAAAATGATCCTGAATACATTTGTTCTTTGGAGAATTTTAATTAATATGACATGCCTTCTTTATTTTCTATTGAAACTAGTAAAATATATATAAGAATTTGAGCGGTAATTTACAGCTTTTGTTGTTTACAGGAAACTAGTACTTTATAAACACCTGATTTTCTTATTTATAGTATCTATATTTATGGAGTGATTTTTGGTTTTCTATTAGAAGAATAGAAATTGAAAAATAGTTCACAAGCTTCTTAACTATCACCGGTTTGGTTGAAATAATCAAAGTTTAGATGTAAAGGACATGAATGCAAAGTCATTAATTTGTCTCCAGTGACAATCATGTAAGATGATGAATCCTTTTGATGAATCTGCACCTGGAACTGCAAAAGTCTTAAGGAAGGGCACTTCAACTTGTCATTAATTCCTCTTACTTGAGAGCAAATCATGTTTAAGGCCTCAATGGCGAACCCTAATGACAATGGGATTCCATCTGGAATAGGGGTCCTCATTAGTAAATCATAATGCAGGATCCAAGCCTCTATCAGTATATCATCATGCAAGTTTTCTGCAAGGAATTGCCATGCTAGGACAGACCCATTGGTCCATCGAGTACACTATGCTATCTCTGGCAGTGGGCAGAATCAGAGGTACACAAATTCCAACAGTAATTGGTTGTAGAGCAGTTTGACCATAGAGATAGTTTCTACCTGATCTTTGTTATTAGAGGTTGGCCTATGCCATGCAGCATTAATGTTTATATCTCTTCTAAACCTCTTGGGGGGGGTTATTATTTTTAGCTTTTGTTTTTTGATCAGTCTCTTAACTCTGAATGTTTGCATTTATTCATATAAATGTCCAGTCCTCTTTTTGCCCTGCTAAGATCTTTATCTTAGGTACTGTACTTGTATGTTCTCCATTATTGCAATATCTGAGCAGCAAACTTTAACTGACCAAATGAAGCGAGGTCTAATACTCAACTCAATGGCATTAGTTTGACTTAACATGATAGATTTTGAGCTCTGCCTCCATCCATTCCAGAATTTCAGGGAATCTTCTAGACATCATTGGCACAATCCAACTGATTTTGGTGCAAATTGGTATACTGGAAAAGCCTGATTCACAGGACTGCCTCACTTCACAGGCAAAGGATTCCCCCTGCCAGCCCCTGTTGCTACCTAAGCATATCAAAAGAAGCAGCTTAACTTGCTGCATGGGGAGATTGTCCATACCTGGACTCCAACAGAAATAAGAGAACTTTACAGAGCGAGTTTATTTGAGGGAGGAGGAAGCAGAAACGCAGAAGGGGCAAGAGTGGGTGGGTGGAAGCAGCAGGGATTGTGTGGGGTGGCAAGCATAGACCTGGAGTGGAGTATAAGGGACAAAGTGGACTTAGTGATGGGGAGCACGAACCCAGAGGGAGAGCGGGTGCAGGTCTGAGGGGAGCAAAGCAGGGATCCTCAAGGGAATGGAGGGTTGGGAAGTGGTGATGATGAGGGAAGCAGGGACCAAAACAGCAGGAATTGTGTGACTGGGTAGGCATGGCAGAAGATGCCTGGAGTGAAGATGGGGGAGGGGCAGAGATCCAGAGGAGGGGGAATCGAAATGGGGAGTAGTCACACAGCGCCTCTGTCATGAGGATAGAGAATGAAGGACGTTGATATGGGGAGAGGGAAATGGGGGGGCATAGATCCCATGGCATGATGGATGTGGTGGCCAAGGGAGGGTGACACACAGAGTTTGTGGGCATGGGAAATAAGGAATGTAAGGGAACCTCTGCTAGGTGCAATTTGCTTGGCCCACAAAAGCAGCGAAAGGTGTCCCCCTAGCATGTTTATCCTGACAACACCCTTGTGAGGTAGGGAAGTGCTATTTATTCCGATATTACAGATTGAGTCAGTAAGTGATTTCCAAGATCCCAGGCTAGTGCTGTCATTATTGGGCCACTTTTTCTTACGGCCTCATCTTGGCCACAATGCTGTCTTGTGGCAATGAACTCCACATGCTACTTGTGTTTAAAAATAAAATAAAATTCTAGATTTGCTGCCTTTTAGTCTGCATTGTTATGATGTTCTGAGAAGGGGGAAATAGATATACAGGAGGACTTCAGAGTTACAAACATCTCGGGAATGGAAGTTGTTCGTAACTCTGAACAAAACATTATGGTGGTTCTTTCAGAAGTTTACAAGTGAACATTAATTTAATACAGCTTTGAAACTTTACTATGCGGAATAAAAATGCGGCTTTTCCCTTTTTTTTTTTTTTTAGTAGTTTACGTTTTACGCAATACTGTATTCTATATGCTTTTTTTCTTTCTTTTTTTTTTTGTCTCTGCTGCTGCCCAGTTGTGTACTTTTGGTTCCAAATGAGGGGTGTGATTGACTGGTCAGTTTGTATCTCTGGTGTTCGTAACTCTGAGGTTTTACTGTACTCAGTGTACTTCCTCTGTACTATCCATTGTTTTGTATACTTCCCCATGTCGCTTCTTATTTTTCTTCCCTAAAGTAAACTGTCCCAATCTCTATTCATATGAAGCTATTTCATGTCTCTAGATCATTCTTGTTGCTTCTCTCTGAACCCCTTGTATTTCTGTTGTATCCTTTTTGAGATCAGGTGATGAGAAGTGAGTACAGTTTTCCAGGTAAAGGGATACCACTGATTTAATGTACCACTGATATAATGACTCTGTAACAATCCACTATTGTGCAAGTCCTAATCAATGAATAGTATGGATACCTAATAGTTCAGAAATGCACAAGAGTTACCAAATATGATAGTATTTATTGACTTCACAGTTTAGCAAAAGGATTCTGCTAGATAATTAAATCACTTGACTATGTCTACACTGCGCACCTTATGACAGCGCGACTCTGCCGTTATACCCACACCGTTGTAAGCTACAAAGTGTACTCTATCACCAGGAGAGAACTCTTCGAGCTTCTAGGTTCATATGTACAGGAATGCACAGAGGGAATGTGATTCTGTGAGTACAGAGTGCAATATTTTTAAATTGATTAATTTCCAAACAATAATTTCCAAAGAAATTTCATACTAAATGAACTTTGAAATATATAGCTAATAAAAAAACAGGAATTTATTTTCTTCTAATAAAACGTGGCTGTGTCATTGCACCTAAGTTGACTTTCTTTATTGTAAAGCAAAATTTACAGTACCCTTTATTTTAGAAGTTTCAGAGTAGTAGCCGTGTTTGTCTGTATTCGCAAAAAGAAAAGGAGAACTTGTGGCACCTTAGAGACTAACCAATTTATTTGAGCATAAGCTTTTGTGAGCTACAGCTCACTTCATCGGATGCATGCAGTGGAAAATACAGTGGGGAGATGTATATACATAGAGAACATGAAGCAGTGGGTGTTACCACACACACTGTAACCAGAGTGATCACTTAAGGTGAGCTATTACCAACAAGAGGGGGGGGGCCTTTTGTAGTGATAATCAAGGTGGGCCATTTCCAGCAGTTGACAAGAATGGAACAGTGAGGGGGGCGGGGGTGTAAACATGGGGAAATAATTTTACTTTGTGTAATGACCCATCCACTCCCAGTCTCTATTCAAGCCTAAGTTAATTGTATCCAGTTTGCAAATTAATTCCAATTCAGCAGTCTCTCCTTGGAGTCTGTTTCTGAAGTTTTTTTGTTGCAGTATTGCCACTTTTAGGTCTGTAATCAAGTGACCAGAGAGATTGAAATGTTCTCCAACTGGTTTTTGAATGTTTTAATTCTTGACGTCTGATTTGTGTCCATTTATTCTTTTACGTAGAGACTGTCCAGTTTGACCAATGTACATGGCAGAGGGGCATTGCTGGCACATGATGGCATATATCACATTGGTTGATGTGCAGGTGAACGAGTCTCTGATAGTGTGGCTGATTTAATTAGGCCCTATGGTGGTGTCCCCTGAATAGATATGTGGACACAGTTGGCAATGGGCTTTGTTGCAAGGATGGGTTCCTGGGTCAGTGGTTCTGTTGTGTGGTGTGTGGTTGCTGGTAAGTATTTGCTTCAGGTTGAGGGGCTGTCTGTAAGCAAGGACTGGCCTGTCTCCCAAGATCTGTGAGAGTGATGGGTCATCCTTCAGGATGGGTTGTAGATCCTTGATGATGCGTTGGAGCGGTTTTAGTTGGGGGCTGAAGGTGATGGCTAGTGGCGTTCTGTTATTTTCTTTGTTGGGCTTGTCCTGTAGTAGGTGACTTCTGGGTACTCTTCTGGCTCTGTCAATTTGTTTCTTCACTTCAGCAGGTGGGTATTATAGTTGTAAGAATGCTTGATAGAGATCTTGTAGGTGTTATTTCTGTCTGAAGGGTTAGAGCAAATGCGGTTGTATCGTAGAGCTTGGCTGTAGACAATGGATCGTGTGGTGTGGTCTGGATGAAAGCTAGAGGTATGTAGGTAGGCACAGCGGTCAGTAGGTTTCTGGTATAGGGTGGTGTTTATGTGACCATCGTTTATTAGCACCGTAGTGTCCAGGAAGTGGATCTCTTGTGTATACTGGTCCAGACTGAGGTTGATGGTGGGATGGAAATTGTTGAAATCATGGTGGAATTCCTCAAGGGCTTCTTTTCCATGTGTCCAGATAATGAAGATGTCATCAATATAGCGCAAGTAGAGTTGGGGCATTAGGGGACGAGAGGTGAGGAAGCGTTGTTCTAAGTCAGCCATAAAAATGTTGGCATACTGTGGGGCCATGCGGGTACCCATAGCAGTGCTGCTGACTTGAAGGTATACATTGTCCCCAAATGTGAAATAGTTATGGGTGAGGACAAAGTCACAAAGTTCAGCCACCAGGTTAGCTGTGACATTATCAGGGATACTGTTCCTGATGGCTTGTAGTCTATTTTTGTGTGGAATGTTGGTGTAGAGGGCTTCTACATCCATAGTGGCCAGGATGGTGTTTTCAGGAAGATCACCGATGGATTGTAGTTTCCTCAGGAAGTCAGTGGTGTCTCAAAGATAGCTGGGAGTGCTGGTAGCATAGGGCCTGAGGAGGGAGTCTACATAGCCAGACAATCCTGCTGTCAGGGTGCCAATGCCTGAGATGATGGGGTGTCCCGGATTTCCTGGTTTATGGATCTTTGGTAGCAGATAGAATACCCAAGGTTGGGGTTCCAGGGGTGTGTCTGTGCGGATTTGTTCTTGTGCTTTTTCAGGGAGTTTCTGGAGCAAGTGCTGTGGTTTCTTTTGGTAACCCTCAGTGGGATCAGAGGGTAATGGCTTGTAGAAAGTGGTGTTGGAGAGCTGCCTAGCAGCCTCTTGTTCATATTCCAACCTATTCATGGTGACGACAGCACTTCCTTTGTCAGCCTTTCTGATTATGATGTCAGAGTTATTTCTGAGGCTGTGGATGGCATTGTGTTCTGCACGGCTGAGGTTATGGGGTAAGCGTTGCTGCTTTTCCACAATTTCAGCCCATGCACGTTGGCGGAAGCACTCTATGTAGAAGTCCAGTCTGTTGTTTCGACCTTCAGGAGGACTCCACCCAGAATCCTTCTTTTTGTAGTCTTGGTAGGAAGGTCTCTGTGGGTTAGTATGTTGTTCAGACATGTGTTGGAAATATTCCTTGAGTCGGAGACGTCAAAAATAGGATTCTAGGTCACCACAGAACTGTATCATGTTCGTGGGGGTGGAGGGGCAGAAGGTGAGGCCCCGAGACAGGACAGATTCTTCTGCTGGGCTAAGAATATAGTTGGATAGATTAACAATATTGCTGGGTGGGTTAAGGGAACCACTGTTGTGGCCCCTTGTGGCATGTAGTAGTTTAGATAGTTTAGTGTCCTTTTTCTTTTGTAGAGAAGCAAAGTGTGTGTTGTAAATGGCTTGTCTAGTTTTTATAAAGTCTAGCCACGAGGAAGTTTGTGTGGAAGGTTGTTTTTTTATGAGAGTATCCAGTTTTGAGAGCTCATTCTTAATCTTTCCCTGTTTGCTGTAGAGGATGTTGATCAGGTGGTTCCGCAGTTTCTTTGAGAGTGTGTGGCACAAGCTGTCAGCATAGTCTGTATGGTATGTAGATTGTAATGGATTTTTACCTTCAGTCCTTTTGGTACAATGTCCTTTTGGTACAATGCATTTGGAAAGGAAGATGATGTCTGTCTGTATCTGTACGAGTTTTTTCATTAAGTTGATAGATTTCCACTCCATACGGCTAAATTCAGTGCCTTGCATAATGACAGGTTTCAGAGTAGCAGCCGTGTTCGTCTGTATTCACAGAAAGAAAAGTAGGACTTATGGCACCTGAGCAACTAACAAATTTATTTAAGCATAAGCTTTCATGAGCTACAGCTCACTTCATCGGATGCATTCAGTGGAAAATACAGTGGGGAGATTTATATACATAGAGAACATGAAACAATGGGTGTTACCATACACACTGTAACCAGAGTGATCACTTAAGGTGAGCTATTACCAGCAGGAGAGCTGGGGGGGAGGACATTTGTAGTGATTCACAGATATTTAGGTCAGAAGGGACCATTATGATCATCTAGTCTGACCTCCTGCACAACGCAGGCCACAGAATTTCACCCACCACTCCTGCAAAAAACCTCACACCTATATCTGTGCTATTGAAGTTCTCAAATCGTAGTTTAAAGACTTCAAGGAGCAGAGAATCCTCCAGCAAGTGACCCGTGCCCCATGCTACAGAGGAAGGCGAAAAGCCCCCAGGTCCTCTTCCAATCTGCCCTGGAGGAAAATTCCTTCCTGACCCCAAATATGGCGATCAGCTAAACCCTGAGCATATGGGCAAGATTCATCAGCCAGATGCTACAGAAAATTCTTTCCTGGGAAACTCGGATCCCACCCCATCTAATATCCCATCACAGGCCATTGGGCCTATTTACTATGAATATTTAATTACCAAAACCATGTTATCCCATCATACCATCTCCTCCATAAATTTATCAAGTTTAATCTTAAAGCCAGATAGATCTTTTGCCCTCACTGCTTCCCTTGGAAGGCTATTCCAAAACTTCACTCCTCTGATGGTTGGAAACCTGAGTCTAAATTTCCTGGTGGCCAGTTTATATCCATTTGTTCTTGTGTCCACATTGGTACAGAGCTTAAATAATTCCTCTCCCTCCAGTATTTATCCCTCTGATATATTTATAGAGAGCAATCATATCTCTCCTCAACCTCCTTTTAGTTAGGCTAAACAAGCCAAGCTCCTTGAGTCTCCTTTCATAAGACAAGTTTTCCATTCCTCGGATCATCCTAGTAGCCCTTCTCTGTACCTGTTCCAGTTTGAATTCATCCTTCTTAAACATGGGAGACCAGAACTGCACACAGTATTCCAGGTGAGGTCTCACCAGTGCCTTGTATAACGGTACTAAAACCTCCTTATCCCTACTGGAAATACCTCTCCTGATGCATCCCAAGACCGCATTAGCTTTTTTCACGGCCATATCACATTGGCAGCTCATAGTCATCCTATGATTAACCAATACTCCAAGGTCCTTTTCCTCCTCTGTTACTCTAATTGATGCGTCCCTAGCTTAGAACTAAAATTCTTGTTATTAATCCCTAAATGCATGACCTTACACTTCTCACTATTAAATTTCATCCTATTACTATTACTCCAGTGATAATCAAGGTGGGCCATTTCCAGCAGTTGACAAGAATGTCTGAGGAACAGTGTGGGGGTAAACATGGGGAAATAGTTTTACTTTGTGTAATGACCATCCATTCCCAGTCTCTATTCAAGCCTAAATTCAATGTATCCAGTTTGCAAATTAATTCCAATTCAGCAGTCTCTCATTGGAGTCTGTTTTTGAAGTTTTTTTGTTGAAGTATTGCCACTTTTAGGTCTGTAATCGACTGACCAGAGAGACTGAAGTGTTCTCCAACTGGCTTTTGAATGTTATAATTCTTGACGTCTGATTTGTGTCCATTTTTTCTTTTACATAGAGACTGTCCAGTTTGACCAATGTACATGGCAGAGGGACATTGCTGGCACATGATGGCACATATCACATTGGTAGATGTGCAGGTGAACGAGCCTCTGATAGTGTGGCTGATGTGATTAGGCCTCTGCCATGTACATTGGTCAAACTGGACAGTCTCTACGTAAAAGAATAAATGGACACAAATCAGACGTCAATCATTAAAACGTTCAAAAACCAGTTGGAGAACACTTCAGTCTCTCTGGTCACTCGATTACAGACCTAAAGGTGGCAATACTTCAACAAAAAACTTCAAAAACAGACTCCAACGAGCGACTGCTGAATTGGAATTAATTTGCAAACTGGATACAATTAACTTAGGCTTGAATAGAGACTGGAAGTGGATGGGTCATTACACAAAGTAAAACTATTTTCCCATGTTTATCCCGCCCCACTGTTCCTCAGACATTCTTGTCAACTGCTGGAAATGGCCCACCTTGATTATCACTACAAAAGGTCCCCCCCACCCCCGGTCTCCTACTGATAATAGCTCACCGTAAGTGATAACTCTGGTTACAGTGTGTATGGTAACACCCATTGTTTCATGTTCTCTATGTATATAAATCTCCCCACTGTATTTTCCACTGAACGTATCTGATGAAGTGAGCTGTCGCTCATGAAAGCTTATGCTCAAATAAATTTGTTAGTCTCTAAAGTGCCACAAGTCCTCCTTTTCTTTATTTTATAAGTCTGTTAAATATTTGTCAGGTTTGATGCTGCATGTGGCCTTGATCCTATAAAAGGATCTGCAAAGATAGAGGGTTGGTCTACATTAGGAAATTAGGTTGGCATAATTACATCACTCAGGGGTGTGAAAAAAACATATTATTGAGTGATGCAGTTAAATCAACATGGCCCTTAGTGTAGACAGCCCTAGGTCAACAGGGGAATTCTCCTGTTCACCTAACTACCACCTCTTGGGGAGGTGGATTCTCTATGCCAACAGAAGAGGCTTTCTCGTCAGCATAGGTAGTATGTTCACTGAAGTGCTACAGCGGTGCAGTTGTGCTGCTGTAGCGTTTTAAGTATCGACAAGCCTAGACCCTTATTCCCAGAGAGATTTCAAATTAAATCAATTGGACTGCAATTGGGATTGAGGGATCCACAATGGACCTGTTTGCAGGATTGGCTCATGTATAGGGCCCTACCAAATTCACAGTCCATTTTGGTCAATTTCACGGTCATAAGATTTTAATAATTGTAAATTTCATGATTTCATATAGTTAAATCTGAAATTTCCTGGTGTTGTCATTGTAGTTGTCAATAGTAATTGACCCAAAAAGGAGTTGAGGGGAGGGTTTGCAAGGTTATTGTAGGGGGGTTGCGGTATTGCTACCCCTACTACTGAACTGTTGCTGGTGGCGGCGCTTCCTTCAGAGCTGGAAGGCCAGAGAGCAGCACCTGCTGACTGGGAGCCCAGCTCTGAAGGCAGAGCCCCTGCCACTAGCAGTGCAGAAGTAAGGATGGCCTGGTATGGTATTGCCACCCTTACTACTGCGCTGCTGCTGCTGCTGGGGTACTGCCTTCAGAGCCGGGTGCCTGGCCAACAGCTGCCACCCAGCTCTGAAGGCAGCGCCAAAAAAGTCTTGCAACCCACCCACTCCACCCCACTGCCCCCTTTTGGGTCAGGACCCCAATTTGAGAAACACTGTTCTCCTGCCATGAAATCTGTATAGTATAGGGTAAAAGCACAGAAAAGACTAAATATTGTTTTTGCAATATTCAAATAATAAGAAACACTGTAGAGGGAATTAAATACAAATATAAAGCTTGGATGTACTGACATATGGGGAAAAAACTAAAGGAAATAATATGTGTAATTTGAGTAATTGACAAACAATTTGCTTTATAACTGTTTTCTGCATGCCTTGCAATTGATGGCTAACTAAATTAATTTATAAACACCTGTGGAGACTGGCTTCCTAGGGATTTGTTTCAGTGCTGACTGGAGCCTTGGCATTACCTTAACACAAAATAATAAAATAAGTGATATTTTTCATTGGCTTTACGGGAGTGAACCTAATGGAGTGGGATGATTTTTAGTATGGTTCAGAAAAGAATAATTGGAGCTTATGGAATAAAATTGAGTGATAATTTAGAATGAACATCAAGAAAAAGTTTTTCACAATAATATAAATTTGATGTATAGAACAGTGATGAATTCCCATTTCTGGAGCTATTCAAACTTGTGTTCTGAAAGAATTTTTGGGAATGTTTTTACTCAGGAACATTTTTGCTTTGTTAAAGAAATAGGCTTAATGATTTTGTAATAGATCTTTTGCATATCTACATTCTATATTTAATACTTTTTAAAAAATGTTTTACAAAACTCTTCAATGCCTGTTTTTTGTCTAAGTTCCAAGAGTATCATTCATACTAGTAAACTAACAATCTGGTTCAGTTTTGCTAGAAGTATGCAAAACTGGATATGGGGTAAATCTATTTAATCAATTTAAATAATTTTATTTTAAAAATAGCAATGAGCTCATTTGTGTCAAAAAATAGTTATACCTTTGTGTTTTCCCCATGGCTCTTCCTTGAATGTTCATAGATACTTTTATCAAGGTATTAAAGGAGAAAATTCAGATTTTACTTTCTCTTGCATTTTCTGTAGCATCATGTAGATGGGGACTTTGATGACTGCAGATTCATGTATAAATATAAAATACACCAAAGGGGAAAATGCCTCTTTTAGCCTGAAGTACCAATGGTATGGTTAGCAACTGTAATATATGTGAACTCTTATGTCACAGAATAATAACTTCTTATTCTCTTCACATACTGTTGTCAAAACTGTAACACAGAAGGGAAATTGTAGATGATCCAATTTGATTTTTGTTAAAATTTATGTTTAAATACAAGTGAAAAATGTACTGATTTTCTGTAGCTTATATTTCTCATTCTAATTCTTAAACAAAAGTGTTCAAGTTTTGCATGGCTTAGGTGTGCTTATTTAAGAAGGTATACTGCACCTCATTCACACTAAATACAGCGTAAAAGGACCTTATTGTAAATGAGAGTGAGTATCAGCCCCCTATATAGCAGTTTTATGTACCCTTATCTATCATATTCAATAGTGGTGAACATTATAATACATACCTATGTTGTGATTATTGGGTTGCCACTTTAGATACTGAATATATGTTTTTTTAACTGAACATTAGAATACGCAGTGGATAGAATCTGTATGCATATTGGTACACAAGTTACTGCTCCCCCAGAACTTCAATAGCTCATGTGTACGCACATTTTTGAGTAGGTATTTAATTCATTATTAGTGTTTCTTTGCCTTTTCGGAATTGCATCCCCGTTACATTGCACTTTAGCACTCATCTGTCTTCCTACGTGCAAAGTAAAAAAGGGACTGTGAATTAGGGCTTATCTACACATAAGCCACTACAGCAGCACCACTGCAGCTACGCTGCTGTAGTGCTTCAGTGAATACACCTGTCTCTGCCAATGGCAGGGGTGCTCCCATGAGCATGGGAAACCCACCTCCCTGAGAAGTGGTAAGTAGGTCGATCGGAGAATTCTCCCATCGACCTGGCACTCTACACTGGGGCTCAGGTCGGTTTAACTGCATCGCTCAGGAGTGTGTATTTTTCACACCCCTGATTGGCAGAATGATACTGACCTAATTTCCTAGAGGACACCAGGCCTTAGACAACACAACTCCACATTTCTGTGTAAGCTGTAAAGACTCGTGGGCAGAGGGTCCAAAGAACGTTTTATGAACAGAGCCGTAGAATTCCTAAGGCTATTCAATCCATCCTTTCAAGGTCAAAGTGTTTTTATATCCTTTAGATTACATTTTTGAGAAAAGTAGCTGTCAGAAATAGCTTTATAGTTCTTGTGTTGAACTGACACTATATTTAATTTTATTTCAGCAGATTTTGATATAAGGAGAAGGAAGAAAACCAAAGACTACAAGTAGGGCAAACAAGAAAGTACCAGGTTATTAAATATTTTCAAGGAGAAAAGGAAGTTATACAGTATGTTTATTGAGGTTCCTATGTCAACATTTGGGAGTCCTGGAACAGATTATCTTGAACAAACAGTAGTTAACTATGGAAAAGACATGAATGGAACGCTGTTTGTCCTGTTGGCAAATAAATAGATATTAAGATATTATACCATTATGAAACTGCATTTGCTTTAGATATCTTCTTGGTTCTTCAGTTCTTGAGCTGCAGTGTGATACAAGTTTGAGGGAAGCAGATTAATACTTTGAAATAGATATTTGATGAAAAATATACTAGTTTTTTGTTTTTAGAGATGAACTAGTGATGATGGAGGAGCAATAGCAACTTCACAGTGAAGGTCATGCAGGACTTTCTGTTTAATACACACTTTTGCAAAGTGCTCTAAAATCCATGTGCGTACTCATATTGTCTTGAAAATTGCTGTGCCTCGTCAGGGCCCATCACAGGGTTCATGATACATATTTAGGGTCTTTTGGTCAGGGGATTCCTGAGATAAAATGGTAGGAAACAAAGCTCCAGTCCGTAAAATTTTATTTATTTGTTTTTCTTTTGTTCATGCCGATGGCTCAAACTATGGCACTGATCTGCACCAAACTGAGACTACCCAATTGGATATGATCTTGGCTAGTGTCCAGCACCCAGTTCCAAGTCAGGGAAGCAATATATAATAAATTATTAGATGGTCTGACTAGCGCTGGAAATTTGCGTGCTTCTGTAATGTGAACTAGAGAAAGTGATTTGTGCATGCACTGAGGCTGGGGCACCTTGAGCCTGGTGTGTTGTTCTGTGGCTGTGAAATATGTGAGCTCGGCTCATGTCACAATCACTTGGAGCAGTACTGACTTGAGTGTTGCCCTAACCTGGGTACCGTCCACACACAAACATCTCTAGCTCAAAGTAAGTGATGCTTTAAATTTGAGCTCACTGGCTTGTCAAGGGGTATGGGTTGAAGCAGGAGTGCTGCTGATGCTCTATGTGTGGAAATGCAGCTACTGGCTATATCTTAAATTAGTTCAATTTATCATCTGTTAATCTAATCACTCTGCTTATCCAGTCACTAAAAGTGGCTTCTGTTGTTTGGCAGTGGGACTACTCTCACTCAGACTAGGTTGAGTGTAGTAACTAGGGGCACATCTACATTATGAGCGGGAGGTATAATTCCCAGTTGTAGGAGACATATCCAAGCTAGCTGTGCAGCCAGTGGAAGGGGATGGTAGCCGCCTAGAGTACCATCCCATCCGAGATTCTGGAACGTATCTGTGCAGCTAACACCATCACCACCACACCCACACGCACTGTTCATGCTGCCAGGGCTATGCTGCTATGTTTTGTACACTAATGCAGTCAGAGCTAATGCAGGTATGTCTCTTTGACTTGAAAAATCACAATTACTGGTCAAACTACAGGTGTACCCTAGAGTGTAAGTAACTTGAGCTAACCTTTGTAGTGAATACAAGTCTTAGGGTTGTATTCCCCAAAGCCACCAAGGACAATCAATTCAAGTTGTGCTCTCAGCGAATTTCTGGAAATGTCTGTTATGCAGATTTACCACTTTGGCTTGCTTTCTTCTGGGGCTTCACATAGGCTCCTTTCGGAAGTTTTGCCCCAAGTTCACACAGCATTATAGAGGAGCAGTAGTGATTTCCATAGTTAAGGATGATCAGAGCTTTCTGCACAAGAGCTCTAAAATCCACATGCACTGGAGATTATCTTGAATGTTAGTTTACCACAGCAGGTATTGGGGTGTGCTTTGCAGTTTTGGGGTCATTTGGGCAAAGGGTATCTGAAGAACAACCCCTTTTCCCACATCTGCTCAAAGTATGTTGCTTCTAAAATTTTTAGGTTTCAGAGTAACAGCCGTGTTAGTCTGTATTCGCAAAAAGAAAAGGAGTACTTGTGGCACCTTAGAGACTAACCAATTTATTTGAGCATAAGCTTTCGTGAGCTACAGCGCACTTCATCGGATGCATACTGTGGAAAGTGTAGATCTTTTTATATACACAGAAAGCATGAAAAAATACCTCCTCCCACCCCACTCTCCTGCTGCTAATAGCTTGTCTAAAGTGATCACTCTCCTTACAATGTGTATGATAATCAAGGTGGGCCATTTCCAGCACAAATCCAGGGTTTAACAAGAACGTCTGGGGGGAGAAATGGGGGGTAGGAAAAAACAAGGGGAAATAGGTTACCTTGCATAATGACTTAGCCACTCCCAGTCTCTATTCAAGCCTAAGTTAATTGTATCCAATTTGCAAATGAATTCCAATTCAACAGTCTCTCGCTGGAGTCTGGATTTGAAGTTTTTTTGTTGTAATATCGCAACTTTCATGTCTGTAATCGCGTGACCAGAGAGATTGAAGTGTTCTCCGACTGGTTTATGAATGTTATAATTCTTGACATGTGATTTGTGTCTATTTATTCTTTTACGTAGAGACTGTCCAGTTTGACCAATGTACATGGCAGAGTGGCATTGCTGGCACATGATGGCATATATCACATTGGTGGATGTGCAGGTGAACGAGCCTCTGATAGTGTGGCTGATGTGATTAGGCCCTGTGATGGTGTCCCCTGAATAGATATGTGGGCACAGTTGGCAACGGGCTTTATTGCAAGGATAGGTTCCTGGGTTAGTGGTTCTGTTGTGTGGTATGTGGTTGTTGGTGAGTATTTGCTTCAGGTTGGGGAGCTGTCTGTAAGCAAGGACTGGCCTGTCTTCCAAGGTTTGTGAGAGTGTTGGGTCATCCTTCAGGATAGGTTGTAGATCCTTAATAATGCGTTGGAGGGGTTTTAGTTGGGGGCTGAAGGTGACGGCTAGTGGCGTTCTGTTATTTTCTTTGTTAGGCCTGTCCTGTAGTTGGAGACTTCTGGGAACTCTTCTGGCTCTATCAATCTGTTTCTTCACTTCCGCAGGTGGGTATTGTAGTTGTAAGAATGCTTGATAGAGCTCTTGTAGGTGTTTGTCTCTGTCTGAGGGGTTGGAGCAATATCGTATTTTTGCACAGTCTCAAGGGAAAAACTGTTGCTTTGACCCTCAAAGTCATATCATTAGACTGCCCCGGGATCATCTATTCAATGATACTAAGGTCCAGTTTAGAAATATTTCAAAAGTTATATTGCACTATGAAACCTTGGGCACCTCTGCTTACCATCAGTTCACACCTCTGCAAGCTTTGTTTCCCTCAGGACCTCCTTTGTGAGTGAAGCACACGGAATAATTACTCATTTGGTGGCTTAGGGCAGAAGTTCCCTAACTTTATTTTGCTGTGCCCCCCTTTTCCATGGGAATCATGTAACAGTGCCCCTTCCTGTCCCCAACCCCCATTTGTCTGGGACAGAAAGTGACTTACTGAAGGGAACAGGTGCTTCACATCCAGACGGCAGCAAGACCCAGCTGGCTTCATCCTCAGGGGAGGCCTTGGTGGCGTGGAGTGGAGCGGACAGGGGTTCCTCACCTTCCTGCCCTCCTGCCAAGAGTCTCTTGCTCCTGAAAGCCCCAGTGGGTTTAAAATATACAGGGCTGCAGCCACGGCTGGACTGGGCATTACGGGGCTGTTCTCTCCCCACCCCTGACCACTGAGGAGACTCTGTGTGCTCTCTCATCTGGCTTTGCTGGGCATACAACAGCTCTGTGCCCCACCTTGCTCCCCACCTCACACCCTGCTGATAAACTCATCACCAGCCCTCCCCAAAGGGCCACTGCCCAGTTTGAAAACGAATGGCTTGTGGGAATAAGAACTGCCCCTTCAGCCCAAGGACCATGAGTTTGAATTCTCTTGTTGGGAGATTTTCATGCTGTGCACGTTTCTGTTCTCAACTTGTCTTTAGTTTTATGTCTGGAACCACAGTGGGGCTCTTTTTGGAAGTGTGAATGGCGTGTGCAATCTTGAGGAAGTTCATTATCCCCACAAATGTACCTAGAATGTTATCTGCCTAAGTCCCATCAGGGACACCTAGACAGTTATTCCCCATTTTGTAGCTGTGCATTTGAGTTTTCCTTCCTGAGTAAAGTACTTTGCACATATCTTTATTGAATTTCATCTTGTTAATATCAGACCTATTCTCCAGTATGTCAAAATCAGTTTGAATTCTATTCCTGTCCTCCAGAGTGCTTACAACCCTTCCCAGTTGGTATCAACAAACTTTATAAGCATACTCTCCACTCCGTTATCCAAATCATTAATGCAAATATTGAATAGTACCTGACCCAGCGCTGGCACTGTGGGACCCCACTAAATGCACCCTCCCAGTTTGACTGAGAATCATTGATAACTACTCTTGGGCATCCACCTTAGAATAGTTTCATCTAGATCACATTTCCCTAGCAAGGGCTTACAGTCTGAGATAGAAAGGTAGAAGGCAGGATATATATTGGGAAACCCAGAGGAATGTTTTGGTGGGATTTTCATACTGGTATCTCACTTACTGTAAGTGAGGATGTCGAGATTGATTCGGTTAGCTGAAATGTCTACTATTTAGTCTTATCCACGCTCCTCTTTAAATGGGCAGAAAAGGATTTTTTTTAATGTCACACTTCTACCTCCAGGGTCCAGCAATTGATCACAGATTATCTAAGGTGGAAACAGATTGCATTGAGAGAATACTGCAAAATAAAGACTTTTTGTAAATACATCAGTGAGGTGGAGTATACCCAAACTGGACTTCTCTCATTTTTAGAGGGAAGTACACTTTGGGGGCGTGTTGTTTTCTGTGGATGAAAACCCTCGAGACACAGCACTGAAAGAAATTCCCTCATGCCCCTTTCATTGTATTGAATTTCTTTCTGTCCTGGTCAGGATTCACTCTGTAGGACAAAATCTTAAGAATCATACTCTGATGAATCATTTATTCTTCTGAAGCCCCAGTTCTTGGTTCTCAGAATCATCATTGAGTTCCATGAAACACTGATGTCCAATGGGCTAAAGTTTGAGAACAATCTCTTTTTCTGCCCATACTTTCTCACATTCCACTGAAAAATGTGTTTTTCGGGGGACGGGGGAGGCAGGTTTGTGTATCTTAATTCAAGTGATTTGCTGTTGGCCTAGATACTATTATATGCAAGCCGTTGTAAAATGGCAACTCTCCCTCAAACTCTTCCCTGATCCCAGACTTATTGTATCAAAACCCCCCTCCTTCATTAGATTCCAGTCTTCTTTGGCTATCACTCTAGCTTGTGAGCAAGGAGTCATAAATAAAAGAGAGATATAAGACAGAATTGTCTGTATATTTCTACCTTCTCACAAGAAGAAAAGGGATTTAGCTTACTATAATGCAGGAAACATCCTGTTCTTCCATCATAGTATAGAGAAACAAAGGGAAATCAACTAAAAGATTTTTGTCCCCAAAATTGTGGAATTTCTCCAAGAAAGTTGAAGCAAAAGTTTTGTCAATAGCACCCACTTGGTCCTGGTTTCTAAGATCAGTGTATTACAAGAGAGATCTAATGTTATGTCAACCCTTGGGTTGTAAGTTCTGTAAGGCTATCTTGCATTGAAATAGATCAGGTCAGTTTCCCATGGAAAAGCAATCAGATTTTTTTTCTCCCTCAATCTACTTCCCGTAATTGCTTGAATCCCCACATTACCAGAATCCTCATAGATATGCTAGAACATAGACAAGCCAACAAAGAACATCTTTTTTTTGTTTCATGGGTCTAACATACATTAGTATGAGGCTGCAACTGTGTGTGCTCCTCATGGTTCTCCTGAGTTCAGGAGCAGAGAAGAAGAACAGAGGATGAGAGCTGCTGAAGTCGCTTCCTGATTGGCTGCCTGCTCAGTGCTCCTGCCACTGCACCAGGGGCAAGGGCATGACTCAAGAGCAGATAGGAAAATAAGAGTTCTGGCGGGCTTTTAAGGAGACATCTACTACTTTCAGCCCAGCACAAGAGTAGCTTTTGTGGTAGACTGACAGTAGCTTGAGGACTTACTGTAGCTTTCCTCACCCTTCCATTACTGCCACAGATTTCCCTAATATTTTTAGGGATCTTCGCTTTCTCTAGCACCAGCAACTCGATGACTGTAAAACAAACTAAATGTTATTGGCTGCTGCTGTTGCACTTCTTTTTACCCTTTGAAATGTCTGAAACCACCAAAAATGTTTGTGGTTGGGGAAGAATTTGTTGCTTTGTCTGAGGACATTAAAAATCGGAGTGGTTCTTCATATTTTGTGCTCCCAGCCTGCAACTGGTGCCCCAGGAGCCAAATAATCGAAATTGAGGAAACCTTTGTCTAAACTTTTCCCTCCTTCTTGCCTACTTCCTTCCCCAGAACATACCCAGTTAATTTAAAAAAAAAAATCACCCTTTAATTCCTTGATTCAAATCCATTCCTCTCATTTTACATTCTCAAAGAATGCAGTTAAAAAAGTAAGGAAATAACGTCTAAAAGTAATAGACTGTCATACACTCTAATCCTTCCCATTTAGGGCATTCACTGAATAAACATCACATTTATGTTAAAGCTTCTGTTCTCTGTTTTATGGAGGCAAAATCTAAATATACCTGGTTTCCCATAGCCATACTGCAATTTTTTTTAAAGTTGTGTGTTCAGTGGAGCATAATTTTATATAGCTTTGAATTCTTAAAATATATGTGTGTGTGTTTATGTATATATCAGGGTGGATTTGATTTAAATCAAGTTGATTTAAAGCATGATTTAAATCAGTAGGCAGAAAGACTTGATTTAATCATGGATTTCTACATAAAAGTGCATTCTTGTTGGTTGTTAAAACCTTAATACGTATTCTTCACAACTCAGAGATAGATGTAGGTTTCATTTTTAGAAGGTACACACTATATATTTTTAAGTGATTTATTTTGAAAACTTTTCAGATTAGTTTTACAGCTATATCAGAAAATGAATGATGGTTTGTTATTTCATTTACCAAAGGTAATTGAAGCAGTTATTTATGAAGTCATTGGGAGGTGAACTATTTCCAATTCAATAGGTTAGTCTTTAATATTTGGAGGATTTTCTTGCCATGCTGTATTAGGAGGAGAACATCACCAGACAGACATTTAAATTGTTTTTTTAACTAAAACAACGTATTCTGTTTTTTTTCCTTTCAACAGCAAACATATAATATTTTAACAAAACAAGCAGATGGTTTTTTGAATTTAGTTAAACATTCAAGTTTTTTAAAATCAGTTTTGTTTTTGTTAAAATTGTTTTAAACTAAAATAGTTAAATGAAATATTTAAAAAAAAAATTAAATCGACTGTCAGCCAGTCAACATGAGAAACTTAAAATATTGGCTTCTGCAGTTAACTCAGTCGTCTTCACCTTCGTTTTCCTGTTTCTTCATAATCTGGAAGAGAAAAACAAGCTTTCCTGTTTTTTCAGGGCCTAAACGATTTCTCAATTTGGAATGAATTAGTCCAAAGGAAGAAAATATTCTTTCTACACCGGAAGAAGAAAATACTGCTGTTAAAAGTGAGATTATCACTTCAACAGTCTCTGAATCCAAGTGCTTAAGAGACTTCCACCAGTTCACTGGTGTGACTTTATTTAAAACATCATCAGCAAACACATATTTCTTGAATGGTTCACCCTTAGCTCTGAAGTTTATTATAATTGGCGTTATGGAGGGATGATTGCTGGATGTCCATGTCATAGTCACCTCCTCTTCTTCGATAGTTAAGGTTTGACCTTGGTACCGAGTATTCAGAATATTTCCAAGAAAATGAGCTGGAGATAGCGCTTGTCCCATTTGTTTTTTTTAATGCTTGTAATTTAACTCTGTCATTGCATATTTCTCTTTTTAAGATCTCACTCCAAATTTCAACTGCGCAAGCAATAAAACAGCTATTTCCCTGCATTTTGTTCAAGGCTACCGAAATAGGCTTCAGGGTACTCAGCATGTGTTCAACATTTCTATTAAGCCCAATGCTGAGAATTTTGGCTGTGACAGTGCCATCTATTTTTTCACGATTTTGTTCACAAACTGTCATCAGATTAGGCCAGTTCTTGATATAGTGCTCAAAACAGTCCACTACTGAGCTCCATCACATGTCTTGTAAGAGAGTTAGCTTGGTTCCTTCCACTTTTTTCAGAGCAGCTACTGCAAAGTGTTTGTTAGGGAAGTATTTTGCAATTTCAACAACATTAGCCTTTATTTCTGGAACACTGAAGCCTTTGGCTAGGAGGTGCATCAAATGAACATTGAAACCGTATATTGTTTGTTTGGGACTCTCTTCTAAATAATTTCTTCTCATCTTGGATACATTTGCAGCATTGTCTGTGACCAAGCTTCGTACTAGACATTTTGATTTTTTTTTTTTCAGTTTGTTACAGCTTTTACTGCTACTTCTTGTAAGTAGTCTGTTGGGTGTGCATTTCCTGATGTATCAGTTGTTTCTGTGAGGAAGACATTCCCTTCTTCTGTTGTCACACAAGCACATGCAACAGGATCATTGTGGACATTGCTCCACCCATCAAGACTCAGGTTAACAATATCAGCCTCTCAACCTTTTTTCACACTGCTCAATTTCTCTTTCATACAGTTTATCCAGCAATTTGCCTGCGACATCTGCTTTGTTGGGTGGACTGTATCCTGATCTTAATGACTGAACCATGTTAATGAAGTATGGGTTCTCGATCATACGGAAAGGAGAGTTTGTTGCATAAACAAACCAGGCAATTTTTTAATCAGTTACCCTTTTGTAATCTGCTGTTTCTTATCACAAATTTATCTATGGTTGTTTCTGGATGAAGGAGATTTTTTTTTTCTTTTTGCTACAGGTGATATAATCTGGCTTTGTGACTTATATGATGTGACTGAAACACTGTCATTGACAGATAACTCTGAAACTATAGAAAATGATGGTGATCTTGAATCTGGATAGTCTTCAGAATCCTGTATGTTGAGGATGGATTCTCCTAAACAAAATAAGTCAATGCAGTTATTTAATTATTATTACCGTACTGCTCATTTAGTATTACTCATTGCATTCACTGACACTCAGTACTACTTTAAAGGTGAAATTGTAAAAGGAAGATCTGCCTATTTCAGCTATTGATTTTTTTATCTCAACTGCATCTAAAATGCAAGTACCATAGAGAAACAACTATGTTTTTTCCTCAAATATGAGAATTCAAGAATAGTCCAGAAGGAAGACAGGCAGTCCTTAAGAAAGAAGTGTGAAATAAAAAAGTTTACCAACCTGAAGATCCTGCATGTTCAGACATGTTTCTTTCATCATCTTCAATGCAGCTTGCTCCTGAGAAGGAACACTTCTCATGATGTTGTTTCATTCGGGCAACCAAGCTTTGCATTTCTTTGTTGCACTGTTTGCATTTTGCATGCATGCCTGTCTTACCCACAGGTAGAGGAACTTCATTAAAATATTCCCAAACTGGGTCTCCTTTATGGCGTGCTGCCATTATAGGTTTTCCCTTCTAGTGAGAGAATGTCCCTCCCTTCTCACATTTATCTCCAGACTTCTTCTCCTTGTCCAGATATGTTCCGCCCCCAGAAATCTTCTATTAATTGAACTTTTTGAAACTTTGCACTTTTTAAAGAGAGTTAAGAGATTGACTTTGTGCACACAAATTTGCAGAGGCACAATAGGGTTGAGGTCTGTTATTTCTCACCTCTATATATTATGTATTTATTTTAAAACATTTTTGCTGTTAACAAGCATGTTACCTCTGGAGACACGAATCCACAGTTTGAGAACTGCAAAACTAAGCATCTCTGATGGTATCTTCTAGACTGAGCCACATTGTGTAGTGTCAAAGTTTGACTCAGACTCACAATTTATCAGACCACTCTGTTTTATTAGTAAAGCTGCTCTGCTAATACATTTAGAAGTGAGCCCCCCGAGTGGGGCTTATGTCTTTTAATTTATACAGTTTTTTGGAGAACAAGTTACAGAGAAGTTACAGACAAAAGAAGAAAAAGATTTTAGTCACCACCTTTCGAGATCCCTGAGACCAGTCACGTATCTTCAATTACCTGCCACCCTTAACAATCTCCTTTAACAGCTTCCAGTTAATTTAACTAATTGCCCATCACACCTTCCATTCTGATGCCTGCTTCTTAGACGTGCTGGCTCTATCTTAATTGCTTCTCCATTCAAAAGCTAACTGTCCCTACGTGTGCTCCCTCAGATACTTTGTAACATGTTTTGGCATGCCCTCTCGTATACAATGTATCCAGCATGTCCCCTTATACAATGTTATACTTCCACAGTAGGTAGAAAGATTAATCTAAATAATCTATTACAGAAGCCCCTGGAACCCCATAAGATTGGGTCCCTAATCCATGAACAATTGGAACTCATTTACAAAACTTTTCTTAAACATTACATGAATATATTGTCTTATACTCTAGAATTAGAATTTATAATCCCTATTCCATGATGAGATACATTGTAGCTCAAAGATATCTTAATTAAAAACTATTTTTAGATTGCTTTTTTCCTCAAAAAGCATTTTATAAAAAAGATCTGATTTAAAAAAAAAATTTTAATTGATTTTTATCCACCCTGTTTACAAGTACCACATGGAAGAAATTGACTGAAAAAATTTCCATAAATTATCAAGATGTGCTTTGGGAGAAATAACTCACAGAAACATAGTAATAGGCAATCCCAAATTTCTGCTTTAGTCACACTTTTTCAATATCCTTGTGCTTTAGAAACATGGTGAAATCAGTTTGAAAACCAAGTTGGTGTAAAACAATAGTTGGTTTTGTGTTTTATTTATAAACACAAAGGTGGAATTGGCGCTCTAGGGCCACAGAATAGTTGCTTTACAAACAGGAATTGAAAAATCTACTTCCTATCTGTGAATAGGAAAATTTCTCTGGTGAGCATAAGAGTGTATGCTATCGAGTAGACTGCAAATGTTAACTTTAAAATGTCCATTTCTGTCCCTCATAGTTGCAAAGATAACCTTTCAAATGTAAACCAATGCAATATAGTCTTCCTGAGACTGCAGAAAGACAGTTCCTGTATCTTTTCCCTGCTCCTGGCTTTGTTAAGCAGTAAAGTAGCAGCAGAACAAAATGAATAAGACTTGTCTTCAGAGCTCTGTAGACAGTACAGAAATTGTTAAAGAAAGAATCATGTCAGTTTCCTGCTGTTTTGAAAGGCTGTAAACAAGAGTAGAGACTTTTCTTCCTCCCCCAACTAACTCAGATGATACTAGAGTAAAATATTTTGTTATCTCATTCCCATGATTAATACTAGTGTGTTTTAAAAAGAGAGCTGTAATATTGGCTGTTAGCACAGTATCTGATGTTAATAGATTTTAACACCTTGTTTGTTAGCAGCTCAAATGCTTAGTTCTTGAGTTTGAGAGCTCTTTAATGCATATTTGGTTGCAATTTAAATTTGTTTCAACATCTCTCTCTTCATACCAACAACTCTGGTGATGACTTATCTTTGTTACCTAAAAAGAGTAAATTTGAAACCATGTGTCTCCCCAACATTCATTGTGAGAGCAGGAATTCAAATAAGTTGTATTGTTTTCTCTTGACTGTCCTTATACTATTTGCTTGCTTGTTCGCTAGTAGTTTAGCTGTTTCACTGATTTGTTGCAAGTTCTCTGCTTCTGATATTCTTAATTTTTTTTTTTTTTTTACTGTAGTTATTTGGCTTTCAGATTGCCCCTTAGGTCTCCTAATTTCCATTTTCCGTTTTAACTGCCATAGTTCCCCTCCCCCATTTGCTCAATTTGCTCTGGATTTCAGAGCTGCATACATTAATATATTTTTGCAACACCCTGTGAGGTAAGCAAAAATTGACATATGGGAAACTGAGTTAGAGAGGTTAACTACTTGTTATGTGTATTTGGGCAAGTCAGGATCAGAGATCTTGTTCCTGGCTCCAGGGCTACATATTGGGTGAATACATTATTCTTCTTATTACAAATTATGAGATGCCAAATATAAGAGCTTTTAGAAGGTGCCAAAATGCATGTATCCATTCTCTATTGTCCAAATCTATGGTCATTAGGCTATGTCTACACTAGAGACCTTACAGCGGCACAGCTGTACCAATGCAGCTGCGCTGCTGTATGATCTTCTGTATAGCCACTTTATGCCAGCGGAAGAGAGCTCTCCAGCTGGCATACTTAATCACCCCCAATGAGCAGTGGTGCCTATGTCGGCGGGAGAGTTCTCGCGTACATAGCACTGTCCACACTGACGCTTCTCTTGGTTTAATTTGTGTCAGTCAGGGTGTGGGTTTTTTCCCCACACCCCTGAGCGACATAAGATTTACCAACAAAAGTGCTAGTGTAGAGAGAGCCTTAGTCACATCTGTTTACTCTTTGAAGAGCACAGATCACCACTCTTACCTTGCAACTACACAACCGTCCTTCATATTTCAGATATTAAGCTTTTTTTAGGTGTAAATATGCACCCACTTAAATATTTCTAAAGCTACTGGTATCAAAATTTACTTAAATAATTGATAAACATTTGTACTTTGGGATGAATAAATTGTGTAATTTTTATATGCACACAAATATTCAGGAGAAGTGTTTGGTTGAGAATGCGTCTGTCTCTGAAATGAGTTTTTGTTTAAAATCTCCTACCCCTACTAGAGCACTGGATCAGATTAAGTGGTGCTGACAATGGTGATAGCAGTAATGCAGGTTGGCTGTCGTCCTTTTTACCACCGTGTCAACTAACACTGCTTAGGCCAGGTACACACTACAAACTTATATCAGTATAATTATGTCGTTCTGGGTGTGAAATATCCACACTCCTGAGCGACAGTTATTCTAACCTAATCCTAGGTGTAGACAGCACCTCCCGTCGATACAGCTACTGCCTGTTGTGGAGGTAGATTAACTATGCCAACAGGAGAAATTCTCCCATCAGCATAGTTACATCTTCACTGAAGCAAAAACAGCAGGAAGTGGTCTATGTTATGTGACGGGGCAAGGCCATATGGCTATAGAAAAGTAGTGGGAGATAGATATATTAGCTCCAGGCTAAACAAATCCCTGGTACCAGGCTAAGTTAAATGGCAGCTGCTCCCGGTCAATTTAAGACACTTGGGGCCAATTAAGAACTTTCCAGAAGGCAGGGAGAATGCTAAGTTGAGTGGGACACCTGAAGCCAATCAAGGACTGGCTGAAACTAGTTAAAAGCCTCCCAGTTGGTCAGGTGGGTGCGGATGTCAGGAGCTGTGGCAGGAAGTTGCGCTGTTGGAGAGACTGAGCAGTACGCACCATATCAGGCACAAGGAAGGAGGCCCTGAGGTAAGAGTGAAGTGGAGCCTGAGGAAGTAGGGGCTGCTGTGGGGAAGTAGCCCAGGGAATTGTACGTGTCCTGTTTCTAAAAGGTCAGCTACCATAGCTGATACTATTAGGGTCCCTGGGCTGGAACCTGGAGTAGAGGGCGGGCCCAGGCTCCCCCCTTTGCCTTCTCTCTGATTAATCTCTGAGACTGGGAGACAACAGAGACTGTGAAAGGGAGGATAGTTTCTCCTCGCCTCCCTCACTGGCTTATGATGAAAATGGCTCAGTAGACTGTGACCCTTGTCTCTAGAGAGAGAAGGGTTACGTGGAGGGTCACAGTGAGCCTCAGAGGCTAGCGAAATCTGCCAGGAAACGCGGGACCCACGGAGACAAGGACAGAGCTTTTTCACAGTTAGCATTCCCACCATACTTAGCACTGGTGAATCTGTACAGTCAGAGATTTGAAGAAAACTGAGCACTAAGACCAACATGGTTCCACCCCAGACCATTACGGCAGGAAGATTTAATAGATGAAAGGGACATGGAATTATCTTGCTTCTACTGAATTCAATGGGAGTTTGGCCATGGACTTTAGTGGGAATAGTCACACCCACATTGTGTTGGAGGCAGTATTTGAGTCCATCTGTAGAAGAAACAGTAAAGAACTTTGGACTAGGAAAGTGACTTTGTCTGAACTAACAGGACAGTAATGAGCTAGCAGGTGTGCTAGCAATGGCCCCTAACATGTTGAGGTGGAGGGAGACTGTTCTTTTTGTGGTTTTGTTCTTTGTAAACTTGTCACAAAATCATTATTTTTTAAATTTTAAGAATGGGGTAAGTACGTGGTCTCTTAACTATCCACACAGTTACATTTGTAAAGGAAAATATATATAGAAAAAGTAGAGAAAAATTAATAAGGCAGACTTATCCTCTTAGTGTTTTGCACTGAAAATAGGACCAAGTAAAGATTAAGAGTTGCAGGAATGGGCTCTAGTTCTAAAGAAGAGATTTGTAAAATAAATTTAATTTTTTATCTTTATTATCTATCATAATCATAGTTTTAAGTCTATAAAGGACCACCGGATTATCTAGTCTTACGTGCACGTCACAGACCACTAAACCCCACATTGTTACCCCTGCATTTAACCTTTTAACTTGGATTACACTAAAATATCACAGCCCTTTGGAGACTGTTGTGGGCCACAGACAGAGAATAGGATGGATTGAGACACACCAAGGCCCCTGCATGGCCGGGAATTGATTTAGTAAAATATACCCAGATCAACCTAGCAAGCAACACATGCTCTGTGATGCAGAGGAAGGCAAAAAACTCACAAGGTTCCTACTTACTGTCCTGGGGGAAGATTCCTTCCCCATCCTGAATTGGCAATCAGTGAGTATGTGTGCAAGACCCACCAGTTTAATACCTATAAAGGAGAATTCTATATGGCATCCCATTTCTAGCAGGGTTAGTAATTTTCCTAGGAAAAACTAGTTTAGGACAGGGCACTGGTAAATACCAGCTTACACCCAGTTTAAACGTGGGAAATTAATTGCCTCCGTGTCCAACAGGTTCGGCAAGCATAGAATGAATCTTTTCAAACTTTAAACACATCAGTTCAAAACAGAATGAGCCTATTCCTCAACCTACTACATCATAGTTGGTCTTCTGCTACAGAATTCTGCATGACCAAATGAACCAGGGCTGGTAATCTACAACTCTAAGTGCTTCTGATTGTTTAATGCTTCAAGCCTACAGCTCTGCATATTGTTGTTTTCATATAATCAAATGTTTCAATTTTTATTTATATAATATTAAAAACCGAAATGCCTCATGACATGTATAACTTCCTTGAGAAAATACTGAACCAAAATGGATACAGACATTGTATGTTCAGTATTTTAATTACATATGTTAGTGTTCTGCCCAGAACGGTTTTACTTTTTATTTGCATAACCCTAAATTAATCCATGAATCTACTGCCTAATGTAACCACAATTTGAATATGTAACTAAAACTAAGGGTTTGTCTTCATGTACAGCGCTATAGTGGTGCAGCAGCGGCGCTTTAGTGAAGACACTACTATATCAATGGGAGAGCTTCGCCCATCAGCATAGTTAATCCACCTCCCTGGGAGAGCTATGTCAATGGTGGAAGTCCTCCTGTCAATATAGCACTATCTACATGGGGTATTAGGTTGGTATAACTACGTCACTATGAGGTGTGGATTTTTCACACCCCTGAGCAACATAGTGAACTTGAACTAACTAGTTTTTTCCCAGGGTGGTAAAAACCACCTCCTGATAAATTGCATTCCATTCCTGATCTCTAGCCATGGCCATCTCTCATGCTTCAGAGGAAAGGGAAAAAATCCAACAACTCCTTCAGGAGACTGGCAGAAGAACTGATGCATGAAATGTAAGACCAGAAGGGACTCCCTGGGCCTCTGAGCCCAGTCCACCCACCATAGCAGGCAAACCCGTCATACAATCCCACTCATAAACTTTTCAAGCTCTATCTTAAAAATAATTAAGTTGTTTGTCCACACTACTTCTTTAGGAAGGCTGTACATCTCTGATGGTTAGAAATTATCTTCTAATTTCCAGCCTAAAATTTATTCATCGGTAGTTTATATCCGTTTGTTCTTGTGCCAAGACTTTCCTTTAACTTAAATAGCTCTTCTCCTTCCTTAATGTTTACAGCCCTGATATATCTATAGAGAGCAGTCATATTACACCCTCCCCCTCCAGCCTTCTTTTTGTTAAGCTAAACAAACCAGACTTTTAGTTTCCTCTCATAAGATAGGTGTGACACTGGTAAACCTGGTGCCAGCTCTTACTAAGGCTTCAGGACTCAGCTGAGCACTGATGAAATTCATTGCTAGAAACAAGTCTGTTTAATCTGCGTTAATATAATTAAGATGGATATTGAATTTATAACAATGAGCTTAGTGTTTAGACTTTATGAAAGGCTTGTAAATTGCTGCATGCGTTAATGTCTCTTATAATATCTTTATCACGTGCTATAACGTAATATTTGAATTTTTGCTTTATTCCTGTGAAGAAGTTTGCTCTAAAACTGTGAACCTGTCAGGAGGGATCATCTCTTGCTCATCAATAAGGCTATCAAAATTAAATGGGCCATTGTGGGACTTCACAATACAATGACTTTGTTAATAGCCTCTTCAAGGGTGTGAAGGGGCAATGTGCAAAAGATCTCACAGCTAATTTAGACCCCATCATTTTATATGTATAGTTGGGATTATGCTTTCCAATGTGCATTACTTTGCATTTATCAACATTAAATTTCATCTGCCATTTTGTTGCGCAGTCACCCAGTTTTGAGAGATCCTTTTGTAGCTCTTTGCAGTCTGCCTGGGTCTTAACTCTCTTTAGTAATTTTGTATCATCTGCAAATTTTGCAACCTGTTTACCCCTTTTTCCAGATCATTTACGAATATGTTGAATAGGACTGGTCCCAGAACAGACCCCTGGGGAACACCAGTATTTACCTCTCTCCATTCTGAAAACTGGCCGTTTATTCCTAGCCTTTGTTTCCTATCTTTTAACCAGTTATCAGTCCATGAGAGTACCTTCCCTCTTATTCCGTGGCAGCTTACTTTGCTTAAGAGCCTTTGGTGAGGGACCTTGTCAAAGGCTTTCTGAAAATCTAAGTACACTGGATCCCCTTGGTGCATCTGCTTGTTGACCCCTCAAAGAATTCTAGTAGATTGGTGAGGCATGATTTCCCTTTACTAAAACCATGTTCACTCTTCCTCAACAAATTATGTTCTGTGTCTGACAATATTGTTCTTTATTATTGTTTCATCCAGTTTGCCTGGTATCAAGCGGAGTGCCCCAGGGGTTGGTCCTGGGGCCGGTTTTGTTCAACATCTTCATTAATGATCTGGATGATGGGATGGATTGCACCCTGTAATTTCCAGGATCACCTCTGGAACCCTTTTTAAAAATTGGCGTCACATTAGCTATCCTCCGGTCATCTGGTACAGAAGCTGATTTAAATGATAGGTTACAGACTACAGTTAATAGTTCTGCAATTTCACATTTGAGTTCCTTCAGAACTCTTGGGTGAATACCATCTGGTCTTGGTGATTTATTGCTGTTTAATTTATCAATATGTTCCAAAACCTCCTCTAATGATACCTCAATCTGGGACAGTTCCTCAGATCTGTCACCTAAAAAGAATGGCTCAGGTTTGGGAATCTTCCTCACATCCTCAGCCATGAAGACCGACGCAAAAAATTCATTTAGTTTCTCCGCAATGGCCTTATCATCCCTGAGTGCTCCTTTAGCACCTATCATGATGCATGGCAAGATCTAAACAATACAGTTTGTCCCACCCAAGAGCAATGATCTATTGAACATGTGCCACCCTGCTATGCTTCTACAGACCTCTGAATATGAATTGAGTCACGTAGGATGTTGGTCGCAGAATACTTCAAATACACAACATTTAGCTTCTGAGGGTATATCTACACAGCAATAAAAGACCTGTGGCACAACTGTGGCTGACTTGGGTCAGTTGATTCAGGTTCATAGGACTTTGGCTGTGGGGCAAAATATTGCAGTGTAGGCATTGATGAGGCGGTTCAGACTCTGAAACCCCGTAAGGATGGAGGATCTCAGAGCCCAGGCTACAGCCCAAGCCTGAATGTCTCCACTTCAGATTTTAGCCCCACAGCCTGAGCCCAGTGAGTCCTACTCAGTTGACCCAGTTCTGAGACTCCATGTCATGGTTTTGTACGACAGTATTAGACCATGGATCTCAAACTCAAATCACCACGAGGGCCACATGAGGACTAGTACATTGGCCCGAGGGCTGCATCACTGACACACACACCCCACTTACCCTGGCCCCGACCCCATTCCAACCCCTTCCCCAAAGTCCCCACCCCAACTCCACCCCCTCCCAGCCCCTATTTCAACCACTTCCCCAAATCCCCGCCCCGGCCCCGCCTCTTCTTCACCTCCTCCCCTGAGTGCGCAGCTCCCTGCTCTTCCCTCCTGGAAAGCACTAAGCGCCTGGAGGTGGGCATAGGAGCGGGGATGTGGCGCGCTGGGGGGGGGAGGGAGACTTGGCTGCAGGAAATAACTTGGGGAGGGCAGGGGGGAGCTTGGCGGCCATAGGAAATAAGTTGGGGGGGGAGCTTGGCGGCCATAGGAAATGGCGGGGGGAGAGCTTGGCGGGCCGCAGCAAATAACTCCGCGGGCTGCGTGTTTGAGACCCCTGGTATAGAAGTACCTAGAGATAATAGTCTGTCTTCATGAATTCTTCTCAGGTGATTGCAGGGAATAGGCATAGAGATGGGACACACATTTACTTAACTTCATTATATGATTTAATTTGAAATTCTTTTTGGTCACAGTGTATGCATACAAGTATCAGGGCATCCAGTTTTCAGAAGAAAGTTTGTTTTTGCTTTGTACAATCTGAGGTCATCAGTCTCCTGCTGCTTGGCTCTGTGTATCATTTTTGATTGATCCATGATAGACTGTCGTCTAGCTGTTTTTATTTTTGAGACATTTAGTTTTGGATGAGGAACAAGTGGCTTAAATTCAATATGAACAAGACTGAAGAAAGCATTTTGAGGAACATATGTATTTCTTATGAGAGCCCATTTATTCATGGGATGAGGCAGCTGCCTGTGAGACAGGTTCATAATTTAGGAGTCATTTTGGATCACCGTCAGCATGGTACAGCAATTCTCTAGAATCACCGTTATCACTTCCTGGTTGAATGTAATATCCATTTTTTCCCTCCTATCCAGATCACACTAGTCATTCATGAGTTGGAGGAGCATATTTCCTTAGATGTGCGATGCAAAGCTTAAGCTTGATCGTTTCCATCCATTTTCTGAACAAATAGAGCAGAGGTCAAAATTAGTAGTGACCTGAGTCTGTCACTATACTTGGCCATTGAAAATTTATTAGTATATAGTCCAGTGGTTTGGAAGTAAATATCACAGCTATTACTGAACAATTTAAGTAGAAAATTTAATCAAAAGACCCCCAGACCCGATTTTTATGCCACAGTCAGAATATTTGCAATAGTGTCAAATAGCAAGTTTAAGTTAACATTGTTTCAGTTGAGTAGGGGACAAAGAGTTTGGAGATCTGTTGCATTATAAATAGCTGGCTAATACCTTGACTATCACTTTGTATATTTAAAATGTTATTTTATTACACAGTGCTTACACCTCTATTGTAAAATGTGATGATTAGTATATCAACTTCTGGTGATTGATTATTGTTTGAAGACTGAAATATTAGTATATCAACTTCAAACAATAATCAATCATCAGAAGACTGAAATTTTAACGTCTCATAAGATTGGCTCACAATTCAGTGTTGTTTTAACTAGTAACGGAAGATCTACCTAGGCTGATAGCTGTGGTTGCAGTCTTCTCACCACATTACATAGGTATCTTCCTAATACTGATGTTCTTCATAAGGACTCCCTCCAAAATGCTCTAGGCAATGTACAGCCAATTTAAAACACCCCACAGTACAATAAAAACACTTAAAATTCCCCTTTTAACATTCATACATGGGAAAAATAAATGAGGAAGTCCAGTATAAAAGGGGGGGGGCAGGAATGAGGAAGATAGGTAATAAAGATGGACTAAGATAGACTTCACCTGGAGCAAGTTCCACCACCTGGAGCCAACCAAAGTACATTAATGATCACTTAAGGAATGAAGATGGAATCCCTAAATAGTAGGTAGTGTATGAGTACAAGTAATTATCAGGGTCAAGTTCAAGGATGTCTCTAATACAGAAAAGATTGATAACATTATGGGCTTTGTAAACCAACAATGCCAGCTTTATAGTAATTTCATTATTTTATAGGCAGACAGTATAAGGAACACGGAAAGTCCAGTATGCTCACAGTAATTCAAGTCCGTACACATATGTGCTGTTTCATTCTGAACAAGCTCAAGGAATTAGAAGACCATATGAAGTAGGAATTTACAATATTTTTCAAAATTTGAGCAAAATCCATTGACCTGTGGTTTTTAAGCCATTAATTACTCAGAAACATCTGAAAGAAGAAATTCTAAACTTGATTTGACTTTGGTACATCCCATTCAACCTTAAATTGCTAAAACACCTTTCCTGCAGCCCTCCTAAAAAGACTAAGATTGCAGCCCTGTTGTATGACTGTGCAAGAAGATCCACGGATTCTTTCTAGTAGGTTTTCAGCCTGTTGCAACTCAGGGTCATTATTAGACTTGTCAGTGGCTGGCAGACAGACTGTTGTTCTACTTCTTCAGCTACATTCACTCTTTCCCCTATCTGTATCTACAAAAAAAGGATGCTTTTCTTATTTAGCTTGATTCTAAGCTTTTTACTGGAATGGAGCTTGCAACTTTTTCCAAGCTGAATAGATCTACATTTCTTTCTTTCCTTTTCACTTTTCACGTTTTTAGTTTTGTAAAGCAAGAAAACTAATGATAATGTGACATTAAGGTTGAATTATCAGGCACTCGGAAGTCAAGAAGTTCCAATTGCTTCTGTGGTATTAATTCAGCTGTGTTTCATGTCCTGCATTTTTATGGTACACCGTTCACAGTTGAAACAAATTTACTTTAAATCAAGAGAAACTTGAAGATATTGTGTCTATATATGTAACATAGCAGAGTTAATGCTGTAGGAGCAATAGTGTGTGTGTATACACACATACATATATATGTACTGTTTTGGAGGGAGGTGTTCAGATACTATGTTGATGGAGAACATTATAAAGTTCCCTAAGATAGATCTTCTGTTTCTCTTGGTTTAATTTTCCTCTTTTCTATACTTCTGAGTTCTTGATATTTCAGTCTTTATATTAATTATTGCTTCATTTTTGTCCTTGATTTTGTTAAATGCTGAGTATTTTAAAGGAAACAGAGATTAAAACAAACATTGTCTATCACAGCAAAGTTAGCATTATGAGTGCCACTTTTATTGGGAATCTCAACTTTTATCCAATGTAGAACTAACACATTTGCATGTGCCCCACTGAGGCAGAGATGTGGTACCTCAAACATAAGTCTCCAACCCATTTTTTCTTTTTGGGGGAGAATTAGATACTTTAGTGGAATAACCTTACAGTAGTGTCCACTACAAGGCCCCCAACTCCATCAGTAATTGCACCAACATTTGGTTTACTACTTATTAATTCAGGGTCAGATTTTAGGATGCTGGGCTAACATTTTCATCTTCGTAAGACAAGGAACCCTGCTAACAAAATAATGATAAAAAATAAGCTATTCACTAAGATTCTTGTATAGTGTCAAACAGCCAGCCAGCAGGATCGGGGATAAAATGCTTGTTATTAGCAGCCTGCCAGTTCCCCAACTAGCATATCCAAACTAAATGATACCCATACTGGTGCACAGAAGACAGGAAGTGGATGAATATGGGAACAAGATCTGATGCATTTTCCTTGAGGAAAAAATTCCTTCTCAATCTCAAATGTAGCATTAAGTGATATATCATGTGCATCTGAGCAAGGATTAAATTGACTAAACCTTAGCATGCAACATGCTTCTGAACCAGTCTCCCATTATGTATGCTAAGAGGACCAGTATGGTACCAGCAGAAATCTGTGTAGAAGGATATTCAAGGAGAAACTGGGGTGAAGGAAAGAAATATTTTACTGCTGGCATCAAGGGAGATTGGGTACGCCTTACACTTATGAAAACTCCATTTATCCTCCCCCATTCTGTCCCTTGGAGCAATTGGCCATTCAGTCCTATGACAGACTGGTGGTCTCTGAATCCACTAATTGCAGGCTGGTGTATCATGTGCAAAATATTTCCTTTCTTATGGATTGTTGTGTTGGGAGCTCTTTCTAGTGCCATCCTGCCAGAGGCCCCATCAACTCGTTCATTCTGCATAGGCAAGAACCTACATTTTGTCATTTCATTAAGCTCCATAATATCACAATAGGTCATAGCCTCATATAGAAATGTTATATACTCTTTCTCTTACATATGATTAGACATTAAGGTCTATAGACAGAATTCAACTTCTGTTAAAATCTAGGGAAAGAATCCCATTGACTTGACTTCAGTGGGAGTTGGTCAGGTTGTATAAAAGTAGATAGCCTAGACATATTTTTGTTAAGAGGCAAATTTACACACTACTTAAAATAATAATTAGCACTTCATGTTTTTAAAGCCCTCTACAAATATTAATTAATCCTCGCAAAACTTGTGTGAAGCAGATAAGAAAACATTACCTTATTTATCTGATGGGTAACTGAATCTGATTAGTTTTGGTTTGCCCAAAGCTGCAGAGCGACTGCTTAACACAGCTGAGATTTATAGCTTAGGAGTTCCTGGCTCTCAGCCCTGTGTTTTTAACACTGTATCCAGACCTTTATAGACTCATAGGCTTTGAGGTTAGAAGGGACTGTCATGATCATCTTTCAGAAGATGTAGTGTTTTCTTTTTATTAGTATCTTCTTATAGTCTGCTTATGAGTAAAACTGAATAAATGTATACGTATAGCTCAGGGGTTCTCAACCTTTTTCTTTTTGAGCCCAACCCCCACCCCCAACATGCTATAAAAAAAACTCCACGGCCCACCTGCGCCACAATAACTATTTTCTGCATATAAAATCCCGGACCAGCATGAGGGGGTAGCAAGACTCAATATGTCTTACTCCTTATATATTTATACATGTTATTAATCAAAATAGAGTTTAAATAGGAAAATGTGCTAAATAAAATATATTGGTTTTATGATGATAATTACAAAGTTTATGGCAGTTGATGGTTTCATGATGTTTACAAAGCTCAATTAAACAAATTTAATATAGGAATGTTCACTTACAAGGAATCACTCTATTAAATCACAGTAAAGCAGTCTTCTTAATCATGGTAAATGTATAAAAAGGGAGATGATTTTGTGCTAATGTGGAACACTGAGTCATTAATACAGGTCTTCAACTGTTTGTTAGTCAAGTGCTGTACCAGTTAAAGTTATGGGACTGTCAGTGACAGTTCTACCAACAGTGATTACAAAGTTAGAAATTTTAGAAATATAAACAGGGATTTATCTATTGAAATATCAATTTAATGTAAACATTTCTTTGGACAATAATACATAGCCATTTTTTTTCCTTTGCAGCATATACGCCCATGCATAATATTACTACCAAGGATGCCATTAGTGCTTCAAAGCAACTTTCAATTCTTCTTTTATACTGTTAAAGTAGTGCTATTCTGAACTACTGTGATGAAGCTTCTGGTCCACTTTCAACCCAGTTAAAAGTTGACTTCTCTATTGTTCATATAAATTCTGTACTCATATTGGCAGCTTGCAAAGGCTGATCTTTCAAAATAGGCAGAAACTTCAGTTCAGGGTGGTATTACAGTAGTAGTCTTTTCTGATATCACCATGGTCTTCCCTTAAGGGCCCTTCAGAAACAGTTCAAGGAGCTTATATGTGCTAAGTCTTAGTTACCATTAGGAGGAGTGCTTGGGTCTAGCCAAAAAATCAAGTTACTGATCTCTTGTTCTATTCTGATGGTTTTAGTTTGTGTGAAGTGATTTATTTCAGACTTCCAGCTTCTTTTGGTTTAGTTTTGATGGGCAGTCCATTGACTGATTGCCTTTTTGAAAAACGGTGATGGTCCAATCACAATTAAAATTGTAATTCATGTGTCATGGCTTCCATCCAGTTAAAAAGCAGATATTTCTTCTTGTGGTTTTATATTTGTAACTGCATGCCATTATGTGGGATTTGTTCCCAGAATTCAAGGTCTGAAATCTTCTTGTCCAAACCTCATTAGAACATCCCAGCTCAGCTTTGGAATTTCAGAAACTTTTGAACAGCTGATGAACAATTGCTCTGTGCTTCTTCCTGGTGCCTTCCATCCTGCCATAATCAGTTCTATAGTCTTTCCAAAGCTTCTTCTTTCCTTCTCATATTGTAATTTCTCTTCTTTCCAAAGTCCATTTTGAAGGTTTCTAGTGTTTATGTAAAGTATTTCCACATTTTTGAAGTTTTTTTTATAAATTTATTGAATGCGTCCATTGTGTAGCTGTACGGTCACTTGAATCATCTGTGCTCCAACAGTCTTAGTTTGGTTCAACACCACTAGGATGAAACTTGTATGAGTCTTTAATCTTTGTTATAAGCACCTGTTTCTTCATTTTCCACTTATTCTTATTCAATTTATATGGTAGAATCATTTTTGTGTTATCAGATATAAAGTATTTAACCAGCCCATGTGGTCATTCACTTCCTTATAAAATACTTTGGTAGGATTTATCTTAAATATTTTCACTGGTTTTACAACATATCAGTTTAATGTTTTGCCTAATATTTGCTATGACTTTGACAACTTTGATCATTATCTTTCAGTTATGGTCTTTAATCAGTTTTCTTATTTGAAATAAAAGTACATATTTATAATGACACTTTGGGGTTACAATTTCAAAGGTTGCATTTAAAGGATCGGTGTATAGCTCACCCTAAGGAGGAATTGGAAGGAAGGGGTGGAATACTGGGAGGGGGACATGGGAGTAGAGCCCCTTTCCCATAGACTAGGCCCGGATTTGGAATAAGGGCTTTATCTCCATCCTACTGCTCCTTCATGATGCTGGTGGGAGGGGAATAGGGATATGAGCATTGAAGGAGAGTGTTAGAAAAGTGGGGTAAAAAGGAAGGGAGTCAGAGCTGTGCAGTGGTTGACACTTCAGCTCTGTTGCCCAAAAAATCCCACATCAGTCAATAAGTAATAGATACTTATATGGCCCCTGTCACTATAGTATCTGAGTGCCTAACAGCCTTTAATGTATTTATCCTCACAACACCCCTGTGAGGTAGGGAAGTACTATTGTCCCCATTTTACAGCTGGGGAACTGAGACACAGAGATTAAGAATACTTCTATGCTGCAGCTGCAGGTGTAATTTCTATCTTGGGTAGAAGTACATGTGCTAGCTTTGATCAAGCTAGCTCACTAAAATAGTGTAAGCCACCAGAATACTATCCTGTCTGATATGCTAGAGATATATATATATGGGTGGCTAGCCTGGGCTGCTGCCCATGCTGCACTGCTGTTATTAGCGTGCTGTCTCAATCAAAGCTAGCACTGTAGGTCTTCAGTCTGGAGATTACTCCTCCAAGGTGACGTGTAGACATATCCTAGTGACTTATCCAAGGTCACACAAGAAATCTGTTCCAGAGCAAGGACGTGAACCCAGATTTCCCCAGTCCTAACAACTAGGGCATCCTTCCTGTCATGCCCAGTCCCCACATCTGTCCCCATTCAAAAAATGTCCCTGTGACTCCAGCCTAGTCTCTGCACTGTTCCTACATCCTGTTCCCAGCTCCTCAGCCTATGGGTCCCATGTTGATGCCTGCCTCCTCTATGGGGAGGACATTTCTGGGGAGAGAGCCAGGCTGTGCTAGGCAGGCAGAGTGAGGAGAGATGATACAGAGGTAGTGTGATGGGACGAACACTCAGCTAGTACATTCTGTGGCCAATGGTAAACACTGTCAAGGAGCCAGAGGCAGTCGAGGGGGAGAGTTGGACTTGTGGTAAATTGGGGTGCTGAGAATTTTATTTTTAAACCAGGAAAATGACATGCCTAAAAAATTTAATGCAGAGTTAAGATGGCCCATTGGTGCCTAGTGGCCTTCCAGAATGTGGAGAGTAGGAAATACAAAGTTAAGGTAATTGCCAATGGTACATGGGGCTAGGGGGCTGGCCAGAGTGAGGAGAGCAGTAGACTAGTTGGGGAAGGGTCATGGCTTGGGAAGTCTGACTGGAGGGAGGGCAGGCCCCAGCTGGAATGGGGGGGAACCTAGTGATGGCATGGGATTTGGCTGAGTGTACAACTCAGCATACGTAATCAAAGAAGTACATGACCCTCTTGTAAGCTGTTGTCTGTGCTATAAGTATGCAGCTTCAGAAGGTGCCAGACAGCAAGGAGTAACTTTTATGTCCTAACGCCTTCTAAAGTGATAATGGCTTAACGGGAAGGAAGAAGGTTAGCTGGAAATGTTGGTATGGAGGGAGACAGTAGGGGAGAGGGGGAGAGATACACCAGTCATGGAATAAAACTGTCATGGTTTTGGGACATAGACTACGTCTGTGATTTCTCTCTCCATCCTGTCCACAGCTCCACTTTCCAAACATTTCAAAGCACAAATGTTATCACTATTCCACTATAACAAAGTGTATAGGAGTGGGGAGGATGGATTAAGGATCACATAGCGTCTTTTATCTTTAGTCTGCCACTGTACCCTTCAACCGCAAACACATAATCACAACAGCTTAAATGATCACAACCTCCAAACAAACAAACCACCTTCTTTCTGTGCAAAAAAATGAGAAGATTGACTGACAAAACTTCATAGTCACAGAGTTAAGGTTGCTGGGTGGTATTTTGTGCCCTTTCAGAATGTTGGATTCAGCCAAACTCCAACTTCTGAAAACCTGCAAATGCAGAGTTACGGTTAACACCAATATCACCTTAACTCTGTCCTCTTAGAGTAATGATCCTGTTCATCTATACTCACACTCCAAGTGCATAACGCTCAGAGAGTAGGGCACATGACCACTGTAGGACAGAATTTAATTCCTTCCCTTTACTAAGGCAAAATGTGTGTTTCGGTAAGCTGTTCTGAACAGAAGCTACGTATAACTAACTGACTCAACAGAAACAACACCACACCCACTGAAGTTTACAACTTCCTCACCCTTTTTCACAACCTCTTTACCTGTCTACCACTGTACTTCCATGTTTAAACCCACAGACCACTCTCGCATCATGTCTGACTATTAATAATCCCCTTGGCAAGAAGATCGCTGTTTACCACTACTTCCACAACCTATAGAACTCAGTGCTGAAATGAGGCATACTGGATCACTCAAGGTACACAAGCACCTCTTCACTTTGATATCACATACAGTTGGGAGGAGGGCTCAGGGCTGAGACCCACGCTCTGGAGGGTAGGGCTCCACAAAAACAGCTCTGCCAAGCTGGTTTAACTAATCCTTCCACCATTCAATACAGCTACACCTAAAACAGTTAACACAGTTGGGTTCAGGCCAATAATTGCCAGCTCCAGGAGGTGGGGCAGGTTAAGGTTGCTTTTCAATGTATCTTTACCCTGGATTTCCTGGTTTTCAGAGGTTTGAGTTTTGCTCAGTTTTCCAGAAGACACAAGATATCACTGGGCAACCCTGGTTTTGTGTTAATGAAGTATCTGGTCAGTTAATATTGTTTTAATTGGCATGGTAACATTACTTATCAATGGCAAAGTGACATGAGAGTTATACATGTTTGTTGATACTTTATACCAAACCATGCAATCATTTATTTCCTTTATGCCATGTATTTCACAGAAAAATTATTTTAGCAATATTAGAGAGGATGAGGTTTTTTGTGTACTGTTTTTCATATCCCTCAACTTTGAAAGCCATGCTCATATGGTATCAGCTGTACGAGGCTCACAGGACTCCTAGAAACTTCTAAAACTTACTTAAAATAGCTTTTCTCTAAATAATAAAATTGTAATTTTAAAGCCTGATATCTCAAATTGTACTAGAGCTAGCAATGAGTGTTTCAATCATGTGAGCCCTGTATGTTGGATTGGTTCCCCTAGCCACTGGAAAGGCCATGATTGGGGCTTACAGTCATTTTTACACACATACCACCTCTTAAGAGTGATCTTCAGCCACAAATGAGGATCAGGGCCCACATTTTTAATATTTTACTCCAGGGACTGAACTAGTATTATGCATTATTGTATGGATACCTGCATACTCTTGTCTTGACTTATGAAGAAAAATTTAAAGAGCTAAGTGTACATTAGATAGTTTGGCTAAGAAACTGCAAAGGGAAGACAGAACAGCCTACACATATAAAAAATGGTAAGCACTGAAGGTAACGATAAAATATTTAGGGTGGTACAGGGGGTTATAGTTAGGAAATAAAGGGATGAAATTACATAAGAGAAGATTAAGGCTCTAATGTCAGGAAAAACACTACTAACTTTTTCCAACTTTGGTGCCTACAATTAATAAAGTAAGTTAATATTTAGTTACGTGAATGAGTGGTCTGATATTTTAGGTGCCTAGATATGGATTTAAGTGCTTAATTCTATGCACCTAAGTTGCAAAATATTGTCCATACTGCTTAAATTCTGCTAAGTTTTACAGAGCGAACAGAAGTCACAATCTTTGTGCTTGAAGAATTTACAGTATATAGTTCTGATCCTGCAATCTGATCTGTGTTGGTAGACGCCTGTGCACATGTTGGATCCCATTGACTTCTGTGACTCTACGTGGGCATGAGAGTCTACCCATCCAGATCAGCTCAATTTTAGACATGATGCAGTGGGTAAGAGCAATGAATAGTTAGATTGAAGGTGCGGGGAAGAAAGGGAGGACAAGGATGAAGGTGATATAAAGATCTTGTGGTTTTCTTGGTTTTCTTATATGCATGTCTTGACCATGCTAATGTTTAATTTAATAGGGAACAAACCTGCACAAGCAGGAAAATAATCTGCGTCTTTCCTATTTGTAATTTTTATTATTCTGTTAAGGTTGGGGTAATTTTAGAAAGGAAAGATTTATGGCAATAAACGGAGGATGTGCCTGTGGCCTGTTGAAGAAACACTTGTTCACAGATAGTGGACAATTACATAATACACTTGCAGAACTGTTAACACACTCGATTAAAGGTAATATGTTTTTTAGAACTGAACAGGTTATTTTTTCAGCAAAATATTTTTGACTGTAGCCCAATCTATGAACCGTTAATTATATTGATTACTTAAGAATTTCCAGGTATCACTCTGGGGTTTGACAGGTTTTTGTCCCAAGATCAGGACTAGTATTTTTAAACTTATTGTTTAACTGGGAAGCCTGATGTGCACAGTTGCAACACTCACACTTTAGGAACGCTTCTGTATTTGTAATAGTTTATTAATACATTTAGCAAAGTCACAAACATTCTAACCCAACAAGGTAAATAGAGATAATACAGACTGTACATCTGAACGTCCATATCCTCAGACCATCCCTTGCAGAACAACCTGAAATGTTAGTCATTATCTTCCTCATCATCATAAGTGGCAATCATCCTGGCATCTCCCAAGGGCTATGTCTCTTCTCCTGCCCACAGACTGGGATACAACTTCTATAATATGTTACGCTGATGCCACTATGTCTCATGTATATTCAGGAGGGGTTTCTCCCATGCTCCTTATTTGTATTTCCTCACCCTACTAATGTTGGGGTGCCCTTCTCCTATCATTTAGTATATTAATGATCTCAGCTTATCAGATACATCAGTTCGTTGCCATGGCACTCTTGTGGTCAAACATCTGCAGATGTTCCCATCCTAAGATAGCCAAGAGCTGGTGTTAGCTCATGTTCCTGTGATTGGCTGGTGTTTTGGTCAAACTTTCCCCTTAAATGCTCTATTGTCAGTTCCCCAATATTAGGGGTGACCATAAGGCCATTTATCTGAGCCAAAGTTCATAGGCCTCAAGCCTTATCGTAACTGCTGAAGCCAATGTCTTACAGAATACAGGCCTCTGGATGCCTTGCATTACTGTTGAATAAAATAAATGCTAAAGCTAGCTTTATGGGCTACAGGACACAGAGATGCTTTTAGGTCTACAACTCTCACTGTCTGCATCTCTGTAATTTTTTTTCTTTAAAAATTGGTCATATCAGCATTTCGCTATATAACTCCACCGTCATAAGATTATTTCAAATCAAGTTGGCTGTGGTGTTTAAACTTCAGTTGTGAGCTAGGGTTACAAATGTTTGCAAAGATATTGTCCCTTTGAAAAGTTGTTCTGGCACTCAGTCTTGATCTATTGGCTATCTTGGTAGGTGTTTTTTTTTTTTTTTTTTTTTTTTGCCATACACCTCTTTCCTTCCCACCCCTGATCAGCAAATACGTATTAGAAATGCTGGCCAGTAAATCTGAAGAGATTCATAATAAATTGAAAGATATATTTTATGTGTTAAAGACAAAGATGGACACTTGCATCTAAATTTAATATTTTAGTTGATGAGTTGTTGTCAATGGGACTCTGACTGACCTCAGTAAAGAAGAAGGTTCTCAGCTCAGATAAAATGTCATTAAATACTTTGTTAATTAAAAACAGAGAGGCAATGTTTAGTTAAAGATCATAGAATGGAGTACTATGAAAACCATGTCAAAACTTAGAAACATTTGGATCCTTTGCGTCCCTGTAAACAGGTTGCTTCCTGAGCTGGCAGATCTTGTTGAAAACAAAATTCCTTCTTGATAGGCCTTAAATACAAAGCAGGATCAATGTCCATTGGATGCTGTTATTAAATCCCAAAGAGGGAAGATGGACAGCTTGGAGTAAGAGCATAGTGATCACAATATTATCTGAGAGAATCTGTGTGACAGCTAGCAAAAAAGTGAGAGATGATAGTGGGTAAGATATTGGGTGCTTGTTTCATGGATTACGATTTCAAAGAGCTGTATAAACATTAACTAATTAGTGGATGAATATTGGTGCTGTTTATTACTTACCTCAGCCCAGTGATTCTTCAGAATATATTTTTAATAATCACATAATGTAAACAAACCATTTTTTCCTTTTCCCCCACCCCAAAAAACCCCCTTATATTTGGATAGAGATGAAAGTTAGAAATTATACTTAATTGTAGCATATATTATATACTGTATTTAAAATAGTTAATAATATATTTCGTGCAATATATTATAAATAGCATTTTAGAATTTCAGCTTTCATAACTTAAAAGTGGAATTTACTCTCTACACTATTTGTTTATCTTTTGCAGTTCTCTGAATTTTGTCAGTATGCCAATTAGTTTAACTTTTAATTTATAGTCATTGTCTAGTTAATTTTACTTCTAGGTTCTCCTGTACTAGTAGCAAGGTATAATTGTGCAGGGTAAGTGATGTAACTTTTGGTGATAATACACTGCATTTTTCCTACTTAAAAAAGGTTGAATCTCTGTTTTAAGTGCAAAATTCAATTTAACCTTCACTATGGAACTCCAGCTAAAGCCTCTATAACATCTTCTGGTGGTCTGCTGTAATACAGACATTCAGTCCAACTCTTCCCTATGGAAATACATAAAGAATGGTGCAGATACATTTCTTTGTGCAATCAATACATCACAGATTTGTACA